>NC_091469.1:474648304-475373304 GCF_036971445.1 Narcine bancroftii | reverse complement strand
ATGTCCACGTCAGCTGCAGGCTCGTTTGTGGCTAACTTATATCAGGTCGGTGAAAGGATTTCTTCTTTAAGGGAGGGTTAATGTGGTTTAGCAAAGGAATTTCAGAGTTTGGAGCCCTGGAATTTGAAGGATGGAATATTTGTCCTGAAGTGAAAATCTAAAAATAAATTTCATGTTGGAGATCTAGAATAAAACCCGAAAGCACTCAGCAAGTCAGGCAGCATTTGTGGAAAGACTATCAATATAAGCACGTGGAATGGAGGAGGAGAGGTGTTTCAGATGGTTCTCACCCTGGAATAGATGACTAAGGGTAGTAGAGTCCATGGACAGTTTGGAAAAACAGCAGTGCAGATACTGGAATATGGACAGAACATGCTGCAAATTCTGGCTAGAGAAAGAGAAACAGCAGCATTTAGAAGCTGGAAGGACTCATCAGGTCAGACAGCATTCATAGAGGAAGAAGGACAAGCAGTGCTGTTGGCGTGAAACACGAAAATCTGCAGCCGCCGTGTTTGTAGACAAAACACTGAAATGCTGGAGGAACACATCCAGTCTCGCAGTGTCCGTAGGAGATAAAGATATTTTACTGTCGTTTCGGGTCTGAACCCTTCCTCAAGGTATGAGTGAATAAAAGATAGGTCCCTGAATTAAAAGCTGGGGAAAGAAATGGGGGAGAATGGGAGGGAGAGGAGTACAGACTAACAGACAAAAAAGAGTTACTTAGATGTAAGAAGAGGAAAGGTGAAAATTGATTTTTCACTCTATGAAAGGAGATGGGGAAAAGGGAAGAGAGAGAAAGACAGAGCTAGGGGAAAGAAAATGGGATGAAAAAATGGGGGGGGGGGGGTGTGGGGTGTTGAATTTCTAATAGAAACCAGAAAAATCTATGGACAGAGATGTCAACAAGGAAATGGGGTGGGAAATTAAAACAGGTGGCCACTGGGAGATCGAAGCTATTGCAGCAGACAGAGCCAAGGTGCTCAATGAAGTGATCTCCCAGTCTGCGTCCAATCTCTCAAGTGTAGTGAAGGTGCAGACTCTATCGAGAGCCAGAACGTTGACTCTCCACACCTCTGCATGGATGCTGCCTGACCTGTTGGGTGTCTCCAACTTCTCCTGGCAGATCTTTTCCTTGCATTTACTGAAACTGTTCTAATTAAGGATTTGTTGACTTTATCACTGCATCTCAGAAAGTGTGACAATAAACGATTCAATTCAATTTAGAAGATTTAGGGTGATTTAACAGAATATTTTAAAATATTAAGCAGAACTGCAAGGGAAGAACAATTAATCATACCTCCTGGGGAATCTAGGGCTAGCAGGCAAGTTGTAAAATATTTGAGCCAAGCCCACCAGGAGTGAAATTGGTAAACACTTCCACATGGAAAGGAATGCTTTAGAGGGATATGGGGCAAATGCAGACAAGTGGGACATCTTAGGTAGCCATCTAGGTCAGAATAGACAAATTGGGCTGAATGGCCTGTTTCCATGCTGTAAAACTTTGGATGTACATGCAGAGTGTGGTGGGAATCTGTAAATAAGCACCTAAAAGAGGTAGGTAAATTGTTCTTTCTTATTCTGAGACTGATGACTTTTACATCAAACCAAGGCAAAGGGATAAGATGGCAAAGAGGACACATGGTGGTTGATCACAAACCAGTTTTGATCTGATTAACAGGTGGAATCAATTCAGGCACCTAAAGGACTGCTTCCTGCTCACCTGGGTTATTTGTATCGTTATTGTAAAATTCTTCTAACAGCAGATTTTCTGTGGCCTGCTTTCTAAGCTCAGCAGCTTAGTGGGAAATTATTCTACAAGGATTCTGCTGGGTGAGACAAAATGAACCTGAAAAATTGAATAGATCTGTTATTCTCAGAGTCAGCAAATAATCAGACTATAAAAGGAAAAGCTAGAAGTCAGAATTATATATGCACTGATATAGAAGGTTGAAGCACACAGTGATTTAGGGGAGGGGAAGAGAGAACATACATAACACATTTGTCATTTATATTAATGATCTGGATGAAAATGTAGGTGACATAGAGCCATAGAACATCTCTTTGGCTTGGCTTCGCGGACGAAGATTTATGGAGGGGGTAAAAGTCCACGTCAGCTGCAGGCTCGTTTGTGGCTGACAAGTCTGATGCGGGACAGGCAGACACGGTTGCAGGGGAAAATTGGTGGGTTGGGGTTGGGTGTTGGGTTTTTCCTCCTTTGTCAGTGAGGTGGGCTCTGCGGTCTTCTTCAAAGGAGGTTGCTGCCCGCCGAACTGTGAGGCGCCAAGATGCACGGTTTGAGGCGAAATCAGCCCACTGGCGGTGGTCAATGTGGCAGGCACCAAGAGATTTCTTTAGGCAGTCCTTGTACCTTTTCTTTGGTGCACCTCTGTCATGGTGGCCAGTGGAGAGCTCGCCATATAACACGATCTTGGGAAGGCGATGGTCCTCCATTCTGGAGACGTGACCCACCCAGCGCAGCTGGATCTTCAGCAGCGTGGACTCGATGCTGTCGACCTCTGCCATAGAACATCACAAGCACAGAAACAGGCCCTTTCGCCCCTTCTAGTCTAGTCTATGCCGAACAATTTTTTTTGCTTAGTTCAACTGATCTGCACCAGTGCATAGCCCTCCATATCTCTCCCATCCATGTACCTGTCCAAATTCTTTGTAAATATTAAAATTGAACCCATATTCTCCACTTCAGCTGGCAGCTCGTTCCCCACTCCCACCACTCTCTGTGTGAAGAAGTTCCCCCTCATATTCCCCCTAAGCTTTTCCCTTTTCAGTCTTAACCCATATCTCGCTTCCCCTCAGTAGAAAAATCTTTTTGACAATTACTCACTCTATCCCCTTCATAATTTTAAATATCTCTATCAAATCTCCCCTCATTCTTCTATGCTCTAGAGAATAAAGTCCTAACCTGTTTAACCTATTCCTCAAGACCTGAAAACATTCAATTAAATCTTCTCTGTACTCTTTCTATCTTATTGATATCTTTCCTGTAGTTAGGTGACCAAATGGCACACAATTTGGCCTCACCAATGTCTTATGCATCTTTATCATAACATCCCAACTCCTCAGTTCTTTGATTTATGAAGGCCAATATGCTAAAAGCATGGCATGATGGTGTGAGCAAGGGACATGGGAATATACCTCCCCTGGAGAATTAATTAATAACTGACCTTAAAAAATTTTTAAAAACATTTTAAATAACTAATATAGTTTTTGGAACTTACTGCAAAGTTTTTTAACCATAGCTTCAAAGAAAGGGAAGATGCAGACAAATAGTAAACAACTATTAAAGAAGTCAAAAAAATCGGAGAAAGGGGTCCAGAAGAGAATCATCGAACTGCGAAGATTGCAAGAACAAGCACGCATGCGCAATTCTTTGCACATGCGCACAATGGAACGGACAGAAACTCTCTGGGGATCTAGTAAAGCTGCTGGTCAGCACCTCTGCCTCACAAGTTCTGGCTCCTATAGAATCGGAGGCAGACTAAGTGAGGACAAGAGGAAGAAGAGGAGGAGGAAGAGAAGATGGAGATCAAGATGCCCAACTAATACAAGGAATGAAGACCATGCAGGTAAAGATTCCTGAAACTAGTGGACAAGGTATGGGCAGACAAGAACAGACGTCTATATTGATGAATCAATTACAGGCCATGAGTGAGAAGATTGATATGCAGTTTGTGTCTGTAAGGCGTGATGTTAATACTCAAATTAAATAAGTTAAAGGAGAGATGAATAATATTAAAGAAGAAATGAAAGGACATATTAAAGTGATTGATAAAGTACAAGTTCAGAAAGTTGAAGAAAACTTGCAAGAATATCACGATGAAATGGAACAATGTTAGGATGTGGTTCATAAAGTGGAAGATTCAGTTGCAACATGGGATGTCGAGAAAAAAGTGCTTACAAAAAAATGATATGCTGAAAAATCGTTGTTGAAGAAATAATATGAGGATTGTCGGGCTGATAGAAGATTTTGAAGTTTCCAATCCTGTACAGTTTTTTTTTCAAAAATGGATCTCAGAAGTTCAGGGATCTGATAATTTTCCGAATGGGATTGAATTGAATAGAGCACACAGGGCCAAAAGAAAGAAACCATTACCTGGTCAGACACCATGATTAGATGTTTGCGTTATCAAGATAAAGAGAAAATATTGAGAGCGGCTGTCCAGAATGCATGGCAACATCGAGGCCCATTGATAGTGGCTAAAAGGAAAATATTCTTCCTTGCAGATTTAAGTATGCCAATTGTGAAAAGAAGAAATTAATTTTGTGGAAGAAAGGATGTAAGTTTTCCTATGGTCACCCAGCTACACTTAAAGGAGTTTCTGGGAGAGAATCAAGCAAGATTTTTTGTAAATGATATGGAATTTGCTCATTCTCTTCCAAGTAATCAGAAGGTTGAACAAGTTGATGTGCAAAACTTGGGTATTCAACAATCCCAGAAGGTACAAGCTACAGAGAAAGAGTTAATGCAGCAAGAAATTGAAGACCTTGAAGATGAATGAGTTAATAGAGATCTCAAAGCAGCTGCCTATTCCTATAAATGAACTGTTTTTACAATCTATATAATGATTGTCCTCTGTGCGGGGATGTGGGGGGGGTGGGGGGCATAGGGTTTTTTTTCTTCTCCCTATGTGCCACTTAGTGGCGAGTAGTACTGGCTTTTTCTTTAACAGTACTTTTTTTGAGGTGGGGGTTATTTTAAGTTTTGTTTTCTTTTTCTTTCTTGCTTTTGGCAGAGATGTCAAGTGTGGTTAAAGTTTTAAGGTGTGGGAGTCCCAAGATGAGAGGCAAAGGGGAGTTCTGAATTGTTGGGAAGTAGATCAATGGCTACGAGTAGGGTATTAAATTTTGTAAGTTTTAATATAAATAGGCTTAATAATTTGATTAAGAGAAAGAGGGTTTTAGTTTATTTGAATAAAATTAAAGTTGACTTTACTTTCTTGCAAGAGACTCACTTAACAGAGAAGGAACATCAGAAATTAAAAAGAGACTGGGTAATTCAGGTGGTAGCTTCAACATTTAATTCTAAAGCAAGAGGTATGGTGATATTGATTAAAAAGACATTACCTGTTAAAATTCAAAGGGTGGTTACTGATCCTGTGAGGAGATTTGTCTTAATTAATTGTCAAATTTATTCTGAAATGTGGACACTTATGTGTATTTATTCACCAAATGTAAATGATGAAGGATTTATTCGTGATATGTTTTTAGGTGAAGTGCATGAAAAAATACTGATAGGAAGGGATTTTAATTGTTGTTTTGATCCGGTTTTGGATAAAACGACAAGATCAGTGAAGGTTAAATCCTAAAGAAGGGGATTATTTTTCTTATTCACATAAGATAGCTCTTATTCTAGAATAGATTTATTTTTGATATCAGCGCAACTGCAAGGAAGAGTTATGTTTGTGGAGTACAAGGCCAAATTTTGTCTGATCATTCACCACTTTTAATGACATATTTGATTCCTGAGAACAAATTGGTTTACAGGTGGAGACGTGATTCTACATTGTTGAAGAGGGTGGATTTTTGTGACTTTATAAGAAAGCAATGAAAATTTTTTAGAAATAAATTCTAATTCTGTGACTAATAAGTTTATTGTTTGGGATGCATTGAAGGCATACTTGAGAAGTCAGATAATAAGTTTTACAGTGAAAATTAAGAAAGATTATATGAAATAGGTTGATCAATTGGAAACGGAAATAGATTTGGAGAAAGATTTACAAAGAAAGGTTTCAGACGAGAAAACAAATAAATTAATAATTAAAAAAACACTATATTACAATTCAGACTTATAGACCAGAAAAATTAATTGAGAAAACCAAGCAGAGATATTATGAATTAGGAGAAAGGGCCCATAGGTTATTGCTTGGCAGTTAAAAACAGAACAAACATCTAGAATCATTAAAGCTATTAGAAAAAGCCTGAAAATCATTCCTTATAAACCTCATAAAATTAATGATTTATTTAAAGATTTTTATTTTAATTTGAATAAATCTAAGTTTAGTAGACATGAAGTTTAAAAAAAATTAATCTCAGATAAGTTTACCTAGTTTGAAATATTGAAATCAAAGAGAGTTAGATGCTCTCTTGACGACAAAAGAAGTCAGTGAAGCACTTAGTTCATTGCAAAATGGTAAGTCATCGGTGGGGGGGAGGATGGATTTCCACAGGAGTTTTTTAAGAAGTTTAAGGATTTTTTAATACCTCCTTTTATGGAGATGTTAAATCAAGCAACGGAATTTATTCCTTACCGGAATCTTTCTCCACTGCAATAATTACAGTTATACGAAAGAAAGATAGGGTTTCATTAAATCCAGCATCTTATCAACAGATATTATTGCTGAATGTGGATTATAAAATTGTTGCTAAAATTTTAGCAAATAGATTAGCTAAATATTTACCAAATTTAATTCATATGGACCAAACAGGATTTGTCAAAAAGTGACAATCTGCTGATAATGTTGCTAGATTGATTAGCTTAATTCATTTAGCTCAGGAAAGAGGTGATCTAAGTGTGGCTGTAGCCTTGGATGCAGAGAAGGCCTTTGAAAGATCAGATTGGGACTTATTGTTTGAATATTAGAAAAGTTTGGCTTTGGGCTGACATTTATTAATTGTGTTAAAGCCCCATATTTTAATCCTTGTGCAAAGGTGGTGATTAATGGACAAGTTCCTATTTCTTTTCAATTAATTTGATTGAGTTGGCAGGGTTGTCCTTTATCACCAGCCTTGTTTATTTTGGCAATAGAACCCTTAGCGGAGCTTAAAAGACAAGATTTTAAGATTAAGGATATAAAGGTTAATTAAGAGGAATATAAAATTAATTCATTTTCTGATGTTGTTTTGATTTATTTGACTTATCCTATAAATTCTTTGCCTCAATTTCATGCAAGATTGGAAGAATATGGGGTATAAAAGAATCTGGGTATAAAATTAATT
This sequence comes from Narcine bancroftii, assembly GCF_036971445.1. Taxonomy (NCBI): domain Eukaryota; kingdom Metazoa; phylum Chordata; class Chondrichthyes; order Torpediniformes; family Narcinidae; genus Narcine; species Narcine bancroftii. The sequence goes on along the minus strand of NC_091469.1, from coordinate 475,366,350 downwards.
GGGAGAAAAGTGAAATTATGCCTTTAGTTAAGGGTGACTATACTCATGTAAAATGGCTATTAAATTTAGGTGACCAGATGCTGGAATTAAATATTTAGGTATTCGGGTTGATAATGATTTTGAAAATTCATATAAATTAACTTAATAAAATTGCTGAGGATTTGAATAAATGGAATACCTTAACTATTTCTTTAGGAGGTAGGGTAAATTGTGTTATGATGTATATTTTTCCAAGAGTTCAATATCTTTTTCAGTTGATCCCCATCTCAAATCCTCAAACAGTTTTTTAAGAATTTAAATGCAATTGTTAGGAAGTTTTATAGAAATGGAAAATGGCGAGGGTTTCTTTGGAAAAATTGACTTGGAAGTTTGAATTGGGAGGCTTACAACTTCCCCATTTCAAGAAACATAAAGCTGTTGATTTGAGATTTATTAATGTACTGTTTCATTGAGATAAAATTCCTGCTTGGATTCATATAGAACTTAGTAAAATAGGACAAATAAATTTACAGGATTTTATCATTATAAATGGAATTCTAAATTGTTGGTAGGAAGTAGGAAAACTTGTATTTTGAAACGGTTGATTGAGTTATGAAATAGGTATGAAAGGTTTAGTTTCACAAAAAAATGTCCCTTTGTCAAAAATAGATTCATTCCATTTTCTATGGATAATCAATTTTTGAGAACTTAGATGCAGATGGGTATTGAGAGGAGAGATGATTGTTTTAAAGCTGGAAGATTTATAACATTTGAGCGAATGAAGAATAAATTTAATGTGCCTAATACTACTTCCTTTGCTATTATCAAGTTAAGGCATTTTTGATTGATAAAATAGGTCCAAGTTTGATGATAACTAGCTGGAGTGAATTTGAATTATTGATTTGTAATAGTTATGTAAGTAAATTTATTTCTGTAACTTATAATTTACTTCAAAAGAAAGTCCTGAAATAGGGGTGCATAAATCGAGATTAAGATGGGAAGAAGATCTAAACAGACAAATAAATGAGAAAGATTGGATGGAATTAGGTAATGATAATATGATAAAAATTTTAAACAAAAGGAATAGGTTAATTCAATATAATTGTTTTTGCATCAATTTTTTGCCTCCAAAAAAACTAAACAGATTCAATCCTGCATTATCAGATTTATGTCTTAGGTGTGGATGTGAGATTGGATCTTTTTTGCATTCTACTTGACAATGTCGACATTTCTGGTTGGAAGTTGGTAACTTTTTGGAACAAATTATGGGGTTAAGTTCCCACTGGATCCTATGTTATTTTTATTGAGTAGCATTAAGGTTATAAGACTTAAATTAAAATTAACTACGTATCAAATTGAACTTGTACAAGTTGACTTAGCAGTTTCTAGGAAATATTTAACAATATATCATGGAAGTCAGGTATAGATTTAGTCATGGAAAAATGGCATGCATAACTTTGTAGCTGTATACCACTTGAGAAGATTACTTATAGTTTATGAAATAAATATCATGTATTTTGGAAAATATGACATCCATACTTGCAAAATGTGTATTTGTATGTTTAATAGACTCTCTGAAGATCTCATTTCTTGGTAATCTCAAATATTAGGCTTTATGATATAAATGCTCTATTCCCTTGACATTCTCCAGTCCTTTTTCTATTCTCTATTTTTTTTTTATTTCTAGGGGTTTTTGGGGGGAGGGGAGGTACAACTTTTTAAACTAATTTTTGAATGGAATGGGATGGAATTATTATTGTGGTTTAAAATTTGTAAACAAAGTATTTTTTTTAAAAACTCGCTTTACAACTCTCTTTCCAGTCAGATCTGAGAAGCCTCTTTTAAACTACAGCTCCTAGGTAGCTTTCCTGGGACTCAGGTGCGATTACTGGGGCAAAGGTACTGGAAGCACCTTTTAAATTGCAAGGGGATCTACCCATTAAATGGCAATTTAAGGGGGATGCCGCCCCCACAATGACACATCATGTACTCACTGCAAGTACTGCCAGATGCTCAGATGCTGGCTGCCCGGTGACGAATGCATGCAAGCACTGACGCCACTGGATAAGTGGATCGGCCATATCGGGTCTCTGCTGTTATCAGGGCTTTTGAGGCAAAGGATATCAGTTTTCCTTCCTGCACCGTTGCTGCCCCAAGACCTCTGACGGAAGCGTCTACTTGTAATGTGACAGCTTTTTTCTGTCGTAGTAGCTCAGTTCTATTTCTCTGCAGACCACTTCCTTAAGCTTGTCAAAATTTGGTTGATGTGATGGTGACCACTGAAACTCCACATCCTCTTTCAACAACTCTCTGAAGTTGGCTGTGTAGTCTGACTTGTGTGGAGTAAAGGAACTCGTATATTGGACCAGGTCGAGGAAGCTTCTTAGTTCCTTTATGCCCTTTGGGTGGTCCATTTCAGCAATGGATGTGACCTTCTCTGGGCTTGGCCTGACGCCTTCAGGTGTGTCCACCATTCTGAAGAATTGGTTCCATCTCCTCAATGTTGCATTTGTCTGCATTCAGTTTAATGGTGATCCCTCTTGTTCTCTCCATGGCTTCGTTAGGTGAAGATCGTGGGTTTTCCCATCTCTACCAGAAACCTGGATGCCATCTGTAATGCTGATAGTGTCTTGGCATCCCCTGAAGGTCTTATCTGTCTTTTTCTGGAAGATGCCTTGGCTCACCTTTAAGCCAATAGATAGTCACAGGAACTCACACTGGCCGAATGCAGTGTTGAATGTTGTGAGCAGTGTTGAATCTTGATTCAGTTTCATGTTCCAATATCCATTCTTTGCATCTAATTTGCTAAAGATTTTGGATCCCTCTAGTTCAGAAGTGATGTCTTCCAGTGTTGGTATTGGATAGTGACCTCTTTTGATTGCTTGGTTTAAGCCTTTGGGATCCAGACATATCCTCAGGCAGATATCCAGTTTTTCCTTTATTACAACAGAATTCAACCAGTTGGTTGACTCTACCTCTTATGCTATCACTCATTTTTCTTCCATTTTTTCAAGCTCCTACTGTAGCCTTTGTTTTAGCTCTATTGGCACCTTCCATGGAGCATGGATTATTGGTTTGCATTCTGGGTCTATGGTTATTTGGTAATCAAAATTTCCAAAGCATTTAACTGTCTCATCAAAGCATTCAGGGTACATGTCCATGAGCCTGGCCTTTTTTGTGATCAGAGGGTGTTGATCAAGCGGGATGTCACTATTGATCCACTTGGACATTTCCTTCTCCCTGATCTCACTGTTTACAGAGATTAGCTGCAATTTCTGACAACTATTTTGGCCTAGGATCGCTGGTCCGTCAGCATCAACCACAAAGATTGTGCATATGATGCTCTTTCCTTTATTTGGACTTTTCCTAGTTGTTTAATTACAGGGCCACCATAGGCTGTGAGCATGAATTTATGGCTTCTTCCTCCAGGTTCCCATTCACCATGTTCTCAGGGAACATCTGGCGGTATAGTCTGAGCGGGAGGACGTTGCTTTGGGATCCAGTGTCCAACTTTATTTTCAAGTTGAATATTGTCACTTTGTTTGTGATGTTTCTTTTCACTTGGATCATGGTGTACAATTCACTTTTTCCTCCCTTCCTTTTCGTGGATGTTTCATGGAGGAGCATTGTTTTGATGTCGACCGTCAGTCACTGCTGTCACTTCCCTGGACGTGGTGTACTTTTCTTCAGTATTCTTGTTTTCTCTCTCTTTTTGTGCCAGACCTACACATCTTTATCCCAATGATTTACTAAGTGGTCCTGCACTTCGAACCATACACGGGATATTTCTTGCGGTCATTGAAGAGGTATATTCTGTCGCACCTCCTGCAGTTCTCGAATGCCTGCTGCTTTCTCTGCGTGCCCTTTATGGCATCAACCTTTCTATCTCTGTGCTGCATGTTGGCCTGCACGGAGAGGGATTGCATTTGCCTCCTAGTGGCCTCAAAGGCACTAGCTGTGTCTGCGGCATCTGCTAGTTTCAAGCTGTCTTTTCCTATGAGAGCTTTCTACACTTCAGGATGAGCCCTTCCCCAGATTAGTTGGTCTACTATTCTCCCCTCGATTTCTTTGAACTTGCATTTCACAGCAATATTCTTTAGCCATCTTGTCAAACTCTTGTTTTAATCCTTGGAACTCGTATCACTTTATTCTATGGTTGGATCGCGGTTCCAGATGAGAGGAACATTTTTCAAATATCCTTTCTGGGTTCTATTCTTCTTCTTCAGCCAGCTCCCAGCTATTAAACATGTCTAGTCCTCACTCCCCAGTCCAAAGAAGGATGTAACTAACCTTTTCCTCTGATGTAGCTCCCTTGAGGAAAATTTTTAATGCCGGGTTGCACTTCTGCTTGAACTTTTCAAAAGCCTCTATGATGGTATTGGTTTCCTCGTCCATTACTGGGGGACTACTCTTTGCAGATGATGCCGCTTTAGTTGCCCATTCAGAGCCAGCTCTTCAGCGCTTGACGTCCTGCTTTGCGGAAACTGCCAAAATGTTTGGCCTGGAAGTCAGCCTGAAGAAAACTGAGGTCCTCCGTCAGCCAGCTCCCCACCATGACTACCAGCCCCCCCACATCTCCATCGGGCACACAAAACTCAAAACGGTCAACCAGTTTACCTATCTCGGCTGCACCATTTCATCAGATGCAAGGATCGACAATGAGATAGACAACAGACTCGCCAAGGCAAATAGCGCCTTTGGAAGACTACACAAAAGAGTCTGGAAAAACAACCAACTGAAAAACCTCACAAAGATAAGCGTATACAGAGCCGTTGTCATACCCACACTCCTGTTCGGCTCCGAATCATGGGTCCTCTACCGGCACCACCTACGGCTCCTAGAACGCTTCCACCAGCGTTGTCTCCACTCCATCCTCAACATCCATTGGAGCGCTTACACCCCTAACGTCGAAGTACTCGAGATGGCAGAGGTCGACAGCATCGAGTCCACGCTGCTGAAGATCCAGCTGCGCTGGGTGGGTCACGTCTCCAGAATGGAGGACCATCGCCTTCCCAAGATCGTGTTATATGGCGAGCTCTCCACTGGCCACCGTGACAGAGGTGCACCAAAGAAAAGGTACAAGGACTGCCTAAAGAAATCTCTTGGTGCCTGCCACATTGACCACCGCCAGTGGGCTGATAACGCCTCAAACCGTGCATCTTGGCGCCTCACAGTTTGGCGGGCAGCAACCTCCTTTGAAGAAGACCGCAGAGCCCACCTCACTGACAAAAGGCAAAGGAGGAAAAACCCAACACCCAACCCCAACCAACCAATTTTCCCTTGCAACCGCTGCAATCGTGTCTGCCTGTCCCGCATCGGACTTGTGAGCCACAAACGAGCCTGCAGCTGACGTGGACTTTTTACCCCCTCCATAAATCTTCGTCCGCGAAGCCAAGCCAAAGAACTGGGGGAAATGATCCTGCTGCTACGGTCATCTTCTTCTCCAGCATTGGTCATCAGATGATGGTGCTTTTTCTTTGTTTCCTTCTCTCAGTGTTTATTTTAATTTTTTTTCTATATGGTGTGGGTTTCAATCGATCCTACCGCTGCCGCCAAGTTGTGTCCGGGTTGTACCATTGGAGGTCTCAATAAACACGAGAAGGCTTGTAAGTTTAACAGCACCTTTCTTTACTCACCATCCATCTACTGGGTCGCATATGGATACAATGTGTCTCACCACTCTCAAGTGCGATGTGGCTCTTACATTGTTAGTGTTACTGCTCTAGCATAAAATAGTCCCAAGTTTCCTCAGTATGTAACAGTAATGATGTTGAGAGTTATTGTCGTATCCATAAATACAATGTACAGATGCAATGAAATTCTTACTTATTGCATGCAGCCAAGCAGGTTCACAAGATACATCAGCTCCATCAGTTAAATTAAAGTACTGTAAGAGGTAAAACACAGAATTCTGTGGACACTGTGGTCGAAATAAAAACAAATAATGGTGGAGATACTCAGCAGGTCAAACAATGTCCTTTATGTCGCAAAGGCAGAGATACATAACTGACGTTTTGGACTTGAGCCCTTCATCAAAGTATGAGAAAATGCCAGTGAGTGTCAAAATAAAAGAGGGGGTGGGGTAAGGGGGGGTGGCAGGGTAGGAAATGATAGGTGGAGAAGGGAGGGAGGGGACAGCAGCACTGAGAGGAAAGGCATGGCTGTGTAGGTGAAAGAACTGGAAAGGCAGGAAATAGGGAAGGGGGAAGAGAAAGCAAGCACGTTTAATGGAAAGCAGTGAAGTCAATAGGCCCTTTCAAACTGCCATGGAAAATGGGGTTAAGCGGGAAATTTGCCCGGTTAGCATCCCAGTTACACGACAGTTAGAAAGTGTCTGACCCGGTCAACCTTGTTGGAATCCAACTGGGTCCATAATCTACCTCAGAGGTTTTCAGAGACCCCAGTTTAACTTACCTTGGTCGCGTCCACAGGCAATTTGAACCGGAAAATGGCCAACACGCTTATTCTGGTGACATCAGTGCTTGCGTGTGTGCATGCGTCATCGGGCAGCCAGCATCTGAACATCCGGCAGTACTACCGGTAAGTGCATGATGCGTCATTGCGGGGGGCCGGGATCCCCCTGCAATTTAAAAGGAGCTTCCAGTAGCTTTGACTCAATAATCACACCTGGGTCCCAAGAGGGGTTTCCAGGTGCTGCACTTTAAAAGGGGATAATGTTCATGCCATCTGGCTGGAGGGTGCCCAGATGGAAAATAAGGTGTTGTTCCTCCAATCTTTGAGTGGTCAGGGTGGGACAGTACATAAGGCTATGGAGCTATACAAACCAAAAGAACATGATCAAACCTATTAAATACTGAAAGATCTGGATAAAGTGGACTTGGAGAGGAACTTTCCGAGGTGGTGGAGTCTGGGTCCAGAGGGCACAGCCTCTGCATAAAAGGTGGACCCATTAGAACAGAGATGTAGAGGGATTTCTTTACCCAGAGGGAATTCGTTGCCACAAACATCTGTGAAGGCCAAGTCATAGGATATATTTAAGACAGATGGAGATAGATTCTTGATTAGCAAGGGAATCAAAGGTTACGTGGAAGCCATGAGAATGGGGGTTGAATAGGATGCAACGATGGGCCAAATGTCCTAATTCCGTTCCTATGTCTTGTGGCCATATCATTCACCAGAAAGAAGAGATCTTTTAGCTTGGACACTGGGAGTGACTTAAAGCAAAAGTAAGTGGCGTGAGTTGTTGCAGTGGCAAGTTGATGAGCCTCAAGGAGTTAGGAATGCATGTGTTGACAGAACAGAAATGTTCAGTGAAGCATTTAGCAAGCGTCAGTTTGATTTCTTGCTCTGAGGAGACTGCAGTGTGAGCAAAAAGGCAGCCCACTAAATTAAAGAGAATTGCCTATTGTGAGTTTTGTTCTCTGGCAGTCATGGACTGGCTGAAACAATTACTCTGCCAAGTCAATCTTTATGTTGAGATGTTGAGGATGAGTTGGAAATAAATTGAGTGAGGTTGGAGACATCTGGGATTAGAATTGAAGCATAAAATGCCTGAGGGACACAGCAGGACTGGCCAGGTAAAAGAAGGAAAAAAAGGTTAATTCTTCCAATCCATGATTCCCTTTCTCATCACCTGCCAGATCAGTTTGGTGTTTGTCACCCTTTTAGGTTTTCTTTTGCTTGATACTGGAGCTTTGGGTGGGGGGGTGGGATGGGATATGTCATTAATAAATCAATGCACAGGGACAAGATAGAAGAACTGAGAGTAATCTGCAGCACTTGCCCCTGTTTTGAGTGGAGTTGCAGAGATGGGGGGATGTGCCTGGTGAAATGTGGATCACCCCTTATCATAGGCCTCACTTACAATCAATTGACCAATGGCCACATTTCTGCAGGTTGGCAGCCACAACCATTTTTGATCTTCAGGCCAAAGAGATAGATCTCAAGCAGAGGAATTTCCCTTCTGCCTGTAACTTTATTGGTGAGCCAGTGAGCCTGACATCAATAATAGGTAAATTATTGGAAGGTGTTCTCATAGATCAGATACACAATTCTTTGGATAGCTAAAAAATGATTAGTGATAGTCAACATGGCTTTGTGCGTGGTAGGTCATGTTAACCAATCTTATCGAGCTTTTTGAGGAGGTTTGCCAGGAAAGTTGATGAAAGAAAGGCTGTGGATGTTGTCTACATGAACTTTAGGAAGGCCTTTGACAAGGCTCCATGAGGGAGGTTAGTCAAGAAGTTCGGATGGTAGATATTCATGGAGAAGTAGTGAAATGGATTCAACAATATCCGCAAGACTGATTTACTGCATCCATTGCTCTCTTTGTGGCCTTCTCTATGTTGGAGAGAGGAGTCGCAGATTGGGAGATTGCTTCGTTGAGCACTTTGGCTCCCTCTGCCACAACAGTAGTCAACCATTTCAATTCTGAGTCACACTTCCATACTTACATGTCTGTCTATGGCCTTACATACTATCCCGCCCTGACCACCCACAGATTGGAGGAATAACACCTCATTTTCCGTCTGGGCACTCCTCGCAGCCATATGGCATTAACATTGACTTCTCTGCTTTCTCCTAACCTGTTCGCCTTTTCTTTCCCCTCCCCTTTCCAATTTTTCCAGTTCTCCCCCTCCTCCCTCCATCCACCTAGCCATCTCTTCTCCCCCTCATTGCTGCAGTCCCTTCCCTCCCTTCTCCACCTATCATATCCTGCCTTTGCCTCACCCCCCCTGCCGACATTCTTTCATACCTTGATGAAGGGCTTAAGCCTGAAACATCTATGTATTTTTACCTTTGCTACATAAAGGACACCGTTTGACCAGCTGAGTTTCTCCAGTATTTTGTATTTTTTCTTCAACCAAGGTGTCCACAGACCATCGTGATTTACTTTTGAGTCCAGGAGTTGGGATGTTATGGTAAAGTTATACAAGATATTGATGAGGCCAAATTTGGAGTATTGTGTGCAGTTTTGGTCACCAACTACAGGAAAGATATCAATAAGATTGGAAGAAGGCAGAGAACATTGACTAGGATATTGCCCAGACTTCAGGAACTGAATTACAGGGAAAATCTAAACAGGTTAAGACTTTATTCCCTGGAGCGCAGAAGATTGAGGGGAGATTTGATAGAGGTATTTAAAATGATGAGGGGGATAGATAGAGTAAATGTAGATGGCCTTTTTCTACTGAGGGTAGGCGAGATACAAACTTGAGGACATGGGTTGAGTTAAAGGGAAAAAGTTTAGGGGAACATGAAGGGGAATCTTCACACAGAAAGTCATGGAAGTGTGGAACGAGCTGCCAGGTGAAGTGGTGAATTAGCATTCAATTTTGACATTTAAGTATTTGGACACATACATGGATGGAAAAGGTATGGAGGACTATGAACTGGGTGCAGGTCAGTGAAACTAGTTTAAAAAAATGGTTCAGCACAGACCAGAAGGGCCGAAGGGGGCTGTTTCTGTGCTGTAATGTTCTGTGGTACTATGGATACCAATTACCCAGAGACGTGTGTCTGTTATTACATCCAATTTCTCTGTCCTCTGATTGTAAACCCTTTGACTTTAATGGGGCTTGAGATTCATGTGTAAGATGCACTACAGAACATTACAGCCCTTTGGCCCTCAATGTGTTTTTAGTCTAAATAAACTGACACCACCACATAAGATTCAGATTCACATTCCTTCAGATCCTTTAAACAATAAAATTCTATGCTAAGGGATTGCAAATGTCTTCGGTAAATTTCTATTTCCTGCAGGAAATTTGTCTTTAAATCAGGAGAACCTCAAAAGCAATTCAATCTCAAAATGTGGGCCTGCCGAGAATCCAAAGCGAGGCTCAAGCGAAGAGTGCAGAAGAGTATGACCGGTTTTTCCTGAAATGAAGAAAGGATGGTGCAATTGTTTTTAAACTTGCAGTATTGTCTATATACGATATGCTTCAATGTAACATGGTTTGGCTTTCTAATACACTGTACCCAGATGAAACTCAGATAAAATTAGACTGTAACAGCAATCCTTCTGATCATTTTACATAGAGCATAGAATCATGATAAAATAGTTGCAGGAGAAAGCCATTCAGCCTTTCGAGCCTGGACCGCCATTCAATATGATGCATCAGTGGGGGAAGGGTCCAGGGCTGGTGCAGGAAATAGTGGAGTTATGGGAGAGGGCTGAGTTAATGATAGTAGTGGGGAAGTCATGTTTATTGAAGAAAGGGGATACTTCGGATGTCCTGGAACTTAAAAAGCCTCATCCTGGTAGTAGTTTCAGTGGATTCAAAGGAATTGAGAGAAGAGAATAGAAATCTTGCAGGAGACCGGGTAAGAAGAAGTGTAGTTGAGGTAATTATTGGATTACAGAAGATATCTGTAAGTAGTTTGTTTCCTGAAATGAAGATCGAGATATGAAAAAGGGGAGAGAGTAACCAGAGATGGTCAAAGTGAATTTGAGGTCAGGGTGGACCTCATTTCGGACTTGTTATGGAAACCGCTGCAGGTATGACCTCATGAAGCCATCAAAGCAAAAATTGTTGGAGGTTCAGGCTGCCCTTACAAATTCGATCCCTATAAATGAAATTTAGTTTAGCTACTGAACTTCTTACCAAATTAAACACAGGAGTGAAATCCAAAAACTTCAGTGATTGAGGAATCCAAACTTTCAACAGCAAGCTTGCCGCACTTGCATACTTAGCTGCTCGTTGCTGATGACGTAACTGAAGCAACGTGCAGGAGTAATAGCGTGCATGCACAAGTATGTTAAGCCGTAAGTATAACGGGTAATGGATCTCGGATGCAGGAGGAGGAGAGTGAAGCCCCAAGATTATCTATGTGACAGTGAGCCAATGAGAAGGTCAGAGGGGTTTGGCTGGGTAGTGTTTGGGGCGTTGAAAAATGTAACGTTATTTCTGAATAGAATGAAGAAAGTTGACTCCATTGTGTGCTGAAAGAAAGGAGGGCGTGTATGCTTTAATTGTTTGTAAACTGGGGTAAATCAATGTTCTTACAAGCTCAAATGAGGAGGACTGGGTTAATGCAGCAGAGTTTATACCAGGAAGCAAGAAAAATAGAACATAGCACAGAAGAGGAGCAGGCCCTTCTGCCCACAAGGTTAGCCTCGAATCAAGCTGAATCTCTCAAATGTGCTGGACAAAATTACTTCCAGAGGAAGTAAAGGAGAATTCTGCTTTTACTTCCCTTGGATGCTACATGACCTGCTGAGTTTCTCCAGCACGTTTGTGGATTGCATGACCCCAGAATCTGCAGACTTCCTTGTTTCGCCCCTAAATATCTGCCACCTGCATATGACACATATCCCTCTATTTCCAGTGCACTCATGCATCAATCCAGACGCCTCATCAGTGCTCCATAACTGAGCACTGATTGTTGTAAGAACTATTTCCTACCATGGGGCATGCTTTTTATTCTTCTGCCATGCTCCAGATTCCTACTTCTCATCTCTTTTTCTCTGGGAATTACTGATGAATACAAATAAGCGAGGAGATTGCTACATTTGCAATTTATACTTTTGACATAGCAGTTGCAGTCTTTGAAGCAACTTCATAGAGTCAGAGACAGATACTTGTACAGCACAGAAACAGGCCCTTCAGCCCAACACATCCTTGACAACCTGCTTGACTTGCCTATTTAAATGTTTATCGAAATGCCTCTGCCATATAATAACATAACAGTTATCAGGCTCTTGAACCTCCCTCACTGTAACACTACTTCAAGATCACCAGAGATCTGTCTGCATTGCTTGACTCAGATGAATATTTATGGAGTGCGACAACTGTGAATATTTTGTAAAAAATTTTTTTATTTTCTAAAATTACCTTTTTTTCTCAAGTGCTGCGTGTTTTATGTACGTGGGAAGCTGCAGAAGGAAATACTTTCATTGTATCTGAACATTATACTGATAGAACATAGAACTTAGAAATCTACTGCATCATACAAGTGCTTCAATCCACAATGTCGTGCTGAATTAATAACCTACTCTACCAATGGCCTAGAATTTTCTTACTGCATGCATAGGCTTTATTTTTCTCTGTGAATGCACCTTAAAGGATCATATTGTAACTGCCTCCACCACTCTCTGTATGAATAAATTACTTTTACATACCCCCCCCCCCCCCAGTACCAACTCCCAATTATACCCCCTTATGTTAGCCATTTCCGCCCTGGGGAAAAGCCTCTGGCCATCCACATGATCAATGCTCTTCATCATCATATACACCTCTATCCGTTCACCCTTCATTCTCCATCAATCCAGGGAGAAAAGACAAAGCTCACTCAAACTATCCACATGCATCATGTTCTCCAATCAAGGCAGCATCCTTGTAATTCTCCTCTGCACTCTCTCTATAGCGTCCACATGTTGACTCTAATGAATAGAAACTTGCATTTATATTTAAACTTGAACTAGTAACAGAGAATTTGTATCTGATTTCATAACCTTTTCTAGCTATGAATGCCCAGATATCAGTTGATATCTGATGTTAAATATTTGTGAGTTGACGATTGAATAAATATCATTTTGCAAATGGGGCCATCTGAAGTTTGCCTGTGTGCAAACTTGTAATAAAACGCCCAGTACAGCTGCGGGTCTGCATCCCCGTCAACTGCCGTCCGGGTCCCCCCGCAGCCCACACTTTCTCCAGCAGCTCCCAGACATGCGCGTCGCATCGCGCATGCCCGGGAGCACTGTCAACTGCGCGGACACGTCTTCCGATGCACCTCCGCACGTCTCCAGGCCGCCGAGTGCTGCAGCGGGTTCACTCAACAAATGCCGCTTGGTCGACTCACTCGCACGCTTGGCTCCATGGGCGCGCATACCAGAGTCAGCCGAGCTCAAAATAGTGCTGGTGCCATCTTGCGACTGCAAGGTAGGCGCCAGAGTTATACTTAACCGACTGGGAGTATGTTGAGCCTTGGGGATAGCTTCTGACAACTCCGTGGCTTCAACCTAGTGAGTTGGCCTCAATTCTTTGATGCTTTTGTAAGGTAATTTCTGTAGTTGAGCTTTAGGTTTCTTCACATTTGCAGTTATTTTCATTCTTCACCTTTCAGCCACCTTTAAAAACTATTTTTTATAACTTTCAAAACTTTTAAACTCGGTTATTAATTAGTTCAACTGGGGAGAGGTGGAACTGCATGTCTTCTTTCTACGTCATCTCGCCACGCCTCCCTGTGTGCAAACTTGAACCAAGTTCTTTTTGCCATCATCCCTAAACTCACTGACCCATCTTGGATCCTGGTTGATCTACATCTTTTATTAATTCCTATTCTTCCTTTCAAATTCCTTGTGGATCCTTCCTCATGATCCCTATCACTTACAGCCCTGTGAGATATCTGTTCTTCTTTAATTGCAGCTCCCAATTTTAATTGCTCCATCAAGATGAGTTTCAGTGATTCAATATAATTTTAACTTAGAAATGCATTATGGAAACAGGCCCTTCCAGCCCACGAGCCCACGCTATCCAAATGCACCCATGTGACCAATTACTGTGTAGCCTAATTACACCCAATTAATCTACCAACCCCATACATTTCTGGAACGTGTGGAAGGAAACCAGAGCTCCCAGAGAAAACACAGTTGGATGCAGGGAAAGTGTACAAACTGCTTACAGGCATTGCCAGATTCAACCCTCTGTTGTTGGTTCTGTACTATTGTTGAGCTGACCACAATGCAATGCTAACTGTGCTGCCCCTACACAACCATGCCTTCTATTAAGGTGGTAAACTCTGAAATCCCTCTCTCTTCCTTTTAAAATGCTTCAAGGGTTCATGTGTTTGACCATGTACTTTAATGGTGTGTGAGGAGTTTCCTGTGTATCACCTTTGGACATTGCTGGGTCAAGGTCACAATGCAGAGTAAGTGTTTATTGATGCTGATGTGGCAATGTTACAAGCAAAATAAATGACAGTGAGTGAAATTTATCGCTGACATTGGTTCCCTCTCCTGGAAACTATTTACTATATTCTATGTTGCATAACTTTGAACAAGAAAAAATCTTGGCGTCTCAGGAATAATTCTAATGTTGCATAATTTTTAAAAATTGTGAGTTTTCTTGATATAAATGGCTTCTCGTTTCAGTGTTAGTGTTGAATATTTCATGTGGTTACAATCTATTCTTTATCAGCTATTATATGCCAGTTTAAACTTAAACAATTACTTTGAATGGGTCAATAACTCTACATCAGTGCTGGAAAATAGCTAATCATACAAATATATTTTTCCAGCAATATTTCTGGGCATTATTGTAAAATAATTGATAATATAGCCATATATTTCCAATGAGTATTGAATGAAGTCTAAGCAAAGTATAGATTTGTAATAATAATAAATAGTAATTCTCACATCTGTATAAATCATTCCAATATAAATGATAGCCACATGGAGAAGGGCCAATTTCAGTTGACTGGGAACAAACCTGACTTGGTTAAAGTGAAATGATAACTGTAATTCAACAATGAGAGGGGGTTAAAGATGTTACAGCTATGTTCCCAGTAGGGACATGACATTTTAAATTTATTTCTCATAGTATTACATTACAGTGAGGAGGGTTCTTTTGTAAGTATTCAAACAGGTAAAATCTTAACAGTCAAACAGCTGTATAAAGTTAAATTACAAATGCAGAGGATTGGGTTACCAAAAACAAAGATCAATTACTGGTAGTACCAAGCAAGGGCAGTATGATAGGACTGTTGTAGGGTTCATTCAAGAGCCCGAAGGCTGTGGGGAAGAAACTGCCTTTAACTTGTTGGTGCATAACTTCACACTTGAGCCTTCATCCTGATGGGAGGAGGAAGAAGAGAGTGTGATGGGTCCTTTGTTATGTTGGTTGACTTTCCTAGGCAGTGGGAAATGGAGGAGTGGTCCATGGAGGGTGGGGTGGGGGTGTTTCGGGGCTGCATTTACCACCACCTGCAGCTTAATTAAAACCAGACCAAAGAATAAAATAAAATAGAATAGAAAAAATGCACAGATGAGAGATGCCAGGTTAAGGGAGCAATACAGAAAATTCATAGGGAAAATTAAAAAGGGGAGAAGAAAGATATGGAAAGAGCATTGCAACAAATATTTTTTAAAAATCCAGAGAGTTAAGTTTCGGCAGATGCTAGAGTCTGGAACAAAATATAAACTGTTGGTGGAATTCAGCGAGTCCAACAGCATCTGTAGAGGCAGAGAGATGCTGCGGATAGTTCGAAAACAATGATCGGATTATTTCAACAAGCATGGATTGATCAGAGAAAGCTACTGTTTATTTGTTAAAGGTAAATCTTTTCCAATAAACTTAACAGAGATTAAGCACCATTTAATAGATTTCTTCTTTCTTTTTCTTTCTTCTTTCTTCTTTGGCTTGGCTTCGCGGATGAAGATTTATGGAGGGGTAAATGTCCACGTCAGCTGCAGGCTCGTTTGTGGCTGACAAGTCCGATGCGGGACAGGCAGACACGGTTGCAGCGGTTGCAAGGGAAAATTGGTGGGTTGGGGTTGGGTGTGGGGTTTTTCCTCCTTTGTCTTTTGTCAGTGAGGTGGTCTTCTTCAAAGGAGGTTGCTGCCCGCCGAACTGTGAGGCGCCAAGATGCACGGTTTGAAGCGATATCAGCCCACTGGCGGTGGTCAATGTGGCAGGCACCAAGAGATTTCTTTAGGCAGTCCTTGTACCTCTTCTTTGGTGCACCTCTGTCTCGGTGGCCAGTGGAGAGCTCGCCAGTCTTGGGAAGGTGATGGTCCTCCATTCTGGGGACGTGACCCACCCAGCGCAGTTGGATCTTCAGATATACCCTCAAGTAGACTGGTATAAGTAAAAAGGTATCGAATATTAAAAGGTAACAAAGAGCATGAATAGAAAACTGGTCAAGCAAGAAACAGCAAATTATAGTAATTCTTCGGGAGTTGTTATGAGGACATATTGATGATGTACAGATGAGCAGACAAACCACAATATCCGAATATAAAAATGAACCAACACTTATAACACAGTGGACTGTGAGGGCGGCCATACTTGACTCATGGTAACAGGCCTTTCCAACCCATGAATCCTTGCTGCCAAAATAACCCAATTAACCTACAAACCCTTAACATTTATGAAGGGTAGGAGGAAACTGAGCATCTGGTGCAAATCCATGCAGACTCGGGGAGAACATACAAATTCCTTACAACCAGCACCAGATTCAAACCTGGGTCGCTGTCACTGTAACAGCATTGCACTAACTACTACACTAGCAGTGCCACCCTGAAAAATACAAAAATATCAACATTTTGGAAGAAAGAATAAGAAGCAATATAAACAAATTCTAAAAGAGGTGGAAAGACTGAGAGCATATGCATGGTTAACAGAGTTTGGGATTTTCTCTTTGGCATCCAGAAGGATGAAAGGAGACTTAATAGAGATCAACAAGATTATGAGAAGCATAGATAGGGTGGACAACCAACACCCTTTTCTCAGGGGTGACAGTAGCAAATACCAGAGAACATTTGTATAAGCTAAAGGGAAGAAAGTTCAGGGGACATGGCAGCAGTAAATTTTTTATACAAAGAGTAAAATGCATTGCTGGGAGTGATAGTGGAGGCTGGTACAATAAAGTCATTTAAAAGACAGGCACTTGGATGAAAGAGGTTTTGGACCCAATTTTTAATTTGATTAACACTACTTCCTTTTGTGCACAGCATTGTTTACTGCAATTGAAAGTGGTCCATAGAGCACATATGTCTAAAGTTAAATTTTCTCATTTCTGTTCAGACATAAATCCCCAATGTGACAAATGTAAAATAGGTGATGCTTTTTTAGTTCACATGTCCTGGACTTGCCCTGACTTAGAGGAATTTGGGAAAGACGTTCTACAAACATTATCAGTAATTCTTAAGTTAAAATTGAAACTTTACCCTTTAATTGCTCTTTTTGGATGACCTCAGGATGTTGATGTATTATTGTCTTCAATTCAAAGCGAATTTTATCTTTTACATCTTTGTTAATCAGATGTGCAAATTCGATTAAATGGAAAGATAATACTCCACCTCCACCTGCACCATGGCAAAGGGATATTATTGCTTGTTTAACTCCAGAAAAAAAATGAGATATGCTATCAAGGATTCATATGTTAAGTTCCAAAAGATATGAGGCCCATTTATGGACTTTTATCAAAATCTTAAGATTTAAGGTTGTTCTGGAATTTTGGCACTGTGTTGTCCCTCTCCAAGTTGATGTCACTTGATTCATACATGACAACTTTTAACCTTGCTTAGAGGAAAGGCTCTTGAATATTTTCTCTTTTTTTTTGTTAAATCTTATTTCATTGTTACGATTTTGCCCTGTGCTCTGGATTTCCTTATTATGAGAATATTGTATAATGTTTTTTTTCTTTCTCGAACCTTGTAGCAATTGTATAATTGTGCTGTACAATTGTTTATATTGTAAAATATAAATAAAAAATATGTTAAAAGGAAAGAAAAAATGAGGGTTGTGGGTGTGAGGTCAGGAAGGTTTAGATCGTTGAGTAGGTTTGTATTGGTTGGTTCAACCTCGTGGGCTGAAGGGCCTGTAATGTTCTATGCATTGAAATTAGTAGAACCAGTTGAGAAAATAATTATAAGTAGAGAATACAGAGATTTCTAAACATAGGGATAGTTTTATTAAGCAAGAAGTATCTGATGATTAAATACTGGTCTGCGACAGCTGACTCAATGAGTTCACTTTCATGAAGTATACTTTAGGAAAAATGTAAAAGCTTTAGATTAGAGAGGTGCAGAAAATAGATACCAGAATGATTCTATGGATAGGGGTCTTTTATCAAGAGAATCGACTGCAGATTCGGAGATTGGAAGGGGAGCATAGAGCAATATTTAAAAATAATAAGGGGTAAGAACAAAATAAAGAGAAATTACTTCCATTAATGGATTGGTGGTCAAGAATGAGTGTTCATGGAATGGAAGTGATTGGCAAATGAACTCAAAATTACATGGGGAAAATGTTAGGGTTAAATGAACATGAGGAATATTAATAGAAGCAGAATCCCTTGCAGTGTTCAAAAGAGAGCTGAATAAGCAACTGATTTTAATGAATTTATAGGACCAGGTGAGAAGAAGGGAAGTGCTCTTACATATGAGCTGGCGTAGACTCAATGAGCTTAGGGGCCTCCTTCGGTGTGGTGTCCATCCAGTAATTGAATTGAATTGAATAGATCATTGTCATGTGTACTGAGATACAGAGGAAAACTTTGTTATGAGTGCAATCCAGGAACATCAGCCTCTACTTAGTACAGTAGGTATTGCAAGAATAAGAACATAGTGTTAGAATATGACAATAGGTGCAGGGAAGAGTGTAAAAGAGAGAAGAATTAAACAGTGCAAGGCTTCGTCTTACACAAATGCAAGGTCTATTCAAGAGTTGGTAATAGAAGGAAAGAAACTGTCCTTGACTCTGAGGGTACATGTTTTCAAACACGTGCATGTGGAGGGAAAAGAAGATAATGTGATCGGGGTGGGATGTGTCCTTTAAATTGTTGGCTGCTTTCCGGAGGCAGCAGGAGGTGAAGATGTAGTTGATGGAGAGGACATTGGTTTGTGATGGCTTGAGCAGTGTTCACAACCTTGTTGTTTCTTATGGGCTCGGGCAGGGCAGTTCCATACAAAAGTGTAATCCATTCAGACAGGATACTTCTCTATTTTAAGTGTGTTAGGTAACAATCATCAGCTTTTATAGGGACCCCACTTCTTCAGAGTAGTTTGCTATATTAAATCTTTACCTCATAAATAACTTAATTGTGTGTGATTTGCAAACAAAATGTTGAGGCATTGAAGGAGAGTGTATCGTGCTGACGTGTAAAAACATGATGAATTTACATGAGCCATTTTCAGCTGAATTTGCAAATGTTTTCTTTACTTGACAGAAAATAACTTGGAGTATGCAACTAGAAATTGAATGTGTCACCGGAATAAATTATTTTAAAATTCAGTTGAAAATAAATGACAGGCTCTTTAGTAAACAGAAGGCATGCCCAGGACTTGGCAAGGTTGACAAAGGCCATCTCTTCTTTCCTGGAAAGAGAGGAGGAGTAATCTGAACAAATGTATCACAGTTCATTATTGCAACGTGGGAATGGGTCAAACCACCACCCTGACTATCCTTACCTCAAAATCAGAAATTATTCTCATGGAAGTTTGTAGTTTTGTGACAGTGTGATAGGTGCCAATGTTGCTATAAATTATTTTTTTCTAAAGTGCAAATGAAGAAAAAATGAGGTAGAGTCTGTGGTTCATTGTCCATTAATAAATCTGATATGGAGGGGGTAAAAAGTCCACGTCAGCTCCATAAATCTTCATCCGCGAAGCCAAAGAAGATGTTGGTAAACATGCTGTATCTGATACAGATACAGCAATGAGCTCAGATACAGCAATGAGCTCTCTGAACCCTTCTCCATTAACAATGGCGTGAAGCAAGGCTGTGTTCTCGCACCAACCCTCTTTTCAATCTTCTTCAGCATGATGCTGAACCAAGCCATGAAAGACCCCAACAATGAAGACGCTGTTTACATCCGGTACCGCACGGATGGCAGTCTCTTCAATCTGAGGCGCCTGCAAGCTCACACCAAGACACAAGAGAAACTTGTCCGTGAACTACTCTTTGCAGACTATGCCGCTTTAGTTGCCCATTCAGAGCCAGCTCTTCAGCGCTTGACGTCCTGCTTTGCGGAAACTGCCAAAATGTTTGGCCTGGAAGTCAGCCTGAAGAAAACTGAGGTCCTCCATCAGCCAGCTCCCCACCATGACTACCAGCCCCTCCACATCTCCATCGGGCACACAAAACTCAAAACGGTCAACCAGTTTACCTATCTCGGCTGCACCATTTCATCAGATGCAAGGATCGACAATGAGATAGACAACAGACTCCCCAAGGCAAATAGCGCCTTTGGAAGACTACACAAAAGAGTCTGGAAAAACAACCAACTGAAAAACCTCACAAAGATAAGCGTATACAGAGCCGTTGTCATACCCACACTCCTGTTCGGCTCCGAATCATGGGTCCTCTACCGGCATCACCTACGGCTCCTAGAACGCTTCCACCAGCGTTGTCTCCGCTCCATCCACAACATCCATTGGAGCGCTTTCATCCCTAACGTCAAAGTACTCGAGATGGCAGAGGTCGACAGCATCGAGTCCACGCTGCTGAAGATCCAGCTGCGCTGGGTGGGTCACGTCTCCAGAATGGAGGACCATCGCCTTCCCAAGATCGTGTTATATGCCGAGCTCTCCACTGGCCACTGTGACAGAGGTGCACCAAAGAAAAGGTACAAGGACTGGCTAAAGAAATCTCTTGGTGCCTGCCACATTGACCACCGCCAGTGGGCTGATATCGCCTCAAACCGTGCATCTTGGCGCCTCACAGTTTGGCGGGCAGCATCCTCCTTTGAAGAAGACCGCAGAGCCCACCTCACTGACAAAAGGCAAAGGAGGAAAAACCCAACACCCAACCCCAACCAACCAATTTTCCCCTGCAGCCGCTGCAACCGTGTCTGCCTGTCCCGCATCGGACTTGTCAGCCACAAACGAGCCTGCAGCTGACGTGGACTTTTACCCCCTCCATAAATCTTCGTCTGCGAAGCCAAGCCAAAGAAGAAAAGAAGAATAAATCTGATAGAGGAGGGGAATAATATGTTTTTGTACTGTTGGGTGCTTATTTTCTGGCTCATGTAGATCCTCCCTGATGGTAGCAGTGTGAAGAGGGCATGGCCTAGGTGGTGAGTGTCCTTGAGGATAGAGGCTGCTTTTTTAAGACAGCATCTCTTGTAGATGTCCTTGATGGAGTGAAGACTGGTGCCGATGATGGAGCTGGCCAAATTCACAACTTTCTGTGCATTGGTGTCTTCATACCAGTGAGAATGCTCTCCACGGTACACCTGTAGAAATTTGTAAGAGATTTTAGTAACATACCTAATCTCCTCAAACTCCTCACGAAGTACAGCAGCTGGCAAGTCTTTTTCACAATTGCTTTACAATGGAATAGACATCTTTTGTCTACATTTATTTCTTCTCGAGTACAGATTACAGTTACCAGTAATTAGATGTTCTGCCTGGCCCGCAGGGAAAAGAATCTCAGGGTTGTACCTGATGCCATGTATGTACTGATAATAAATTTGAACTTTGAACTCCAAAGTTGGAAGAAGTATTTGAGTTGCAAACAAATTGGTTGCCTAATAGTTGTGTAATATAGAAAGTAATGGATTGTGAAGTTCATGTTTTTGCATAGTATACATTAATTATATTATTTCCAACAAAGTATTTTATTCTCTGCCTTACAGATATTTTATGTCTTTAAAATAAGACAGGAAGGGCACATATGGGATGTACTTTTTAATCAGAGAGTTATATGGCTTGATAATGTTGTCACCTGTGGATGAGAGTGGAATCTGGGACAATCCAACATTAGGTTGTTAGTAAGCCTTCAGCATGCCCAGGCAATAACATTTAGCAGGACCTGAGCTCATTTTGCCTCCAAAGTATAATTTGTTCGAAGTGTTGGGGGAAAGAAAGAACTTCGGAGAATAAGAGGTATGTAAGAAATAAAAAAGACAAAAATGTTCAACTAAAACCAAAGGAAAGAGGTCTAGAACCATAGAAGCATAGAACATTACAGGCCTTTGCCCTTCTAGCCTGAGCTGAACTATTATTTTACCTAGTTTCTCTGACCTGCATCTAATCCATATCCCTCTATATCCCTCCCATCCATGTACTGACAAATGTTTCAAAAATAGATTTTTTAATTTTAAATTTAGATATACAGCACGGTAACAGGCCCTTTCAACCCAGAAGCCCATGCCGCCCAATTACACCCAATTGACTTACAACCCCTGGTATATTTTGAACGGTGGAGGGGAAACGGGAGCATCCAGAGGAAACACATACAGACATAGGGAGAATGTACAAACACCTTACAGATGACATGGGATTTGGACCCCGGTCCCGATCACTGGCTCCGTAACAGTGTTGTACTAACTGTTTTCTAAATGTCAAAATTCAGCCTGCATTCAGACTTCAGCTACCAGCTCCTCACTAATTAAACGTTCCATGTCAAATTACATAAGACATTTTAAAAATTATTTGATTTTTGATTTTCAAGGACTCATAAATCCAAATAATTATTTTTCCAACAGTAGTGTACGTCATAAAGTCTATTTTATCCCATACCCCTCTCCCTTCCCTCCCATACCTTAATACAGAAAATAAAAGATTTTATAAATTAAACAAATACCATGAACAAAATATCGTTAAAGTCAAAAACTTTTAAGGGAACTTAAGAAGATCCCAAACAAACCTAAAATGAAAGGATAAGAAAGAAAATACAAGAGCCTTTTACCTGCGCCATGATCCAAAGTATTCCACTTCTGGCACGATTGTTGTATTCACTTTATTTAAAAGGGGTAATAATTACATCTGTGCCCCAATGTGCTGCAGATAGGGTTGCCACACCCCAACGAATGTGCCATATTTCTTCCTCAAATTTTCTCTAGGGGAATATAACTCTTCATTACCATATTCCATCGTGTAATATTTAGTTGGGAGTCTGACTTCCATGTGAACGCTATACACTTCCTGGCTACCGACAAGGTGACCTTCACAAACTGAATTTGGTACTTGGACAGTTTAAAACACATGTCCATAATTTTTCCCAGAAGGGACAATTCTGGATCCAGTGGAAACCTGTGTAATTTTTTTTCAGAATGTCCCCCAGGTCCTTCCAGAAGAATCTCACCTTTGTACACAGTCAGGTTAAATGGATAAAGGTTCCAATCTCCACACCACACCTAAAGCACATTTCTGAGATCTCTGGTTTAGATTTCTGAAGTTTTTGTAGTGTGAGGTACAGTTGGTGTACTGCACCAACCTGTACTTGGCATTAATGACTACTGTCCATGCTGTCCTTACACATGTCTGACCAGCGCCACTCATGGACTGTTGTGCCCAAGTCCAATTGTGTAAGCACGGCTTCAGCTTTCACTTTGGAATAGGAGACACATCATAGAGATAAATACACATTCCCATTTTAAATTAGAATCTCCATGTCACTAGGGCTATAGATGGTCCCAAATTCTCCCTTAAGAAAGATCTTAGCTGAAGATAGCAGAAGAAAGTTTTATTAGGCAAATCATATTTATTCCTCAGATGTTCGAATGACATGAGCTGCTCTTGCTCAAAACAATCCTCGATCTACCTGATCCCCTTCCAGCACCACGGGTCCAGGTTCTTATTATCCAGAGTCATAGATATTAATTTGTGCATCAAGACTTTTTTGATGCATTGGAACCAGTGCACATTCTCATTCAATAGTTTTACTATACCCAGTATTAATGAGGCGAGCATTAATTTTTTTCACAAGTTTTTGAAGAGTTGAAAGAGTTGAAGCCTCCAGATGATTCATCTTTTTGCATCTGGAGTAATTATAGGTCACAATGCAAACAAAATTTGGCATCAGATCGACCGACAAGCTTTTTTTCCCTCAATGATGCTGTTCAGCCCACTGAATCCCTCCAGCAGATTATTTTAGGCTTCAAATTCAGAATCAGACTCAGAATTTATTTTTATGAACATACCAGAAAATTTGTTGGTTTGTAGCAGCATCACAGTTCAAACCTTTATCTGAACCACCTTACAAAATAAATGAAAATAGTCAAAGTGAGGCCGTGTCTGAGGTTCATGGATCATTCAGGAATCTGATGGGAGCGGGGACGAAGCTGTCCTTGTGCCGCTGAGTGCTCATCCTCAGGCTCCTGTACCTTTATCCCGATGGTAGCAGAGTGAAGAGGGCATGGCCAGGATAGTTGGGGGTCATTGAGGAGAGAGGCTGCTTTTTTAAGACTGCTATTGTTGGTGTCTTTGATGGAGTGAAGTCTGGTGCCCGTGATGACACAGGAGCCTCTTTCTTGTCTTGACCTTTGGTACCTCTGTACCAGATAGTGGGGCCATCATTGGAATAAAGAGATGGATCCTACCAACAGAGGAGAAATCCAGTTTTGTGCATCTTAGACAATTATAAGAAATTATCTTAGGGTGTGTAGTGTTACCACCTGTCAGCAGTTTGTTCAGGTACTTGTTGTGCATCCCCCCCCCCACCCCCCCACCTTCTGCTATATGCAAAATAGGTAGCTTCTGTGTAGGGGAATCACTGTTGTGGATCAGGCCAGATACCTCCAGGAATTCCCAGCATGGAACTGAAGTGCATTTGTTTCACTCTTCATGGTTCATCCCGAGCAGAAGTGTTAACAGGACTCTGATTTACAAGCTATTCGCAGAGATCCATGCAGAGACAGACATACGGAGCTGCTGGAAGATCATCAACTTGGTGAAATACACCCTTTGGTCTGCCCGAAACATTGGTCTTCCAGCCCACTGAGATGTCGGTGAGAGAATGCTGCCAACTGGTACATTCCAAGCTGCAGGATTATGTGCTGAAGGACGCATTGAGGCTTGGGGCAGCCAACTCGAGATGTTTTGTGAAGGACCACAGTCCAGAATCGCCCTGCTACAGACTTTGAAGGGCTGCGTGTGAAGGAAAAGCCCCTCAAACAACTGTAGGATTTTTAGCTACAAGGGGAAATAGAGGTGACAACTGTCCTATGTCAGAAAATTGAGAATAAATGTTACAAGGTGGAGTAATGTATATAGATGACACTATGGATGCAAAAAAAAGCAGCATTTTTTCTTTTGCACTTAATTTTAGTGTGAATAAAGTTAATTTTTGCAGAAAAAAGTATGCTTCAATTAGTCAGGTGGCCAGCAGCCAGTGCTCCCTGTTGATCACCAAGTTAAAGGCAAGTAATCTGTTGTCATTAACCTGAGGATTTAGTTAAACAGGAAAATACAGATGCTGGGGTCGACGGCAATACACATATGTGCTGGAGAAACTCAGCAGGACTCACAGCATCAAAAGGAAGTAAAACATATTCAGTGTTTTGGGCCTGAGCCCTTTATCAAGGCATGAGTCAAATACAGACAGGTGCCTGACTAAAAAGATGGGAAGGAGGTGAGGGAGGAGAGGAGAGAAGGGAGGAAGGAGCACTGGCTAACAGGTGAGAGGTGATAGCTGGAAACAGGTGGGAGGACAGAAGAGAAAAAAGCAGAGAAGTGATGGGGTAGAGGCAGCTTTCTGATAGGAGGGGGAAGAGGAGATGGTGGGGTGCTGTAGGAAATGTGATGGGGATAAAAAAAAAGACAGTGTATGGGGAGGGGTTTAACGGAAACTGGAGAAGTTGATGTTGATGCCGTTTGTTTGGAGAGTACTGAATCAGAATATTAGGTGTTGTTCCTTTAATTTACGGGTAGCCTTGGTTTAGCAATTGTTAGGTCTGCTTTGTTCATGAATGAGTGAGACAAACACCAGACTGAGTCGAAATCAGGGTTCTTTGTTCTTTATTACCGGATTGTAACACTTGCGACCAACCAGGTTAGTCGGAGAATGCATTCTGCCGTTATCAGCAAAATGGTGATTTTTTATACCCTTGGATACATGCTTAGAACATCATCATATCATTACTTGTCCAATGACTAAAACTGTTGCTATCCTTTCCCTGCTAGCTTCCTGCCTCTCAATCCATCAATGTCTCTCTTATCTTGTAAGTACAAGGATGCATTTACATCTTGTTACAGCCCTGTACATTCCCATCTCATGATGTTTTACCTAACAGGAGTACAAGGACACCTCCCCTTCTTGTTACTGCCCTGTACAGGGTAACTCCCTACACATTCCCATCTCATGATGTTTTACCTTACACAATGCACAAGGCCATGGATGGACATTTGGTCTGGGATTAGTGTGTGAAATCAAAATAGTCGGCCCCTGGGAGGTCCTTGCTACTGCAGAGGGCAGAGCAAAGATGCTCAATGAAACAATCTCTATCTGGTCTCTCCAATATAGAGGAGGCCTCATCGAGAGCAAATCCTGTGGATTCACAAGTGTTCCTTTACTTGGAAGGACTGTTTGGGATCCTGAATGGTGATGAGGGTGGAAGTGTAGGTGTAAGTGAAGCATTTCTTGTACACAAAGGAGTCAGTACTGGTTGAGGTGATTAGTGGGAAAGGATGAGTGACATAGTTTGTCTACCCTCACTGATTCTGAACTGAACTTCCCACTCAGAGTCAGTGGGGAGAGATACACTGTCAGTCTGTTAGCTTGAATGCTTTTTTTCCCTGTATGTATTGTGCATTTTTTTCACTTTTACATAAGTGAGGTTGTATTTCTAGGAATAAATTGGACAATTTCCAAAAATAGGTGCAGTGTTGCAATGTTAGATGAATCGGTGCCTTGTGATTAAAATGCAGCCAACACATGAGTTAGACTGTATGGTAATGAATTGAGCTTTCTGCATCAGGGACCATTTAGTGACTGTAAGTATTGGTGTGGGATGGAAGGGGTGGGGCATGTCATGACGCCCTCCTACCAGTTAAAGCCAGAAAAGACGCAGCAGCATCTGTGGGAAGAGAAACAGTTTCAGTTGTCCGACGCTTCATCAGAATTCCGAAGAGCCTCGGATCTAAAGTGTAACGGCTTCTCTTTCTGCAGATGCTGCATGACCTGCTGAGGGTTTCCAATACTTTTTTGTTTATGTGTCACAGTTAAACTCCTGAAAGTTTTTTGGTTTGATCCTCAGCTCTCAATGCCAGCCTGAACCTTCTGCAGGACGATGAACTGCGAGATGTTGTGTGCACCCTCCAGCTTCAGCTAGATAGAGACCGCACATTTGGATTTATTCCAACTGTCTCCTGTCGCCCACTGAGAATGCAGTGCTCGTCTTGCTCTGTTGCAAATGTTGCAGATGAAGCAGGCGGAAAATTTCCGTAAAGTTTCCCTTGCTGAAGCACAGATATTTTTCTCATTATTATCATAGAGTTTTACAGCACAGAAAATGGCCCTTTGGCCTAGCACGTCTGACTTGCCCACATTTTGGAAAATTTTGGAAGATCAGGTGACTTATTTGAAAAGAGACGCAGAGTTCCAGATCAATGACCTCTTGTCAGAATCTTTTCTAATTTATTTTCAGGGCTTGTATTTTATTCCCATTACCTTGCAAACTTCTGTAGTGAGAAACATTGCAGCCTAATACCTGTTAAATTGGGATAGCTCATATTTCATTATTTGACAGTGCTCTGATGTTACCTCCAACACATCCATCACCTCTGTTTTCCCTGCACATGCTCCTGTAGTGCAGAGGAAATTCATAGTGGAAGTGCATTAAAACCTGCATTTTCCTCACCAAAACCTGTTTCACTTCGCAGACCAGATCCAAACTCAACTAACGTTTATTTTTATTGGATGCAAAAGCAGCTGTGGGTTACACCTTGACAAGATAATCTATTGCTTTTCATTTCGGAAACAATAGGGCAAAAATCGTACAAATTAGAATTGACGCTATAATGGGCTTTTTATAATCGACAAGGTCACAGGTGATTTTCTGCTTAAGGTTTTGCAATTTCTCAAAACATTTTCTTTTAATCACTTTGTGAGTTGATTTTTCATTATGCATAATCAAAAAGCATTTAGTGGGACAACAAAGTAATCGGTTAATCAACACCATTCATGAACTATATTCCGAGCATTTCATTTTGCTGTTCCCTTTACCGCAGGAGCATTGTCATTAAGGACGTCCCTCAGCTCCTCAGAGGCAACACGCAATTTTAATCTTGTTTGCTTGAATACTAGCGTGTATTTCTTTCTTTGGCTAACGATAAATGTTGTTGCAGTGACATTGTTTTAAGGAGCCATGTATTATTACAATGTTCATTTCAATATTGACTGGAGCATAGAGAATTGGTTTTGGCAAAATTCAGTGAAGACTTTTATTTCACCATATTTGATAAATTTGTGTGCATTTGCCTTCGACATTTCCAAATAATTAAGGGCACACTTTAAAGGATATTTTTTCTTGGATGGCTCAAGATCAATCTTATTTAAAGAAGTTCAATGTTCATTGTCTTTTCTTGTTTCTGTAGCTATGTTGGAGCAAAGCAAGCTAAACATATGATTATCAGTTCAGATGCATTGCACCAGATGAACTAAACTGCAGCTACCTTTTCACAAGAGATTGCCTCCATTGTGCATGTCAGGAAATATTTTGATTTAAGCTAAAGGTGCTGACAATTTATGGTTATTAGGTTTACAGTGCACTCTTCAGGCAAAAAATATGATTCTAGGGATGATGGGGTTAGATTCCAGAAAAGAAGGGGGTTAGCCTATAAGCAGAGATTGAGTCATCTGGCACTGTACTTGCTGGAATTGAGAAGTATGTCAGGGGATCTTACTGAAACATATAACATTATGAAATGCATAGATAAGATAGAGGTAGCTAAGTTGTTTACATTGATGGGGAAACTAGCATTAGGGAGCATAGCCTCAAGATTCAGGGTAGTGGATTCAGGACAGAGATGAGGAGGAACTGCTTTTCCCAGAGGGTGGTAAATATATGGCATTTGCTGCCCATTGAAGCAGTGGAGCAGTGGAAGCAGTAAATATATTTAAGACAAGGTTGGATACATTTTTACATCGTTGGGGAATTAAGGGATATTTTGGACAAGTCAGGTAGGTAGAGATGAGCCTATCATCAAATCAGCTATGATCTCATTGAATGGTAGAGCAGGATCTATGGGCCAAATGGCCTACTCCTGCTCATATTTCTTATGTTCCTTTTCTCTAACTCCAAACATTTTTTGCATTTATTCTGATAAAATTTATAATTAGGATGGCGTATAAGAAATTATTTAACAAAATTAGAATGCACATTATTGGAGTAATATATTGATTTGGAATGAGGACTGATTAACAGCCTTATCACACAAGATTGGATTAATTGGTCATTTTTGGGATGGAAAGACTGATGTAGCTATAGGCATTTAGGTATTTAAATTATCAAAGGATATGGGGACAATGCAAGAAAATGGCATTATCAGAGAAAATTACTCATGATCTTAGTGAATGAAAGAGCAAAATGGCTGACTGACTCCAATTCTTGTTTTTTTTTAAACTCGGTGGTCACAGACTTAAAATAATGAAAAGTTTCATTATTTAAAGGTTGTTGAACCTTGAGAATGTTCAGTCCTACATGGTTAAAGTGGGTAATTCATTGATTTTATTCAAAACTGAAAGTGATAGATATTAGAGGAATCTAAGTATTTGTTGATGGGACATGGTATTAATGTTGAGGTGGAAAGTCATGATCTTGTCTGTTAATACAGGTTCAAAGGACCAAGTGGCCTTGTCTGGCTCCTATTTCTTATAGGTGTGGTCTCTCTCCATGAGGAGAGATATACCTGCAAAAGAGAGAATGCCATGAGACCTCGCTAGATTCATTTCTGGATGGGTGTGTTTGTTGAAGGAGGAGAGATCGAGCAGGCTGGGTTCTCGGTTGTAGAAGAATGAGATTGCTCTCATTGAAATATATAAAGATCTTCTGAATTCCAGCAGCGTCAACAAGCAGTTGAATGTTTCTCTGAATCAGGGGTCAAATATAGGGGATCAACCCTTCAGGTCTGGGATGAAAAAAATTCAGATTTTAGATTTATTGTCAGAGAACATAGATGGCATCATATACAACCCTGAGATTCTTTTTCCTGTGGTCAAGGCAGAATTACCAGAATTATTGGTAATGCAAAAAAAATGTACACAATGTACTCATGTAAACAAATGGAGAAATACAAACAAATTGTATGATATAGAGAAGAAAAAAATAAAGTGCACAAGTATGAGTCCTTAAAAAAAATCCCTGATTGAGTTTATCATTAAGGAGTTTGATGGTGGAAGGGTAGCAACTTTTTCTGAACCTGGTGGTGTTAATCCTGCAGCATCTAAACCTCTTTTCTGATGGTCGCAGCAAGAACAGAGTGTGCACTGAGTGGTGTGGATCCTTGATGATTGCTGCTACTCACTGGTGACAGCATTCCTGTAGATGTTCACAATGGTAAGGAGGGTGTTGTCTGTGATGTCCTGGGCTGTGTCCACTACCTTTTGCAGGACTTTCCGCTCAGAGGTAGTGATGTCCCCATTGCCAGACAGTGAGGCAGCTGGTCAGCACACTTTTCAATACGCGACGGTAGAAATTTGCCAGGGTTTC
Organism: Narcine bancroftii; assembly: GCF_036971445.1. Taxonomy (NCBI): domain Eukaryota; kingdom Metazoa; phylum Chordata; class Chondrichthyes; order Torpediniformes; family Narcinidae; genus Narcine; species Narcine bancroftii. The sequence goes on along the minus strand of NC_091469.1, from coordinate 475,336,308 downwards.
CAATGTCATACCAAACTTCCGCAAACCCCGGAGGAAGTAGAGGCAGTGACCTGCTTTCTCCATGATGCCATTTGTGTGTTGGTTCCAGGAAAGATCCTCCAAGATAGTGACTCCCAAGAACTTAAATTTGCTTACCCTCTAGCTGATCTTTTGGAATTCTGCTGAGGATCTCTTTTCAAGTGCAGTAGCTGATGCAAGAGGAGAACTTCCCTGACTTGAGATGTGAACAAGTGCTGCGAGGAATTATATCTGAAGAGATGTCAGTACTCAGATGTGTCATGCTCCTTTCTACTGCTGCAAATGAACTTCTGTGTCTACCTTAACATGAGCTCAACTATATTGCCATGCCTTTAATTCAGGCTTGCTTTCCAATCATACTATCATGAAGAAAGCATGTCAGCACCTCTACATCCTCAGGAGATTGGATATGTCATCAGGAACCTTGGCAAACCTTTACAGATGTGTAGTGGAAAGTATGCTGACCTGTTGCATTGTGGTCTGGTATGAGGGCACCAATAAATTTGAGCAGAAAGCCCTGCAAAAGGTAGTGGATACAGTCCAGTATATCACAGCCAAAACTCTCCCTACCATTAAGAAAATCTACATGGAACAGTAGCAACCGTCGGAGAGCAGCAGCAAACATTAAGGATCTACACCACGCAGGACGTGCTTTATTTTCTCTGCTGCCATCAGGAGAAAGGTATAGATGCCACATGACTTATACTACCAGGTTTAGGAACCAACCTTAAAACCATCAGGCTCTCAAAACAACAGACTCATTCAGATTTCAGATTTCTGATTTATTTTCAGAGTACATACATGACACCACATACAACTCTGAGTTTCTTTTTTCTGCAGCTGAGGCAGAATGACCATTTATTGGTAATGCAGATAAAACCTACACAGCATAGACAAGTAAACAATTAAAGAATTTTTAAAAATAACAAATGAAAACAAACCCACTGTGTAATATGGAGAAAATATAAAAAATCAATAAAGTGCACAAGTAATATTCCTTAAATGAGTCCCTGATTGTATTTGCTGTTGGGGAATCTGATGGTGGAGGGGTAGCCTCTGTTCCTGAACCTGGTGGTAAGGGTCTTGATGCACCTAGACCTCTTTCCTGTTGGCAGCCATGAGTACAGAAGAAGGGCTGGGCGGTGTGGATCCTTGATGATTGCTGCTGCTCTCTGATGGCAATGTTCCCTGTAGATGTTCTCAGAAGTGGGAAGGGCTTTGCCAGTGAAGTCCTGAGCTATGTTTGGAGGGTTTTACCTAATCAGAGACTCATTTAAGGGCTCTTACTTTGCTCATTATTTATTACTGAATATTATTTTTTCTGTATTTACACAGTCATTTTGTTTCCATTTTTCTTTCTTTCTTTTTACTTTGGTACACATTTATTTCTTCTTGAGTAACAGCTTTTACAGTTACTGATAACTCCAAATTCTACCTGGTCTACAGCAAAATGCACCTCAGGATTGTAGGCGATGTTCTGAATATAGTCTGACAATAAATTTGAACTCTGAACATTGTAAATGTCATATTTGCTGTTTCCTTTCTTATTTGTGGAGATATTGCTTCCTTCTTATCTCCACCCCTCTTGGGTCTTAATATGTAACGCTCCATTTCCCACGTGGGGGTACAGGAAGGTGCCTGGGTTTTCACTGCTGTTTCAATATGATTTCACTTGATTTCAACATGTTCATAGATCTACAGGGGTTACAATTATAAAAAGGATCCCCAACAGTTTCATGTTTGTGTTCCAAATGTTTATTCACGCTTATGCTTGAAGATGCAATAATTTCTACTTCAATTTCATGGCAGTGCATCTGTGCTCCAGCTACTGGCTGTGTAAAAATATCCTTTTGAATCATTGGTGATAACTTTGAATTGATAAGAGATCCCATCCCCTCTCACGCCCATTTACACTTGTTGAAAATCTGTGCTTATTCGTCAAATCAAAAATGAGTTGTGATCATTTCTTGGTTTTCACTATCTCCATTGAAATACTCTGGTTGCCCTTCACAGTTAAGGTTTTTTAAAAAATGTTTAATTTTTGAAAATATTTGGACATAGAGCATAGTAATCGGCCCTTTCAGCCCACAACCCCATGCTGCCCAATTACACCCAATTAACCTATAACCCCCTGGTTCATTTTTTTTAACGGTGGGAGGAAACCAGAGCACCCAAAGGAAACTCATGCAGACATGGGGAGAACGTACAAATTCCTTCCAGGCAGCATGTTGACAACTGCTAGGCAAATCGGGCTGCTAAATTTTTAATTGTTTATTATTTATTTTAATTGTTGTCACATGTACTGAAAACACAATGAAAAACTGTTTTGCATGCTATCCAGAGAAGTTAATGCTGAAACCATGCTGTTCATCCTCTGTGGCTATTATATCTTTGACATAATTCAGCCTTTCTACCCGGACAAGAGGAAAATTTGATTTTCTTCTCCTGTATGGTCTAAGATTTGGATAAAAATGACTCTTGTGGGTTAGGGCGAGGGGGAAATAAAACTTCTCAGTAACAAATACAGATGAAACCTAAGGTGATTGATCTAAAAAGTTGCTTGTACTGGCAAATTGAAGTTTAGGCATGCAGTGGTTCAGGTTGGAGAAAAATAGTGTTCTTCATTTCAGAGAACATTTTGCTGAATCAGTATTAATGATTTGGCTTTGAATAACATACCTCAGCAATGGAATAATGGCTGATTGAAGATGTGCTGATTGGTACGTTAATTGGCAATGACAGTGCTTCTTGTGCCAAATAGAATAGAAGAGCAAAATTTACAGGCTATAGAGTTAGAACCACAGAACATCCCAAAATACAAACATGTCTTTTGACACATCTACTCTGTGCCCAACTATTAATCCATCTGGTCCCCGGTTACAGTGAATTTGTCCCAAGCAAGGGTAGAATGAGAGCACTTTTGAGAGTTTGATGACTGTAGAGAAGATATATAGTATATGCTTTCACACTCTTGAGCATTCTCTCCAATGGGGAAAGGGATGTGATCGGTCCTTAAGTATGTTGATACCTTTCCTAGACAGTGGGAGATGAAGATGATGTTCAAGGAGGGAGGAAAGTCTGCATTGTGTTCTGAGCTACATTCAACATCCTCTATAGCTTCTGAACTTGAGCAGAGCAGCTCCCATACCACTAGTCAGTCCATTTTCGATGGTGCATCTGTAGAAGTTGTTGAGGGACATGGAGGATATGCCGAACTTCCTTAAACTTTTAAGAAAGAAGAGGCATTTGTGCATTTTTTCACTGTAATGGAGGAAGGGGATTGTAACTGAGTAACTGAGTCAGCATAGGCTCAGTGGGTCAAGTTACTCCTACTTTATCATGAGGAGACAAAGTATGACCAAAACCCAAATTGGTAGTCTGCGGCGCTTTTTTTTTGCTTGAACTTTGGGTTTTATAAGTGCCAATGGTAGGCAATGAGGAACTACAAGAGGTCACAGTAGGCAATGAGGAACTACAAGAGGTCACAGTAGGCAATGAGGAACTACAAGAGGTCACAGTAGGCAATGAGGAACTACAAGAGGTCACAGTAGGCAATGAGGAACTACAAGAGGTCACAGTAGGCAATGAGGAACTACAAGAGATCACAGTAGGCAATGAGGAACTACAAGAGGTCACAGTAGGCAATGAGGAACTACAAGAGATCACAGTAGGCAATGAGGAACTACAAGAGGTCACAGTAGGCAATGAGGAACTACAAGAGGTCACAGTAGGCAATGAGGAACTACAAGAGGTCACAGTAGGCAATGAGGAACTACAAGAGGTCACAGTAGGCAATGAGGAACTACAAGAGGTCACAGTAGGCAATGAGGAACTACAAGAGATCACAGTAGGCAATGAGGAACTACAAGAGGTCACAGTAGGCAATGAGGAACTACAAGAGATCACAGTAGGCAATGAGGAACTACAAGAGGTCACAGTTGATTCTTAGTCTTACGTTTACAGGTCTGAAAGAGGTCAAATAGGGTTAAGGTCAAAATTAAACATTGAACACAGCTGGGTGAGCAGAGAGCAGAGAGACAGCACTACTCTGAAGGGTTCAACACCTGCTTCTAATGCTAGTGGTTCATTTAAAAGGTCTGTTAAAGGTGCCAAAGGCATTTTTAAGTAAAATCCTGCACAACAGAGGTCTGTGCCCAGTGTAATATAATATTTGGGAATGTTTTTAGGAGATAAAATGGTAAAATTAGAGTAGGTTACATACATATACACACTTTAAAACAGATCTTATTTGAAATACTGAAGAATTCATATTCAGTGACTTTACAGAAACTATGGAGAATGTATGCATATTAAGTAGGTGCTAATTGTAATGATATCATGATATAAATAGACTATTGTCTTGGAGGAGTCAGGTCACCTGTGTTGGACATTTTTACAAGACTTCTGACCTCTCTGCAAAGTGCTCACTCAAGGGTCATTGAGCAGAAGACTAACTCCTATTGTTTGCTGGAGAAGGATGGGTTTTTGCCAGTGAGAGAGAGAAGGACATATGGCTGGCTGTTGGAATCTCAGAGAGATGGAGAGAGAGAGAGACACACACACACAGCTGGAACAGTGTCAGACAGGAGAAGCTTGTTGGAACTGAAACAGAAGCTCCAGAGTGGCGAATGGCTAGAAGTGCTATCTGTCAGATGTCTCTCTTGGAATAATTGGAACAGAAAGGAACTCTGTGCTAGCCTGAAAGAAAGAGGTTATCATCTGGAGAACTCTGATGGGGCAAGTTTCATCAGCGAGACATTGAGGTGACTAATAGTGGTACCTCAGTTGTGGAAAACCTGGAACAACAAATCTCTCTTTCTGCAAATCTATGAAAACTTTCCTGAAAGGTAAACATTTACCTTTCGAGAACCAAAGCCTGGTGAAATTTATACATGTTAAATTCTGTGCACAGTATAAGAATTGCCTGCATTCAGTGAACTTGGAAGAATGAGAAGTGAGATTGAACTGTGAGCCAGAGAACATTTTTTAAATTTGCACACACATCACATAAACGTGCGCTTAGAATTAGAAGGGGGTTAAGTTGGGTAGTTAAGTTAATAGTGATAAGTTAAAGTTTGATTCTGTTTTCATGTTTAAAGATAATTAAAAACAATTTTTGTTTAAGTAATTACTTGTCGAGGGGAATATCTATTGCTGCTTGGTTTTGGGATCCTTTGGGCTTGTAACACCAAGATGGTGGGTACCTGTGCCAAGATGGGTTGCAGGCTCTGGGGGAGCAGTGGACTGACACAGGGCACCCGAAACAGGGAGAACAGCTCCCATTGAGAAGGAAAAGCAGAGGAGATAATCCTACAAGACGGTGACCACAGCAGCAGATCAGTGTTCCATGGCAGTGGGCCTCTTGCAGGAGGGGAACCCACACAGGCTGTGGGCTATTGGAGACTGGCTCATGGGAACCAGGTCTCGGAGCCGGGATTTGAGGGGGTGCTGAGGGGAAGATGGGCTCCTGAAGGGCCTTGAGAGCTGAACACTTCCTGATCGTGTTGGAGGTTTGGGTTTGGAGCTCAAGTTGCCAATGAGTTGAAGTTGAGTCTGTGCGGGAGCAGAGGCTGCGGGAGGACTGGAGACGAATCCACGGACATTGGTATAGTTGAGTTCTCCTTTCTCCTTCAGGCATAAAAGGTGTTCAGCTCATTGAATAGTGAAGCATCACAGCCACCTATTGTTTTCGGCCTTGTCTTGTAGAATATAATGGGTTGCAAGCCCTGTTTTCTTTGATTGCATATGTAAAATCAGATGGTAATAAACTTGAATTTAAGGTTGGTGGATTAGGATGTGGAGTGAAAATTTGTGGCTGGCCTTGAACCTAGAGTGGAAGGGAATTATTCCTTTTTCATCAAAGATGATCTGTGAAGATGGAAAGAGGCACCCCTTCTGATGGAGAGAATATGCAATCAGAATTAGCGTCAGATAGGGTGATTAGAGTAGAACTGAGAATTGCAGGATAAGGATCTTAATCTGAAAGGGTTAATTAGATTACTAAATTAACATACAATGTAATGAGATCAGCATCAAAGATTCTTTATACAGTAATCAATACCTGGAATCGATCTCCGAATTGAAGACATAAAATGAAAACTCTACATTAAATTAAGAAGCATTTGATTAAGGTACGCAGATCTTTTCTGGTTGGTTCCATTAAAATAGGTCAAATTCTCTGTCTCATCTAGAAACATCATGGAAAAAGGGGTGGGACAGTAGTTTTATGTTTCATTTGAGTGGCAATTTTTTGAACTACTTCCATTCCCTTCACATTGTACTCAGGCATCAACCCTGAACCAACAGATTTATGGTAGAATTTGTTAACTTTATTCATGTTTTATGGTTACTTTTATGAACTGGTAAATGTTTAAACCATGTACTGACCTAATGATGAAATACCATTAACACTTCACTGGAAAGAAAATTTCAGACCTGTGTTGTCACTCATATTTAAATACAAGACATCCATTAAAGGTCTATTTGACTGCCTTAGATCTTATTAAAACTGAAGATTGTAGCGGGCCGCCAAACGTGCCATGCCCGAAGCGGTGACCCGATACCGTGCCCACGGCCTATATAGCTGGTCGAGACGGGCCACCCACTTCAAAGTCAGCTGCAGCGCCCCAGTCCGATGAGCTGGCCAGCGGCAACCAATCAGGTGGAGCTAGGGAAGCAGCCACACTCGGGAATGAGAGGGGTTCATTGATTGGCCGCTCCCCATAGGGCACTAAACCACCGATCCCAGGAAGCGGATCGTAATGCCGCCAGTCAGGTGGTATGATGACATCAGAGATGGGCTTCCGAGCCTTTTATAAACAGAGCTGCCATCACTCCTGTAGTGTGAGTCTCTTCTTTGAGCATTACCTCTCCAGCAGTAGAGGCGCTACAAGATATACTATCTAATAGCCATTACTTTGTTTTAACATGAAACTGATGATTTAACTTAATTTAATATTTTTGTTAAGTACTTTTTATCTGAGATTTCTTTACAAACAGAGGAGGACACTCAAGCCATTGAATTTGCAGGCCTATCATATCGATCCCATTGACCATATCCCCTATATATTTCCTTGTAGTATGTTGTCTCTCTATATGATCATCACCTCCACCCTGATTCTCCTGAGGATAATTTACAGTAACCTTAAGCCTACAAATTTGAGGTGTATTATTATCCTTATTGGTTTGAATTCAGGACATCAAGGCATACAAAATGATCTTGCATTTTACTTATAATACCAAGTTCTGAATATAGAAGAACAAAGTTTGTTGGACATATTATAGGCCTCTGTAGTACTATTTCCAATAACCTTTTCAAAATGTCCACAGATGTTCCTGTCTTTATTTTCTTTATAGTATGGTCTTGTGTCCTTTCATCCACATTTTTTTGCAGCTTACAAACAAAATTATGCCTGCTCAATATTCAGATGTGGATAGTTAACATTTTGCTATCAAATTAAATGTTAATATAATTTAAAATAGCAAGCATTGTATGCATTCAATGAGTCTCTTCATAATATGGTAGTCAAGCTAGAGGATCAAATCTTTACTGACACACTCATCAGAATTTTCCATTCTGATAAATGTATTTGGAAGAACACTAAAGAAAAGTAATTAATTTATTACAGCAGGGGAGGCCATTGACCCCTTCACGTTCATGCTGGCTCCCAGCAGACTAATCCAATCTCATTTCTCTGTAGTCCTACAACTGACTCTCCTTCTCCCATGCCCTTCATTTCCCTTTTGACTCTTTTGCCACTGTCCAACACTAAATAGTAATTTACAGCAGTCACAATCATCCTACTGGCACATCCTTGGAATGTGGGAAGAAACTGGCAGAAAGCTATGGGGTCACAGGGTAAAGGCGCAAAGAAGCCCACCCAACCCCCTCTCCTCCCCTTCCCGACAGTGACAGAGACCAGAAATGAGCCTGTCTCTTTCAGGCTCTGAGGGAGTAGCTCTGATTGCTGCATCATCTTAAACATTGAAGACAACTGATTAAAATATTTACTAAAAAAAAATGTTACATCACCATTCACTTCCACCATCAGTCCATTTGACCCAGCATGTTCTGTTATCTTTGGAATCTCTTTTTAAATACTCGTCTCTCTGAGTTAAACAGGCTTTTATTTAAACCGCAGCCACTTAAAACATTGACTATCTCCAGCATTCTCGTGCCAGGGTTGAGCTGTCATCTCATTTAATAATCCATCAACTTGTCTACAGAATATATTGTAAAACTTAAAAGGTCAGCACAGTTTACTCAATGTGTAACAGTTCCTGTGAGTGGGGTTCGAATCCGGCACTGTCTGTAAGGAGTGTATACATTCTAGTCATGTCTGTTTGGGTTTCCTCTGGGTGCTCCTGTTTCCTCCTTCCATTCAAAACTGTGCTGGGGGTGTCGGTCACTTGGGTGTATTTGGGCTGAAAGGGCCTGTTACCACGCTGTGTGTCTCAATTTAAAATTTAAATTTTAACATCGAACATTACAGAACAGTATAGTCCTTCAGCCCATGATGTTGTGCCAACATATGGAAACCTATCCCACAACAATCTTAATTTTTCCCGACCTCACACCCATTATCCTCTATTTTTCTTACATCCATGTGCCTATCTAAAGGTTTTTTGGGTGTCCCTATTCGACCAGCCTCCACCACCAGCCCTGGCAATGCATTCCAGGGTCCCACCACCTCTGTGAATATAGCTTTGACATCTCCTCTAAACTTTCCTTCACTCACCTTAAAAAAAAAGGTGCAAGCTGTCAACCATAGTCTGATCCCCTCATCGTCGCTCCAAAGATAAAAAAGCCCCAGCTTTCTCATCACAATTCTCCAGATTTGTTGATTCAAAGTGGGAATCAGTTAATCAAGCATGCCATTCCACACGCTGCCTCGATTGCAGGCTGCAAGATTGGATTACTTTTTGATCAGACATATTGCTGAAATTCAATGATATTTTGCACGACTATTAGCCTGCCTCTTGTCAAATACGTTACTTCTGTTGGTCAGTCCAAGTGTCTGGTGGACTTCTGATTTCATGTGCCTGCCTCCATCAGACTGGCATATAAAATATATTACCAAGGAAGATATTTTAAAGCGTTTTGATCTTTTGGACCAATTTCCTTGCCAAGCCAGAGAAGCTTATGTTACTAACTGCTCTTGCACTTTCATTTTTTTCCCATTTAATAACTTTTCGAAATTGAAATTGCAATCAAATCTTATTTTCTTTCGCCTTGTGTGCATCAGATGGGAAATTTTGTTACAAAGTTGTACTGATTGCGAGATCATTTAGAGTAGAATCCAGCACATGTATTTTCGAACTTTGCTGGTGGATTTTTGTCGGAATAGCAATGGAGGCACACAGATGCTGCACTTTGGAGACAAGAAACTGAGCAAATTTAGGGCCAAGTAAAAGAGCAGGCCTTTGAAAAACGTGGCATGTGTGCTGACGAAGTATTACTATCCAAAACTAAATGGGAAGAATGTTGTTTTATTAAAGTATTATGCAAAAACATAATTACCTGTGGAAAAAGTAATTAAAATGAGAATTGGAAAGTTTGGGATTAAATGGCATTGAATGTGATCCCCTCACTCCACTAAGCCAGTGCCAACTGTTGCACTCATGCATACTAATCACATTTACTTGCCTTGGGGTCAAAGTCTCCCAGTTCTTGCACCAAAATCTGCACCTGGAGTGCGCATGCTTGGCAAAAGTGCATTGAGTCATGGAATCCTGCAGCAAGGAAACAGGCCCTTCTGCTCAACTCGTTCCATGCCAATCCTGGTGCCAATCTGAGATCCTCTATTTGCTTGTGCTTACATCACATCCTGCCAAGCCTTTCCTATCCATGTACCTGCCTGAATGTTTTTTCAGACTTTGTAGTTGTATCCACCTCGACCAGTTCCACGGCAGCTCATTCAATACACCCACCACCTTCTGTGTGAAAAAGTTGTCCCTCTGTTCCCTTTTAAATCTTTCCACTTTCACCTTAAACATATTGTCTCCACTTTTAGAGCCTAAATCTGGGGAGAGACTGCAACTATTCATCTTTTCTCTGCACCACTTGACTTTGTACATCTCTTTAAGCTTGTTTCTGTCCCTGTTCCACTAACAACCTCATGTAACTCGAGCCCTTAGGTCGTGGTACATTTTCGTGACAGGAGATGCTAAAGGATTAATTGAACAACCCTTTTAAAAGCCTTTGACTTTCAATGCATATTTGTTCATCTGCAGGTTAATCAGATATATTATTTGTGGAGTAGAATCCTATGGCAATGAAGCAGGCCCACCTACCCAGCTTCTCCATGCTAAACAATGTGCCCTTACTGCTTTTGCCTGCATTAGGCCCGTACCCTTTCAATCCTATCCCATCCATGTAGTTATCCATGTTTTTCTTAAAGGAAGCTAAAATAATAATTCTGCTACGTTGTCTGACAGCTCATTCTTTATGCCCACCTCCTTCCGAATGAGGACGCATCTCACCACCCCCCACCTCACTATAGTAAATCCCTCTCTTCTGAGATCCTACCATTAGAAAAGAGACTGATACCATTATTTATGACTCTCATGGTTTGAAAGAACTCAATCAGATCCTTTCAACCTCCTAATCCTGAGGGAAAACAGACCTATCTTTTTGAGTCTCTCATGATAACTCAATTTCCCTAATTCTGGTAATTCTTCTAAACCTATTCTATAATCATTTTGATAGCTCAGCGACCAGTATGTCACACAATATTCCAAGTGTGGCCACTCTAATGTCTTGTATAACTTCAACATGATATTTAAACACTGTTATTTGTGGTGGGCCTAGAGGTCCCCAAATCTCAGCAGCAATAAATTCACCAAGACAAATAGTTACTTCAACAAAAGTTGTTTTGAATTATCTTTAAACAAGAAAACAGGATCAAACTTTAACTTATTACTATTAACTTAACTCAACCTAACTTAACCCCCTCCTAATTATATATCTGATTAACCTGCAGATGAACAAATATGCATTGAGTGTGTAAGTTCAGAAAAGTTCTTTGATTCGTAGTCCAATTTCTCTTTTCACTTCTGCAAGTTCACTGGTATCAGGCAATTCTGATACTGTGCACAGAAGTTAAAATTTATGAATTTTCAGCAGGTTCAAAATGGGGTTTCAAGCAAGGTTCCAAAAGCCACTGCAGAAAACCAGCAGTTTCTCTCTCTCTCTCTGTCACACTGAGAGAAAAACCTGTTTGACTTTCTCTGCTTGCAAAATGACATGACCCTCCTAAAACAACGCACTCCACCAAAACGGCTTGCTGACTCCCGAAATCAATTCACGAGGGATCTTTTTAGTTTCCTGAGCTGGGCCTTTCCATTTGCACCTTGTTGTGAAAATCTCAGGAGTCTATTGTCTTTGCAGACTTGTAGGCACCACCTTATACATAACTCTTACATTTTAAAATGAGATCTGTTTTGAAGTGTTTGTATATGTTTGTGATCTCACTAAAACCCCACAGTTTATCTTCCAAAAACATATCTATAGATAATATAAAATATTATATATATTTTCTGCATCATCATGTTCATTTGGGCACTGCCGTTAACAGAATAAGTCCTGCCCTTTTTTGATCTACCCAAATGCAGCACATTGCACTTCTCCAAGTTGAACTGCATTTATCATTCCTTAGCTCAGTTCCCCATCTGGTCGAGATCCCATTGTAAATCCACGTCACTTTCTTCCCTGTCCACCAGCGCATATATTTGTATGTCATCAGTCACCTTACCACAAACATCTTGGCCCAAATAACCATATAACCAGATAACCACTTACAGCACAGAACAGGCCAGTTCGGCCCTACTAGTCCATGCCATAACAAATCCCCACCCTCCTAGTCCCACTGACCAGCACCCGGTCCATACCCCTCCAGTCCTCTCCTCTCCATGTAACTCTCCAGTCTATCCTTAAATGTAACCAATGATCCTGCCTCGACCACGTCTGCCGGAAGCTCATTCCGCATCCCTACCACCCTTTGCGTAAAGAAATTTCCCCTCATGTTCCCCTTATAATTTTCCCCCTTCAATCTTAAACCATGCCCTCTAGTTTGAATCTCGTCCACTCTTAATTGAAAAAGCCTATCCACGTTTACTCTGTCTGTGCCTTTTAAAATCTTAAACACCTCTATCAAGTCCCCCCTCAATCTTCTACGCTCCAGAGAAAAAAGCCCCAGTCAGCACAACCTTTCCCTGTAACTCAAACCTTGAAATCCTGTCAACATTCTCGTGAACCTTCTCTGCACTCTCTCTATTTTGTTTATATCTTTCCGATAATTTGGTGACCAAAACTGTACACAGTTGCCTGATACCAGTGAACATGCAGAAGTGAGAAGAGAAATTGGACTACGAATCAAAGAACTTTTCTGTACACAAATTTGGCCTCACCAATGCCTTGTACAATTTCATCATAACCTCCCTACTCTTGAATTCAATACTCCGATTTATGAAGGCCAACATTCCAAATGCCTTCTTCACCACACCATCTACCTGAGTATCAGCCTTGAGGGTACTATTTACCACAACTCCTAAATCCCTTTGTTGCTCTGCACATCTCAATAGCCTACCATTTAATGCATATGACCTATTTAGATTTGCCTTTCCAAAATGTAACACCTCACACTTATCTGTATTAAATTCCATCAGCCAATTCTCAGCCCACACCTCCAGCCTTCCTAAATCACCTTTTAATCTACAGTAATCTTCCTCACTGTCCACAACACCACCAATCTTTGTATCATCCGCAAACTTGCTTACCCAACTCTCCACCCCTACTTCCAAATCATTAATATATATAACAAACAATAGTGGACCCAGGACTGATACCTGAGGAACTCCACTAGTCACCGGCCTCCAATTGGACAAACAATTTTCTACCACTACTCTCTGACACCTCCCATCCAACCATTGCTGAATGCATTCCACTACCTCCTTATTTATACCTAATACCTCCACTTTTTTTCCTAACCTCCTGTGGGGAACTTTGTCAAAAGCTTTACTAAAGTCTAAATAGACAACATCCACAGCTTTCCCTTCATTAACCTTTTTTGTAACCCCCTGGAAAAACTCAATCAGGCTTGTCAAGCATGATCTATCCCTGACAAAACCATGCTGATTACTCCCTATCAATCCCTGTACCTCCAAATATTTGTAAATACCATCCCTTAGAACACTTTCCATCAACTTACCCACCACAGATGTCAGACTCACAGGCCTATAATTCCCAGGTTTACATTTGGACTTTTTCTTAAACAGCGGAACCACATGCGCCAATCCTTTGGCACTAACCCCGTGACCAGTGACATCCTAAATATCTCTGTTAATGGCCCCACTATCTGTCCACAAGCCTCCATGAGTGTCCTTGGGAATATTTTGTCTGGTCCCGGAGATTTATCCACCTTTATCTTTTTCAACACAGCCATCACTACCTCCTTGGTTATCCTTATATGCTTCGTGACCTCCCCACTATTTTTCTTTACTTCAACTGGTTCAATATTTTTTTTCCCTAGTGAATACCGAGGCAAAGAAATCATTCAAAATTTTCCCCATTTCCTCTGACTTCTCACTCAGCCTACCCTCGCTATCTACAAGGGGTCCAATTTTATCCCTCACTAACTTTTACTTTTAATGTACCTATAGAAACCCTTTGGATTTATTTTTACTCTGTCTACCAAAGCCTCTTCATGCCTTTTTTTGGCCTTTCTAATTTCTTTCTTAACATTCCTTCTACACTCCTTGTAGTCCTCCTTCAAACTCTCAGCTCCCTGCTCTTTATACCTCACTTTATTTCCTAACCAAATTTCCAATATTCCTCGAAAACCAAGCCTCCCTATGACTTCCAGCCTTTCCTTTGATCCTCACTGGGACATATCTACTCTATACCCTCAAAAATTCTTTTTTGAATATCCTCCATTTTTCATTTACATCCTTACCTGAAAATATCCTGTCCCACTCAATACTCCCCAAATCCCTTCTTATTCCTTCGAAATCTAGTATTACACCGTCCCGAGTCGGTTCTTCTACTAATTGATTTAGAAAACAATCTTGAACACATTTAATGAACTCTAGCCCATCCAGCCCTCTAAATGTATGAGTATCCCAATCAATGTGAGGGAAGTTAAAATCTCCCATGATCACTACCTTATGATTCTCACACATATACGTTATCTCCCTACAAATTTGTTCCTCTAATTTTCTTGGCCCATTTGGTGGTCTGTAATACACCCCTATTAGCACCCTCATGCCTCCTTCACCCCTCAATTCCACCCAAACAGTCTCACTGGACGATCCCTCCAGACCATCCTGCCTCCTCACGGCAGTAATGTCCTCCTTAACAAGCAGAGCAACTCCTCCCCCCTTTTTACCCCCTGATCTATCACATCTAAAACAAATGTATCCTGGAATATTAAGTTGCCAGTCCTGCCCCTCCTGTAGCCAGGTCTCACTAATTGCCACAATATCATGACCCCAAGTATCTGTCCATGCTCTAAGCTTATCTACCTTGTTCACTATGCTTCTTGCATTAAAATATATGCATTTCAGAGAATGACCCTCACCTATATTCTCTTTTCTACCTTTTACCCTAATCTCCATCCTACCTTTTTTATCGTTATTATTCCTATCTAGGTGTCCATGCTCCCTTGACATTGCTCTCAAACTCTGTTCCCCATCCCCCTGCCAAACTAGTTTAAACCTTCCCCCACAGCTCTAGCAAATCTGCTTGCCAGCACATTGGTCCCCCTCCAGTTTAAGTGGAGTCCATCCCTTTTGTACAGGTCCGACCTTCCCCAGAATAGATCCCAAATGATCCAAAAATCTTATCCCCTGCCCCCTGCACCAACTCTTTAGCTACGCATTCTTCTTCCACATCCTCCTATTTCTACCCTCACTAGCTCATGGCACGGGCAACAATCCAGATATTACTACCTTGGAGGTCCTGTTTTTTAACTTCCTACCTAATTCCACATAATCCTGTTTCAGGACCTCATCCCCACTTCTAACTAAGTCATTGGTCCCCACATGGACCACGACTTCTGGCTGTTCTCCTTCCCCTTGCAGAATGCTATGAACTCGGTCAGAGATATCCCTGACCCTGGCACCAGGAAGGCAACAGACCAACCTGGAATCCCGATCTCGTCCCATAAACCTTCTATCTGTCCCTCTGACTAATGAGTCCCCAACTACAAGTATCCTGTTCTTATCCCTCCTTCATTTCTGAACCTCAGGGGTAGCCCCTGTGCCAGAGACCTGACCCCCATGACTCGTCCCTGTTAGGCTGTTCCCCCCAGCAGTATCCAATGCCGAATACATGTTGCTGAGGGGCACTTCCACAGGGGTACTCTGCACTGGCACTCTCCCTCCTTTCCTCACAGTCACCCAATTCCCTGACTTCTACCTTCTAGGGGTGACTGATTCTCTGTAACTCTTCTCTATCACTGCCTCTGCTTCCCTTATGGTCCTCAGTTCATCCAATTGCAGCTCAAGCTCCCTAACACGGTCACTCATTATATGCAATTGGATACACCTTTTGCAGGTGTAGTCATCAGGAACAGCTGTGCAGTCTCTGATTTCCCACATCCCACAACTGGAGCACTTAACTACCCCAACTGACTCCATTTCCTCCTTTCTTACTACAAATATGTTATTTCAAAGATACCTTTTCACACAAGGAGCTCCTTCTTAGCCCCTGCTCACCGAAATCCCTCGAGCCAAAGTCCCAAGTCATTCATGCATATTATAAAAAGCAAGAGTCTTCGTATCAAACCCTAAGGCATTCCACTCGTCGTGGCCCTCGACAGCCACTCTCTGATCTCCTATCACTGAGCCAATATTTCATCCAAGTGGCTCGATGGCCTCCTATCTCATGTGCACTACATCTCTGCAGTCAATGTGGTTTGTGATCAATATCAATGATTTGGTCTCATTACATTTCAGACAACACAAAAATTGGAAGAGTTGTGGTAAGTGTAAAAGATAGTCGAAGGATTTAGCAGGATGTAGAACAATTGGAAATCTGGGCAGAGAAATGGCAGATGGAGTTTGATTGAGACAAGTGTTTGTTGTTGCAGTTTGGGTGCTCAAATGTATGAAGAAAGTTGACAGTAAATGGTAGGACCCTTTGGAGCATTAATGTTTGGAGGATTCTTGTGGTGTAAGTCATTGATGCCTGATAGTGGCAACACAAGGTGGCAAAGAATACGCATGGCCCACTTGCCTTCATTAGTCAGGATGCAGTGTATAAAAGTTGGAAATCATGTTACAGCTGTTTAAAACTTTGGTTGGATCACATTTAGAGTTTAAAGTGTAGTTTTGATTGCTGCTTTACAGCAACAAATGGAAGTCTTTGAACAGAGTGCAGAAGAGGTTCACCAGGATATTGCCTGGATTGGAGTGGACTAGCTATAAGGAGAGGTTTGACAAACTTCACAGGACGTTGGGGGCTGAGAAAGACCAGATAGAAGTTTACAAAATTCGGAGAGGCTTAGATAGGGTAGACAGCAAGAGTCTTTTTGCCAGATGAGAAATGTCAAATACCTGTTGTCACATAGATTTCAGGTGATTAGGTAGTAAGTACTAAACCAGATTAGATTTGTCCTGCTTTTGTGAAAGGGATCTAAAGGGAAACATTTCTTTTGGGTTTGGTATTGAACACAAAGGTTGGGATTTTGTGATGCAGCTGTACAAGGAGTTGGTGAGACCACACTTGGAGGTACAGTGTGCGGTTCTGCTCAGCTCGCTATCGAAAGGATATCTTCAGGTGCTCTATCAAAGGCATACTTGCTGGATTCATCCCTCACTGGCTTCATGCCTTTCACTGTATCCAGTCCCCTGATGTCACTCAGAGTGACTCACATTCACAAAAGTCTGCCTTCTCTGTTGCTGGGGATCTCTGGTGGTGGATCGTCCAATAGGCCCATTTGGAAGAGAGTTTGTCTTACCTTTGGCACTCGTAGCTGGACCTTGTCTTCATTAAGTTAAACATAGAAGGTTGAAAATGCTGTGATTGTTGTAAAGCACACACATTAAATGCTTGAGGAACACAGCCAGTCTCACAGTGTTCATTGGGGGTAAAATATAAATTAATGATAATTTGGGCCTGAGCTCTTCTTCATACCTTTATATATATATATATATATATCTTTACCTCCTATGGATGCTGTGGGACTGGCTGAGTTCCTCCTGTCGTCTTTGAGGATGGCAATGTCCTTGGAGCCTCTCCCCCACCCTCCCCACCTGATTAGCTGTTTAATTGTCCATCACTGATCATGAATAGATGTGGTCACACTGCAGAGTTTTGATCTGACCCATTGGTTCTGAGATTGGTTCATTGTGACTGTTACATGCAGTTTGTGTTGTTCAGCAAACATGTAGTCCTGCATTGCAACCTCACTGTGCTGACACCTCATTAGGTCAAGGTACACCTTGTGCTATTCCTAGCACACCCTTAAACAATAAGGTGTCCAAATGCTGGGGTCAAGAAATTCATGCAGCATCCTTGGAATGTTTTATACTTGGCCCTTCATCAGGAATAAACAAAAACAGGCAGGTATCTGAATAAAAAGGTAGAGATGGGAGAGAGGAGGGAGGAAGGGGCAGGAGGAGGACCCTAGGCTAACTGGTAAGAGATTATCGGTAGATGCATGTGGGAGGGTAGAAGATAAAAGAGCTGAGCAGAGATGAGAGGAGAAGGGTAGCTCACTGAATAGAGAGGGAAGGGAATGGGTCGGGAGCTGGAGCAAAGGAGACTGATGGATTCTACTTCCTCAGGAGTTTGTGGAGGCTTTATATGACACCAGAAACCCTAGCAAATTTTCTACAGAGGTGTGGTGGAAAGTGTGCTGACCAGCTGCATCATGGTCTGGTATGGGAACACCAATACCCCTGAGCGCAAAGCCCTCCAAAAGGTAGTGGACATGGCCCAGGGCATCACAGGCAAAACTCTCCCCACTTTTGAGTACATCTATAGGAAATGCTGCCGTCAGAGAGCAGCAACAATCATCAAAGACCCTCACCACCTAGCACAAGCTCTGTTCTCGCTGCTGCCCTCAGGAAAGAAGTATAGGTGGCGCAAGATTCACACCACGAGGTTCAGGAACAGCTGCTGCCCCTCCACCATCAGACTCCTCAATGACAGACTCTGGAGTCTCTGGACTCATTTAAGGATTCTTACTTGTGCACTTTATTGATTTTCTTTTGTTCTCTCTGCATTACAGTCAGTTTGTTGACATTCAATATCTGTTGACAGTTCTTTTATTTATTTACATGTTTACTCTGTGTACCATCTATCTTTTGCATGGCCAATTAGTGGTAATTCTGCCGCACCTGCAGGAAAAAGGAATCTCAGGATTGCAAGTGATGTCATGTACATAATCTGACAATAAATCTGAAATCTGAATCGGGATAGGGAAAGAGAGAGAGACTGGGGGAGGGGGTTAACGGAAAGTGGAGAAGTCGATGTTAATGCCGCCCGGTTGGACAGTGCAGAGACAGAGAGTGTTCAACTTGCCCTTCTCTACTCATTATTGAAACAAGGCTCCTTGCCTGCTTCAGTATCTGCAACTGAGCTAGTACAGAACTGACAGACGGCAAGGGATTTGGAGAATTGTTGATGTATCCCTGGTGTTTATAAATTAGCAATATAGATTAAATAGATGTGCTTCAGTACATGAAAGAGACAGGCAGAGGCCACAAACCTGAATGTAATTTTACATTTCAAACATTGGGGAGAGCTCAAATGTTGGTTACAATTTAATGCTAAATTACCTCAAATTGCTCGTGATTAGGAAAGACCAAAAACAGGTAATTTCCTGATGTGTAATGTGTGTACAATTAGATAAAAATAGCTTCACTGAACTTGGAAATGAACGTGAAATATATCAGCAGAACACGGAATTTGTACTTACTTCAAAACACCTTCTGGAATTCAGTCATATCAGAACATACCCATTTTTGGTCTTTACTAATCAGTACCAATTTGAGATAATTCAGCATTAACTTTTGACTCTCTTGTCGTGCAAATGCAAATTGGAAAGGGATGACTATTCCATGTATTTAAGTGATATCTGACTCAGTGGGAACTGTTGGTGTACCATATTTTTCTTTCTGTTTCCCACAGAACATAATAGTTAAGTTGTCTGTGCGGCACTCTTGTGAATTTGGTACCACTGGTGCAACCACAATAATCTGAATCCATCAACACACACAGTGAATATATTGTCCCTGTTTCCCTTTTTCTATTTCAGGACTTTGCGCTGCTGTTTTAAATAAACATTAAGGAAGCCAGAAGCTCAAAGACCAACAAATTATACTTTAAATGAGATGGTTCAATTCACCGCCCCATTCCCATGCCAGTATATCTGTCCATGGTCTCATGTGCCGTCAGACTGAGGTCACCCACAAATTGGAAGTACAGCATCTCATATTCCCTCTGGGCACTCTCCAACTGGATAACATTAACATTAACCTCTTGTTTCCATTAACGCCAATGCTATCTATTTCTTCTTTCCTCCAGCTCTGTCTGTCTGTCTCTCCCTCTCTCTCTCTCTCTCACTCTCTCCTTTTCTCTCTCACTCTCTCTTTCCTTTTCCCTTTGTCTCCTTTCCTCCATCTGCATTCACAGAGCCACCCCTCCCCAATCAATTCTCATCTTTCTCTCCTGTCCTCCTATCAATGTCCAATTATCACCTTTTGTCAGTTGGTCTGTCTCCTCCCGTGCCCTTTCTTTCCTTCTCCCCAGCCTTTTAATTCAGACACCTGACTACATGTTATTTGTTCCTTGAAGAAGGGCTCAGGCTGGAAACATACCTCCTATGGATGCTGTGAGACCCGCTGAGATCCTCCAGCATTTCTGTGTTTTCACTACAATCACAGCATCTGCAGACTTTCCACGTTTTACTCCTGGTTAAGTGTTCTGCTACTTCCCTATTCTCCTGCATTCTGGAGGAGACATGTTGTGTGGGGAGATCGTTCACCTGGAACCACCCTACAAAATCTGCCTGCTGTCTCAGTGCCAACAAATGATCTGCTGTTTCACGTGAATGGCATGCTAATGAAGCCCAGCTACTGAAATTAGCAAAACATCTGAGGCGGAAGTTTCAGTTATCCTAACTTTTAATTCATTCAATTGGAGATGGAGAAACCTAACAGTTTGTAGGCTTGACAGGTCTGTGAGAAAATATAGCCCAGACATTTACACCAACAACTTTGGCTTAGTTTCATTTACAAAGTTTAGAGACTAGACCTTGGTGCTGATTTGATTATTACGGTGTAAAAATGCATTCTTGTTTGCAAATCTTAGCTACAATGGTTTAATTATTAAAGGCAGAGAAAATGTCCAACCATTTTGCACACTGAAATGATTCAGATGGATGTTTGGGCATCACACATCCTGAGTTAGATAATCTCCAGACATGTAGTGTATTGTGTTTCAACCTGTAGTGTTTTGTACACATGGACGTAAGCTCTGTACTAACGGTAATTTTGATAAATATTCAGAAAGGTATGTGTACTGTGCATAGTCGGACAATCTTTAGTAACAACTGACATAAGGTTGTGACAGTAGGAGATTTTAACTTTCCACATATTGACTGAGACTCCCATACCGTGAAAGGGCTGGATGACTTGGAGTTTGTCAAATGTGTTCAGGAAAATGTTCTAAATCAATATATAGAGGTATCAACTAGAGAGAAGGCAATACTGGATTTCATATTAGGGAACAAGACAGGACAGATGACAGAAGTATGTGCAGGGAAACATTTCGTGTCCAGTGATCTGTCAGGATTAAAGGCAAAGTTAGCAATCATCGGGAATCTTGAGTTTCGAGGGATAGTGGGGATCTGGTTTGGAAGAAGAAAAAGGTGTATAGCAAGTATAGGCAACACAGAGCAAATGAGGTATTTGATGAATATTTAAAAAATCCAAGAAAAAATTTCAAGAAAGAAATCAGGGAGGCTAAAATAAGACATGAGATTGCTTTGGCAAACAATGTGAAGGAAATTGGGTAGCATGGTTTGGGTAGTAGTTAGTGCAGCACCTTTACTGCGCCAGCAATCGAGACGGGAGGTCAAATCCCACGCTGTCTACAAGGAGTTTCCATGTTTTCTCTGTGTCTGAGTGGGTTTTCCCCGGGCGCTCCGATTTCTTCCCATTATTCAAAACGTACCAGGGTTATAGGGTATAAATTGGGCAGCACAAACTTGTGAGGTGAAATGGCCTGTTACTGTGATGTATCCCTAATATTTGAAAAAAAAAATTAAAATCCTAAGGGTTTTTACAAGTTTGCTAAGAGTAAAAAGATAGTAAGGGACAAAATTGGTCCCCTTGAAGATCAGAGTAGTTGGCTTTGTATGGAGCCAAAATGAATGGGGGAGATCTTAAATGGGTTATTAGCATCAGTATTTGGGTTATTAGCATCAGTATTTGGGCTATTAACATCAGTATTTGGGCTATTAGCATCAGTATTTGGGTTATTAGCATCAGTATTTGGGTTATTAGCATCAGTATTTGGGTTATTAGCATCAGTATTTGGGTTATTAGCATCAGTATTTGGGTTATTAGCATCAGTATTTGGGTTATTAGCATCAGTATTTAGTCATGAAACAGGCACAATCATGGGAAGTAAGGAAAACAAGCAGTGAGGTCATGGAACCAATACAGGTTAATGAAGAGGAGGCGCTTGCTGTCTGAAAGCAAATAAGAGCGGATAAATCCCAAGGGCCTAACAAGATATTCCTTCAGACCTTGATGGAGACTAGTGTAGAAATTGCAGGGGTGCAGACAGAAATATTTAAAATGTCCTTAACCGTGGGTGTGGTGCCAGAGGACTGGAGGGTAGCTTATGTTATTCTGTTACTTAAAAAAGTCTCCAAAAGTAACCTTGGAAATTATAGGCTGGTGAGCCTGACAACAGTAGTAGGTAAATTATTGGAAGGAGTCCTAAGATCAGATGTGCAAGTACAGCACGTTTCCCCAAATCCGATAAGCTTAGGACTGGATGGTTTTTGGTTATTGGATTCTTTCGGTTAACTGAACAAAACCAAAAAAACCCAAAAACATCACAGTAGAATCAGCTGCCATTAATCCCTAACTCCTCCCCACTGCCGCCGCCGATCTCTACTGCCACCGCCGGTCCCCAACACCCCCACCCCCCCACCACCGTTGCCAGTCCCAGACAACTCCCCACCGTTGCCTTTGATCCCTAATACCTCCCCACGGCCGTCGCCAGTCCTCGATACCTCCCCACCACTGTTACCAGTCCCTGAGTCCTCTCCACTGGATCCCCACTCCTTCCCAGAAGCCCAAGATCCACACTCCTGCATGGGAGGCCGCTCTCCTTGATGACACCGGGACTGCGGAGAACAAAGTACAGTGTGTGGTGATTACATAATTACACCACTAGGTCACCAGGGGTCACCCTGGTGACCTTGTCTATAAAGCAGTCCAGAGCTACAGTCTAGCCTTCCAGTTTGTCTTGCAGAGAAACAAGACCTCTTAGTGTACATATTAGTTTATTAAAGCTGTCTTACACTCGCACTGCTGTTGTGGTTATTGCACTGCCTGACCTGCCAGCTTCCTCCATTTGCTCATTGATGTCTCGAGATTCCAGCCTGCTTCTTTAAGCCAATATCCAGCCATTCAGCGCCTGTCTTCCCGGCTGGTTCTGAGCTCTGTTGTTACCAAACTGGTGCCAACAGAGCATCATAGCCCACATGGGCAAATCGGGTGATCATTTTTTTTCACCTTGTGATATCATGTTAGTGCCGAGAAAAAGATTGGTTAATAGAACTTTTTGGTTAACGGAATTTTGGATATGGAGAAGCGGACTGTAGTTGGATAGCCAAGGACTGATTAGAGATAGTCAACATTTGCTTTGTGCTTGGTAGGTTACGTTTAACCAATCTGATTAAGGTTTAGACCCTCTGTATTCATGGTGAGGTAGTAAATTGGATTCGACTTTGGCTATACGGGGGGAGCCAGAGTGGTGGTGGATGATTGCTTCTCAGACTGGAGGCCTGTGACTAGGGGTGTGCCAGAGGGATCGGTGCTGGGACCATTATTGTTTGTCATCTATATCAGTGATCTGGATGATAAGGTGATAAATTTGATTAGCAAATTTTCAGATGACACAAAGATTCGTTGTATACAGCGAGGGAAGTTTTCAAAGCTGGTAGAGGGATCTGGACCAGTTAGAAAAATGGCAGATGGGATTTTAAGTGTGAGGTGTTGCATTTTGAAAGGACAAATGATTTGGCACTGAGGAGACATGGGTTAAGAATGAAAGAGCAAAATTTTTAGGTGGGTACATTAGGGAGAACTTCTTCACTTTGAGAGTGGTGGGAGTATGGAATGAGCTGCCCGCTGAAATGGTGAATGCAGGCTCAATTTTAAAATTTAAGAATAATTTGGACAGGTACATGGATGGGAGGGATATGAACGTATTTGGACTGGATGCAGGTCAGTGAGACTAGGCAGAAATGTAATTTGGCATAGGCTAGAAGGACTGTAGGGCCTGTTTCTGTGCCTATTGTTCCATGGTTCTATGGTTCTAACCGTCTTTAAATTTAAAACTTCTACACATGAAATTAAATGGTGCCATATAGAAGGATGTTCATTAAATATATTAAATAAAATATAATCATAGTGCTTTTGGGAAGCTTAAATCTATGTTTTCAAAAATGTGGAAATTCATAAAATACATTAATGGGACAGATTTTTCAAGTGAAAATAATTTATCACCAGAATTACCTTCAATAATTTCCTGTTATCCCATAAAAACCACCCATGAGATAAACATAACTGGATAACTTCCAGATATTAATTTAAAAGAATAGTTCTCCATTTTAGTCCAGTAAGATAGAATCTTTGTGAACGCTTAGAAATGGCATTATTTAATTAAAGGACAATGTAAAAGCTGTGTAGATGATTTTAAATGACTGTGTTTTAGTATAAAAATTAATTTCTGACAATGCATGAGCCACTACATTTCAGAAGCATTTTAATGGCTCTAAAGGGCTCTGAAATATCCTGAATCAAAAGTGGAAATCTCGATACAAATTAAAGTCCATCTCTCTTTCACTTTGTTACAAAAGGCATTTTATTCACAGCTGCAGTCACATCAGTGGTACTGCTTAATGGAGCCATCACTCTGGAAATGATTGAGAGATAATACCCATGTTTCTTGCAATGACAACACAGCAAGAGTCAAAATAATTACATAATTTATTTTGTCTCATTCGTTTAAAATAGTCATTAATGGCAAGATCTTAAGAAGGTTATTGAAAGATTCTTTGTTAAGCTATTGATTTTTCAGCTAAGTTCAAGTTAAAACTTTATTGCCAGAGAACATACATGATATTACATACAACCCTGAGATACTTTCTATGTGGATTCTTTGAATTAGTAAATCAATCTCTAATTATAGCCTATTTGCAGGGCACAGAAACAGAAATGTATAAAATAGGAGCAGGGCCTTCAGGCCATCTGCTGTTCAACACAATCATGGGTTCATTGTCCTTCAGACACTCTCTCTTGCCAATGTGAGATCAAGATTGTGATTACAGTAGGTGCCAGCTCAAAGAAATAATATGTAGAGAAGTGGAATTGAGATACTATGATAGAGAAAAAAAAACCCTCACTCTGCAAGTACATGCATCTAACAGAGGCCTTGGTGCAGCATTAGTACAAGAAGGAAAATCAATAGCTTTTGCCTCAAAAGTTCTAACAATAGCAGAGACCAGATATGCCAATATTGAGAGAGAGCTGTTGGTGGTCATATATGGATGCAAGAAGTTTCACAAGTTTCTGTAAGGAAGAAAGTTTATAGTGGAAAGTGGTCATTGCCCACTGGAACATAGCCAGAGAAGGCAACAGCGAGACTGCAGATCTTACTTCTATGACTACAAGGCAACAACTTCAACTTGAAATACATACCAGGCAAAGAGATGGTGCTTGCTGATACCTTGTCATGACTTTCCCAGAATGAAAAATATGAAATGGAATACTTGGGGGTCAAGATACATCCTCTTATGAGTGTGACCAATAATAAACTAAGCCACATCCGAGAAGAAACCAGTAAGGGCGAGGTGTTGCAAATGCTTTCTCAACTAGTAACACAAGGATGGCCAGAGAGGATAAAGCCTTCAATACATCCATATTGGCCTATTAGAGACAACATATCATTGGAAAATGGTGTTCTGCTGGCTGGATCAAGTCTGATTATACCTGAAACAATGCAGAAAGAGATTCTACAGAAAATACATGAAGGTCACATGGGAATGGAGAAATGCAAACTCAGAGTGAAGTCAGTCATGTACTGAATTGGTCTATACAAAACAATGAAAATATGGAGGCTACACGTCAAATATGCCAAAAATACAGAAACACACAACAAAAAGAGGAAATAATTTCCACAGAAGTACCTGCCAGATCATGGCACACAGTGAGAGCAGACTTGTTCACTGAGAATCAAAAGTGGTATTTAATAGAAGCCTGGTACTACTCTAAATTTTCATTCGTCAAAAGGTGGAAAGACCTGAGAGCATCAACTATCACTTCAGAAATTAGAGTGTTCCTTTTGAACAAGGAATGCCTGAGCAAGTAATGTATGACAATGGAACACAGTTCACGTCACAAGAATTCAGAAAGCTGGCTGCAGAGTATGGGTTTGGTATCACTACATCTTCCCCATACTGCCCCAAAGGTCATGGGTTCATTGAAAGATGAGTGCAAACTGTGAAATGCACACCAGTCAAGTGTCACAAAACCAAAGAAAGCCATGCCTAGCTCTTCTCTTATTACGAGCAACACCTTTAAGGGCTGACATGAAGTCCCCGGCAGAATTTCTAAATGACAGGAGATACAAAAACAACTCTGCCAAGCAAAATACACCCTCCAGAAGACCAGGAGGAAACCAGAAGAAGACTGTCTGACACGCAAGAAGGAGGACGCCAGCATTATAACAAACAGACACAAACATTGCCATAACTCTTCAGAGGTCAGCATGTGCATATTCAAGAGCCGATGTCGAAAACATGGACCCCAGCAAAGGTCATCAAAGAAGCTGAGACACCAAGATCATACATTGTCGAGACAGACTCTCAGGCAATCAGCTGAGGAGGAACAGAATTCACATTCGGCCGACACAAGATGTAATGAAGCAGAAAGCTTTAATGCCAGCAAAGCCTGCAACACCAGTATCAAGTGAGGTATCAAGTGAAGAGACCACAACCACTAACACTGAAACATCCACACAGCAGTTGTCAGGTGAAGCACCACAAACTACATCACCTACACGTGTACCAGCAACACAGAGCCCAATGGTCACAGCCAAATCCACAAGTTGGTGAAAGATCATACTGTTCCCAGTGTGATATCGATAAGAAATATTTAAAATAGTTGTGTAAATAAACTAATGTACAAGTTCAGTTACTTAAGTTCTACTTGAAAGAAAGTGATAAAGAGCACTATATTTTTCTTTATCTTGAAAAGGAGGGATGTTATATAGTCAGGATAATGTGAACTATTTTGTAACCACGTAAGAATACACCCTCCTCACTGTAGTAACTGAGGTGCATCACTGTGGGGCGTATGTATATGTATATGTAAGTATGTGAACAATTCCCTGCGATGGTGGAAGGCATCAGTAAGTAAATTTCCTTCTATTATTTGAATCTTGCATCTCTGTAAGTTATTTAAGAAGCCTCCTAAGTAACACAGAGACATAACAGTAATATTAACGTGGTTAGACCAGATCAGATTGTTGGTGATGTGAATTCTTTAGAATTTGATTTGGAGTAAGAAAGGTAATAAATGCAAATATGCAAAATTTGTAAAACTATTATTTTAAAAGCTAATGAGGAACTGAGCTACAGGGAAAAGTTAAATGGGTAAGGAGATTATTCAGTGGAGCATAGAAGAATGAGGGGAGATTTGTCAGAGGTATTTAAAATGATCAGGGGAATAGATAGAGTAAATGGAAGCAGGCTTTTGAGGATAGTTGAGACAAGAATGAGAGGACATGGCTTAAGTTTGCAAGGTGAAATGTTTAAAGGTAGCAACAGGGGAACTTCATCACGTGGAACGAGCTGCCAGCTGAAGTGGTGAATATGTGCTTGATTTTGACATTTAAGAAAAATTTGGAAAGGGATGAGTCTGGAGGGCTGTGGTCTGATTGCAGGTCAATGAGATGAGGCCAAATAGTGATGTATGGTTCTAATTGCAACAGTTCCCGAAATTCCTGTTCATTTAGACATTTGGAGATACATACAGCATGGTAACACATCCTTTTGGCCCACAAACCCATGCTGCCCAATTACACCCATTTGACCTACAACCCTTGTATGTTTTGAACAGTAGGAGGAAACCAGAGCACCCAGAAAAAACACATGCAGACATGGGGAGAATGTACAAACACCTTACTGGTAGCTTGGGATTTGAACCCTGGTCCCAATCGCTGGTGCTGTAACAGCATTCCACTAACCTCTGCGCTAACCACGCTTATCTTTCCGTCCTATAACTTTGTATAAAGCTATAAAGATATTTTCTTGGAATTTGCCCAGTTGAAATGATAGAATATTAATTCTAAAATTAATCGTTCAGCCACGATTCATCCTTTGTAATAATAATAATGATAATGTGTTTATTATCATACATTGTACAATGTACATATGCAGCAAAATTCTTACTTGGTTCCTTGTTGAGAAGAAACAATAGTGCGCATTAAATAAAATTAAAATTAAAAAGATAATAAATATTCACAGATCACTGTGCAAGAAAAATGTGACGTGCAGACAGGCATTTTTGTGGTATTAGAGATGCGTATAATTTGTGTAAGAAGGGGAGGTTCATGAAGCTGATAGCCATTGGAAAGAAACTGTTCTTCAACCGAGGTATGCTTGTTAAATGAGAAGAGGTGGTGACCAGGGTGATGGGGGACCTTTTGATTTTGGCTGCCTTCTTGATGCAGGGCCTCACATGAATGTCTGCAATGGAAGGGAGTTGATGGACTTGGCTATGTGTGCTACCTTCTGCATTCCTGGCGACTCAAGTAACCAAACCAGGTGGTGATGCAACCAGTTAGTAGACTTAATCAGTCCAATAGCTTTCATTCATCATTTTTTTTAAAAAAACAGAGCTCGCAAGGAAAAGCTCTTCAAAAGTAGCATTTTTATGATGCTAACCCATTGAAATTGCAAACCTGGTGTATTTTATTTATGAAACAATTACATAAGTACAAATGGAGCAGGATTCATTTCTAGATTAATAATGAAATTACACTAAGCTCATGAGAAAGTGATAATTAAATAATAATTTATTTGCAATATGATAGAAGCCGATTCTGGCCATTGGAACCCGTGTCACTCAATTACACCCAATTAACCTACTAACCTCATACGTTTTTTTGGAGGCCGGAAGGAAACCAGAGCACCCGGGGAAAACCCACAAGGGCACAGAGAGAAGGTACAAATACCTCACAGACAGCGTCAGATTTGATCCGGGTCACTGGCACTGTAATAGCGCTGAGCTAATGGCTGCGCTAATGATGCCACCCTTACAAGTACACCTTACCTTGTTTATCGTTCAGGATACTGGTTAAAGTGGAGCCAAAGTCAGGTAGGAACTATTTTGTCAAAGTGGATCTAGCGCCACTGACAAGACGAAAAAGGGAAGCAAAAGAGAAACCCTTCAAGAACATCAGTTGCGGATTCTGCCACTTCTTTTGATGCTGCCCCCTCCTGCACTCCTATAACCTCCATAGCCACCCTGACCCAGCAGCTGTGGCCGGGACTAAATGACATAATCTGCTCCAAAACCAAATCCTGTCCAGTAGCAGATTGCAATGCTTCACTCCCAGTTGAACTCAAAAGAGATTTCTGCACCCAATTCAACCAAAACGAAGAAACACGACTGTCTGATGATGATCCTCTCCTGTCCATATCCAAAGATGATGTGCAGGCTACCTTTATGAGAGGACAGGGAATCCGAGGAAAGCATTGGTCTGGAGGGGCGAGTACTAAAAACCTGTGCTGCCCAACCTGCCAATCTATTCCCCTTCATAATCTCACTCTGGCAGAGCTTAGTACCCACCTGTTTCAAACAGGCATCAATTGTACCGGTAAACCAAGAAGAGTGTGGCAACCTGTCTAAATGTCTATCGACCAGGGGAACTCGTATCAACAGTGATGATACATTTTGAAATGCTAGTGTTGAAACAGATCAGCTCCTATCTGAGTGGTGAAATGGATCTATTCCAATTTGCCTATCATAGCAACAGGTCTGTGATGGATGCCATCTCACTGACTCTACACATAGCCCTGGAACACCTGGACAGCAAAGATGCTTTCATGAGGATGCTTTTATTGATGACAGTTTGGCATTTAACATCATCATCTTCTCAAAACTGATCAACAAACGGAGGAGTCACATTATGGAGTTGAACCAGCCCTCTCCAGAAAAAAAGAAAAGAAGTTTGGAAAAGATAAGGCTCAACGGATACAAAACTCCAGAAATAGAAGATAAAGTTACAGAGAAGAACAAGAAGATGGCACCCAAGAAAGAGAAAGTAAGAACAACGGGAAAAAAAGGCCTTACCTGCACAAAGGAGCAGGGTGCTGCGGTGGTGAAGAGGAGCCGATCTTTGAGGTTGGTGAGTGCCCTGCGAAGTCACAACCTCCCGACCAGTGGACTCCAAAAATGGCTCTTGGAGCTAAACAAAAGTGCGCAATCAAAGGAAAAAGTGAACACCGGCGGGAGGGGGGCTCAGCCGAGGAGCGGGCAGGTACAACACAAACAGCTGAGGGACGCCCGGCATCAGGGCTCAGCTGGAGGATAAAAACAATAGAGAGGAAAGGAGCGAGGAGCCAGACGAGGAAGAACGACAGCGGGGTGACCGACAACAAGAGGATCAACAGCAGGAGGCCAGACAAACAGACAGCCCACGAAAGGAAGACCAACAGCAAGAGGCCCACCAAGAGGAGGCCAGAAAAAGACATAGAAGTAATTCATCAGGAAAAACAGAAGAAACACAGATACAAAGAAGAGAAGAAGAAGATAAAAACACAGACACAGATACAGGAGAGGAAGAAGAAGATCAAGACCTTCACAGAGAAATAGAAGGTAAAACAAATGGACAACATATAGATAAAGCTTTTTTTGAAGAGCAAATGGTTATCGTTAGAATTTAGTGTGATTAAAAGAAAAATGAAAAGAACAGAAGACAAAATGGAAAGTTTAGAACTCATCATGACAGAAATAGGGAAAAGAGTAGAAAACGTGGAAGAGCAGGTTAACAGCTGTAGAATTGGAAGTAAATGATTTAAGAGAAAAATTGGAAGAAAGTGATAAAAAAATTAAAGAGACACAAGAGTTGTTATTTCAGAAAATTGATACGTTGGAAAATTATAGTAGACGAAACAACATAAAAATAGTGGGCCTGAAGGAGGATGAAGAAGGCCTGGACATGAAGGAGTTTATAAAAGGATGGATTCTGAAGGTCCTAGGAATGACAGAAATGCAGGAAGAAATGGAAATAGAAAGGGCACACAGAGCATTAGCTCCGAAGCTGCAGACACATCAAAAATCAAGATCGATCTTAGCAAAATTTTTGAGATATACAACAAGAGAAAATATATTGGAGTGGGCAAGGAACAAAATTAGAGAAGATAATAAGCCATTGGAATATAAGGGACAAAAAATATTTTTTTACCCAGACATAAGTTTTGAACTCTTAAAGAAGAGGAAGGAATTTAATACAGCATAAACAATTTTATGGAAAAAAGATTATAAATTTATGTTAAGACATCCAGCTGTACTTAAAATATTTATACCTGGGGAGCAATACAGACTGTTCTCAGATCCGGAGGAGGCGCAACAATTCACAGAGCGTTTGCAGGACAGAAGAAGAGAAGAAGAGATGTAACAAGAAAGAAGACTGGGGATAAAATATATATGTAAAGATGTATAAATAATGTATATGTAAAGAACTAAAGATGGAAAAGAGAAGGGAAGGAAGGAAGAAGGGGGAAAAAAAGAGAGAGCTTTGTTATATGTATAAAAAAAGTGTTTTCTGGGGGGAAAGAATAACCATCACTGCGAAATCAGTTGGTGCTTGCTAGCAAGATTGCAAACCAAATGGAAAGGGGAGTTGTGGTTGCCCGGCAAGGGATAAGGAGCAACTCAGAGAGGGGGGGTGCATTTGGGGTTAAGGTGTTATTGGGTGTGGGAATTGTTGGAGTAGTTTATGTTTTAAATGTGTTGTCAAAATTAAGTTTAAAAAAGGAAAACTAAAAGATAAAAAGGGGAAAAGGGGGATGGAGGTGGCGAGGAAGTGGAAAAGAGGTGTAAACAGGATATAAGATGGCCACATTGTACTATATGACTATAAACATTAATGGAATACATAACCAAATTAAAAGGAAGAGGCTACTAAATTTACTGAAATAAAGAAAAAATAGATATAGCATTTGTGCAGGAAACACATCTAATTGAAGTGGAACATAACAAATTAAAGAGAGACTGGGTACGACACATAGCGGCAGCATCATATAATTCAAAAGCTAGAGGTGTAGCTATATTAATTAATAAAAATGTACCAATCAAAATAGAGGAAAAAATAACAGATCCAGCAGGGAGGTATGTAATTATAAAGTGTCAGATATATTCAGAATTTTGGAATGTGCTCAATATATATGCGCCAAAAGAAGAGGATCAAAAATTTATGCAGGATTTTTTTTTGAAGATTGCAGATAAACAAGGAAATATATTGATAGGAAGGGATTTTAACTTTAATTTGGAACCATTTTTGGATAAAACTGGAAAAAAAAACAAGCAAAAAGAATAAATTAGTCAAATTTACAGTTAAATCAATGCAGCAAATGAAACTTATGGATATATGGAGGAGACAGCATCTAAAAGAGAAGGAATATTAATATTTTTCAAGTAGGCATAAAACATACTCAAGGATTGATATGTTTTTGTTGTCGGCACATATTCAAGGAAGAGTTAGGAAAACTGAGTATAAAGCTAGATTGTTATCTGATCATTCACCTCTGTTATTAGCAATAGAACTGGAGGACATCCCACCTAGAACATATAGATGGAGGTTAAACTCCATGCTACTTAAAAGGCAGGAATTTAGAGAGTTTATTGAATGCCAAATTAAAACATATTTTGAAATAAACACAGAATCGGTGAAAGATAAATTTATACTATGGGAAGTAATGAAAGCTTACATTAGAGGACAGATAATAAGTTATGTAATAAAGATGAAAAAGGATTACAATCGGGAAATAGAGCAACTGGAAAGGGAAATAGCATGTATAGAAAAGGAACTAGTGAAAAAGGACGATATAAAGAAAAAGAGAGAATTGATGGACAAAAAAATAAACTACGAAACATTACAAACGTACAGGATGGAGAAGAACATAATGAAAACAAAAAAATGTATTACGAATTGGGAGAAAAAACATAAAATATTGGCCTGCCAACTTAAAACAGATCAAGCTAAAAGAACTGTATTGGCATAAAGGAAAAAGGACAAACAAATCACATATAACCAAACAGAGATTAAACTTTAAGGAATTTTATGAACAATTATACCAAACTGGAAATGTGGGGAAAGGTGATAAAATAGAAGAGTTTTTAGCTAAAATTGAACTGCCGAAATTGCAAGAAGTGGAACAAAACAAACTTATAAAACCATTTGAAATAGAGGAAGTACAGAATATATTAAAAAAAACTGCCAAACAATACAACACCAGGAGAGGGTGGATTTCCAATAGAATTCTATAAAACATTTAAAGAGTTATTAATTCCTCCTCTCATGGAAGTAATGAACCAGATAGAAAAAACACAAAACTTGTCAGATTCATGCAAGACAGCAATAATTACAGTAATATCAAAGAAGGGGAAGGATCCATTAACACCAGCATCATATAGACCAATAACTCTTCTTAACTCAGATTATAAGATAATCATGAAATTATTAGCAAACAGATTGGCCAATTGTGTACCAAAAATAGTTAGTCAACTGGATTTATTAAGAAAAGACAAAACAGTGGATAATGTCTGTGAACTTATTAATCTAATTCATGCAGCTGAAGGAAATAAGAAACCAATGGTGGTTGCTGCCTTAGATGCAGAAAAAGCTTTTGACAGGGAAGAGTGGAACTACTTATTTAAGGTATTACAGAAGTTCAAACTGCCAGAAAAATATATTAATTGGATTAAAGCATTATATAATGGACCATTGGCAAAGTAGTAAATGGATATATATCAAACCAATTCAAATTAAGTAGATCAACTAGGCAGGGATGTCCATTATTCCCCTCATTGTTCACCTTAGCAATAGAACCATTGGCAGAGCTGATAAGAATAGAAAACAAAATAAAAGGGATGAAAATAAAGGAGAAGGAGTATAAAATCAGTTTATTTGCAGATGACATCATAGTATACCTAACAGAACCAGAGATATCAATAAAAGAATTACATAAGAAATTGAAGGAATATGGAGAAATATCGGGGTACAAGGTCAATGCAAATAAAAGTGAAGAGATGCCAATGAGTAATGCTGATTATACAGAACTTTAAAAAAAAAATCACCATTTAAATGGCAAACACAAGCAATCCGATACTTAGGAATAAGGTTAGACAATAATTTAAGTCACTTGTACAAACTAAATTATCAGCCACTAATAAAAGAGAGTGCAGGAAGACTTAGAACTTTGGAAAGAATTACCGCTAATGTTGATAGGGAGGGTAAACTGCATTAAAATGAATGTGTTTCCAAGGATACAATACTTATTTCAAACATTACCAATTCCCTTAACAGAGAAATTATTTGATGAACTAAAGTGAATAATAAGGAAATTCTTGTGGAAAGGGGGAAACTGAGGGTAGCGTTAGATAAATTAACAGAGAGATATGACCAGGGTGGTTTGCAATTATCAAACTTCAGAAATTATTATAGAGCTGCACAATTGAAAAATCAGACTGGACTAAGATAGAACTAGATAAAATAGGGGAGAAGGTACTGAACATATACTTTATAAGTGGGATAAAAAGCTGGTGCAATATAAAAACTCACCAGTATTGCATCATTTACTTAATATATGGAAGAAGATCCATATAGAAAGGAAAAAACGAATTACCAAATACCAAAATTGTTATTGACGTAAAAAAACTCATCCCTTTTACAATAGATAACCTTTCCTTTAGAGAATGGGAGAGAAAAGGAATCAAAAGAATAGAAAATTAACATTTGAACAGATGAAGGACAAATATGGAATAACTCACGGTACAATGTTTGCAAACCATCAACTGAAAGCTATTTAAAGGATAAATTGGGAAACAGATTGAGATTACCAGAAGGTAGCAGCTTTGAATATGTGATTACAGATACAGATAATTAAAAGATTTATAACAAATATGTACGTTAAGTTGCAAGGTAAGGAAAATGAAGAAATAAGCTATAAACCTAAACAAAAGTGAGAAAAGGATTTAAACATATAGATAAAAATGAAACATGGGAAAAGTCATGTTCTGGAACTATGAAGAATACAGTAAACAGAAGGTTACGCATGATACAGTATAATTGGTTACACAGGTTATATATCACTCCTCAAATATTAAAAAATGGGAACAACAGTACATGAAATTTGGGCATTTACAAAAGTGAATACGTTTTGGGGAGAACTAAATCAGATATTAAATAGAATCACAAAATACAACATACCAAAAAATCCAGAGACATTTCTTTTAAGTAACATAAGAAGTAAGGAATTAGGCCTCAAATTGGATAAAGCGCAAAAAAGATTTATTATGATAGCCTTAGCAGTAGCGAAAAAATGTATAATGTCAACTTGGAAAATGGAAGAGGGCCTGAGAATACAGCAATGATACATGGAAATGAACAAATGTATTCCATTGGAAAAAGTAACATATAATTTTAAAAAATAAATTCACATTGTTCAAACAAATTTGGGAACCGTACATGGAACATAACAGAGAGAGCTTGCCTCGGACCTCCATCCGCTAAAATGATAAGAAGAAAAAACAATTTGATTTAGTGTTTAAAAGTAGATGACACATTTTTCTGGTTTGATTTTCCTTTGTGTGAAGACATTGTTTTCTGGTTTTATTGCATTGTATATGTTGAATATTTATTGGTTTTGGAGGGGTTGGGAAGGGGGGGAGGGAGGGAAGGGGGAAAATGCCAGTGCGTATATTTAATGAGAAACATTTGTACATATTTTGGTTGTTATGGTTCACAGTGTTAGAAATAAAAAAATATTTAAAAAATTGATCAACAAATCCCAAGACCTGGGACTCAACGCCCTACTATGTAGTTGGATCCTGGATTTGCACACCTCCAGATCACAATCAATGATGATTGGTTAGTGGATCTCCACCGCAATCTCCATAAGTACTGGAACACCACAGGGCTGCTTTCTTCGACCCCTTGCCTACTTACTATACTCCTACATAACAACAGCAACGCCATCTACAAATTCGCTGACAATGCCACGGTATTGGGTTGTATAAAGGAAGGTGATGAGTCAGCATGCAGGAGGAAGATTTAAAACTTGGCTGAATGGTTCACCAACAAGAACTTCATACTCAATTTCACCCAAACCAAGGAGATGATTGTTGACTTCAGGAAGGGAAAGCCAGAGGTGAACAATCCAGTTATCATTGGGTGTTCAAAGATGGAGAGGTGAGCAAATTCAAGTTCTTGGGAGTCATCATCTTGGATGGATCTTTCTGGACCCAACACATGAAAGCACGTCAATACCTCTACTTCCTCAGGAATTTGCGAAAGTTTGGTATGACATTGAAAACCCAGGCAAATTTCTACAGATGTGTAGTGGAAAGTGTGCTTACCAGCTGCATCTTGGACTGGTATGGGAATATAAATACCCCTGAGCATAAAGCCATTAAAAAATGTAATGAACACAGTCCAAGACATCACAGGCAAAACCTATCCCACCATTGAGAACATCTATAGGGAAACCTGTGATCATCAAGGATCAACACCACCCAGCACATGCTCTGTTCTTGCAACTGTCATCAGCAAAGAGGTGTAGGTGCGACAAGATTCACACCATCAGATTCAGGAACAGCTGCTCCCCCTCCACCATCAGAATCTTCAACTTCAAACTCCATCAGGGACTCATTTAACGACTCTTACTTTGCACTTTATTGATTTTATTTCTCTCAGTATTGCACAGTCAGTTTGTTTACATGTGTACATTGATTTTTTTTTTTGCACTACCATTAAATACCAAAAAGAATCTCAGGGTGTATGTACTCTGACAAAACATCTGAGCTTGAACTTGAATGAGTCCCCTGTCCAGTGCAGCGGTGTACCCAAGCTCAAGGCACATTAGCCACGACTCCTCCACCTCTACTTCTAAACCTTGAAAGCATTAGGAAGCTATCAGTACTGAGAACTCCCCTCACCATGGCACCCTCACGAAGCCTGGGCCCAGCACCTGCTACCCAGAACCCAGTCGCCAGCAAGGTTCTTCATGGTATACTAATCAAAAAGTAAAGGTCACATTTGATCCATGGTGAGTTGGTAAGTTGGATGTAAAATTTGCTTTGCCGTAGAAGACAAAAGGTGGTGCAGGAGGGGTGTATTCAGACTGAAGATCTGTGAACCAATGGTGTTTAGTAAGGATCCATGTTAGAATCCTGAACTTTGTAAGATGTAAAAATGATTTGAATGAATTTGTGAATGGTCTCATTAGTAAGATTGCAGTCAACGTAGAAATTGGTGGAATTGTGGATGATCAGGAAGGTTGTCAAAGGATATAGAGGGTATATATCAGTTGGATATTTGAGCACTTTTTGAGTAATGTGGATGGAGTATAATCTGCATGAGCGTGAGGTGTTGTATTTTTAGAGGCCAATGCAAGAAGGAAGTGCGCAGTAAATGACAGAACCCTCAGCAACGCTAATCATAGGTTTCGAGGGGAGCAAGTCCATTTCTCCCTGAAATTTACAACACAGGTGGGGATGCAACTCCTTGATTGATTGAAGCATTGAGTATTGAATTTGGGAAGTTACATTGCTGCTGTTAAAACTTTTGGTTAGGCCACATTTAGAGGGTTGTGTGCAGTTCTGGTCAACGCACGAGAGGAAAGACCATAGGACTAAAACACATAAGAACAGAAATAGGATATTCAGCCCATCATGTCTGCCGCACCACTTAATCATGATCTGATTCATTTTCCCACTCATCCTCACTGCCTGGCCTCCTCCCCACAAGCTTTAATGCCCTGATTAATCAAGAACCTATCAATTTCTGCCTTAAATACAACCCAGTATCCCCAACTGCCTGAGGAAACAAATTCAACAAATTTATCACCCTCTGGCAGATGAAACAGTTGCATCAGCAAGTTTGCAGATGACACAAAGTTTGGAGGCATTGTGGACAGCAAGGAATAGGAAATATGGTCCCCTTGTTCAAAAAAAGTAATGGAGAAAATACTAGGAATTATAGACCAGTGAGTTTTATGTTAGTGGTGTGGAAACTATTGAAAATGATTTTTAAAGATAGAATCTATGGACATTTGGAGAAGTACAGTCTACTCAAGGATAGTCAACATAGCTTTGTGAAGGGAAGGTTGTGCTGCATGAGCCTAATTGAGTTTTATGAAGAGGTAACAAAGGAAATTGATGAGGGTAGGGTGGTAGATGTGGTATACATGGATTTTAGTAAGACATTTGACAAGGTTCTCCATGAAAGACTTATTCAGAAAGCCATGAGGAATAGGATCCATGGAACCCTGGCTGTATGAATAAAAAAATTTGGTTTGCATGTAGAAAGCAGAGAATAGTAGTGGAAGGGAAGTATTCTGCCTGGAAGTCAGTGGCTCATGAAGTTCCACAAGGATCAGTTCACGGTCCTCTGCTCTTTGTGATTTTTATAAATGGCCTAAAGGGTTGTAAGTTTGCAAATGATATGAAGGTTTGAGGAGTTGTGGATAGTACGAAAGTTTGTCGTACATTACAAAATGATATAGACAGGATGCAGAGTTTGGCAGAAAAGTGGCAACTGGAGTTCAATCAGGTTAAATGTGAGGTGATGCATTTTGGAAGGGCAAAGCAGAAGGCTGAGAACAAGGTTAATAGTCTGTTACTTAGGAGTGTGGATGAACAGATGGAGCTTGGGGGTCCAAATCCATTCATCCCTCAAGGTCACAACACAGGTTGATAGGATAGTTAAGAAAGCCTATATTATGTTGGGCTTCATTAATAGGAGGATTGAATTCAAGAGCCGAGAAGTCATGTTGCAACTTTTCAAATCTCAGTATGTGTTTTTCATGGTGGTGTAGCAGTGGTCAAGTGTGTTGGTTCCCCATGTCTCGCAAGTGATGTGTTGGTGGTAGTTTGTCAGAGACTTCTTCAGGTTGGCCTGATTGAAGTCTCCCACAATGATTGGGAAGTCATCCAGATTTGAAGTCTCATGGCTTTTTAACACAGTGCTCATTCTCTCCAGTGCCATCCTGATGTTAGCCTGGGCTGGAATCTATGCTGCAAACAGGATGATGGCAGTGAACTCCCTCAGCAGGTAGAATGGCGAACACCTGATCACCAGATGTTCCAGGTTGAGGGAGCAAGACTGGGACGTGACTGTCACATCTGCACCATGATGAATTGACACAAATCCCGCCTCCCCTGGTGCCAGTGTTCGATCAACGTGATGGAGGGTGTAGCCCTTGGGCTGCAGTGCCATGTCTGGAATGTCCGTGTTTAGCCACGTTTCCGTAAAACACATCACACAGCTCTCCCTGATGTCTCTCTGATGTTGAAGTACTGCTTGTTCATCAAGTTTGTTCTCCAAGGACTGTACATTAGCCAGGAGGATGGTAGGAAGCGGAAGCCTCAGGTCCTGGCGTCTCACTCTAACCTGTAGTCCCCCTCTGTGTCCACATGGTCAGGTCTTCTTTACCTGGGTTGTGGATCCGCTGCTGGAGTTGTTGTTGTATTTGCTCGAGCTGTTTAAAACTCAGGTGTTATTGTTGTAAACCACAGAATTATGGTTATAAACCGTGAAGTTATTGTAAACTCTGGATGCACTAGCTTTGGAGGTGGTACACCAGGTTGATTCCAAGCCTGAAGGGGTTGACCTGTGAGGAGAGATTGAGTCATCTTGGACTGTAATCACTGGAATTTAAAAGAATGAGAGGGATGTGTGTAGAAATATATAATAATTATGAAAGGCATAGGTAATATAGAGGTAGAGGTAAGTTTACATTGGTGGGGAAACCAACCTCAAGATTCAAGGTAGTAGATTTAGAATGGAGGTGAGAGGGAACAGCTTTTCCCAGAGTGTGATGAATCTCTGGAATTTACTGCCCATTAAAGTGGAGACTACCTCAGTAAATATATTTAAGACAAAGTTGGATAGATTTTTACATAGTACGGGAATTAAAGGATGTGGGGAAAAGATTGGTACTGTCAGATCAGCCATGATCACATTGAATGGTAAAGCAGGCTTGATGGGTTAGATGGTCTACTCCTGTTCCTATTTCTAATGTTGTTATGTTCTTAACATAAGTGCATTGAACATGTTTCCCCGAAACTTCCAAATGAATGGAGTTTATATTCGGTCATGATCAGAACTTAGCTCTATGACCAGCAGCAACAGTCCACTGAGTGTTGATGCATCTCTACAAGGTAAAAGGGTGCTGTGAGGTACAGTGCCAGAACGATGTGTGTTCCTCGAGATGGGATCTGGACAAGCCTTTGCAGAATTGAAACAAAATCTTTCTATTTCATTCCCTGAAGATAAGGAGCAGATTTCTCTCAGCCTTTCTCATTAATTTTTGTCCCTGTCCAGTAACTTTTAATGATTTATGTACTTGAACTCCAAAATCTCTTTGTTCTAATGCATTTTTTATTCCTTTTAGACTTTTAGAATAATATAATTTATTGCTCCTTTACCTAAAATGAATAACCTCACGTTTTCCCACAATGAATTCTGTTTGACATAGGTTTGCACACTAATTTATCTGCATGCAAGGCTTTTCAATTTTCTGCACCCATTCACACTGCTTCCTGAACCTCCTAACTGGTGTCATCTGAAGATCTGAGAACACAATTTTCTTTTCCTTCAACACAATGGTAATGTGATAATTTAAGAATGGATCCCCAGAGGACAAGATGTTATGCAAAGAGCTGTTGCAATTTAGAATACACCATCTGAAAATATGGTGGGAGAAAACCTTTCAAATGGCAACCAAGGGAAATATTGTTTGGCTTTGAAGATACGTCGAGTGGGATTTCTTTACTCACTTGAATTGATACAGTGGTTGCAGGCAAGGCCAATATTTGTTCCCAGCCTTAATTGCTCTTGAGACAGTGAGCTAGAGTCCATAATGCTGTTAGATGAAGATTTCCAGGCAATATTGAAGAAACAGTGGTAAGCTTATTATTAAGATGCTGTTTAGCTTAGAGACGAGTATGGAGATTCTGCTGTTGCAACATGATTGCTATCTTTTGCTGGTAATTGGCGACTTTGGGCTTCTCCTGCTCCTTCTGGACTTCATGTGTTATTCTCCTCTGTAGGCTAGGTGCCAGGATAGATGCTCAATGAGTTCTGAATCATGAGCTATGCGGCCATAGTACTATGAAGGCTTATAATCTTTGCTGATTCTATTAGGTTCATGTGGAGCCAATTACATTAGCAGAAGGCATTTAAGAACTCAGACTGAGGCCAGGTTGAGCCATCAACTGAATATTTTTTGCCTGAAGATGATTGTGAACACTTAACCTCTGTCTTTTATACCCACGTGGTGCACTCTGCTATATTAAAGGTTGGGCTTATAACAGAACAGGCCCTTTGGCCCAATTGTCTGGACGGACAAAGTTAACATTCATAATAATTCAGTCCCATTTGCATGGTCCAATATACTTCTTAAACTCTTTTTATATATCGACCCAAATGTCTTTTGAATGTTATAATTGTGCCCCTTCTCTTCCTCCTGCAGCTTGTTTGAAATACTGACCATCCTCTGAATGGAAAAAATGTTCCTTACATCTCGTCCTAAATCTCACCGCTCTCACCCGAAACCTAAGTCCTCTAGTGTGTAACCATCTAGCCTGGAGGAAACAAACAGGGAGCGTGCACTTTATATTTCACCCTCATAAATTTATATATGTCTACAAGGTCCTACACTCCAGTGGCTAAAGACTCAGCCTATCCATTCTCTCCCTATAACTCAAGCCCAGCAGAACCAGCAACATCCTGGGTGCTCATGGAGCACTGCTTAGTGGTCCTCCTCCATGTACAGTATAGAAAAGTCAATTCATTATCATCTGACTGCATATTCAACCTGACGAAACAGCATTTCTCTGGACCATGATGCACGCACATAGAGACACACAATGCACAGCACATAATAATCACATAAAGATATCATTTAAAATAAATAGGTATAGACGTAAATATTTAGGAATTAAGTTACGCATTAAGTTAAGATAACATTTGTCAATCTCACAGCCTGCGGGAAGAAATTATTTCCTAGCTTGGCAGTCCTGATTTTGATGCTCCTCTACCTCTTTCTTGATGGTCGTGAGTCAAAAATACTGGATGGAAGGAATCCTCAGCAATTGTTTGAGCCATATTTAAGCCATGCTCCTTGTGAATGTCAGCAATAGATGAAAGGGAGACCCCAGTGATCCTCTTGCCCGTTTTGATTATCCTCTTTATAGATGTCCGGACTGAATCTCCGAAGCTACCATACCTCACAATAATACAGCTAAACAGGAATTTCTCAATTGTGCTCTGATAAAATGTTGTCAAGATGTCC
The DNA here is from genome assembly GCF_036971445.1 of Narcine bancroftii. Taxonomy (NCBI): domain Eukaryota; kingdom Metazoa; phylum Chordata; class Chondrichthyes; order Torpediniformes; family Narcinidae; genus Narcine; species Narcine bancroftii. The sequence continues at coordinate 475,294,456 of NC_091469.1, read as the reverse complement.
AATAGCCTTGCCCTCCTGAGTTTTGTGGGATCAGTCAGGTAATTGTATATTGCAACTTCAGCAGGCTGGCATCTCATATCCTGTGTTTATGTAGGTGCCTTCTCTAGTATGATCCTGTGCTCCTGAGAGTGTAAGGTTAGTACACGCACGCACGCACGCACGCACGCACGCACGCACGCACGCACGCACGCACGCACGCACGCACGCGCACGCACACGCACGCACACACACACACACACACACACACACACACACACACACACACACACACACACACACACACACTCTCTCTCTCTCTCTCTATATATATACCCCCCCCCCCCCCATTTTGTGGTGAAGAATCCAGAGAAGTGTTGCTCAGGTTGATCTGCACCATCCTGTGCTCTGTTCTGAAGCTCACTGTGAGACCCATTTTACATCACGAAGCTTGTCCACCACATATCCATTAAACATACACACGCACACACATACACACTCTCACACACACACACACACACACACACACACACACACACACACACACACACACACACACACACACACACACACCTGACTGAATGAATTTCCTCTGGAAGTTTTCTTGCCATATTTCAAAGATATACAGATTGGTAGGATAATTGGCCACTGTGCATTGCCTCTATGTAGCTGAGTCCTGTGGGGGACTTGGGTTGGTTTGACGGGAATATGTGGGAGAAACTAAGTTTCATGCAGGGAGTGGTGAGAGCATGGAATGGCCTATCCCCTGAAGTGGTAACTGCAGGCTCAATTAAGAAAAATGTAGATAGATACATGGATGGAGGGGTAAGGAGGGCTAATGTCTGAGTACAGGTCATTGGTACTTGGCAGGATAATACAAAGGCCAAAGACCCATTTCTGTGCTGTAGTGTTCTATGAATCTATGGAAATAGTGTTATTTGGCGGCCAGAATTGGACTAGTTAGGCCACAAAGCCTGTTTCTACATGTTATGAGCAGAGCTAATTCATTACATAGCAGTGTTATATTTACTTCACATTTCAGTTCTTTGCCGTCTCAGTGAGTTTAATTGTAGCAGCTGTGAAAACAGTTTAAATTGTTTTCAGTAGCCGTTGGGCAGATACATTCAATAAAATACAAGATCTTTACTTTTGTACCTTTTCATAACCTTTATCTTTACTTTCATCTCATGAAGTTATATCAAGTAAGGGCCAGATATTGACAAAACTGTGATAGTACCAGATAGTCCCCGGTGAAACAACCTCATATCTCTGAAACGTAGCATTTTTGATTTCTAGAACTTGGACAGAACTTCATGACAACCCCTCCCATCCATAGACTCTGTTGACCTTTCCCACTGTCTGGGAAAGGCAGCCAATATACTGAAGGACCCATACACCCAGGACACACTCTCTTTTCCCTCCTGCCATCAGGGAGAAGGCTTAAAAGTGTGAAAGCACTGCAATCACAGCTTCTGCAGATGTTCGTGTTTCAGCCCAAAAGCAGACTCCAGCATGCTTAAAGACAGTTTCTTCCCCACAGCCATCAGGCTCACAAATTATGCTGTTGTGGCTTGGTGCTAATGGATTTCTCTTTTCAATGCTTTCCTGTACACTATAAATTATGCTCTTTATGTGACTGTATGAATGTTAAATTCATTACTGACTGCCTGCACTGTGGTAGGAATTTAGTGACAAATAAACTTAACATATCATCGGTAATGTCCTTGCCCATTTATTGCCTGTCTTTATTCCCCTGAAACCTCTGCTTCTCAAATCCACACTGCTACTTAGCTCTGTATCCCCACTATGCTTTGATGGGATACACTAAAGCAAGTTTTTGATGGGATACACAAAAGCAAGTTGTTAATCAAGGATACGAACAGCTGAGGTGTCAGCACCAATCCCTGCAGCACCTCATTGGTTCAAGCAGTGATAGGTCATTCCACTTCGGCATATTTATCCAAATAACATATGGTTGAATTTGCTTTCATTACACTTTGCATGGTTTCTTATTGTAGGATTTCTGTACGTCCAAATATACCACACATTTTTGCGAAAGTTGAGGCAGTGACGTGCTTTCCTTCTGATATTCATGTGTTGGGTCCAGGAAAGGTCCTCTGAGATAGTGACTCCCAGGAATTTAAATTTGCTCATTGTCTCCACCTCTGATCCCCCAGTGATCACTGGATCATATACCACTGGTTTTCCTCTCCTATAGTCAACAATCAGCTCCTTGTTTTTGGTGAAATTGAGTGAGGTTGTTGTTGGTGCACCATTCAGCCAAATTTTCAACTTCCTTCCAAAATGCTGACTCATCCCTCCCCCCCCCCACCCCCCCACCCCCCACCTTTTGTATCAGCAGCAAATTTGGAGATGGTATTATTGTCGTACCGAGTCACAGAGTCGGAAGTGTAAAGCAAGTAGAGCGGTGTCTAAGAACGCAGCCCTGTGGTGCTTCAGTACTGGTGGAAATTGTGAAGGAAATGTTCTTACCAATTCTCACTGGAGGTGAGGAAATCCAAGATCCAATTTTACAGTGGGGTACTGAGGGCCAGGTCTTGGACTTTGCTGATCCATTTTGAGAGGATGATGGTGTTGAATGCTGAACTGTGGTCAATAAAGAGCATCCTGATGTGTGTGTCTTTGCTGTCCACGTGTCCCAGGGCTTTGTGTAGAGTCAAGGAGATTGCATCCGCTGTAGACCTGTTGCTACGATAGGCAAATTGGAACGGATATATGTCACCACTCAGACAGGAGCTGAAATGCTTCAACACCAACTTCTCAAAACACTTCTTTCATCACTGGATGTGTGTGCCACTGGTTTGTAGTCATTTACGCACTTTTCTTGGGAATGGGTATGATTGAGGACTGTTTGAAGCAGATAGTTACCACACCCTGTGGAGTGAGATGTTGTTGGAAGATATCCGTGAATACATTGCCAACGTGCTCAGCACAGGTTGGGTCCTCCATCCAGACTGAATGATATTCTTGGATTCACTCTCCTGAAGGCAACCCGCATGTCAGCCTTGGATACTGACAGTAGCAAGTCAACAGGGGTCAGGGGGATGTGCACAGTGGCTCTTCCCTATTCTGGTGGACAAATCAGTGTAGAAGGTGTGAGAAACAGAAGTACCTTCACAGAAATTGCTCGAGACAAAAATTGAGAACAAAGAACATTTATTATACATCAATGCAAAGTTGGGTGCTTCCCCTTACCCTGGGAATACACACACACACTGGGGCTCACCCAACTTTTATACAGTTTATTTCAGTATAGAAGTACCCTCCCCCTTACATTCTTCTGCCTCCTAGATGAGTTTAGCATTAGGCAATCCTGTCTGCCTACGTGCTGTTTCTGTGAACTTGGAGGACCAGGGGGTATCCTGTCTGTGTCCCATCATGTCATTGTCCTTACTGTCCTTATTCACAAACCTGCCTTTGTCGTTATTCACACCTTCCCAACCCTCAGGGCTTACTAACTTCTTATATGCAGAACTTACTAATTCTATCTTATTAATTACATATGCGGAACTTGCTGACTCTGTCTAAGGCTAGAAGACCCTTATCTTATTCAGACTAACTTTACTACATTCTATTATCTACCCTATTCATACTGGCTTTATTCATTACACATATATCGATACTAGCTTTTTTCATCTCTCATATTTTCATATTAGTTTTACTCATCTCTCACAATCCTCACTTTTCTTTTAGCTACGCTTCGTGAATTCTCATCTGGAATGTATTACTTGTAAACTTAGTCTTTTTCCCAGCGAGTCAGTAAAACGAACTGCAGTCTCAGCATCATCATACAGAATTTGGGAAACATACATCCTTTGGGTTATAGTGATCTGACGAGGGGTCCGTTGAATTAAATACTGCACATAAGTCTTTAGGCAGGGGAGCACCATAATGGCCAGAATAGCAAGTCCAGCTGCTATAAGGGCTGTGGGTATCAGATTCCAGTTACCAATAAAAAGTCTAGTCCATCCCACACCGGACCAAGGTTGCCAAGTCTGAACCTGGGCATGGGAAGATTTTCGAACTCCTGAAGAAGTGTCTTTAACCGCCTGACCGTTGTGAGCATTGTCATTAACCAGTCTTTCACAAACGCTGCCTTCAGCAGCCAACGAGTAATCGAGAGCCAGGCGGTTTTGTTGAACTGTGGCTCGTATCTGTCGTCTTTCTTCAGCCCATAAATTCAGGGCCATCGCTGTCTGTTCGGTGATGATCTCCAAGGCTGCCTGGAGTCTGATTAAACGATTTAAATGCCAAGCAGCTGTGGTGTTCTGGAGCAGCTTACGTCTTTACAACTGGAACTCCCCTTACAGTGGTGGTTCTTAACATTCCGAATGTCTGTGTGACGCAAAGGATGATTTACAGGAGACCAAGTTGGGGAGGGGTGTTTCTTGTCACTTAACCTGTGAGTTGCAGCTTGTCTGCGAACATTACCATAGTATCACTGAACCTGTGAGTTGCAGCCTATCTGTGAACATTAGCATAGTATTCACTCTATCTCTGCTACATGTACAATCCTGACTAACATTCCCTCTGTCATTGTCCCACCATCTTCTTTGTACTATCTCTTTAAAACTCCTCTTTTTAATACCTGTAGAGGCCGAAATACAAATCAAATCTACTCCCCTATGGCCGTTCTGTTCCCCTGGTCCATGTTGGGATCCTATGTTAACCCCTACCCCACTATGACTATACTCTATACCTGCGCCATGTCTACATTCTAAAGGTAAATAATTGTCACCTCTGCTGCCCCTGTTCCAGGAGGACTTAATACATCGTGAGCAATTTGGTGATTTCCCAAAAATTGGGAACCAACAAGTAAACATAACAACAAATTGTAAAAACAGCATTACAGCACTTTTTCCCACCGTAGTGTAACTTTTAGATCAGAAGGATAAGGGACTGCACGGCAGGTGGAGGGTAGATTATCAATGTCGTTAGTCCGTGGATCAGCAGCTCGTTTAATTCGTTGTATGTGGCTCCATCCCTTTTCTTTCATTCACACGGCAGTGCCTGTAATCAAAAGTACACAATAGGGGCCATCCCAGACAGGTTTTAGTTGGTGATCTTGCCATGCTTTTACATATACCCAATCACCAGGTTTAATAGAATGAATAGGATACTCCAGGGGTGGGTTTTGAGCTAATAAACCGTTCCGTTTTAATTCGAATAGAGAGGCAGAAAGTCCCTTTAAATATTTGGATATGTACTGGTCGTTAGCCTCAGGGGTAGGGGTATTAATGTGGAATTCCATGTAAGGAAGCCCAAACATCATCTCATATGCTGAGACAGCAAGATCCTTACGAGGGGCTGTGGGAGTCCTGATTAAAGCTAAGGGTAAGCATTTAATCCAGGAGAGACCAGTTTCCTCATGAAGTCGAGTGAGCTGATTTTTCAAGGTCTGATTCATTCGTTCAACACGGCCTGAACTCTGGGAGTGCCAATCTATTCCCAGTATTTTACACACACCCTGGAGTACCTGAGAGGTAAAATGTGTACCTCGATCTGAGTCAATGGATTGAATTATACCATATCGTGGAATCACAGACTCCAGTAGTATCCTGATAATGGTGCTGGCACGATCATTAGGGGTCAGGAAAGCCTCAACCCATCGTGTGAAATGATCTACCATCACCAGGAGGTATTTGTAAACCCCTATCTTAGATAATTCTGTAAAGTCAATTTGTATCCGTTGAAATGGGCGTACAGCTATATCGCGACCGCCAGGCATTACCTGGTGCATAACTTTCTTATTTACTCTCTGACAGATTGGACAACCCCGAGTACTTTGCTTGGCTATAGTGTATATTTCCAAGCAATGAAAATACCGTACAAAAGTATCCACAAGTGCCTGTGTTCCCCAGTGTGTCTGCTGGTGGAGTTGATCAATAATTTGCCGAGCCAAGGCTTTGTTCAGCACTTAGCGCCCTTCTGCCGTCCACCACAACCCATCAGCAGTTTGATGCATTCCCTGGTCCTTCACGTAAACCTCCTCTTCCCGTGAAAAGATGGGAGTCTTTTGAACCTCATATGGGGTGGGCAGTAACAGCTGCATGTCTATTTTCTCCTTGAGTGCAGCCTGTTTGGCAGCTGCATCTGCCTGTCTGTTCCCCTGTGCTTCAGGACTGTCACCACTTTGATGGGCCCGTACATGCCAGTAAAAGGATTTTCCCATTCAAAGTCAAACTTGTCTCTGCTCTCCGTTGCTAACGGATGGGTCCAAAAAGCATCTTTGAGGTCACTCACACTAAACCATTTACTATGGGGATCGATTTTACCCATTATCGTATAGGGATTAGGTACAACCAGGTGACGGGTGAGAATAATTTTGTTCAGCTCCCTCAAATCGTGCACTAATCGATATGTACCGTCTGGTTTCTGGACAGGCAAAATTGGGGTATTAAAAGGTGACATACAAGGTTCGAGTATACCATCTTTCACCAACTGGTCAATTACTGGCTGCAGCCCCTTTCAGCCAGCCATCGGAATTGGATACTGCTTTCGTCTAATTACTTGCTCAGGATCTTCTAAAGTAACTTGCAGGGGAGGAATATCTAACACTCCTCTATTACCTCTTTTTGCCCATACTCCAAGATTTATTAGTTCCCGATCCTCCTCGATTAATACATACAATTGAACCCCGATACCTGATTCCTGTGGTCTGGTGCCAATAGCCAATTGATCCTGTAAATCTCATCCTAACAAACAAACTCCAGCTTGGGGAACTAGTAGAATGTCCTCCGTTACTATCTTCTCTCCCATTTGTATTCTTACATCCCTTAATACAGGGACCGTAAAATCTCTTCCTCCTACTCCCGAAATCATTACTGTCCCCTCTATCTTAACACCCTCAGGTTGTTGTAAAATACTTGACCGGGCTGCCCAGAATCTACTAAAAAGGTCATCTTGTCACTGTGGGGTCCTATGCTTAAATTTACCAATTGTTCTCCGTGCAGCCCCACGGTGTGTATTGACCGAGAACCGTGACCCCCCTATTCATAATATGCTTCCATCAGTGCGTAAGATCGCGTCTCCCTGGTTCGCATTGGGCATTTTCTTTTAAAATGTCCCTCCTTTTTACAATGGTAGCAAACTAATGCTCCTGTTTCCCAATTCCTACTGGGATTACCACGAGGTCCCCGGAATTCCCCTCTACCATTGCCCCTGATCTGGTCTCTACTCTCCCACTCCCAGAGCTCCTCCCAATGTCCAGGAGCTGGCACACAGCCCCTACCCTTTCCTTGCTGTCCCTCCACGACTTCCTTGACTGCCTGCATCAAAATCTTAGGCTTTCCTTTCTGTTTATCCTCAGACCTCTGGACGTATGCCCTTTGTGCGATCTGTAAAAGCTGTGTTATTCCCTGTTCATGTCAATTCTCAGTCTTCTGCAATTTCCTTCTAATGTCTGGGGCTGAATTTGTAACGAAGCCCGTTAATACCAATTGTTCACCCACTGGGGGATTCTATATCCAGACCCAAATATTGCTGTATGGCCGTACGCAATCTATTCGGAAATGCAGAGGGGGTCTCCTCGGGACCTTGGGGAACCTCAAATGCTTTCTTAAAATTCTGTCCCTTTGGAACAGATTCCTTAATTCCTTTTATCAGATTAACCCTATATTCCTCCATTAATGTGCGACCATCATTAGTATTCGTATCCCAATTTGGTTTTGCCAGGGGAATTTAAGTTCCCCAGGTATCGCCTCTGGTCCCCCTTGGTGTTCCCTATCCCAGACTCTAATCCCTGCCTGGCGAATCATTCCACGTTCATCCAAAGTGAACAGAGCCCAAAAGATCGATCTTAACTCATCCCATGTATATATATTTGGTCCCAAAAACTGATCTAATTGTTCGGCACATCCCTGAGGATCCTCTATCAGGGAGGTCATTTCTCTCTTAAAGTTACGCACCTCCGTACTAGTCAGGGGCACATTTACGAAACCGAGACCCCCTCCCATGGGAACTTCCCGTAAAGGTCTCATCCAGTTAATTTCTGGCTTATCCTCTCCTTTATAATGTCTAGGATTCTGCTCTCCGGGAAATGAATCAAAGGATTCTGCCCTTCCCTCCCGGAGGGTCTCACACTGTTTTGAATCAAAGTCTCCTCCCTCTCTTGTCAATTGAGGTGGTAATCTAGTACTTTGTGAATGGGTCATCATACCACCCCTACTTTCTTCTCCTTTCTTTAGCTGTGGGGGAGGAGAGGAAGGTGAAGAAGGGTAGAGCATAGGAGAGAGGGGAAAGATAGAAGCTGTCATAGGAGGAGCATAAGGTGGAGGAAGGGAATGTAACCTTGTGTTTCAGGGACAAAAGGTTCCTCATCCTTCTTGTCCTTACATTCCTTTTCATTCAAAACCAGTTGATCAACCAATCCACTGAGCCAGCAGGCTGCATATTCTCTGCTCTCAATATTATCTCTTTGATTTTGATAGAGCCAGATGTTCAATGCCTGACACATCCAGTCCTCATCGGATCCGAACTTTGGCCAATATACCGAATTCCCTTTTATCGGGTTTTTAACTCATTCCAGACACCAATACCTGACCATGTTCTGTTTATCCTTTCCACGGGTTTTCCCCGCACCCCAATCAGATAACATTAATCCTAACGGACTATGTTTAGGTATCTGATCCTCCCATCCTTCTCCAGGACTGTTTCCCTTGCTACTTACTCCTCCCATACTAGCAGGTAAATAAATTCCTCTTACCAGGATCCAGTTGCCATACCTAGCGCGCTTCCTTAACGTCCTTCCGTCGTTTGTTCTCAATGCCTCTTCTCGGATATCACTCGCTTCATCCACTGACCAGTCACCCGTCGTTCGTGAGTCCAGCTGAATCAGCCAGGGTGCACCTACCCTCGTCGTCGGGCACTCTGTCAGTGGAGGGAGTGGGATCCCGGATGAGCCCCCATTTGTGAGAAACAGGAGTACCTTCACAGAAATTGCTCGAGACAAAAATTGAGAACAAAGAACATTTATTATACATCAATGCAAAGTTGGGTACTTCCCCTTACTCTGGGAATACACACACACACACTGGGGCTCATCCTACTTTTATACAGTTTATTTCAGTATAGAAGTACCCTCCCCCTTACATTCTTCTGCCTCCTAGATGATTTTAGCATTAGGCAATCCTGACTGCCTACGTGCTGTTTCTGTGAACTTGGAGGACCAGGGGGTATCCTGTCTGTGTCCCATCATGTCATTGTCCTTATTGTCCTTATTCACAAACCTGCCTTTGTCCTTATTCACACCTTCCCAACCCTCAGGGCTTATTTAACTTCTTATATGCAGAACTTACTAATTCTGTCTTACTAATTACATATGCGGAACTTGCTGACTCTGTCTAGGGCTAGAAGACCCTTATCTTATTCAGACTAACTTTACTTCCTACATTCTATTATCTACCCTTATCCTATTCATACTGGCTTTATTCATTACACATATATCGATACTAGCTTTCTTCATCTCTCATATTTTCATATTAGTTTTACTCATCTCTCACAAAGGCATTTAGTTCATCTGGAAGTGAAGCATTGTTGTCTCTTACTGCACTAAATTTGGTTTTGTAGCAGGTTTTGTCATTTAAGCCCCACCACAGCAGTCAGGTATCCTTCGTTGTTTACATTTTGGTCCAGAATCTCCACTTCACCCAAGAGATAGCTTTTCATCGAACAAAGCTGCTCCTTATGTAGTGATTTGGATCTCCAGGCTTAAATGCCTGTGATCTGGCTCTCAGCATGTTCTGGATTTCATTGTTAATCCCGGACATCTGGTTGGGGAAAACCCTGAATAATTTAGTGGGGACATACTCTCTATAGCTGTTTCAATAAAGTCTGTAATAACCCTAGTATAATCATTCAGATCCTCAGTTGAGTTCTTGAACACTGCCCAATCCGCTGACTCAAGGCAGTCCTGATCTGTTCTTTTGCCTCCTGCAACCACCTTCTGTTTCTCCTGATCTCTGGAGCCTCTCTTTCTAGTCTCTGTCTGTCTGAGGGCAGAAGGAGAGCAACCAGGTGATCAGATTTGCCACAATACAGTCTCGAGAAAGCAAGGTAGGCCTTCTTTATCTAGGTGCTGCAGTAATCAAGTGCGCTGGGACATCTGGTACAGCAGATTACATGCTGGTGGTAAGTGAGCAGGGGGTGGGGGCCTAACAGAAACTAAAGGTGAATGTTAATCCCATTGGGTTGGAGAGTACACAGTCAGAATATTCGGTGTTGTTCCTCCAATTTGCAGGTAACACAGATTTCCATCAACTATACCCCACCCACTCCCCAGATCCCTTCATCACCTGCACATTAGAGGCACCTGCACTGCCCTGTTTGCACATGGTCACAGAGAGAAAATGCAAATTCTACACATTCAGCATCTGAAGTTGGGATTGAACATGGGTCTGGTGCTGTGAGGCAGTAACTCTATGAACTACAACACTGCACTGCCCACATCTGTTCAGGGCTGTTCCAGAATGGTGTATAGAGGCACTACAAGTTCCAGCAAACCAGATACTGAATGTCAGGACATCACGATGCGGTGACATCATCGGAGTGTGAGACACAGAGTTTTTATAAAGGTTCCGTGCGCCTCTAATGTAAACAGTTTTGTTTGAATTTCCTCTCAATTGCGACTTGTTACTCTTTCCTCTCAAATTACCCACAGTGACATCAGTGGCTACAATTGGTGACCCTGATGGGCCCAAAACAAAATTTTGGACCAGCGATGTATAGTACAGCAGTATCCCCAAAACTGCATGTTATGGATCCAGAGGACCCCAAATCCCAGTAGCAATAGAAATTCACCAAGACAAATGGTTACTTAAACAAAAGTTGCTTTGAATTTTCTTTAAACATGAAAACAGGATCAAACTTTAAATTATTACTATTACTTAACTTAACCTAACTTAATCCCTTTTTAATTCTAAGTGCAAATGCATGTGTGCATATGTTCAGGAAATTTCTTTGATTCACAGTCCAATCTCACTTCTCACTCCTCTGAGTTCACCAGTATCAGGCAATTCTTATACTGTGCACAGAATTTAACGTTTATGAATCCAGGTGTCCCAGGGCTTTGTATAGAGTCTAGAAGATTGCATGTGCTGTAGACCTGTTGCGCTCAGGAAGGTTCTTGTCGGTTTCAGAGAGAGATTTGTTGCTCGTTGGACACACACAAACTGATTTCCCATGATCAGTACTTCTTTGTCTTGCTGAAGAAACTTGCCCCATCAGGGTTTTCCAAGAGATAACCTTTTCTTCTAGGTCACCACAGAGTTCCTCTTGTTTCCCTTGTTTCAGGAGAAACACTCTAACCAGCCATTTCCTCTTGTATGGACGACAAGGCTTTTCAACAGGCTGAACTCAGAACTCTCTCTCTCTCTCTCTCTCTCTCTCTCTCTCTCTCTCTCTCTCTCTCTCTCTCTCTCTCTCTAAGTGTTACTCTCTGGTGACCTACACTAAACCCCCACAATCTATCTTTTTTAAAAGCATATTTATATATAAAATAAAATATAATATAATCAATAACGCTGCCTGTATTTGGAAGTCTGGTTCAGACAGGCAGAGGCACAATTCCACATCAGAAAAATAGAGGTGGACACCACCAAGTATTACCATGGACCAGGACACAGCTGGCCACATTGTGGATTTCCTTCAGGAACCACAACCGCACAGCAAGTATGAGGCGCTGAAAGCACTCCTCCTGTGTATTTACGGGCTCTTCTGCCATGAGCGAGCTGAGTGGCTCCTCCACATTGACGGCTTGGGAGACCCGCGCCCCTCCAGAGCTTATGGGTGACATGTTGGCACTAGCAGATGGCCACAAGCCATGTTTGCTCTTTTAACAGCTATTTATAGAGCATTTGTCAGTAAATATCCACCTCATGTTATCCATTGAGGATTTCAGTGACCCTTGAGCAGTGGCTGCACAAGCAGACATCCTGTGGCACACAAAGAAGAAGGGTATGAAGCCTATCAAAATAAATGCTGCATCACAGTTCAAGGCACCGAAACTTCGAGGCCCAATGACAAGAACATGATTCTAGCAGCTGGTGCCTCTATCACCAATGATGGGGTGCTGGTGTCCGCAAATGCTGTGGTCTTTGTGGCTTCTCAGGAAATGCCCAGGCCAGCTGTTGATAATGATTATGACAGCTAGCCACCAAACCAGCCTGCTTTATGTCTGGGATAAGCTCGCAGGGCAAAAAATCCTCATGGACACTAGTTTGGAGGTTAGCATCTTTTCTCCTTAAGGGTTTGATACTCGTACCAGAGGAGTAGGTCCCAACCTCACGGCTATAAATAACAGCACTATCTGTATGTTTGGGACAAAAACCATGGCTGTGAAATTCAATGGCAGCAAGTTTACATGGAGGTTCACTCTTTCTGCCATGTCTCAGTCGTTCCTGGGAGCAGACTTCCTCCGCGCCCAATCCCTAATGGTGGATATGAAAGGACGCCGCTTGCTGGGCATGCCAACCGCCTTATCAAGAGGTGTGTCTGATGTGGCCATCGGAGTGCTAGAACAATATGTGAATGGAAGCCACTAGCATTGTTCAGCCGACACCTTTGCCACACAGAGACCAAATACAGCACCTTTGGTGTTTTACCTGGCAGTCAGGTACTTTCGGAACTTCCACGAGACTTTACAGTCTTTAAAGAGCATAAACCATTAACTTTTGCTTTCAGTAAAGCTTCAGACCCTTGGCCAGCCTGTCAGCTGCGTCACTTATCCTACATTTTAGAGATCTCAACAAAGATAAACCACATCTCTAGAAAAAGGAACTTGGTGGGTGATGCACTTTGCAACAAGTATGCGCACTTTCCCAAGCTGTGGACTATTTCACCCTGGCAGAGGCTCAATGACAAGACACAGAGACATCGGACTACAAGACAACCATTGCAAATCTGCAGCTCCAGGACCTGGCTTTCGGAACTCAGGGCAAGGCACTACTTTGAGATATCTCGACAGTTCAACCATGCTCTATCGTTCCTGCCTCGTGGAGGCGCCACATATTCAATGCCATTCACAGCTTATCGCATCCCTCAATTAGGACAACAGTCTGCCTAGTATCTGATAAATATCTGGCTTGGCCTGGAGAAAGATGTCACTCACTGGGCGAGGACATGCATGGACTACCAGGTCAAAGGTACAAAGGCATGTAAAAACTGCTCCAGCCATTTGAACCACCAAAGCACAGATTCGACCATGTACACGTCAATATCGTCAGCCCAATCCCAGTGTCCAGGGGATTCAGATGTTTATTCATCATAATTGATAGGTTTACTAGGTGGCTGGAGGCGATTCCCATGGTCGATGCTTCAACTGAATCATGCACATGAACTTTTGTTTCGTCCTGGGTCTCTCGTTTCGGTCTGCCCACACATGTCACTTCGCACAGAGGCCCGCAGTTTACCTCTGTCATCTGGACTACTTTATCTAGACTCCTAGGAACGCAGCGCCACCATACCACGGCCTATCATCCACAGTCCAACAGTATGGTGAAGTGGTTCCATAGGCACCTGAAGGCAGCTTACAAGGACCAGTTTGGGCAGATGAACTTTCATGGGTGCTACTAGGCATCAGAACAGGGCCTAAAGAAGACCTCAACTCATCGTCAGCAGAGTTGGTCTATGGAGCACCTCTGGTCGTCCCTGGAGAGTTCGTGCTGTCTCTTTGTGGATGGGAAGACCAGCCGTCAGTGACACTGTACAAGCTGTGGGAGCCAGTAGGAAAATCATCTTCTAGACATGGCACACCATCTTCCTTCATTTCCAAAGAACTCAGAATTATATGTTTTTGTCCAAAGGGGCGCATACAGATAATCCCTATCAATACCTTATGAACAACCATATAAAGTGCTACAAAGCGGGACAATATGCATCTTAGACATTGGGGATCAACCCCAAACATTCACAGTGGACTGGTTAAAACTTGCACACATTGACTTAGAATGGCCACACCCAACAGTTCCTCGGCGTGGCCGGCTGACAAAGATAAATGAACTGGACCTTTCGGAGCCAATTCCGTGGCACTACAAGTTCCAGTGAACCGTCTACTGAATGATATGACGCGGTGACAACATCGGAGTGCGTACCACAGGGTTTTTAAAAAGATTGTGCGCATCTGTAAAGAAAACAGTTTGGGTTGAACTTCCTCTCAACTGCGACTTGTCTCTCTCCTCTTGAATTACCCACTGCCACATCAATGGCTACAGGTGCACATTTACATTATTCTTTAAAAGAGCTACAGCGCTTCTATCAATCCTCTGTCAGGAAACTGTTGGGAAAAGTCATTGGGACAGGTGCAAGGGCAATCTTAATAGAAATTCTATGCTCATTGACCTGCACTAATTGGAATTTAGGAGAATGAGGATGAAACATTTTGACTGAGTGCAAGGATGAGTGAAGTGCAGGAGCAGGAGCAGAAAGTAGAACAGGGAGAACAAAAGCAAGTAGGTAAGGCACTAGATGGATACAGGAGGCTACCTGGTTTTCCAGACTCCTGGCCAAGGGCTCAGGTCTGAAACATTGACTGTCTTTTGGTTTCTATGGATGCTGCATGACCTGCTGAGATTCTCCAGCACGGATTTTCTTGTTTAACCCCGAAGACCAGTCTTCAGCTGTTCTAAGATGCTGCCCTCTACTGGCATGCTTTGATATGAAGCCCAATAAAAATGTCAATAAGAAAATATTTTTAATGTTTTAATCATTGAAGAAGAGATATGATTATTGCTAGCCCGGCTTTTCTAATTATTTTGGAATTGGTGGTGTTGAGATGCCTTCTTGAACTATTGCAATTGATGTGCTAAAGATCCAGCACAAATTGCAGGTGGTCTAAGGTGATTTAAATCCACTGAATGTGAAAGGCCAGTGAAGTATTTATAAACCAGGATAGTGTGTGACATGGAAGGACATCTGTTACACTTGAACCTCTCAACTGCAGAGATGGTGGGAGATTCAGTTTCTTTAAAAAAACTAGATTTTGGAGATGGTGCACTGACAGAGATTGTGAATGTCTGGGAGTGTGAATGGATATCGTAGCTACTTTCAAGATTAGCTGAATCAAAGACACCAATTGCGTTGTTCAACTCTGTATAGAAATTGATGATCAAGGAGCATTAATTTAATAATTAATTTAATTTAATAAAGTCCGCAGATGCTGACAAAAATGCTGGAGAAACTCAACAGGTCACGTAGCGTCAGCAGGAAGTAAATATACCTGATGTATGACTCAGGCCTGAATTACTTGTTAAACATTTCTTATAATGGAAATTTATCAGGATTATTTTGACTCTTGCAGGAACAAATTTTGATATTTTTTGTGCAATTCAAAATGATATTATGAAAGCAGAGATGCAAGAAAAAACAGAAAGAATGATTTGGGGATTTTATCTTTAATGGAGGAAGTATTAACAGCTTAGAACCAACAAGATGAAGGAGAAAAGGAATGGCATAGGGAAAGTTTGAATGGAGAAAAATTTGGACTTTGTAAGTTGCAATGACTGCAAAGCTACAGAAACGATTCAAACTTGCCACGTGTTTAAAAAGAGACTAAACTTTTTTTAAAAAGAATTCGTGCTTAACATTTCAAGGTATCTAGTTATTTTTGTTACCTTGTGGGGTGATATTAATCATTTTAATGTTATTGGCTTTTGTGTAAAGGTCAATACTGAAACCTTGAGTAATGTTTGGCTCAACTATTATTGAGCCTTGCTGAGGCACGTATCATGTATATTGTTCCTGTTGGGAAACATGCGAGTTAAATGATCCATTTATGTCTCAACTGGAGTCCTTTTTCATACAGCTTAATGTCTCCCTATGTTTGGCACACTGCTAATCATCTGTCCGTCACCCTTTATCCCTCCCTTGTTCACCAGTCTCCGACTGTCCCCTGTCCAATCCCTCCCGCCATGTCCTCATTATTTCTCCTCAGCACACCCAGACTTGGTGAAGAGTTCTGGCCTGAAACATTGACAGTGATGCTGCTTGACCCACTGGGTTGCTCCAGCAGATTGTCAATTGCTCCAGATGGGCACTTGTAATCTCCATCTGTGCCTTACATAGGACAAGACCTCTTACTGTACTTAAAATGGCTGAATCACTTTGTTAAGGCAGGGTGCAGCCTAGGTTATTGAAGAAAATAAGAGAGGAGGTTGTCAAGATTTTGGGCAAACTCTTCCAAATGTTTGGAGATGGAGGGAGGGGGATTTCAAATGTTGAACCCTTGTTCAAAGAAGGATATAAAGATAAATTTAGTAACTGAAGCCCATCAACTTGGCCTTGCTCTTCAGGAAACCATTCGAAATGTCAGTTGGGAAAGAATTTAATTGGATGACCTTACAGCTGCAGTTAATCAAAGTCACATTCGTACAGGGCTTATCAGCCCATCATGCCCATGCCACATTTTTTTGCCCATCTACACTAATCCCACTTGCCCCCATCTGGGCCATATCATTGTATTCCTTGAGTAACACACACCTGACAAAAGGCCCGGGCCAAAATGTTTGTGACCCTTTACTTCCTGTGAATGCAGTGTGACCTGCTAAGTTTCCCCAGCACATTTCTGTATTCCACTCAGCCCTAGCACCTGCACATGTTCTTGTTTAGCATGTTTAACTCCTTGCTTATTTAAATGTCTGTCAAAATACCTCTGAAACACAACTATCGTACCTGATTCCATCAGCTCCTCTGGCAGAAGGTTGCAAATATAAACCACTCTCTCTGTTATAAAGACTTTCTCCTCCAATCTCAAACTCCTGCATCTATACCCTGTGTTTTTTTGATAACCTGGATCAATACTGTCCTCCTGTGTACTCTGTAGGGGTCTTTTAAACATTCTCATGTGGCTGTGTGAATTTTCTCTGGGCACCTCCAGTTTTCTCTCCGGTTCCAACACTGCTGGTTGAATGGTGAATGGACTTAATTTCTCCTCTAGTCAGTAGTAGAATCTGTGGAGATTGGATGGATAACATGGGAGCCGATGCTATCAGCAAAACTTTTGAGGAAATGTGATTGCTTTGTGAGCTGGCATAGATTCAAAGGACACCATGTCCTCCTATATTGTGAGGACAAATGTAAGTTTCAGTAACTTGGACAAGCGTGGATTGATTAGGGAAAGCTGGCCTTGATTTGTTAAAAGCAAGCTTTGTCCCACTATCACTGGAGATTTTGTGTTTTTGGTGTTTTTGATTCTTTATTAGAATTTAAATTTTAATGGAAAATAATGGATAATGTTCCTTGAAATAACAAGCATACCTTCATCTGATTTAAAAAAATAATATTTTCAAGTCTCTCTCTATGACTCTCATAATCTTATCTTCTTTTTGGCCTTCATTGGTCATGGTTGACCATGGGTACTGCGCCTCTAGTAGTCACTGTGGAGTGTCCTTTCGAGGGTGCAAGCCAGGGCAGAGTTGATATGGAGATCCGCCAGTTGCCCATGCAGTGGGATTCCCCCCCTCCCCTCCCCCCAGCTCTCCATGCTAATAATGGGTCCAAAGGAACAACAAAGATCAATACAGTTTGGTGCCAGCAGCATCACAGGAGTTGCCATTCCAGTACTGGATACAGTAGTCAGCTGCCTTTTGGACTCCGACTCCGGATTTTGCCTCGGCGTTTACTCCCAAAGCCTTTCCCATGGGTGGGTATAGCCACAAGGCAGCAGAGGTTTGAAATTGGAGATTTCCCTCTCCTAAATGAGTTACCATCCGTGGTTAACGAGCCCCACATGCCTGGAGCAACTGGATTCGGGGTGCCAGTAGCCCGCCTTTGCCCCTTCTCCCCGTCAGAGAGAACAGATCCGCCGGGTATAAGAACGATGCCACACGTGACGGGCAGCAGTTGGACGTGGTTGTCAGAGGCTGTTTGAGATGCCCACCTTAGGCTATGACCACCTTTAGAGCCTCATAATCTGCTATATCTCTATTAAGTCACCTTTCATTTTCATCGCTCCAAAATGAAAAGCTGTAGCTCACCTTGGAAAAAGCCTTTGACTTAGAAAACTGATCCCATGTCTACATTGCTCATCTGAGTACTCCAGATCGGTTCTCTGACTCAGATAGGTTAGCATAGTGGGTAGAGCAATGCCATTACTGCATCAACGATCCAATTTCAAATCTAGCATAAAAGTCTTATGAAGTTTGCACATTCTCCCCATGACCAAGTGAGGTTCCACCGGATGCTCTGGTTTCCTCCATATTCCAAAGACACATGGGATTAGTAGGTTAACTGGTCATATGGGCACAACACCGCAACAGCACCAGCAATTGGGACGGGACCAGGGCTCGAGTCCCATGCTGTCTGTAAGGAGTTTGTACGTTCTCCCCATGTCTGTGTGGGTTTTCTCCAGGGGGCCCAGTTTCCTCCCACTGTTCAAGAATCTACCGGGGGGTGTAGGTTAATGGGGTATAAATTGGGCAAATGGACCTGTGGGCCAAATTGTTGTACTTGGGTCCGCAGGCTCGGGGGCCAGAAGGGCCTGTTACTATGCTGTATCTCTAAATTAAAGTAAATCAGAAAAAAAAAACATTAACTCCATATGGGAATAGCCTCTGGGCCAAAGATCGCCCACCCCCTTGCATGATCAAGCATGCCTTTACCGATAGGTCCATTGATGGAGTGCAAGTTATGCTGGTCATTGCTGAGGAATGTAGACGTCAGGGTCTGAAGGGTCTGCCTGGTGTAGATGGATGTGAATTGAGCAACTTGATCATTACTCTCACCTGGAGTTTCCTAGACCACACGACCTGCAAGAACAATACTGGAGAAAAGGGGGACCCTTTTGCAAAATGAGCAGCGTGTAGCTTAATGTAGCGTGTAGCTCCCTAATATGAGAGAAGACTGCTTTTGCGATTGGTTGTCAGATTGTGGTGGGGTGTACCAACCCTTGCACTTCGGGCAGCTCCTTGATCCTCTACGGGGGTGATGAACCTCCCGCAGGCCTGTGTACGAAATAGAGGAATGGGCAGAAGAGTCTGTCCATTCCTCAAGGAGAGTTGTTTGCCAAGTGAAACCTCTTCCGTAAAGCTGGATTGAAGATTGACCCTGATCCTGCTGGGTACGGCACCCACTGAATGACTATCTCAACCGCTAAAGACTGAGGAAAAACTAAAAGCCTAAATTCATGCATGAAGATCTGATCTTTACAGGACCATGAAAGTGTCAGAAGCTGGGATTAGGCTCTGCTGCACTTGTTTTTGACCAGCACAGGTCCAATAGCTCAATGTCCTGTTCCTGCCACATAAATTTTCTATGAAATCATCTGGAGTTTTGAAGCTTCCTGGGTCTCTTAATGTCAGCCCTTTCAAATAGACAGAAATGTAACAAAGCAACATGTTATAAGAGTTGTGTGGTGATAAAGGTTAAACGATGCACTGTAAACTCCTATTTTTGTCAGCAAGAAAGAAAACATAACCGTGTGTACCTAGTGACACCATGAGGCACACAACTGCTTTTTTTCCCCCAAAGTAAAACTTTATTCACAAATAATTTACAAAGAAAACTGAAGTCTTATTGCATTCTTAGTGTAATATTCATGCCATTTCATCACTGTACATTGTTACATTCATTCTCTATTTACAACTGTTGTGGCCCCTTGTAGTTTCTACCCCCTCTCTTGTTTAAGGGGTTTCCCTTCCAGCCTCAGCTCCTCAAGACCTGGTTGTGGATGGATTCTAAACCAGCCATTCTTAACAGGGTCCAAAGCACATGGGGGGGGGGGGGGGGGGTGTGGGGAGAGGAGAAACACGAAATCAGAATTTTTTTTTTCTGTTTTTTAAGCACTTCGTAGGAGAAATACGGAAGAAACTAAAACTTGACTGCTTCACAGGGAAAGCAGCCCATAAACTTTGAACAGTGTTCAGGGGGCCATAGCCAAAATAGAGCAGCCATTCTCAAAATAATGGTCCTCCCCAGCAAAGCCCTCACCTTGGCTGCGCCAAGCCTCAGTGCATCCCTCAGAATATACTCCTGCAGCTTGAAATGTGCCAGTCAGCAGTATTCCCTCACCGACATCTCAGTATGTTGGGAGACCAACAGGTTTCAGGCAGACCAAAGGGCATCTTTCATTAATAACTTGCTGAGTATGCTTATAAGAAATTAATTTAAACCAAAAGATTAAAGTCCAATAAGATGGTGTTTTTGAGGGGCAGTGCTTCCACATCTTTTTGTTATTTCCTTGTGTACGGCGTATATTACAAATTCTTGGCCTAATTGAAGATCTTCCAGCAGCTGTGGATGACTGTCTGTGTATGTGTGTGATGGTAAATGACAAGTGACCTGTGCACACAGCAATGAGAGCAACTCTCCGAGGGGTACTAGTTTACTGAAGGATAAACCTACCTGAGAGAAATTATATTGATGCATGTTATATCATGGTGGGCTAGTTGTGCGGCGTCTTCATTGTTGAGGGCTTGTTTCAGCATCACGCTGAAGAGGATTGAAAAGAGGGTTGGTGCGAGAACGCAGCCTTGCTTCACGCCATTGTTAATGGAGAAGGGTTCAGAGAGCTCATTGCTGTATCTGACCCGACCTTGTTGGTTTTCGTGCAGTTGGATAATCATGTTGAGGAACTTTGGGGGGCATCCGATGCGCTCTAGTATTTGCCAAAGCCCTTTCCTGCTCACGGTGTCGAAGGCTTTGGTGAGGTCAACAAAGGTGATGTAGAGTCCTTTATTTTGTTCTCTGCACTTTTCTTGGAGCTTGTTTACATCCGGTACTGCACGGATGGCAGTCTCTTCAAGGTGAGGCGCCTGCAAGCTCACACCAAGACACAAGAGCAACTTGTCCGTGAACTACTCTTTGCAGATGATGCCACTTTAGTTGCCCATTCAGAGCCAGCTCTTCAGCGCTTGACGTCCTGTTTTGCGGAAACCGCCAAAATGTTTGGCCTGGAAGTCAGCCTGAAGAAAACTGAGGTCCTCCATCAGCCAGCTCCCCACCATGACTACCAGCCTCCCCACATCTCTATCGGGCACACAAAACTCAAAATGGTCAACCAGTTTACCTATCTCGGCTGCACCATTTCATCAGATGCAAGGATCGACAACGAGATAGACAACAGACTCGCCAAGGCAAATAGCGCCTTTGGAAGACTACACAAAAGAGTCTGGAAAAACAACTAACCTCACAAAGATTAGCATATACAGAGCCGTTGTCATTCCCACACTCCTGTCGGCTCCGAATCATGGGTCCTCTACCGGCATCACCTACGGCTCCTAGAACGCTTCCACCAGCGTTGTGTCCACTCCATCCTCAACATTCATTGGAGTGACTTCATCACCAACATCGAAGTACTCGAGATGGCAGAGGCCAACAGCATCGAATCCACGCAGCTGAAGATCCAACTGTGCTGTGTAGGTCATGTCTCCAGAATGGAGGACCCATTGCCTTCCCAAGATCGTGTTATATGGCGAGCTCTCCACTGGCCACCGTGACAGAGGTGCACCAAAGAAGAGGTACAAGGACTGCCTAAAGAAATCTCTTGGTGCCTGCCACATTGACCACCGCCAGTGGGCTGATATCGCCTCAAACCGTGCATCTTGGCGCCTCACAGTTCGGCGGGCAGCAACTTCCTTTGAAGAAGACCGCAGAGCCCACCTCACAGACAAAAGACAAAGGAGGAAAAACGCAACACTCAACCCCAACCCACCAATTTTCCCTTGCAACCGCTGCAACCGTTTCTGCCTGACCCGCATCGGACTTGTCAGCCACAAACGAGCCTGCAGCTGATGTGGACATTACCCCTCCATTAATCTTCGTCCGCGAAGCCAAGCCAAAGAAAGAAGAAGTTGTGCGGCACTTCAGGATCCAATTTCCAGGCATCCGTTTTTTCATCAAGGCAACAAATATGATAATATGTAGAGAATAATAACGGGACTTGTCAGAAAGCAAGATAAGATAAGGTAAGACTCTGACTATTTACCCTATTCATGCCCCTCATAATTTTTGAATCTCCATAAGGTCACCCCTCAGCCTCCTGAACTCCAAATTCAGCGTATCCAACCTCTCCATATATGTTTAGTCTTTTTTTTTTGTTTCACAAAAGCAGGCACTTTTGGTTATTAAATAAAAATTTAGTCAAATGCTTCAGATAGTAAGTGCGACTCAGTTCGCATAGCGGTTTGCACAATACTAGTGTATTGCAGTGCCAGTGACCCAGGTTCGAATCCGATGCTGAATGTAAAGAGTTTGTACTTTTTCCCTGTAACTGCATGGGCTTTCTTTGGGAGCTCTGGTTTCTTCCCACTCTCCAATAACATACAAGTCTGTAGGTTAGTTGGTGTATTTAGGTGGCATAGGGTCATGTTCCAGAAAGGCTTTACCTCTAAATTTAATAAATGAATAGCAATTAAATTAATGACAAAATAACTGTTTCTTTAGAAATTGTTTTTTGTTGCTGCAAGTTTCCCACTGACATCAAAGGCCACATATATATGTTCAAAGTAATCCATTTCACCAGCCATTTCTGCATTATGAAAACAAAACACAAGGGGAAAATTATCAAATTTATTTACAATTTATTTTAAATTTTAAAAAAATATAATTTTAATGATACAACAGTGTAGAAGGCCCTTCTGGCCCATAAAAACCATGCCACCCAATTAACCTACCAACCCCGTTCATTATGGAGAGTTGGAGGAAACTGGAGGACCCGGAGAAAGCTCACCCAAGGTGAGGAGAACATATAAACATCTTAGCTCTGGATTTGAACCTGAATATGTAGTTTTATTGTGTTAAGAAATTTAAAAAAAAACATTAAATGACTTGGCGAATGTGTTTATAAGAAACTAATTAAAACCAAAATATTCAGGTTCAATAAAATTGTGTTTTGGTTATGTTCTTGTGTATGGCATGTGTTACAAACTCTTGGCCTAATTGAGTGCATGCAGTTAGGTTGGAATTGGGGAACTGCTGGAATGAAGAAAACAGCAGAACATCTAGAAACTGATAAGTCTGAGTCAACTTCGTTTTATGTAAGAGGAAAAACGTGATAAATTTGCTGAAGATCATTTGAAAATGTTATCACCAAGGTGGATAAAGATATATTAGTAAATATAATATATTTGTATTTCCAGAGGGCATTTGCTAACTTGCCCAGCAACAGGTTTTTGCCTGAAATAAGAGCACATGAGTCTGCGGTAATAGATTACATGAGTAGAATATCAGCTAAGCATCAGAAGACAGAAGGCTGAGTTATTTTTAAACCGGCAATCAGCAGCTTGTGGGGTGCCAACACCTCAACAGCTTATGGCCATTGTTAATGACAGATGCCAGGATTGGGTGTCCTGTGACCAAAGTACTGATGAATCAAAGTGATCTGGGTTAGCAAGTTATACTGGTAAGTTAAGCGAGCAGGTAAGCAGTTGACACTAGATTATAATGGAGAGAAACAGGCGGATATCCACCTTGGAAGGAAAAATGGAAATTCAAATGATTTTGGAGACTACAAAATGTTGTGGTGCAAAACGATCCTTGGACACGAAACACGATACTTGGCCACCAGTTACAGCAAGTAATTAGGAAGGTTTTCTTACAAAGGATATGCTGGGCACAAGTCGGAACTTTTGACAAAGATTTACAGGCCATTTTGAGACTATACTTGGGTGCTGAGGATGGATTTCTCTACACATTTAAGCAAGCCAGGATTATAATGAATAGGAAAAACTAGGTTAGGGAACTGACTGGCTTCCTCCAGCCCTACTTCTCTGCTCTTATAAAATCATGAAGGCTATGGATATGTCCTTTGTATTTTCTCAGTGTAGAGAAGTCTAACATTAGAGGGTCTAGGTTTAATTCGAGACAGAAAAGATTGAAATGGGTTCTGATGGGCTAGTTTTTCTCAAGGTCTTGGGTACAAGCATCCCACTGCCAGAGGAAGTGATAGAGGAGGGTACAATTACAATGTTTAAAAGATATTTAGACAGGTATATTGGCAGTTTTAGAGGGGTATTAGCCAAATGTAGGCAAATGGGATGAGCTTTGGCAGACACCTTGGGGAGTTGGATGGAAGAGGCTGTTTCTGTGCTGTAAAATTCAATGACTAGGAAACTAATTATCCAGCCTCACAGACAATTTTCTTTGAGTAAATTAGTCCCAGTCCCCAGCTTGGCATTGATCCCCTCAATTTTAACCATGTTGGCCATTTGCTCTCTTTTTTTTTAGTCTTTCAACAAAACAGATGTGCTGATCAACATTTTAACTGTTGGCTCAGTTTCCAAGGGTGGCATTAAATCCACAAAACCCGATGTTTCAATGGATCCTGTCTGAACCAGGTGTGAATCTCTGATTTCTGCTCTAATGACAGTTGTTGATAATGAATTCCATGATACTGCCATTGAGCATTCCAGTCAGCAGTAGGTTGTCTCTGGTGTTTTGGTCTGAATATTGTCTAAAGAAGATCATCCATTATTCTGAATGTAGTGGTGCAGCAGCTTGTTGTGCCCCAATTCCTTCTCCATTAGGTCAGGCAGAGATTGCATTGACCCTCCACTGCCTGTTGAGTTCATTCGCTTAACAGTTTGCTAAACATTCCACCATCTGCAGTTCTTCTATACACGACAAGTATACTCGGCCATAGAACCACACAACACAACAGGCCCTTCAGCCATCAAGGTGGTGCTGATCATTCACAGTAGACCAATCAACTTAAATGGCTCTAAGCCATTTTGGGATGTCCTGATGCAAACATGGAAAATGCCTGAAGACCTCTGTATCTGTGGATAGAAAAATAAATCATTTGGAGGAAGTGGAGAATCACAAACACTAGATGGTGGAATGTCCAGAGAACAAATAAGTGTCAAGTCTATTGTCATCTGATTGCACAAGTGCAACACTACCAAACAGCGTTTTACCGTTCTCTGTGCAAAACAGCCAGACACACTTCCAGACATAACACACATACAGACAAGCATTCATATATAAAGAAATATTGTTTCATGAATATGAGAGTCTCGGATGGTTAGTGTGAGCAGTCCCTTTGGTCGCTCAGTATCCTCACTGCCCGTGGTAGAAGCTCAGTGCGCAGAGCAGTGTCCATGGAAAGAAATAGACAGACCCGACACTTCTCTCCCTGGAGGTTGCCTATCAAGCCGACTCCCTCGGCTTCTCCTTGTTCACCACTGGAAGATCTCAGTTTGTGGGGTTTTTTAAAAAAAAAAAAATCGCTACAGGTGCCAGCATCTGAATTCTGAAGAAATAGAAATGACTGAATGTTTTGATTCAGGGTGCCTTCCTCTGGACCACAGCTTCGCAAGCATAGGTTCACCCAAAAGAGAAGTTGCGGTGGATTCAATCGTGATGGTAGGCAAACAGGTCTGTACCCAGCTGGGCTCTGAAACAAAGCAGAAAGGATGAAGAACTAAGCCAGTCAAGCAGCAACCAAGGAAGGAGAGACCAGGAACCATTTCAGGAGATTGCAGACTTTGGAATCTGAAGCCAAACACAATCCGCTGGAGGATCTCGGCGGGTCGAGTAGCATCAGTGAGAGGAAAAAAAAGGGGGAGGAAAAAAAAGGAAAAAAGCAGCTCCTGCTGCTTCCCATGTCTTTCTTTCCTTGTATATAAACTGTGTTTCTTTCTCTAAAATACAGCCTGCCATTCTCAAATAGCTCTTTTGGTCATGCTGGTACCACACCTGCTTTGCTGATTGTCTGCCTTACAGTCGACGAAAGAAAATTCAATGTAACATCAGATTTTCTGTTTTATTACATGATAATAAAATAATCTTGAATCTTTAACTGTACGACAGTGAGTGCAGTTCTAAAAGTCAGAGCTCCATTGACTGTCATGTGCCTCCAGAGGACTTGAGGTCATGAATAAAGCTGTCGGAAATTAAGTAAAAGTACAATGCTGGAGTAACTCAGCAGGCTGAACAGCAAACTTTATATATCAAATATAAAATACATAACCAAAGTTTTGTAAGAAACCCACTGGAGCAGGAGGAGGTCATCTGGCCCATCAAGTCTGCTCTACTATTCAATGAGACCATAGCTCATCAGAAGATAGGCTCATCACCTACCTGCCTTCTCCCCACATCCTTTAATTCCCCTACAATGTAAAAATCTACCCAACTTTCTCTTAAATATATTTACTGAGATAAACTCCACTGCTTCAATGGGCAGCGAATTCCAAAGATTCACCACCCTCTGGGGAAAGCAGTTCCTCCTCATCACAGTCCTAAATCTGCTACCCTGAATCTTGAGGTGATGTCCTCTCGTTCTAGTCTTCCCCACTAATAGAAACAACTTTACCTTATCTCATGGCTTGAGCCCTTCATCAAGATATGAACAAAATTAAGGGCTCAAGCTGAAATGTTGGTCAGATATCGGTCTTTCCTCTATCAAGTGACCTACTGAGTTTAAAGAACCATATAACATTATGGCACAGAATCAGGCCTTTCTCGTCTGTGCCAAACTTGGTTTCTACCTCCCACTGACCTGCACCCAGTCCATAGTCATCCAGGTACCTCTGCAAATTCTTCATACACGTTAAATCTGAGCCGCATTCACCACTTCAGCTGGCAGTTCATTCCACACTCCCACCACTGTCTGTGTGAAGAAGTTCCCCCTAAACCTTCACCCTCATCCCACGTCCTCTGGTTTGTATCTCACTACCCTCAGTGGGGGGGGGGGGGGGGGGGACACTCTGTGTTTCTACTTCATCCACGGTGTCTGCAGACGTTCGTATTTTACTTCTGGAGGAAATGAAAGTCCTCGAAAAGAAAAACGAGAGCTTTTTAACTTCCAGGCCAATCATTGGATGGGTGTCTCTTGGGTCGGGGTGAGCGGCGAAGGGGTGGGTACAGCCGGAGCCAGGCGCGCTGCTCTTGCCCTGGACGGAGTCTCCAGCTGGGAGCGCTGCCGCCTTCCTCAACGCTGGCAGGATCCAACACTCGGCGCTGCTGAGGGAGTGACACATCCTCTCTGCCAGCCCGTGGCCTGAGCCAAGTTGCGACCCCTTTTTGATCCCCCCAAATCTGTCACCCCGCCTCGCCGGCGGTCCATCCACCCCATCACTTTGGAGCTGTTGGCGACCCCCGGCTGCTTCTGCGCGGTCTGGTCGGGTCCCTGAAGAGGGGAGCGCTCAGGTGGACGTGAGGGGAAGGGCGGGGGCTTGCTCGGACCCCGGTGCGTTCGGACAGCGCTGAAGAGGTGCTGAGCTCAGGTGCCCACACCTCTCCTGGCAGGAGGAGGGCAGCGTGTCCTGAATGCAGTATCGGCGGAACGAATCCCTCCCACCCATCGCCGGCTCCGTGACCCCGGGAGACAGCCAGCCGCATGTTCCAAGGCAGCTCCCCACTGCGCGTCTGCCCACCGCCGACGGGATTCGTCCTGGGCTGATGTCGGAGCAGCGTTAGGCCCCTCTCCACCTGGCTCCCACCACCGGCAGCCCCAACTTGCCTGCTCCGCACCACCAGACCCGACTTGATGGCTTCGCTGTATCAAAGAATCACAGGGCAGATCAACACGTCCAGATCTTACCCGGCGCCCGCCGAAGGCAGTCATCTCCTTGCCGGCCAAGGCACCGAGGAGGATCCCGCGGGGAAAGGTTGGCGACCGCTGGACGACCACCGGCTCCGCTTCCATTCCCCACACAGCGAAGACGAGGTGAGGCCATTTGTTCCGCGTTCCCGTCCTCTGCAAGCGTGTGTGTTGAGAAGAGTGTGCGCCAGAGCCTTTCGGTGGATGCACACCCTTCCCCTCCCGGACCCCTTCCACCCGCCCGTCTTCCTCAAGTTTCCTCGCCGCGAACTTGCTTTTCTTTACCCGGACTCTTTATTTTCAGACTAGGATGAACCTTTATCGTTACTGCAAAGACCAGGCGCTGCTCTTCTTCAAACGTCCTCTCGAAATGGGGACAGTGGAAAGAACTGGGGGGCGCGGGGGGGTTGTTGCCATTCGCGAAAACTCGCCGCGGCTGTTCTTGTGCACGCCGTCTCTCGCTCGGGTTGAGTTGGATCTGCACCTCGCCCTGGCCACACACCGGTCAGTCCTACAGGGGTTAGACTTGGAGACATTCCCTGTTCTTCGGGGGCACAGCACTCGCCTGGCCCGCTGGCATCGTTCCATTCCAGTTTATTGTTAGCTGCCAGCCCCTTCTGAAGGGTTTTCCCCACGATGCTGGCTCCCCTATATTCTGTTGGTGTGGATGAAGGGTATGGGGTTTATTGCTGAATATTCCGTGTAGTCGCCGTGAAAGCCGCGTCCGCGAGTAACGAGCTCGTCTTCCCAGGGGCCAGACGCCTTGAGGATATTCTCTCTCCTGTCGCTGGACAGGAGGGTTTAATCTCAGGATCGTATTTCCCGCGCGCATGTTTTAACCTCTGTGGCCGCTCCGATCTTGTGTCCAGGAGGGAGCAGCGACCCCTTGTCCCTCTCCACCAACCCCCCCCCACCCAACACTACAAACTTGCCAGGAAAGCGGAAGATTGCGAAAAATTCCAAATTTAATCCGGACAAGCGGCTCCCTCTGGGCGCAGAGAGAGAGAGGGTGTGGGATTGTGGCCAGGTCTTTTGATTCCACGTCTGCGCTTCCACGAAACAGCTCCATTAAATACTAACGCGTGAACATCAAAGCTTTAAAGTAAGATTGCGTCTGCACACTTTCTGGTTGAACTGACAAATTGAGGTGGGCTGTGCGTTTTTTAAAAAGAACCTTGATGATCTTTGATCTGCTAGCATTAACCCTTTCTGATGCAGTTAATTCAAGGTCAGATTGTGCAATCGTGGACCCGCCGATTCCTGCACGGGGTAAAACCATCTGGAAATGAGCGAAAATCTATTTATTCTCAAGAGGTGTCGCGTTCCACGTTGCCAAAGTTGTGTTTCCCATTCAGAATCTTGACCTTGCTTTCCATGCCAAAGAGTGTTTCGGGCTCAAACCCTGACGGGCAAGGAAAGCTGTTATTCATGCGGTCATTGCCGAGGAGGTGGTCCTGCTGTCAGGTTGGGGGCATTGAGGAGAGCCACCGGAGGCGAAGCTTTTCCAACAAGTCTGGGCGGCATGTCACCTGGAGGTGAACCTGGTGTTGCAGATGTCCAGGTGAATTGATACAATGCATCTTGCGGTAGGTACATATTGCAACAATAAAAGACCTGAAGAAGAAAGTCAGCAGGTCGGACAGTGACTTTACCCAGCAAAGATAGAGAACCAACATTTCAGGCTCGATACCAACGTGAAGAACAGAAAACTGACAAATAAGGGGAGGACCAATGAGGTGAGGTCATGTGAGGCATCATGTGCAGGAGCAGATTGAGGTTGAAGAAAGAAAGTGCTGGATAGATAAGTCCCTGGGACCAAAAGGGAACAGAAGAGATTGCTGGGGTGTTGGCATCCTTCTTAGTCACTGGGGAGGGACAGGAAATTGGAGAATGGCAAATGTAATCCCGTTTTTTAAGAAAGGGAGGAGTGAGAAACCTGGGAATCGTAGACTGAAGAGGACTCTTTGGGATGGGATGTCCGATCATTTCGAGAAGCATAGTCTTCTCAGAGTTAGGCAATATGACATTGTGAAGGGAGGGTCATGCCTCACGAGCCTAACTGAGTTTTTGGAGGTGCTGCGAAGGAAATTGAAAGGTATCATAGATAGGGAAGAAGTGATGCACTTTGGAAAGCTAAACTTGAAGGCAGGGTACATGGTTAATGGTAGGATTCTTAATAGTATGGAGGAATAAAGAGATATTATGGTCCAGGTCTCTCAATCCCTTAAGGATGTTGTTAAGAAGGCATACGATGTATGGTTGGGGGATTGAATTTAAGAGGTAACATTGCAGCTCTATAAAACTCCATTTAGACCACACTTGGAGTATTGGGCTCAGTTTTGGTTGATTCATCACAGGAAGATTGTAGATAGTTTTGAGAAGGTGTAGAGGAGAATTACCAGGATGTTTTCTGGATTGGAGAATGTATCTTATGAAGCAAGGTTGACAGTGCTAGGGCTTTTTTCTTTGGAGTGATGAAGAATGAGTGGCGATACAACAGAGGTATATAAGATGATGAGGGGTTTGGATAGAATGGACAGGCAGCATCTTTTACCTGGGGCAACAATAACAAATACTAGGGGACATCGGTTTAAGGTGAGTGGAAGAAAGTTTGGGGAAGATGTTAGGTAAGTTTTTTTACCCACGTAATGGTGGTGCCTTAAATGCAGTGCTAGGGGTGGTGGTCAAGGCTGGTCCAATTGGAACATTCAGAAGACTCTTGGATGGGCACATGGATGCAATATGGGTTATGGGTGTGAGATGATGATGTATTAGATTGTTTATGAGTCAGTTTCCGTTGGTCAGCACAACATCATGGGCCAAGGGGCCTGTACGACGTTGTTATGTTCTATACCCAGCTATACAAATCCCATTTTCCAGCTCTTGGCTTTTAGCCTGCATTTCCTTGTTAATTGAAGACTTCAAGATTCTATTCACCCTTTGGGTAAAGAAATTCTTCAGATTCTCTCTTCCCCTCACCTTGATGCTTTCCTTCTGTGTCATAGTCAGAGAAATATGATCTTTGGCCCAATTTGTGGATACTAACCAAGCTGCCGACCTGACCGAGTCCCTTTGACTGTGTGTGGCTCATATCCCTCAAAATCTTTCCTATCCATAGACCTGTCCATTTGCTTTATGAAACTGTAATAGCCCCTGCCTCGACCACATCTTCTCATGACTCGTTTCATTCACCCATGTACCTCTGTGTGGAAAAGATTTCCCTCGGGTTAATTTTAAATCTTTCTCCTCTCTCCTTAAATATTTGCTTCTGTTTTAGACTTGCCTACCCTGGGAATGTGACATATTTACTTATCTATGCCCTTCCTGATCTTATACACCTCTGTAAGGTCATCCCTCAGTCTTCAGTGAGAAGAGTCCCAGCTCGTAACTCAAGCCTTCCAGTCTGACAACGTTCACATGAATATTTTTTCAGCACCCTTTCCAACTTAATGACATTGTTCCTAAATCTGGGCACTGAAGAGTGTACACATTAGCCCAAGTGTGGCCTTGTCACTGCCTGTACGGTTGTATAGTTTGACTTCCTCTGCCACAAGAAGAGGTTTCTTTTTATTCACACTATCTACCTCTCTCACAACTGATATGGCCACAGCAACCAATGCCCGAATATTAGCTGGACATTTCTGCAAATCAGTGCAGACTATTACATTATCTGAGATATTTCCTGGAACGGAACATCACTATCCTAACTTTAACCTTACAGTAGAAGCAAGGTCATTGATGATGCAGCTAAATGTGTTTTGCTTGAAGTAATATCTGGCCTCCGAAAAAACATCTCTGAATATTAATGCCTTGTAAATATTTATTTAATTAGTATGGTCTACATTTTATATAAGTCTTTAATAATTTAGTAGTTCCATTGCATTTTTGATCTTTTTAGGTTGGAACTGATATCTCCACCTAAGGAACACAGTTCATGACTAATGATACTTTATTAACAGCAAGACCATTCCAATAATTCTAATCCAGTCCAGTTACTATAGAATTAAACATATAACTGTGTCTGCCAAGTATCATAGAATTTTGTGAACAGATGTTTAAGCTTCATGTCGTTGCAAGAGCAGTCGTTTCTGGTTTGATGACCCCTATGTTTTCTTGTTTGGAATCTAATCTCTGCTGTCTGGTGTTGCCATGGTAACTATTTTCAATATTATCTTGACCCTTTTCTGTGCAATAAACCAACTAAATGCAGGTAATTTTGAGGCATAAATTTATAATCAATGCTTTTCATTATAATCCATTTACTCACTTCAAATTCATCATTATTTTTCAGGGGCCAGAGATCTGAAGTAACGTCAGTCATAATTTTGTAACATAGGGTCCAGTCATGAATATAGAGATCAGTAAATGACACACACGGTGGTATTATGAATTACTCATATTTTGTGCTTTCTTGCCTTTTTTTGGGGGGGGGGGGGGGATTTTAAGTTTAAATTCCACCCTGAACTCAGCCTCTGTGGCTATTTATGTAAATACATGATCTGTTTCAATATATTTATTAAATGTTGATTTGCTTGTTGAACCATAGCCAAATAATAAGATATCTAATTTGCCTCGATTGTGATTCGCTTTACAAACGATGTGATAGCTGCAAAGTAACATTAAAAATGATCCATTTTATGTACACAAGGCATGTAAAAATTCCAGAAAACAGAGGCATGAAGTCCCAACAATATCCCATTAATAATGTTGCAGTTATTAATTCTTGTCGTTATCACCAAGGGACAGAATATTGCAATTGGATCATGGCCTCCCAAACAATTAAATCATCGCCACACAATAGAGTGAGCAATAGGTAGGCTGGGGAGCTTTATAACTGCAAATTGTTGTTATCTCTCAAGTGGCTTTTTGGAACAAAGCTAATTAAAAGGACTATCACTTCTGGAAATCTTGAAAGACTGGAAATCTTGCAGATGTGCAGAGAACAAATGATAGGTGCATTGCATCCATTTCTGGAAATCTATTTTATGAAGGATGTCAAAAATGTTTAAAAGAAATGAAGTAGACTTGATAATCTAGATGAGGATACCTATGTTTTCCGTGCTGGAGCAAAGAATGATAAAAGGAAAATTAATACAAATATGGAGGATTATGAATATTCTGTCCTCGGTACAACAGTAGAAAAACATACAAAGTACATGACGTGACAGTGAATGTACTGGAGGAGATTAAGTAGAAGCTTTAAAAAGCAATTGACTGGGTTGAATTAACTGTTTATCCGAGGGAATCATCTACTGCATCTGGTGCTCCCGTTGTGGCCTTCTCTACATCAGACAGACTGGACGCAGAACTGGGAGGTTGCTTTGCTGAGCATCTTTGCTCTCTCCACGTCAGTGGCAGGGATCTTCCAGTCAACCATTTCAATTCTGTGCCCCACTCCCATGCTGACATGTCTGTCTGTCCATGGCCTCATGTACTGTCAAACCAAGACCCTCCGTACATTGGAGGAGAATTCCTAATTTTCTGGGCGTTCTCCATCCAGATGGCATTAACGTGGACTTCTCGGGTTTCTGCTCAATCACTTTAGGTCGAATCGATGAATGATTTTAAAATAAGCATTGAATAGCCTGCACCTGTATCCCTTGGAGTTCAGAGGAATGAGAGATGATCTCATTAAAATATGAAATTTGTGTAGGAGTTGGTAGAATGCTGAGAATATCTTTCTGCTGTGTTGAGTAGACTTGAAAAAGGGAGTACAATCTTGGAAATAAAAGGGTATTTAGGATGGAAATTTAGAGAAGTTTCCTCTCTTCTTTTATTGTTCCTTGGAATTGCCCGTCTGTGAAGAATAGTTGTTTAGTCTATTCAAGCAGAAGTATTTATATTCTTATAATGTTGGATGTTGAAGTTGTGGTTGTATCCCAGAGGTGATCTAAGTGAACAATAGAGCCAATTACCAAATGCTTTTCCAGATCTGTTATACCATTACAAGATGAAAAATTATCTTGAGGCCTGATTCTTCAGCTTTCTAATTTACGCATATGCTTCTCTGCCCCTCTCTCATTCATCTCCTCCACCTCTTTCTTTGTGGTATTCCTTCAAACTAATTTCTTTTGATCACGTACAATAATAATAACTCACTTTGCAACTATCAGATTTTCTTTGAAAATGTTCCTGTGGAGCATTTTGTTGATTCACTGCATTAAAGATGCTATATTGATGCAAACTTGT
The DNA here is from genome assembly GCF_036971445.1 of Narcine bancroftii. Taxonomy (NCBI): domain Eukaryota; kingdom Metazoa; phylum Chordata; class Chondrichthyes; order Torpediniformes; family Narcinidae; genus Narcine; species Narcine bancroftii. The sequence continues at coordinate 475,260,801 of NC_091469.1, read as the reverse complement.
GTATACTCACCTGCAGGGCTCTTTCTGGATGGCCTATAAAGTGCTAATGTCCTTTGTGATTGCTATCATGTATCAAACCAATGGGTCTCCCTGATGAGAAGTTCATGCATAACCATCCCTATTCACTGGAAATAATTCACCTGACAAACAATCAGTTTCAACAACAAAAAAGTTTCAGGCTGTAAATGATTCTGCTCAATTTCTTTATACTTTGGATGTTATGTTAAATTAAGATCCAGACTGACCTTTCATATTTAAAAGATGAACCAGGAGGGTATATGTAGTGTCCGGCCAACATTTATTCCTGGGCTAACCTCACTAAAGCAGATTATCTGCACATCATATCAATGACTTCACTTCAGAAGCCTGTTGGCTGGGACATCCTGAAAAGAATGTGTGAGGTGGAGGGCAAAAAATGCTACCTCTGACCTTCGTGATTGGTGTTCGATTCTGACCTCCAATCAGAATTAGTTGTCGTGAACAAGTCACAAAATTTGTTGTTTTGTGGCAGTATCACAGTACAGACATTTATATAAATCACATTTCAAAATAAATAAACCAAAGTGCAAGAAAAAGTCGAAGTCCGGAAGTGTCTGTGGTTCTTTTTCTTCCAGGAATCTGATGGCAGAGGGGAAAAAGCTGTCCTTGTGCCATTGAGTGCTCATCTTTAGATTCCTGTACCTTTTTCCTGATGGTACAGAGTGAAGTGGGCATGGCCTGGGTGGGGGTCCTTGAGGATAGAGGCTGCTTTCTTGAGACACTGCCTCATAGATGCCCTCGATGGAGTGAAGACATGCCCATGATGTTGTAGGCTGAGTTAACAACCCTTTGGAGTTATTTTCTGTCCTGAGCATTGGCACTTCCATACCAGGCAGTGATGCAACCAGCCAAAATGCTCTACACCGAACCCCTGTAGAAGTTTTCGGGAATCATCGGTGACATACTGCATCTCCTCAGAAAGAATAGCTTTCTTCATGATTGGATTGACATGGAAGCTCCAGTACAGATCCTTGGAGATGTTAACACCCCGGAATTTGAATTTCTTCACCCTCTCCACTGCTGACCCCTTTGATGAAGACACCCCTTGATGAAGACCGGTTTGTGTTATCCTGATTTCCTCCCAAAATCCACAATCATCTCCTTGGTTTTGTTAACATTGAGTGCAAGGTTGTTTTTGTGATACCACTCAATGAGCTGATCTATCCCCCTCCTGTAATGCTTTCTCATTGCCGTCTGTCATTCTGCCGACAACAGTGGTGTCATCCGCAAGTCTGTAGATTTGAATTATGCTTGGCAACATAGTCATGGGTATAGCAAGTAGAGTAGTGGGCTAAGCACACATCCTTGAGGTGCGCCTGTGTAGATTGTCAGTGAGGAGGAGACATTACAGTCTGTGAGGCCTTTGGCCATGCAGCCTGCAACAGAAATATACTAGTTTCTTCTGACATCTCAATCATGGGCACCCACCATAAGTGGGTCGGGGGGGGGGGGGGGGTCAATAAATGGTAGGATTTGGAAGAGGTGGCAGTTGATGGGAATGTGGGAATGTGAACAGGGTATGATTAAACCCCAACCAACCAATTTTCCCCTGCAACCGTGTCTGCCTGTCCCGCATCGGACTTGTCAGCCACAAACGAGCCTGCAGCTGACGTAGACATTTACCCCCTCCATAAATCTTCATCCGCGAAGCCAAGCCAAGGAAGTAGGTGGTTGATGGTTGGCATGGACAGAACATAGAATAATGCAGTATAGGAACAGGACTAAACAAGAAACACTGCAGATGCTGGGAAACTGAAGAACATTAAAAAAAATGGAGGAACACAATGGGTCATGCAGAATCGGTGGAAGGTGAAACATAGGCAATGTTTTGGTCTGAATCACTTCTTGATGAATTCCTCCAGCTTTTTGTGCGTTAGCACATGGGACGGGCCCTTCGGCCCATGTGTCTGCTCTGAATAATGATAGACATTGTAAACTAAAATTCTGCTGCTGGTACACGCTACACATAGAACCCTTCAGCACAGTACTTGATGTTGTGCCGACCCATATATTCCTTTAAAATGAAGTGCTGAACCCACTCTACCCCATAACCTTCTAATTTTCTTTCATCCACATGCCTGTCTAAGAGTCTCTTAAAGGCCCCAAATGTTTAATCCTCCACCACCATCAAGGTAAGACATTCCAGGTACCCATAAATCTGTGTATATAAAAAAGTTTACCCCTGATATCTCCCCTAAACTTCCCTCCCTTCACTTTGTACCGATGTCTTCTGGTGTTTGCTATTGTCTGGGAAACAGGTGCTAGCTGTCCACCCTATCTATGCCTCTCAATCTTGTAATCCTCTAATAAGTCCTCACTCATCCTTCTTCACTTCAAAGAGAAAACCCAGTTTTACTAACCTAACCTTATTTCTTAATTCAGGTAACATCCTGGTAAATCTCCTCTGCATCTCTCCATAGCTTCGACATCCTTCCTATAATCAAGTGACCAGAACTGTGTGGTCTTACCGGAGATATGTAGAGTTGCAACATGTCCTCTCTATTTCTGAACTCAAACCCCCGATTAATGATGCCTAGCATCCCATAGGTCTTCTTGACTATCCTATCAACCTGTGTGGCAACCTTGAGGGATGGATGGATTTGAACCCCAAGATCCCTCTGTTCATCCACACTCTGAAGTAACTGACCATTAACCCCTTATTCAGCCTTCTGGTTTGTCCTTCCAAAATGCGTCACCTCACACTTATCCAGATTGAATTCCATCTGCCATTTTTCTGCCCAACTCTGTATTTGGTCTGTATTCTTTTTGCATCCTTTGACAACCTTCAGTACCATCCACAACTCCTCTAACCTTCATATCATCTGCAGATTTACTGACCCATCCTTCCACCTCTTCATCCAGGTCATTAAAAAATCGCAAAGAGCAGGGGTCCCAGAACAGATCCTTGTGGCACTCCACTAGTCACCGACCACCAGGCAGAGTACTTTCCTTCCATTACTACTCTCTGCTTTCTTCCTGTAAGCCAATTATTTTAAGGTTCCACAGTCAAGGTTCAATTGATTCCCATTCCTCATGACTTTCTGGATGAGTCTCTCATGGGGGACCTTGTCAAATACCTTGCTAAAATCCATGTAGACCACATGTACTGCCTTACCCTCATCAATTTCTTTTGTTACCTCCTAAAAAAAACCCCAATTAGGCACCTTCCCTTCACAAAGCCATGCTGACTATCCTTGAATGGACTGTAGTTCTCCATATGCTCATAGATACTATTCTTAAGAATCCTTTTCAATAGTTTGCACACTACTGATGTAAAACACATTGGTCTATAATCCTTAGGATTTTCCCTTTTACCTTTTTTAAACAAGGGGACTACATTTGCCATCATCCTGGCACCTCCCATGCAGGAAAAGAGGATTCAAAGATCATAGCTACTGCCCCAGCTATCTCTTCCCTCACTTCCCACAGCAGCCTGGGGAATATCATGTCCAGCCCTGGGAATTTATCAGTCCTAATGTTTTAAAGAAGATCTAGCACTTCCACTTCCTTAATCTCCACATTGTCTAGCAAATAGGCCTGTTATGTTTCGACTTCACCCTCAAGGTCCTTTTCTGTTATGAATACTGAAGGAAAGTATTCATTTAGGACTTCAACAATCTCCTCTGCCTCCAGGCACATGTTGCCTCTTTTATCTTTTAGCGGCCCCCACCTTCTTTCTCATCATCCTTCTGTTCTTCACAAAAAACATAGAACACCTTGGGGTTCTCTTTAATCCTATATGCCAAGGCCTTCTCATGCCCCCTTTGAGCTCTCCTAATACCTTTCTTAAGCTCCTTCATGGCTACTATATACTTCTCATGAGCCTTTCCTGTTTCCTGTATCCTATATCTCACATATGCTTCCTTCTTTCTCTTGGTTAGTTGCCTGACCTGTTTTGTCAGCCATAGTTCCCTTTTCCAACCCTTTTCCCTTTTCCTTGTCCTCATGGGACAAACTTATCCTGAACCCAACACAAGTGGTCCCTGAACTTTCTCCACATTACTTCTATGCTTTCACCCTTGAACATCTGTTTCCAAATTGCTCTCACTAGTTCCTGCCTCATCCCTCAATAATTAGCCCTTCCCCAGTTAAGCATATTTGCATTTTGTCTGTTTTTCATCCTTTTTCATGGCTTATGCTGAAGCTAAAGGAGTTTTGGTCACTCTCACTGAGAGGTCCACCACCTGACCAGGTTATTTACCCAGAACTAGATCCAATATGGCCTGTCCTCTCATTGACCAGTCCACAGTCAGTAGCTGCCAGTCAATATAAGGGAAGTTGTAGTCACCAATAACTACCAGCCTGTATTTCCCACACCATTCAAATCTCTGTTATTTATATGTTCCTCAGTGCCCCGAGGGCCATTTGGGGTCCTGTGGACATCTCCCAGCACAGTGATAGCTCCCTTTCTATTTCTGACCTCCACCCATACTGACTCTCCCTCTTCAGTATCCTCCCTTTCTATAACCGTGATTACTGACCAGTAATGCTACTCCTCTCTCTCTTCCCTCTCCCCCCATTTTCTACTTCCCATCCTATTCCTTTTAAAACACATAAACCCCAGTTCCTGCATCAGCCAATCCTGCCCTTCCTCCTGCCAAGTTTCAGTAACAGCCACAACATTGTAGTTCCACATACTGACTCGTGCTCTACGTTCATCCCCTTTATTCATTATACTCCTAGCATTGAAATAGACACATTTCAACCCCTCTAAGTGGCTACATTAATGTTTTGTCCCCTGCTTGTCTTTCCTCACCAACTCAGAACACATAGCATCATGCTTCTGTCCTTCTGCCCTAATCTCTGCACTCACATTCCGATTCCAACACCCTCCTCCCCCCCCCCCCCCCCCCCCCCCCCCCCCCCCCCACATCCAAACTACTTTAAACTCTCCCTCAGAGCTGTAGAAAACCTGCCCGCCAGGATATTGGTCCCTTTCCAGTTCAGGTACAGCTCGTATAGGTCAGACTTTCCCCAGAAGAGATCCCAATGATCCTGAAATCTGAAACCATCTCTTCAGCCTCACAGTTATCTGCCACAACTTACTGTTTCTACCATCTCTGGCGCATGTCACAGGCAGCAGTCCTGCGATTACCACCCTTGAGGTTATGCTTTCTCACTTCTTTCCTGACTCCCTATATTCCCTCTTCAGGATCTCATCCCTACTCCTATCTATGTCATTGGTCCCCTCATGGACCACAACATCCAGAATGCTTTAAACTCAATCAGAGAAGTCCGTAACCCTGGCACCTGGGAGGCAACACATTATTTCAGTAGCCTTGATCTCATTTACCAAACCTCCTATCTACTCTCCTAACCAACGAGTCCCCAATTATCATAACTCTCCTCTTCTCTCCCCTTCCCTTCTGCCAGCCTCTGTGACCACCACGACTAGTCCCTGGTAGATTGTTTCCACCCCCCCTCCCACAACAGGATCCAAAACAGTATACTTGATGGTGGGGGGGGGGGGGGGGGGGGGACAGCCACAGGGGACTCTGCACTGCCTGTCTCTCCCACTTCTCTCTCCTAACAGTCACCCATTTACTTATCTCCTGACTTTTAGCGGTGACTGTCTCCCTGAAACTCCTCTCTAGAACTGTCTCTGCCTCCCAAATGATCCTGAGTTCATCCAGCTCAAGCTCCTTAACACTGTCTCCCAGGAGCTTCAGATGGATGGATCTCTTGCAGGTGTAGTCATCAGGGACAATTGTGCTGTCCCACATTTCCCATATCCTGTAATCAGAGCATTCGACTGCCCCAACTCCTGACTCCATGAATTCTTCCTAATTAAACTCAAAGGTGTTACCTTATTGGAATCAAGCTCGTCCTCCGCCCACCAGAGCCTAGTGAGTCTAAGTTCCCTGAGCCACTCCTCTTGAGCTACCCCTCTTTTTAATTTGTCACTACCGCTTAACCTAATTACTCCTCTCACCAATCACTGTTCTCTTTAACCCTTAACTTGCTCTTTCAAGTTGCTCACCTCCAGCTGGCTCCCGACAGTCCCACTATCCTCATAACGGTTCCGAGATGTCTCTCTATTCCATGTATGTCTATCTAGGAGACTCTTAAGACTCATTGTGACTGGTTTCACCACCATTCCTGGAAGCTTGTTCACTGCATCTACCATTCTCTGGGTTTAAAAAAAACTTGCTCCATTATGTGGTTGGTTGCCAAAGGCAGTCTGCATCTGTGACTCCACTTTAATGCAAGACTTCCTTTGTGTTATTTTCAAATGTCCATCCATTTCTGGATTTCTAACTTTGAGCATAGAGAATGGAAAATTTCCGGAGCAGTGGATCTTTCCCATGGTTAAATGTTTTGCAAATATGCCTCTGTATAACTTTGGAAATATGTAGCTATTTTCCCACTCTGATATTCAGCAGTTCCCTTGAGGGGAATATGTATCAACTACTAAAGCTGAAAACAAGTATATTTTTTAAAGCACAAAACAACCTGCTGCAGGGACTTGGCGATTTGAACTGCATTAGTGGGAGAGAAAGAATGGTCAATGCTTTGAGTCTGAACCCTTCATCAAGGGAGTCTTTACCTTTTGGTCCTGCCAAGTTCCTTCAGAGATGATTTCTGATCCAAATTTTTAAAATCTGCAGCCCCTTGAGTCTCTTTTTTTTTTAAAATTTCATGAATATTTTCATCTTACCAGACCAATTTTAAGATGATGACCAAAAGATCTCAGAATGGGAATGAAAGTCAAACTTCAATGACCTTATCCCCCTTGAATCATGCACTGCTATCTGGATCCCACAAAAGGCATGATACACATAAACTTTCAGTTGTAACTGCATTACCTCAGAAAAAAAAATAAACAAATTTCTGTGCTTAATGATTTATTTGCAGTAAATGGCTTCATTAATAGGGGGATTGAGTTCATGTTGCAACTCAACAAATATCTGTTAAGTCCACACTTCGAGTGTTGTATTCACAGAATTGTGGGTGTCTGGAATGCTTTGCCAGGGATGGTGGTGGAGGCTGAAACATTAGAGGCATTTAAAAGAACCTTAGACAGTAACCTGCTGCACCATTTCATCGGATGCAAGGATCGACAACGAGATAGACAACAGACTCACCAAGGCAAATAGCGCCTTTGGAAGACTACACAAAAGAGTCTGGAAAAACAACCAACTGAAAAACCTCACAAAGATTAGTGTATACGGAGCCATTGTCATACCCACACTCCTGTTCAGCTCCGAATCACCTACGGCTCCTAGAACGTTTCCATCAGCGTTGTCTCCGCTCCATCCTCAACATTCATTGGAGCGACTTCATCCCTAACATCGAAGTACTCGAGATGGCAGAGGCCGACAGCATCAAATCCACGCTGCTGAAGATCCAACTGCGCTGGGTAGGTCACGTCTCCAGAATGGAGGACCATCGCCTTCCCAAGATCGTGTTATATAGCGAGCTCTCCACTAGCCACCGTGACAGAGGTGCACCAAAGAAGAGGTACAAGGACTGCCGAAAGAAATCTCTTGGTGCCTGCCACATTGACCACCGCCAGTGGGCTGATATCGCCTCAAACGGTGCATCTTGGCGCCTCACAGTTCGGCGGGCAGCAACCTCCTTTGAAGAGACCGCAGAGCCCACCTCACTGACTAAAGACAAAGGAGGAAAAACCCAACACCCAACCCCAACCCACCAATTTTCCCCTGCAACCGCTGCAACCGTGTCTGCCTGTCCCGCATTGGACTTGTCAGTCACAAACGAGCCTGCAGCTGACGTGGACATTACCCCTCCATAAATCTTCGTCCGCGAAGCCAAGCCAAAGAAAGAAGAAGACAGGAACCTGGATGGAAGAAAAATAGAGGGTTATGAGGTAGGAAGGATTTAGTTGTTTTTGGTAGGATAGGTCGTACCACATCGAGGGCGGAAGGGTCTGTACTGTTATGTTCTAAAGTAGATTATGTATGCCCATAGTTACATAACGAACAGTTGGATTTACTAAGGGAACCCTTGGCCCTTTTCCAACTACCCCCCCATCACTTTTTTTAAAAAAACCTTCAGTCCCAACTCGAAACGTGGACTGATCATTTCTTCTGTGGATTCTCGCCGAGTTCTTACAGCTGCTCGCTGCTCATGGAGCTTGAAGAAACCTTGCACACAGGGAGCTGTCCAACTTTCAGGTTCTGAATGTCGTCCTGAGTCATTCAGCTAATTGACCAGCGGAATCTGTTGCAATCAGGGGCATATGTGGTCATTAAGAACTGATCACACGGTTTGGGCGTTGCAGGCGAAAGACTGCTTCAACTCGAGATTTGATCAGAGGCCATCGTTGTCTCTGGTAGTAATTAATGTGTGTCCCTTGTACTGATCGGGGAGGTTGTGGTTTCTTGCTGCCCTGTTAATATTGAAGACTTTGTCAGTGAATCGATTCAAAGTCTGGCAAACTTGTTGAAGATGAGAGCTGATGCATGGCAATTGTTGAGCATGAATGATATCATCAATTAATGACCTCTGCGTGTTCGCTCTGCAATCTGCATGTGTATTTTGTAGGTGTATGTGTATATCCTCAAGCGTTATCTGCAGTCAGTAGGAAACAACAAATTATTAAATTAATATCTTTGGCTTGGCTTCGAAGATTTATGGAGGGGGTAAAAAGTCCACGTCAGCTGCAGGCTCGTTTGTGGCTGACAAGTCCGATGCGGGACAGGCAGACACGGTTGCAGCGGCTGCAGGGGAAAATTGGTGGGTTGGGGTTGGGTGTTGGGTTTTTCCTCCTTTGCCTTTTGTCAGTGAGGTGGGCTCTGCGGTCTTCTTCAAAGGAGGTTGCTGCCCGCCAAACTGTGAGGCGCCAAGATGCACGGTTTGAGGCGTTATCAGCCCACTGGCGGTGGTCAATGTGGCAGGCACCAAGAGATTTCTTTCGGCAGTCCTTGTACCTTTTCTTTGGTGCAATATACATAATGCAGAAAACAACCAATATTAGAAATTAAACAAACTTTAAAAATAATAAATAATAGATTACTTGATTCCATAATTTGCATAAATCTCAAATTTTGTGGAATAAATTAGACTGGATTTCACCAAACCAAACCATGGACAAAAGGGATAATATATAGGCATCATTTGCATCAAATGAATGCCCATTCCTTATGGTTGATACAATAGTTGAAGGAGGAAATGTAAGCATAACCTTGCTCTCTAATAATCTTGTTAGAACTTCAACAAAATGGCATATCTGATATTGGCATCTATTGTGAGTGAGGAAACTGGTTTGGTAGCTTCCAGACGCAATGACTCTGGAGACAGTTTTGATGGGAAAGGTTTTTATTTACAGAAGGTAAGTGTAGGAAATTGTAACAGATGCAGCACACAGCTGCACAGTTTACAGCAGCTGTGGGAAAGTAATAGCAGACAATGAATAATAAACATGGGGAAAATAGCATGGGAACAAAATACACACACACACACACACACACACACACACACACAGAGTGAACTGGTACATACAATGATCAAGGAAAAATCACTGATGGCCCACCACCCCTTCAGTCAGTGTTCTATGCTAGAAGGGTCACTAATTAAATGCACCCAACCCTTGACAACAGTTTCTCCAGTGCCCTTCCACACTTCAAGGCCTGGAGTGAAGCAGAGTAGTTCCAAGCTGGCAAACCTTTATAGTGCTGGAGGGTCCAACTCTGGTCATTAGCAGGTCCCAATGGCTTGGTGCCAAGAGAGTTAATCCAATTACAATGGCTCTTCTTTGGCTTGGCTTCGCGGACGAAGATTTATGGAGGGGGTAAAAAGTCCACGTCAGCTGCAGGCTCGTTTGTGGCTGACCAGTCCGATGCGGGGCAGGCAGACACGATTGCAGCGGTTGCAAGGGAAAATTGGTTGGTTGGGGTTGGGTGTTGGGTTTTTCCTCCTTTGCCTTTTGTCAGTGAGGTGGGCTCTGCGGTCTTCTTCAAAGGAGGCTGCTGCCCGCCAAACTGTGAGGCGCCAAGATGCACGGTTTTAGGCGTTATCAGCCCACTGGCGGTGGTCAATGTGGCAGGCACCAAGAGATTTCTTTAGGCAGTCCTTGTACCTTTTCTTTGGTGCACCTCTGTCACGGTGGCCAGTGGAGAGCTCGCCATATAATACGATCTTGGGAAGGCGATGGTCCTCCATTCTGGAGACGTGACAACTCGATGCTGTCGACCTCTGCCATCTCGAGTACCTCGACGTTAGGGGTGTGAGCGCTCCAATGGATGTTGAGGATGGAGCGGAGACAACGCTGGTGGAAGCGTTCTAGGAGCCGTAGGTGGTGCCGGTAGAGGACCCATGATTCGGAGCCGAACAGGAGTGTGGGTATGACAACGGCTCTGTATACGCTTATCTTTGTGAGGTTTTTCAGTTGGTTGTTTTTCCAGACTCTTTTGTGTAGTCTTCCAAAGGCGCTATTTGCCTTGGCGAGTCTGTTGTCTATCTCATTGTCGATCCTTGCATCTGATGAAATGGTGCAGCCGAGATAGGTAAACTGGTTGACCGTTTTGAGTTTTGTGTGCCCGATGGAGATGGCTAATAGTCTAGGGACAAGTACAGGGTGGCTGGAGAGTCCAGTCTAGGTCATTTACATGGGTCAACAGGAAGCTGTGCACTAATTGGTGGGGTGGAACCAAACCTTGTTTGGCAGCTGGTGTGCCCTCCCACTAGGTAGAGGGCAGTGCTGTCACAACCCTTCCCAATACAGCATCTTGAACAAAACACCACATTAACAGAAAGGGCAGCAGTGTTAGTGGGAGCATTACTAATCTGTCATGGAATTTGGGGTTGGATAGGGAAGCCAATTTGTTGCCCACTACTGAGGTGATGGTTGTGAAATATGTTTGTGGAATATTTACAGCCCAAGTTTTGGAGGAACGTGCACAGTGTTGATGAACAGGAAGTCTCAGTACAGCAATAATGAAGGGTCCCTGATGTATATTTCCAGTTTAGACATTTGTGTGACTTTAAATGATGGAATTTTGAGGCTGAAATACTGGTAATTGATCTTCACTAACATGGGCAAGGAACAACCTAAATCAGAAGGAAGTGTTCTTGGACTTAAATTGACCTTATGTCAGAGACAATTAGATAGGTACATGAAATTGAGAAAAACTGAGGATTTTGTACTGAGAAATTATAGAGTAGGTGATTCGGACAGCAAAATACTGTACGACAAAGATGATTTTCTGTACTGTAGATTTCTGTGTTTTAGTTCCATGATGCTGTAATAATGAATGAGCAATAAAGAACTGTGGAATCTGAAAAATAAAACAAAATGATGGAAGCACCTGTGGAGAGAGAATAAAAAAATAAATACCAAATAAGATTTGAACAAGAATTAATTGTATTTAAATTAATTAAATGGGTGGCAGGTTAGTGTAGCAGTTAGCACAACGCTATTACAGTGGGAACAGAAATAGGTTATTTAGTGCATTGAGTCTGCCCAGCCATTTAATAATGAGCTGATCCATTTTCCCACTCAGCCCCACTGCCTGGCCTTCCCATAACATTTGATGCCCTGACTAATCAAGAACCTATCAATCTCTGCCTTCAACGCACCCATAAGGCTGGCCTCCACAATAGCCTGTGGCAACAAATTCCAGAGATTTACCACCCTCTGGCTGAAGATATTTCTCCTCATCTCTGATCTAAGTGGACACCCTTCAATCCTGAAATTATGCCTGTTTATCCTAGTCTCTCCCACTATGGCAAACAATCTTTCTACATCTACTCTGTCCATGCCTTTCAACATTCAAAATGATCTCCCCTCATTCTCCTAAATTCCAATGACTACAGACCAAGAGCTGTCAAATGCTCCTCACATCATAACCCTTTAATTCCTGGAATGATCCCCAAGCACTTCCTCCGAAGCATCTCCAACATCACTACATTATTTCTTGAATGAGGGGCTCACAACAGTCCAACTGAAATTTCACCAAAGCCTGCTCTTATATTCTTCCCGTCTCGGCTTGGGTTTCTCCGTGTGCTCCGGTTTCCTCCCAATCTTTAAGGTCATACAAGGTTTGAAGATTGATTGGTGTATTTAAGTGGCACAGGCTCGTGGGCCAGAAGGGCCTGTTATGGTGCTATATATTTTAAAAAATGACTCTCACCTCACCTCATTCTCTTCATTCCTCCATGTGAAGAGAATGGAGGTACTGAATCTGTGCTCAAGGCCACCTGATGCAGAGTAAACAGTCACATTTCCAAATTTAACTGTTGGGAAGCTGCAGGAAGATAGCTGGATCTCCACACACTGAACACCCACATCAGAATACAGTCAGCAGAAATAGCCAGCCTGGGCCTGTCTGGAAGATGGTAATTCTCACACTCCCATGACAGTCCCATGTCTTCTAATAGTTGCATGCAGAGCAGCTGACATGTCTCACAAGAAAGCTATGCCTCTCATTTGTTGTGTGATTTTTGTGAGGCTTGTCGCTTGTCTAATCCTTATATTAATGCTTTTAGATGATTGGCAATAATGAATGTTCTTATTGTATGGTTTGCACGGTGACTGGTGTTGTATTTTGTTTAAGTCACAACAACTTGGGTTAACTCAGCCATTTGCTGCATCATTTTATCAAAGAGCAGTTAGAAATCAAACACATTACTCTGAGAGGAATAAATAATACACAAAATGTTGGAGAAGCTTAGCAGGTCAAAAATGTCCCTTATGTCGCCAAAGTAAAGATACATAATCAACATTTTGGGCTTGAGCCCTCGTCAAGCTCAAGCTCGAAATGTCAGTTCTGTATCTTTACCTTTGCTAAATAAAGGACACCGTTTGACCTGCTAAGCTTCTCCAGCATTTTGTGTGCTTTTTATTCCAACCACGGTGTCCACAGAATTTTGTGATTTACTTCTTACACTGGGAGGAGGTCACACCCCCTAACATTATGTAAAGTCTTGAGCATTAAATAATTAAGGATATATTGAAGAGTGGTTGACATATTTTGGCAACAGATATTCCTGAAATATGGGGATGATTTGGCGAAGTATTCACGATGATAGGGTTCCATGAAAGAAGGAAAACGGATATCTGTTTATGTTAGTGGAGGAAAGTTTAGGTGAAATATCAGAGGTAATTTTTTTATACAGAGTGATGGGTGTCTGAAATGCATTGCTGGGGTTGGTGGTGGAGGCTGGGATGTTCAAAAGACTCTTAGACACAGGGATATGAGAAAAACAGAGGGTGAAGTAGGGAAGAATTGTGGAGTAGGTACAACATTGTGGGCTAAAGGGGGTCGACTTTGATGTAATGAGTGTGCTGGAGTTTAGCACCTGACATTATTTTCAAGCATGTGCACTTTGTGAAGGATATGAATACTTTCCACAACAGGTCATTGTGCTTGCTGTGGGTTGTTGGACATGGACATAGGCCTGATCTGCATTCACCAGTCTGTCATCTAAATTTAAAAATCTATTCATTTAGAATTTCAACAGGAAATTGACAATACAGATCACAATTTTCAAAGACTGTGAATGTCACGTAACAACACTCGAAGAGCCCTGATGGGGTAAAAATAGATTCTTTAGCAACTTAACGATTGGAGTGCTGGTTACAACAAGCTTAAATCAGTAGAATAGGAGAGCAGCCAGACTGTTATATAGTACATGACAGCCTATGATCAGCACGTTAAAGCCTTCATAAAAGTAAATGGCATTAAGATGTATTGCTCAGTTGTTTAACATAACATAACATAACATAACAATTACAGCACGGAAACAGGCCATTAGGCCCTTCTAGTCCGCACCGAACCAAACACCCCTTTCTAATCCCACCTCCCTGCACAATGCCCATAACCCTCCATCATCTTCTCATCCATAGACCTGTCCAACCTTTTCTTAAATAATACAATTGACTCCGCCGCCACTATTTCTCCCGGAAGATCATTCCACACGGCTACCACTCTCTGAGTCAAGAAGTTCCCCCTCATGTTACCTCTAAACCTCTGCCCCTTAATTCTTAACTCATGTCCTCTTGTTTTAATCTTTCTTCCTCTTAACGGAAATAGTCTATCCACATCCATTCTGTCTATCCCTTTCATAATCTTAAATCCTTCTATCAAATCCCCTCTCAACCTTCTACGCTCCAAAGAATAAAGACCCAATCTGTCCAATCTCTCCCCATACTCCAGATGCTTAAACCCAGGCAACATTCTGGTAAAACTTTCTAAGCAAGTTTGTTGGACACCTTGGTTCGAACGTATCCAGAAATTTGTGCCTATCGTAGATTCCCTCACAGTGCAGATGTTATATGAGTCCTCAAAAAGGTTCAGAGAAGTAGATTAATGCCTAGTTTATAAACTTAAATTATGAGGACATATCTGAATAAGATTAACTTTCAGTTCTAACATCCAAAACATAAATTTCAAAGAGATTTGATTAAGGTTTTTAATTAAACAAATCAATTTCATCCTTATGAGAAGTCAGTGTGTTCAGCACATTAATGAAGTCCAGGGGACATGAATCTAGGTCACATATGCGTGGAAATAGCTCAGATGTCAGGAAGTAATTTTCAGAGTTGTTGAGTAATGGAACAAACTACCTGCTTCCAGTGCAAGCAGCGTTTACCTGCAAACATTTTAAAATACTTCACAATGGATCTCACAGATTTGTGAATTCCTCTGTGCTCTGCAGATGGTCACCAACACTAGCTTGGCAGGTTGGTTTGGTCTCCTGTCCACAGTGCAGGCTCAATACCAGATCTGCATTTTCTTGATGACTCCCCGTGACCTGAGGCTCCAGGCACTAAACTGCAATTCTGCAGGTCATGTGCCGCATTTTTAAAATAATTTTTATTTTTCACACTGTGAACCATATCAACCAAATTATCTACAAACGTTTCTCATTAAATATACACAATGGCATTTTCCTCCTTTTTTACCCCCTTCCCTCTCTCCCCCCTCCCCATCCCCTCCAAAACCAATAAATATTCCACATATACAATACAATAAAACCATAAAACAATCCAGAACAATGTGTCATCTACTTTTACACAATAAATCAAATTATTTTGTCTTCTTATCATTTTAGGGGATGGAGGTCAGAGACAAGCCCTCTCTGTTGTGTTCCATGTATAGTTCCCAAATTTGTTCAAACAATATGACTTTATTTTTTAAATTATATGTTACTTTTTCCAATGGAATACATTTATTCATTTCCATGTACCATTGCTGTATTCTCAGGCTCTCTTCCATTTTCCAAGTTGACTTTATACATTTTTTTGCTACTGCTAAGGCTATCATAATGAATCTTTTTTTGCGCTTTATCCAATTTTAGGCTTAATTCTTTATTTCTTATGTTACTTAAAAGAAATCTCTCTGGATTTTTTGGTATGTTGTTTTTTTGTGATTTTATTTAATATCTGATTTAGTTCTTCCCAAAACGTATTCACTTTCGTACATGCCCAAATTGCATGTATTGTTGTTCCCATTTCCTTCTTACAACGAAAACACCTATCTGATAATGTTGGATCCCATTCTTTTAACTTTTGGGGAGTGATATATAACCTGTGTAATCAATTATACTGTATCATGTGTAACCTTGTGTTTATTGTATTCTTCATAGTTCCAGAACATAACTTTTCCCATGCTTCATTCTCTATCTTTATGTTAAAATCCTTTTCCCACTTTTGTTTAGGTTTATAGCTTATTTCCTCATTTTCCTTACATTCCAGCTTAATGTACATATTTGTTATAAATCTTTTAATGATCATTATGTCTGTAATCACGTATTCAAAGCTGCTTCCTTCTGGTAATCTCAGTCTGTTTCCCATTTTATCCTTTAAATAAGCTGATGGTATCTAAACATTGTACCGTGAGTTATTCCATATTTGTTCTTCAACTGTTCAAATGTCAATTTTCTATTCTTTTGATTCCTTTTCTCTCCCATTCTCTAAAGGAAAGGTTATCTATTATAAAAGGGATGAGAGGATTTTGCGTCAATAGCAATTTTGGTATTTGGTAATTAATTTTTTTCCTCTCTACATGGATCTTCTTCCATATATTAAGTAAATGATGCAATACTGGTGAGCTTTTATATTGCACCAGCTTTTCATCCCACTTATAAAGTATATGTTCCGGTACCTTCTGCCCTATTTTATCTATTTCTATCTTAGTCCAATCTGGGTTTTCTCTTGTCTGGTAAAAATCTGATAAATACCTTAATTGTGCAGCTCTATAATAATTTCTGAAGTTTGGTAATTGCAAACCACCCTGGTTATACCTCTCTGTTAATTTATCTAACGCTACCCTCGGTTTCCCCCCTTTCCACAAGAATTTCCTTATATTTATCTGTTAAGGGAATTGGAAACGTTTGAAATAAGTATTGTATCCTTGGGAACACATTCATTTTAATGCAGTTTACCCTCCCTATTAACATTAGCAGTAATTCTTTCAAATGTTCTAAGTCTTCCTGCAATTTCTTTATTAGTGGCTGACAATTTAGTTTGTATAAGTGGCTTAAGATATTGTCTAACCTGTGCTTGCCATTTAAATGGTGATTCTTTTTTAAGTTCCGTATAATCAGCATTACTCATTGGCATCTCTTCACTTTTATTTGCAATGACCTTGTACCCCAATATTTCTCCATATTCCTTCAATTTATTATGTAATTCTTTTATTGATATCTCTCGTTCTGTAAGGTAAAACTATGATGTCATCTGCAAATAAACTGATTTTATACTCCTCCTTTATTTTTATCCCTTTTATTTTGTTTTCTATTCTTATCAGCTCAGCCAGTCATTCTATTACTACGACAAACAATGTGGGAGATAATGGACATCCCTGCCTAGTTGATCTACTTAATTTGAATTGGTTTGATAAATATCCATTTACTTCTACCTTTGCCAATGGTCCATTATATAATGCTTTAATCCAATTAATATATTTTCCTGGCAGATTGAACTTCTGTAATACTTTAAATAAGTCGTTCCACTCTACCCTGTCAAAAACTTTTTCTGTGTCTAAGGCAACAGCCACCGTTGGTTTCTTATTTCCTTGAGCTGCATGAATTAAATTAATAAGTTTACAGACATTATCTGCTGTTCGTCTTTTCATAATAAATCCAGTTTGATCTTGTTTTACTATTTTTGGTACACAGTTGGCCAATCTGTTTGCTAATAATTTTGCGATTATCTATATGATGCTGATGTTAATGGATCCTTCCCCTTCTTTGGCATTACTGTAATTATTGCTGTCTTTCATGAGTCTGGCAAGTTTCGTGTTTCTTCTACCTGATTCATTACTTCCAAGATTGGAGGAATTAATAACTCTTTAAATGTTTTATAAAATTCTATTGGAAATCCATCCTCTCCTGGTGTTTTATTGTTCGACAGCTTTTTTAATATATCCTGTACTTCCTCTATTTCAAATGGTTTTATTAGTTTGTTTTGTTCCGCTTCTTGCAATTTCAGCAGTTCAATTTTAACTAAAAACTCTTCTATTTTATCATCTTTCCCCTTGTTCTCAGTTTGATATAATTGTTCATAAAATTCCTTAAAATTTTCATTAATCTCTGTTGGGGTTATATGTGATTTGTTCATCCTTTTTCCTTGATGGCAATATAGTTCTTTTAGCTTGTTCTATTTTAAGTTACCAGGCAATATTTTATGTGTTTTTTTTCACCCAATTCGTAATAATTTTGCTTTGTTTTCATTATGTTTTTCTCCACCTTGTACGTTTGTAATGTTTTGTATTTTATTTTTTTGTCCATCAATTCTCTCTTTTTCTTTATATCGTCTCTTTTCACTAGTTCCTTTTCTATACTTACCATCTCCCTTTCCAGCTGCTCTATTTCCCGATTGTATTCCTTTTTCATCTTAGTTACATAACGTATTATCTGTCCTCTAATGTAAGCTTTCATTGCGTCTCATAGTATAAATTTATCTTTCACCGATTCTGTGTTTATTTCAAAATATGTTTTAATTTGGCATTCAATAAACTCTCTAAATTCCTGCCTTTTAAGTGGCATGGAGTTTAACCTCCATCTATATGTTCTTGGTGGGATGTCCTCCAGTTCTATTGCTAATAACAGGGGTGAATGATCTGAAAGTAGTCTAGCATATACTCAGTTTTTCTAACTCTCCCTTGAATATGGGCCAACAACAAAAACATCAATCCTTGAGTATGTTTTATGCCTACTCAAATAATATGAATATTCCTTCTCTTTTGAATGCTACCTCCTCCATATATCCATAAGTTTCATTTCCTGCATTGATTTAACCATAAATTTGGCAACTTTATTCTTTTTGCTTGTCTTTTGTGCAGTTTTATCCAACAATGGATGCAAATTAAGGTTAAAATCCCCTCCTATCAATATATTCCCTTGTGTGTCTGAAATCTTCAAAACAATATCCTGCATAAACTTTTGATCCTACTCGTTAGGTGTGTATATATTGAGCAAATTCCAAAATTCTGAGCATATCTGACACTTTATCATTGCATACCTCCCTGCTGGATCTATTATTTCCTTCTCTATTTTGATTGGTACATTTTTGTTAACTAATATGGCTGCACCTCTAGCTTTTGAATTATATGATGCAACCGCTACATGCCCTACCCAGTCTCTCTTTAATTTGTAATGTTCCACTTCAGTTAGATGCGTTTCCTGCACAAATGCTATATCTATTTTTTCTTCTTTCAGTAAATTTAGTAGCCTCTTCCTTTTAATTTGGTTTTGTATTCCATTAATGTTTATAGTCATATAGTTGAACGTGGCCATCTTCTATCCTGTTTACACTTATTTTCGCCTCCTCGCCACCTCCACCCCGCTTTTTCCCCTATTTATCTTTGTTTTCCCTTTTTGAACTCAATGTATGACAACACATTTAAAATAAAAAATACTCCAATAATTCCCACACCCAATAACACCTTAACACAAATGCACCCCCCCCCCCTGAGTTCCCCCTTATCCTTTGCCAGGCAACCACAACTCCCCTTTCCATTTGGTTTGCGATCTTGCTCGCAAGCGTCAACTGATTTCGCAGGGACGGTTATTCTCTCCCCCCCAGCTCCCCCAGAAAACAGTTTTATACATATAACAAAGCTCTCTTTTTTACCCCTTCTTCCTTCCTTCCCTTTTCTTTTCCATCTTTAGTTATTTACATATACATTATTTTTACACCTTTATGTATACTTTATCGCCTGTCTTCTTTCTTGTTACATCTCTTCATTTCTTCTGTCCTGCAAATGTTCTTGTGCTTCCTCCGGATCCAAGAACAGTCTGTTTTGCTCCCCAGGTATAAATATTTTAAGTATGGCTGGATGTCTTAACATGAATTTATAATCTTTTTTTCCATAAAATCATTTTCACTGTATTAAATTCCTTCCTCTTCTTTAAGAGTTCAAAGCTTATGTCTGGGTAAAAAAATGTTTTTGTCCCTTGTATTGCAATGGCTTATTATCTTCTCGAACTTTGTTCCTTACCTGCTCCAGTATATTTTCTCTTGTTGTATACCTTAAAAATTTTACTAGGATGGATCTTGGTTTTTGATGTGTCTGCGGTTTCGGTACTAGTACTCTGTGTGCCCTTTCTATTTCCATTTCTTTATGCAATTCTGTCATTCCCAAAACCTTCAGGATCCATCCTTTTTTTAAATTCCTTCATGTCCGCACCTTGTTCATCCTCCTTCAGGCCCACTATTTTTATGTTGTTTCACCTACTGTAGTTTTCCAACATATCAATTTCCTGAGATAACAACTCTTGCGTCTCCTTAATTTTTTTTGTCACTTTCTTCCAATTTTTCTCTTAAATTATTTACTTACAATTCTACAGCTGTTACCCACTCTTCCACACTCTTTACTCTTTTCCCTATTTCTGTCATGACCAGTTCTAAACTTTGCATTTTATCTTCTGCTCATTTCATTTTTCTTTTAATTGCACTAAATTCTAATGATAACCATTCTTTTAATTGTCTCATTTGTTTTTCAAAAAAAGCTTTATCTATATTCTGTCCATCTGTTTTACCTTCTATTTCCCTGTGAAGATCTTGGTCTTCTTCCTCTTCTTCTGTTTCTGTACCTGTGTTTGTGTCTTCTTCTTCTCTTCTTTGTATCTATGTCTCTTCTGCTTTTTCTGATGAATAACTTCTGTCTTTGTCGGGCCTCCTCTTGCTGGGCCTTTTGCTGTTGGTCTTCCTTTCACGGGTTGTCTGTCTGTCGGGTCTCCTGATGTTGGTCCTCTTGTTGCCGGTCACCCTGCTGTCATTCTCCCTTGTCCGGCTCCTCGATCCTGTCCTCTCCGTTGTTTTTATCCTCCAGCTGGGCGACGCCCTGATGCAGGGCGTCCCTCAGCTGGTCATGTTGTAACTGCCCGCTCATCGGCTGAGTCCCCCTCCCTCCGGTGTTCACTTTTTCCTTTGATTGCGCATTGCGCATGCACAACGCCTCGCGCATGCACAGTTGCGTGCGCACTTTTGTTTGGCTCCAAGAGCCATTTTTGGAGTCCACCAGTCGGGAGGTCGCGACTTCACAGGGCACTCACTAACATGGAGATCATCTGCTCTTCATCACCGCAGCTCCCTGCTTCTCGCTCAGGTAAGTCCTTCTTCTTTCTTCTTCTGTGATTTTTCTTCTTTTTTTCCCTTTGTCCCTACTTTCTCTTTCTTGGGTGCCATCTTCTTGTTCTTCTCTGTAACTTTATCTTCTATTTCTTGAATTTTGTATCTGTTGAACCTTGTCTTTTCCAAACTTTTTTTTCTTTATTTCTGGAGAGGGTTGGTTCAACCCGACTGGCCACTACTCCATCATGTGACTCCTTGTCATGTGTTGCATTGAAGGGAAAATGAGGGATACACTCAGTAGGTTGGATTGATTGTGTGGAAAGAGAAATAGAGTCCATATTCCAGGTCCTTGTCAGTAAACCATAAACTGCCCCTGCAGCTGTTCTCCATGTCCTTTTGGCAGGGCTACAAACCTTCAGATTACTTGATATGTCTTTTTTCATCCAATTTACAGACTATCCTTGCAGCAATTGACTGCAGCATAGAATCTAAGAAGGAGGGGAGATTTGATGGAGGTATACAAAATTATGAGGGCTCCGTTAGAGTAAATGCAAGCAGGCTTTTTTCCACTGAGGTTGGGTGAGACGAGAGAACATGGCTTAAGGGTGAAAGGTGAAATATTTAAAAGAAACATTTGGGGAAACTTCTTCATGCAGAAAATGGTAGGAGAGAAGTACTTTAATGAAGGGCTCAAGCCCGAAATGTCAGTTCTGTATCTTTGCCTTTGCCACATAAAGGACACGGGTTTGACCTGCTGAGCTTCTCTGGCATCTTGTGTTTTTTACTCACCACCAGGCATCACTTGGTGACAAAGGAAACAAGGAGAGGCTCTGGTGGCTGCTGCGTCAGACTAGTGGGAGGTAGTTGTGGGCTAGTTGCAGAGAGATATTAATGTGTTGATGAAGTGGGGTTTAAAATGGCAGATGAAGACATGAATTAAGGGTGAAAGGTGAATAATTAAAGGGAACATTAGGTGTAACCATGCAGAGAAATAGTGAGAATGTGGAATGAGCTGCCAGCTGAAATGATGAATGCAGGCTCGATCTTGACTTTTAAGAAAAAGTTGGATAGGTACATGGACGTGAGGGATATGGAGGGCTGTGGTCCGGGTGCAGATCAATGGTACTAGCAGAATAGTAGGTTGGCATGGACTAGATGGGCCAATGGGCCAGTTTCTGTGCTGTAGTGTTCGTTGGTTCTGTCTGTTATGGGGCAATAGGAGGTGTGTATTCTTATCATCATCTAATGAATCAACGCCAATCACTTCGAAAGATCAATAACAAATATATGAGTAAATTTGTATCTTTGCCATTTACTTGACCAACTGGATGTGAATAAAAGGGATAATGAGGTGCATCATGAGATATTGTCACTGGACCTCCGATCTATAGCATCTATAGCATTGTTTCCTTTGGTATGATTTCACGTCTGCTTTTGGTTGTACTTCTTATAGCCTTGGCTTCACAGTGACAATTCCCTCATCTCAGAGTGACAGTCAGTTCACATCCCAACCTGGGACAAGTCAGGTCTCTGGCACGGGGGCTGCCTCTGAGCTTCAGAAGGGAAGGAGAGATCAGAACAGGATACTTGTAGTTGGGGACTCATTAGTCAGAGGGACAGATAGAAGGTTTGTGGGATGAGATCGGGGATCCAGGTTGGTCTGTTGCCTCCCTGGGGCCAGGGTCAGGGATGTCTCTGATCGAGTTCATAGCTTTCGGCAAGGGGAAGGAGAACAGCCAGAAGTCGTGGTCCATGTGGGGACCAATGACTTAGAAGTGGGGATGAGGTCCTGAAACAGGATTATATGGAATTAGGTAGGAAGTTAAAAAACAGGACCTCCAAGGTAGTAATCTCTGGATTGCTGCCCGTGCCATGAGCTAGTGAGGGTAGAAATAGGAGGATGTGGAGGATGAATGCGTGGCTAAAGAGATGGTGCAGGGGGCAAGGGATAAGATTTCTGGATCATTGGGATCTCTTCTGGGGAAGGTCGAACCTGTACAAAAGGGACGAACTCCACTTGAACTGGAGGGGGACCAATGAGCTGGCAAGCAGATTTGCTAGAGCTGTGGGGGAAGGTTTAAACTAGTTTGGTAGGGGGAACAGAGTGTGAGTGCAGTGTCAAGGGAGCATGGCCACCTAGATAGGAATAATAACGATAACAAAGGTAGGATGAAGATTAGGGTAAAAGGTAGAAAAGAGAATATCGGTGAGGGTCATTCTCTGAAATGCATATATTTTAATGCAAGAAGCATAGTGAACAAGGTAGATGAGCTTAGAGCATGGACAGATACTTGGGGTCATGATATTGTGGCAATTAGTGAGACCTGGCTACAGGAGAGGAAAGACTAGCAACTTAATATTCCAGGATACATTTGTTTTAGATGTGATAGAGCAGGGGGTAAAAAAGGGGGATATATGTGTGAGAATCATAAGGTAGTGATCATGGGAGATTTTAACTTTCCTCACATTTATTGGGATACCCAAACATTTAGAGGGCTGGATGGGCTAGAGTTCATTAAATGTGTTCAAGATTGTTTTCTAAATCAATTAGTAGAAGAACCAACTCTGGACAGTGTAATACTAGATCTCCTGTTAGGGAATGAGCTAGGTCAGGTATCGGACATTAATGTTGGAGAACAAAATTGGGTCTAGTGATCATAACTCTGTTAGTTTTCGGGTAGTTATAGGGAAGAGCAAGGAGGGGCCTCAAGTTGAGGTTCTGGATTGGAGAAGAGCAAATTTCGAAGTAATAAGAAGGGATTTGGGGAGTATTGAGTGGGACAGGATATTTTCAGGTAAGGATGTAAATGAAAAATGGAGGATATTCAAAAAAGAAATTTTGAGGGTACAAAGTAGATATGTCCCAGTGAGGATCAAAGGAAAGGCTGGAAGTCATAGGGAGGCTTGGTTTTTGAGGAATATTGGAAATTTGGTTAGGAGAAAAAGGGAGATGTACAAGAGGTATAAAGAGCAGGGAGCTGAGACTTTGAAGGAGGACTACAAGGAGTGTAGAAGGAATCTTAAGAAAGAAATTAGAAAGGCCAAAAAATGGCACGAAGAGGCTTTGACAGACAGAGTAAAAATAAATCCAAAGGGTTTCTATAGGTACATTAAAAGTAAAAGATTAGTGAAGGATAAAATTGGACCCCTTGAAGATAGCGAGGGTAGGCTGAGTGAGAAGTCAGAGGAAATGGGGGAAATTTTGAATGATTTATTTTCATCGGTATTCACTAGGGAAAAAAATATTGAACCAGTTGAAGTGAAGAAAAATAGAGGGGAGGTCATGAAGCATACAAGGATAACCGAGAAGGTAGTGATGGCTGTGTTGAAAAAGATAAAGGTGGATAAATCTCTGGGACCAGACAAAATATTCCCAAGGACACTCATGGAGGCTTGTGGACAGATAGTGGGGCCATTAACAGAGATATTTAGGATATCACGGGGGTAGTGCCAAAGGATTGGAGGGTGGCGCATGTGGTTCCGCTGTTTAAGAAAGGGTCCAAATGTAAACCTGGAAATTATAGGCCCGTGAGTCTGACGTCTGTGGTAGGTAAGTTGATAGAAAGTGTTCTGAGGGATGGTATTTACAAATATTTGGAGGTACAGGGATTGATAGGGAGTAATCAGCATGGTTTTGTCAGGGGTAGATCATGCTTGACAAACCTGATTGAGTTTTTCGAGGGGATTACAAAAAAGGTTGATGAAGGGAAAGCTGTGGATGTTGTCTATTTAGACTTTAGTAAAGCTTTTGACAAAGTTCCCCACAGGAGGTTAGGAAAAAAGGTGGAGGCATTAGGTATAAATAAAGAAGTAGTGCAATGCATTCAGCAATGGTTGGATGGGAGGTGTCAGAGAGTAGTGGTAGAAAATTGTTTGTCCAATTGGAGGCCGGTGACTAGTGGAGTTCCTCAGGGATCGGTCCTGGGTCCACTATTGTTTGTTATATATATTAACGATCTGGAAGTAGGGGTGGAGAATTGGATAAGCAAGTTTGTGGATGATACAAAGATTGGTGGTGTTGTGGACAGTGAGGAAGATTACCGTAGATTAACAGGTGATTTAGGAAGGCTGGAGGTGTGGGCTGAGAAATGGCTGTTGGAATTTAATACAGATAAGTGTGAGGTGTTACATTTTGGAAAGGCAAATCTAAGTAGGTCATGTGCATTAAATGGTAGGCTATTGAGATGTGCAGAGCAACAAAGGGATTTAGGAGTGATGGTAAATAGTACCCTCAAGGCTGATACTCAGGTAGATGGTGTGGTGAAGAAGGCATTTGGAATGTTAGCCTTCATAAATCGGAGTATTGAATTCAAGAGTAGGGAGGTTATGATGAAATTGTACAAGGCATTGGTGAGGCCAAATTTGGAGTACTGTGTACAGTTTTGGTCACCAAATTATAGGAAAGATATAAACAAAATAGAGAGAGTGCAGAGAAGGTTCACAAGAATGTTGACAGGATTTCAAGGTTTGAGTTACAGGGAAAGGTTGTGCAGACTAGAGCTTTTTTCTCTGGAACGTAGAAGATTGAGGGGGGACTTGATAGAGGTGTTTAAGATTTTAAAAGGGACAGACAGTAAATGTGGATAGGCTTTTTCAATTAAGAAAGGGGGAGATTCAAACTAGAGGGCATGGTTTAAGATTGAAGGGGGAAAATTATAAGTGGAACATGAGGGGAAATTTCTTTACGCAGAGGGTGGTAGGGATGTGGAATGAGCTTCCGGCTGACGTGGTCGAGGCGGGATCATTGGTTACATTTAAGGAAAGACTGGATCGTTACATGGAGAGGAGAGGACTGGAGGGGTATGGACCGGGTGCTGGTCAGTGGGACTAGGAGGGTAGGGATTTGTTATGGCATGGACTAGTAGGGCTGAACTGGCCTGTTCTGTGCTGTAAGTGGTGATATGGTTATATGGTTATATACTCCGGGCTGACATAAGGGTATCACAATTCCCGTGCTTCAGAAGAAAGATTAAACTAACAGTCACTCTACAGGACCAAAGACCCCACAGCACAAAGCAGAAGAGTTCTTGCATGTTGGGTCCTCAAACAATATTCTTGAAAAAAATTTTCTCTTTATTTTTCTCATTCCTCTGGTTGAGTCAATGCTTTAGAGAAATTGGCTGCTCCAGTGACAATACTTTAAAGTTACCCCATTGGTTGAAAAGTGCATTGGGTTCTCCAGAGATCGAGCAAGGTACTGTATAAAAGTAAATTAATTATTTCTTTATGAATGAGTTTTTTCTTGATCAATTTGCATAAAAATAGTCAAAAGAATTGAAAAAAAACAAAAGATTACAATCACAAATTATTTGCTGAGCTTCCAAAGACAAACTAATTTTTGTGTCCAATGCTGACTATCATATGGAACAGATGGAAGGGCCAATTTCAAACCACCAAAGCTTGGTTTGGATAGGCCTGTTCATTGTTTAGAGTTCAGTCTTAAATGAATTGGTATGTCGACGGTCATCTTGGTTTGTTTCTTAAAACAAAAGGTTATCATAGACATGTGAGTTGAGCTTCCAGCACAAAAATCAACCTGCTGGGGGACCTCAAGCAGCATCAGTGGGATTAAACGAATGGTTGACATTTTTGGCCAGATCCCTTCAGCAACATCTCTTTGTGAGGTAGCAGATTTATTAGGATGTGCCTGGATTGGAGAACATGTCATATAAGGCAAGGGTGACAGAGCTGGGGTTTTTCTCTTTGGAGCTACGAAGAATGAGATGTGTCGTAGTAGAGGTATGTAAGATAGATAGGGGCTTAGATAGAGTGGACAACCAATACTTTTTTCTTGGAGTGACAATAGCAAATACCGGAGAACATCCGTTTAAGGTGAATGGAGGAAAGTTTAGGGGAGATGGCAGAGGTAAATCTTTTACTCAGAGAGTAGTGGGATGGTAGTGACGGTTGGGGCAAAAGGGACATTCAGAAGACTCCTAGATCGGCACATGGATGAAAGAAAAGTAGAGGGTTGTAGGTTGTGAGGTAGAGAAGGATTAGATTGTGGTAGAGCAGGTTTCCATATGTTATCACAACTTTCTGGGCTGAAAGGCTTTTATTATGCTGTTAGGTTCTATGTTCCTGCAGAAGATAGTTTTTTGGTTCAGATTCCAGCATCTGCGGTTAAATGTCTGTCCTAAGCTTCCTGTCAGATCACTCATGATTATGGTAACTTGCAGAGCCCACTTCGGGAGCTGAATGCTGGGTTCTGCACTTCATTCACCATCTTCATAAGATTGTTCAGGTGGTTTTGATATTTATTGACCATTTGAGGAATTTGTCAGTAGCCTGACTTTTGTAGAACTGCAGCTCATTTATTCGGTAAGGATGGCTATCATTTAGTTCCAGTGATGAAGGATTAGTGATGAATGCCCATGTTTGTTGATGTGCAACATTAAACTGAACCTGGTATTCATATTTTTATGCACCTGCTTCATTTTTTCTTCTGGTTAGCATGGCTCGAACATTTGGGAATGCTGCCAAGGAAGAAAGGATGACTTTGCATGGCTTTCTGGAAATAGAACCCACAGCTCTTACTGTTGCTGATGGTGGAGCAAATGAATAAAGTCCCAACCTCGTGAATTGCTTTTCACAAATAGCATTGAGCTTATTGATTGTTGCCTTTTTGTTCCAGGTAAGTGAATCTTTTTTCAAAAAAATCCAATGGGGTCTCCCCGCACAGGTTCGAATCCTGCTCGCAGCGCCAATTGTCTTGGGTAAACTTATACCTCTCACTTTGTTCGTTTTAGATTGGTCACAGTGTTTGAGCTACCGAAAGAAAATAGACACACACACCGAGAGCAGTTCAGTTTATACAAATGTTTATTACAAATTCAAAAGCTGATTTCACACTACAAGCCCTTCCCAACTATACTTATCAACGCTTGGACTGGTCCCAACTGCTGAAGTGAGGCAACAACCGCACACTTGTAGTAGGTAGTCAGGGCGCCGGTAGCAGCTTCTCCACCTCCCCCGACCGGGACGTTGGCTGGACTCTAGAAGTTCTTCTTCTTGCTGAGAGATGTTGCCACCTCTTGGAGAGTCTCAAACCTCAGCAGCGGGACCATGGCTTATATTACCCAAAAACTGCTTACCCAAGCACCTATTCCCAGCACAGCAAGAAAGATAAGCGAGCAAGCTAGCATGCTAGGCTTCTATCGAATAACATAATTTTCAGCTTATCACTTTGAATACAGTGGTTTATTTGCATCAAGGCTAGGCCTCTGACAGTCTGTGACCAAAACAAGCAGGAAGGTTAAATGTTCTTGGTACACAGATGTCCTATCGTCAGATAACTGCATCTCTGGCCCCTCGGTGGAATTTAGCTTATGTCTGCTGATTCTAAAAAACAAGCAGGTTCTCAGCCCTGCAGAAGCAAAGGCTGCAAAAGTGAAAAAACACGGTTAGAATCTTCCATTACAGTATCACACTCCCAATTTGTGCCTTAAGTGAAGACCTTGGTGAATTTGGCCACACTGCAGAATATCCATCCTCTGATCAGTTTGTCAGCCATGGCTTGTTTGTGAAAGGTCTTTTAAATGAAATGCTCACTCAATTCTCATTCCACAGATGTTGCCTGGCCTATTGAGTGCTTCCAATTTTATTTCAGATTTTCAGCAACTGCCGCTCTTTGTCCTGGCTTGTTTTGAGTTTATTCCAGTTGAGAAGTTTCCAGGAAATTGATGGTAGGGCCTTGGCAGTAATTTTACCATTGAATATAATAGTAGTAATTTGTGTGGAACCACATGAAAACTTTGGAGTATTGTGTGCAGTTCTGTGCGCCCCATAAGGCTTGTGAGAAGGAATCAATGTTGCCAATCCGTACAAATAATCCATCCTCAGTGATGAGAGGGCTCAGGACTTGAGAGTTGAATACAAGGCCACAGCATTTACAACCATATTCAGCCAGAGTTGATAAAGGGAGGGCTCATTTATTCTGAGTTGCCCACCATCACAAAACCACGTCCTTAGCTCATTCAAATCACTCCATCTGATATTAGGAAATGCCTTCTACATTCGCTACAAAAGAGAATGTGGTAGCTTTGGAAAGGATACATAAGAAGTTCAAGATTCAATTTATTGTCATTTTAATAAAACAGTGTCATTCTACACGAATTTGCTTTTGCCTGCTGTAAGGGAGACAGATTCGCCATCGGCAGAAATTGCCTGAAGCGCCTCTTACAGTCAGAGAAAGAAGCAAAAGAGAGACCCCCCCCCCCCCCCCTCCCCAGAGTCATTGTTTTGTCTCCAGCACTTTTGCAGCCACACAGCTTCCGGAGCCACTCAGAGGATACTTTCAGGATTAGAGGGAATGAGCAGAAGGTGTGGTTGAATAAATTTAGATTATTTTCTCAGGAGTGTCGGAGGCTGAGGGGAGAGCTTATAGCAGTCTATAAAATAATGAGAGGCATTGGTGGGTGAGACAGTTAGAATTTTTTCCTAGGATAAAAATGTGAAATACTGGAGGACATGCATTTAACATTGGGGTGGAATGATTAAAGAAGATGTGCAGGCTAAGGTTTCTTCGTAGAGAGTAGAAGATGCCTTGGAGTGGGCTGTCAAGGAAAGTGATGGAAGCAGATATGGCATGGCAGAGATCAGCCCTGTTCTTGATGAACTACTGGGCAGAACTAAAGGGCCAAGTGGCCTGCCCCATCTCCTAATTCTGATGTTTTGTGGTCATTGTTCGGCATTTGTTGGTCGCTGCTCAGACCTGAATATTTTGCGAGATCTTGTTGCTTTAAGGCATAAACTGCTATTTTTATCTGGGGAAGTGTTGTTGGAATTGAACACTGTGCAATCAATATGAGCATGACTGTTCCAACTTTCCTTAATAAGTTATTTACTGTCTTAGCTGATTCCAGTTTTGGTGAAACTTCGCTCCAGATAAACATTTGATTTGATTTTGAATTTCAGTGATTATATTTGTATTCTCACTGGAGGCAAAACATTCTGTGTTAATAGAACTGTGATGTGTACAACATGGAATAGAGATTCTCCTTTCAAAATAGTAGTGCATTTTGAAAAGTGATGAATTGAATTGGATTAAATTATTTATTGTACCAAGAAACAGTAAAAAAATCTATTTTGTATTCTCTTCAAGCAATTCAGCCTATCCCTGAGTACCATAGGCAGTGCAAAAAAAAACAAAAGTGGAGTATATTTTTATAGAGAAAGAATTCAGTTAAACAATGCAATGAGAAGTTGTTTCGAAAGTCTGATAAAAACAGGGAAGAGACTATCCATGATGGTAGTGCACTTTCAAACGTGTATTTTCTTACATTTCAAATTGTATGTATTCATGCAGACTAAATGCCACTGACAGCGTGCAGTATAGCAAGTAAAGCACTCTCACATCTGAAGCCCTGCATCATGTTGTGAATGGCGGTAGACAAGCAAGCAGTTAATTGCAGGAGAAGGATCCAAGAATAACCCATCATCAATGATGGGAGGGCCCAGCACTTGACTGCTGAATAAATACAGCATTTACAACCATATTCAGCCAGAGTTGGTAAAGGAAGGGCTCATTTTGTCTTCCACCTCCCCACTATTACAAATCACTCCATCTGATATTAGGAAATGCCTTCTACATTCGCTACAAAAGAGAAAAAAAAATATTGGGAAGCCTTACAAGCTCCCACAGCCCCCGGTAACTCTGTGCTCCTAGTCTCTGAGGCTGAGGTGAACATCTGACCCAGACGGTGTACCTGGCTGGGTCCTTAAAACCCACGCGGACCACCTGGCTGGATTTTTGGCCGACATTTTCAACCTATCCCTACAGTGGTCAGAGTTCCCCATGTGCTTCGAAAGGGCATCCTTCTATTTCAGTGCCAAGAAGAGCATGGTGAGCTGTCTCAAGTGTCAGATCATGGCACTGATGTCTACTGGGATGAAGTGCTTTGAGAGGTTGGATATGGAGAAAATCATTTCCTGTCTTGGGAAGGACAAGGACCCAGTCCAGTTTTCCTATTGTCACAGCAGGTCAACCGTAGATGCCAACATGCTAACTCTCCGTTCTCTGTTACATTGCTAGACCACGTGAGCACCTATGACAGACTGTTGTTGATTGACTACAGCTCAGCATTCAACACCATTGCACCTGCCAAACTGATGTCCAAGTGAAAAGATCTGGGACTCTGTTTGCCTTTCTGCAAGGAGCTTCTCAACTTCCTGATCTGCAGATCCCAATTAGTACGGATCAGCAACATCAACTCCTCCTCACTGACTACCAGTACAGGGGCACCCCAAGGCTGCATGCTTAGTCCCCTACTCCCTGTATGCTCATGACTGCATAACCAAGTTCATCTCCAACTTGATCTACAAATTCACTGAGGTCACCGCCGTTGTGGGATGACTAACTGGAAATGATGAGTCAGACTACAAGGTAGAGATGGAGAACCTAGTTGGGTGGTGCCAGAGCAACAACCTTGCTCTCAATGGCACCGAGTCCAAGGAGCTGACTGTTGATTTTAGGAGGGCGAGCTTGAGGACCCAGAATGATGGCATTGATAGGACAGAGGTGGAGAGGGTTAGAACCTTCAAGTTTCTGGGAATCCATATTTTTTCCTGGAGCCAGCATATTGCAGCAACTGTGAAGAAAACATATCAATACCTTTACTTCCTCAGGATGGGTTGCACCAGAATGAAAGGGGGACTAATATCCTGGCAGGCAGGTTTGCTAGAGATGTTGGGGACGGTTTAAACTAGTTTGGTAGGGGTATGGGAACCAGAATGAGAGTGCAGAGAATAGGGCAGAAGACAAACCAGTAGATGTACTGCATAGTGTGATTGTGAGCAAAGATAAAGCAGGCAACAGGGCAAAATTGCAAGGGTAAGATTAAGGATTTAACTTGGGGTCCTTTGGAAACAAAACTGATGAACACAACGCTGAAGGTTTCGTATTCAAATGGCAGCAGCGAATGAAATAAGGTCGATGGTCTCGTAGTGTAGCTGGAAGTTGGCAGGTATGACATTATGGCCACCAATGAGTTGTGGGTGAACGATGACCACAGGTGGGAACTAAATATTTGTGGATCCACGCTGTATTGGAAGAACAGGAAGGTCGGCATTAGATTTAACTATTGATTATAGTTGGATCAGAAGATATAGAATCCTTGTGGGTAGAATTAAGAAATTGTAAATTTAAAAATATCCTGATGGGAGTTGTATACAGACCATAAAACGATAGCCAGGATGTGGCATGTAAATTACGGAGGGAGATAGAGAAGGCATGCAAAAGGGACAATGTTACAGTCGTCATGGGGGATTTCAATATGGGAAAACCAGCTAAGTACTGGTTCTCAAGAGCACAAATTTATTGAATGCCTTCAGGATGTCTTTTTCAAACAGCTTTTTGCTGAGCCAACCAGGGAAATGGCAATTCTGGAGTATATTGTGTAATGAATCAGAGTTGACAAGGGAGCTAAGGGAACCTTGAGAAGGAAGTAATCAAAGTATGATAGAATTTTCCCTCCAGATTGAAAGAGAGAAATTAAAATCAGATGTGTTAGTACAGCAGTGGAATAAAGGAAAGCACAGAGGTACGAGAGAGGAACTGGCCAACGTTGACTGGAGAGTCACACTCGCGGGGAGGACGGCAGAGCAGCAATGGCTGGAGTTTTTGGGGGAAATAAAGAAGGTGCAGGACTGGTATATTCCGAAAAAGAAGAAATATTTGAATAGAAACATGGATGGGAGAGGTATAGAGGGCAATGGACTGGGTGCAGGTCATTGGGACTAGGCAAAAAAAAATGGTTCGGCACAGGCTAGAAGGGGAAAAGAGGCCTGTTTCTGTGCTGTAGAGTTCTATGGTTTCTATGATTTTAAGACAAAGCCGAAGTAAATCAAAAGAAAGGGCATACAAGAAAGCAACAATTCGTGAGAAGAACTAGGAAGCTTTTAAAATCTTACTGAAAGCAAATAAAAAGATAATTGGGAACATATGAACTTTAAAAGAAAGCTAGAAATAATATCAAAAGGGATCCTAAAAGCTTTATTAAATATATTAGTGTTAAAAAAGAGTCATGAGTAAGGTATACGACCAATAGAAAATGACGCTGGAGAAATTGTAATGGGAGGCAAGGAGATGGTACAGAAACTGAATGAGTATTTTGCATCACTCATCACTGTGGAAAACATTAGCTCAGTGGTACTCAACTATTTATTTTCAACTCACGTACTTTATGTTATCTCTTACTATGGCAGAGGTGCTCTGTGGTGACTCAGGGATTACTTAAGGTGGTATGTAAGTAGGAAAAAAAAGTTGCGAACCACTGGAGTACAGGGTAGAGTTTTAGGCTCCTTATTTAAGAAAGGATGTGCTGGCATTGGAGAGGGGTCAGAGCAGATCACAAGAATGATACCTGAAGTGAAGAGATGAGCATATGAGAAATGTTTGATGGTTCTTGATTTGTACTCCTTGGAGTTCAGAAGATCGAGGGGGACCACACAGAAGCATTTCAAGAGTTGATAAGGCCTAGATGGCGTACATGTGGAAAAGTTCTTTCCCATGGTAGGGGACTCTAGGACAAGAGGGTACAACATCAGGACTGAAGGGCACCTATTTAAAACAAAGGTTCAGAGGAATTTCTTTAGCCAGAGAGGGTGAACCTCTGGAATTTGTTTCCATGACTGGAAGTGGAGGCTAAGTGGTTGGGTGTATTTAAGCCAGGTATCTAAATAGTCAGGGTATCATTATGGGAAGAAGGTGGGGAGTGGGGCTGAGTGGGAGAACGGATCAAATCAGGATGGTACAGCTGAGCAGACTCATAAGGCCAAATTACCCACGTTTGCTCCTATAGCTTATACTTTGATGGAATCTGAGGAGATTTTGCATTTAATTGGATACTCTATCTAATTGTAGATACCTTTTTAATTTTTTTAAATTAAGGCATACTGCACAGTAACAGGCCCTTTCAGCCCATGAGCCTGTACCCCCCAATTACAACCCTCGGTACATTTTGAACAGTGGGAGGAAACCTATGCAGATATGTGGAGAATGTACAAATTCTTTACAGACAGCACAGAATTTGAACCCTGGTCCTGATCGCTGGTGCTGTAACAGCGTTACGCTAACCGGTACACCAACCATGTCATCCAATGTGGAAAGTGTGGTGGTCCACCACCGACCTACTGCAGGGGGAAACCTCTGTACCTGCAGGAGTGTAAGGGGACAGGACAATACCTGGCCGGCTGCCAATCTGTTGGCCTGAATGGATCAAGCCCCACCTAGTTGGGTGTCAATCACCCTCTGGGATATAAGCCTGCGCCGGCCTCCCGAGGCCTCACACTGAGTTGCTTCAGCCACAGCCAGCCTGGCTCTGTGGAGGTTTTTGTGGATTAAATCCTGTTGTTCAGTCTTTACCTTGTGTGTGTCTGATTCTGTCTAACAGTACACCACAGAAAGTGTACTAGCTGGTTGCATTGCAGCCTGGTTTAGGAATTCTACTGCCCAGGAATGCAGAGGGCTGCACTGGATAGTAAACCAAGCCAGGTCCATCACCGTCTCCACCTTCCCATCCATTGAATGCATCTATGTGAGATGCTGCCTCAAGAAGGCCTCATAAAGGACTCCATCACCCTGGTCACAACGCCATTGCACTGGTACTTTAGGGAAAAAGACCCATACCTCTATGTTTATGAAGTTTCTTTCCAACACCCATCAGACTCTTGAACCTCCCCTTGATACATCAATACTGTTCCAGTTTGGCGGCACTGTTAAAGTGTCCGTGTCTTTCAAACCTTAGAACAGTTTTCAGGACCACAACCTTGTTAAAAGCAACAACTTATTTATTTTGAAAAACTTAATTGAATACAAGGTGTGCTGCTACTCAGTGGCTGTTCCTACAGTAAGTGAGTTTGCCAACTGATCAGAATCTTCTGCTTATATCCAGTTCTTTACCTATTGATCTCAGCCAGTGATTCCTGCTGGGTTTCTGTCCTTTATCTTTTTTTCTCTGATTCTGGCAGCTGCATTCTGAAATCATTAGTTTCTATCTGGCATTTACATCTCTTTTGGTGGCACCCAAAAGGTATCGCAGCACTGCCCTGAGATAAGAAACTAACATTTGAAACCTGATATAATTAATTCATGCATAGTTTCACCCTTCTTCATTGAATCCAAGAGATAACTTGTGAGATGTAAAGGCAGAACATCCTGTTTTTTACATCAAGGCGACATATTTCTATATACATTTGGTTTGCACTTTTCATCTTCCTGAGCTTTGTTTTTACAAATTACATTATCTGGGGAACTCGAAGGTAAATGGAGATTTACTATAAGGCTGAGATTTGCCAGAAAACATACCGTACATGCTGGCGGATAAGACGGTCCAAACATGAATAATGTCACCCCAAAACCAGGGGTCGACTTGTAGGCCACGTATTAAATCCGAACCTTAACAGCGAAGTCTCCATGCTCCCTGCGCCAAGTATAAAATACGAACCTTAATTTAAGCCTCAGCACTCCCTCACAGGGTCCATCCACCTGGTCCTACTGCCGTTGGCTCTGCACAGATTTTAAACAGCCTGATGTAAAGAATCCAATAATGGTTTATTTTAAAATATGCAAATAAAATTTCAATCTTTACTGGGTAATTTGCTTTAAAATATTATGGATTAGAATATTAAATGTACCTAGCAGTATCACTTCAGAGGTAAGTGCCAGACTTAGGGGTAGTTTTATACAGCGAGTATAGCTCGAAACCTTCATTTTAGGTGAAATCAGGGGATCATCTTTTACACCATCATGGGGCTCCATACTTCTTTTAAGGTATTTACAATTCTCCCTAAATTCTTTCACAATGCAACAAAGCACATGTAGACATGAATTAAAATTGATCAATCTACATTGGGCAGACCCTTACTTCCACAGCCACAAGTAAGAATTGCAGTGCATATGGTTTTTGTTCAATGCGTTTGATAATCAGCTCTTGGTAATAATATATGCGCCATTTTGTGCATCCTTTAGGCCAAACAAGTTCAGCAGGTGCGTGGGAGCACCACCCAAGATTATGCTCCTGCTCACACATGGCATCACTGTGTTTCACTGTCATTGCGCGTCAATCCTCAAATTTCTGACCCAATAGTTCTGTGGGGCAACCTTCACAAGAAGGACTGTAGAAGTTCAAGATTGGGACTCGCTGCTACCTTTTCAGGGATAATTAAAGGATGGTCTGGCCAGTGTTTTCCAGATCCCAGCAAAAGTTGTATGAAGTTACCAGAACCTCACTGCATTCCATGACAAAAATAGTTTTATTTTTCTCACTCACTATGATAAAAATATTGCCCTGGTGCAGACTTTAAAAATTTTTTAAATGGTAATACTGTGAAATATTTTAAAGTGCTTAAAATGAACATGTTCTTTCTCAGGCAATTGGCTGAGTTGATTCAGATATCAACATCCAATTCCAATTATTCTTCAGGTTTGGATATTTGCAGAAAACTATTCAATGTGTGAAAACAAAGATTAATTGGGTTAAATAAGCACAGCTTGAATGTGCTCATGTCTATTCTACAGTTAGTTGTGTTCTGTCAGTTATATAAATGCATAGTGACTCACCATATGGTCAGACTGTGACCAGGAGGAGGTCATAAGATGGTCTTGAATCCACATTGTCAACTTCTCACTTCAATGCAAGTGCAAATACTTTCTTAATGCCGATTTTACATTTGCTGAAATTTATCCAAACATGAAATTTTTTTTAAAATTCTGATGAATTGCCATTTTCTTCAGTTGAAATTGATGTAGCATGGAATATATACTAACATTCGAAGGTGGTCGTCTATAGATGATATACTGTACAACGTGTGGTTACAATACATTTATGCTGCATCCATGCCCCATTGCATTCCTGACTGAATATGACAATTCAAATTTATTTCTTTGATTGGAATTGGATGAATGGAAAATATCTCATTCAGCTCACTGGGGGTAAACCAGATTAAAGTTAAGACAGGATTGCTATGTCTTTATACACAGCCCCAAAAATGATGAAGTATTCCATAGTCGGTAAAGTTTTGGCAGCCAGTAGTCCCAGTCTGAGGAGGATGTACATACAAAGCTGAAGGCAGTGCCACACATTTGGCCTTTTATCAGAAATGCTTCTAATGTTAGAAGATCAAGACCATTGTCGGGGGGTGTAATTGAGATATATTAAACAATGGATCCTTAGACTTGGCAAACGGGAAAGATCTAATGCTCCTAGCAGAGAGTTCAGATTTAAGATAATGTTAAAACAGAAGGGGAAGAAAGATATTTTCACTTGAAAAACAATGGAAGACTGGAACTCCCTGGAAAAATAAACCAGGTGCTGACAATAGTCAAAGAGAAATACCATACATAAACAGGCCCTTCAGCCCACAGAGACCACGCGCAACCCATTAAATCTGAAATAATGATGGAAAGTGCTAAGAAATAAAATATTTCAGGTCAACGTCACTTCATTAGAAATCTCAAGCACACTAGGGGTTTACAAACTGGGGCTACCCGGGGCCCATGTTTCCTACCTGTGTAGCGGCCCCCTGCAGCCCATGACACACTGCTCTAAATCGGCTGGTCGATCGGCGACTGGTGAGGTGTGCGTCTCCCGCTGGAAGTCTCCAGTATCCCCACCGGAAGTCACTAAAACTGATGAGCAACCTAACCTGAGCTGCTCACTCTCCACGCTCAAACCTCCGTAAACATGTCACTGATGATTCACGCATGCAAACACTGACATCATTTTCTACCGAGGGAGTCATCTATTGATTATAAATTGAGCAGCAGTAGCTACACAGTACATCTACATAGGTCGGCAATCCACCTCCGAGGTGGACAGTTTTTTTAAAACTCTACCCTCTAATTGGCCTGTATACGGGTAGAAAACCTGCCAAATTGGCGGGTTAAAGTCATGTTACAATCGAATTTGTAAACCCTTAGTGTCTGAAGTGGGACAGTGGAGGCAGAAACCCTCATCACCTCCAATATATCTGAATGAGCACTTATTTTCTGTCATGTGCACCAAGATCATTTTGTTTTGCATGCTATTCAACCTATCCTTAAGTATAACAGATAGTGCAATATAAAATATAAAGTGTAGTGTTACAGGGCAATAGTTCAGAAAAGGCCGTATCATTTTACTAATGATAAGTCCATTCAGTAGTCTGAAGGAAAGAAATTGTTCTTGAATGTAGTGGTGGGTGTCTTCAAACTCATGTATCTTCTGGGTTTGGGAATTAAAATGTGACCACGATCGGATGGTTCTTTTAGTATGTTGGCTGCTTATCTGAGGCAGTGGGAAATATAGACATTATTGATGGTTGGTTTGCACGATGGCTTATATTTTCATGCAATCTTGTGCAGAGCATATCCCTGTGATTCATCTGGGTATCAAAAATGATACCTTCCATGGTTCATTTATAAAAATTAGTAAGAAATATTTCAGCCTTTTGTCTGCCTGGGAAGTAGATGAGGAGTTGGTGAACTTTCTTGGCTATACTATTAGTTGAAATTCGAGTGCCATCTGATTGCACAAGTACAACCCAATGAAACAGCATTCTCCGGTCCTCAGTGACAAACATTCAAGCACACAACAAGACATAACATACATATAGACAAGCGATTCATAGGCAGGACGAATATACATATATAAAAATAAATAAATATCCATCTCGGAGGATTAGTGTGAGCACTTCATTGGTCATTCAGCCTTCTCACTGCTAGTGGAATGAAGCTGTTCCTCAACCTGCTGGTACTGGCTCTGATATTCCAGTCTTTTTTTCCCAAATGAGAGAACCTGAAAGGTGCTTCTCGCAGGGTGGTAGGGATCCTCAATGATTTTGCGGTCCCTCTTCAGACAAAATGATTCCAATAGATCATGTCGATGGGGGGGTAGGGAGACCCGAGTGATCCTATCTGCCACTCTTATGTCCCTTGGATTAACCTCCAATCCAATTCTCTACAGCAATCATACCAGACTGTGATGCAGCCAGGCAGGACCCTCCCAATAGAGCTCCTTTAGAAGTTGACATGATGGTGGCCATTAGCCTTACCAGATTCAGTCTTCTCCTGAAGTGCAGTTGTCGTTGAGTCTTCCTGTCAAGAGGGGAGATGTTGTCTGTCCAGGATAGGCCACTTATTAAGAGGACTCCGAGGAACTTTGTGCTCTCTCTCTCACTCCACAATTGAGTTATTAATGTGTAGTGCAGAGTGGTCGCTCCTAGTCCTCCTGAAGTCCACATACATTTCTTCATCTTTGAAATTCTGGTTGTTATTCTCAAATCATGTCACAAGATTTTCCACTGCTTATCTGTAGTGTTACACATCATTGTGACTGCTGAGGCTGTAATATCATCTGCAGACTTGATAACGGTTGGAGCTGGATCTGGCATTGCAGTAATGTGTCAATAGCATGAACAGTTAACATGATTGGACCAGGTCAGATGGTTGGGGATATTTGCACCTGAAAACTTAAAATTCCCCACAATCTCAGCATCATTGATACTGAGAGGAGTGTGTGGTCCAACTCATTTGCTGAAATCGATGATCAGATGCTTCATTTTGTTGACATTGGGGAGATGTCGTTGTTCTGACACCATGCCACAAGACACTCTCTCTCTTACATCTATCCTTTGTTTGAGGGCCGATCTACCACAGTGTGTCATCTGCAACGACTGGTAATTGGTGGTAAGTGGCATGGATCCATCCATGGCATGATGGTTGAAGATGAGCCTTGGTTACTTCTGACTGTTGTAGCAATTCCACTCATCCAAAACAAAAAAGTTGCTGCTGTCCTTTTGTTCTGATTTATGACTGCTCCTTAGTATTCTTTGGAATTAAATAGAATAACATTTTATTAGATTATTGCTCAGGCTAAAAGCTGTTAAATACATTTATTAACCTGTAAATTGACATCTGACCTTTCTCTCTATCTGATGAACAAGAGTAACATTTTTATAATATAAATTTATGGTGGTCATTGACTTAATTCTGTCCCT
Source organism: Narcine bancroftii (assembly GCF_036971445.1). NCBI lineage: Eukaryota > Metazoa > Chordata > Chondrichthyes > Torpediniformes > Narcinidae > Narcine > Narcine bancroftii. Next base: position 475,221,302 of record NC_091469.1, on the reverse strand, counting down.
TTGTGAAAACACCACATAAAAAAGGCTTCGGCCAATGAACTTAGCTTCATTGTTAACTACACCAGCTTTATAGACCTCTCAAGAATGAGACACTCACACAATGCTTTCCCTTTCCCCAGATCCCACATCCTCCAATGACCTGCTGAAGAAGATCCTTATTGATCTTTGATTGTAACCTCCTCCTACTGTTTTTGCGGCTTGGTTCCAAGGTTGTCTGTCAGAATGGACAAATGTTTGCAGATGCTAAAATCGTGATATAGTGGACAGAGAAGAAGGTTGTCCACGATTACAATGGGATCTAGAAGAACTGGGAAAGTGGGCCAATGGGAGGTGGAATTTAACTTGAACATGTGAGGTGTTGCACTTTGGTAGGTTAAACTAGGACAGGACTTTTTCCCAGAGTAGTTGAATTTAAAGTTAGTGGACATGGATTTAAAGTGAAAAGGAAAAGATTTAAAAGGGACTTGAGGGGCACTTTCTTCATACAGATGATGGTGGGTGTACGGAATGAGCAACCAGAGGAAGTAGTAGAGGTGGGGGGCAATTGTAACATTCAAAAGGCATTTAGACAGGTAGAAAGATAGGAAAGGTTGAGAGGGATATGGGGCAAATTTAAGAAGAGCCTGTGTCCTTGCTCTGGAATTCCATGACTCATTGATCATCTCCTGTAACTCTGTTTAATGGGCATCAGGTGTTTCCATTAGACAAATCCATGTTATTGTTTTAATACAGCATTGAGCCAGCAGTACTCTTTCTGAGTTCCTGTCTATCAGATATTAATCTGATTATTCGTCTATCCCCCTCTCATGTGACAGAAGGTTCCATGGATCTGTTCAGACAAAAGGACAGACATCCTCCCCACCCCATCCCAATCCTTTATCCCCCCCACCCTGAAATCATAATTTTACAGCACAGAAACAGGCCTTTCACCCAACTTGTCCATGTTGACCAAACAAGCCCCCTTTACCTGTATTCAGCCCACATCCATTTGGACCTTGCCTATTATTTCCTATCTAAATGTCTGTTAAACATTACAATTGTATCCACCATCCTCAGTGTGAAAACATTGGTCCTTGAGTCCCTTTTAAATTTTACAGTCCTCAACTCTGGGGGGAAAAAAAGTTCTGATTGTTGACTTTATCTGTGCCCCCATGATTTTGTACATCACCACCCCCTCCCCCACACTCACCCTCCTATAATCCAGGTAGAAAAGTCCCAGCCTATCCAGCTCTGTGTATATTTCAAGCTCTCGCCCCGGTCCCAGAAACATTCTGGTGAATCCTTCGGCCATCCATCAAAGTAAATTGTCTGCTCACTAGTACATTTGGCACTTGTTGGATTTTGCACAAAATGATTCTTGTGGATTCAACACAATTTTAAAATCTTAATTACTGTAAAATGCCAAAAGGCATGAAAGATTGTAAATAAAATACAAGAATCATCTGTGTCATTCCTTAGCAAAGGAGATGAATTTTAATAGCCTTACACTTGAGACATTTCGGAGCAGATTGTGGGAGCAATTGGTTCATCACTCAGTCTTACAGAGAAAGATTGAAGGCATTAGGTGGATGCTTTGAAAATAGATGATTATTATTAAGAACGGTGCAGAGAAGCCTTGGTTTTCAATAGTAAATGAATGCATTTATAATGTAGAATTTTAGCCCATGTTAATAGGAATTGTAATATTTGAATTTGAGTTTGAGAAGATTCAGTATACCACCGAAGACTCTTGAAAACTTCTACAGGATACTGGCTGGTTGCATCACTGTCTGGTATGGAGGTGCCAATGTTCAGAACAAGAAAAGCTCCAGAGGGTTCTTAACTCGGCCTTTGATATCATGGGTGCCGGACTTCACTCCATTGAGAACATCTACATGAGGCGGTGTCTTAAGAAAGCAGCCTCTATCCTTAAGAACCTTCACCAGCCAGGCCATACTCTCTTCAGTCTGCTACCATCAGGAAAGAGATACAGGGCGGGAGTCATGTGATGGAGTACTGGCCGGTAGGGCCAGCCCTCCAGAAAAGAAGAAAAAAAGTGAAGAAGAGACAAAGTTCAATAAATACAAAATATAAGAAATAAAAGATAAAGTTGTAGAGAAAAGAAAGAAAATGGCACCCAAGAAGGAATAAATAAAAACTACGGGGAAAAAAAGAAGACACTGGAAAAGAAAGGAGAAGGCCTTACCTGCACGAAGAAACAGGGAGCCGTGGTGGAGAAGAGCGCCCGATCTCTGAAGTTTGGTGTCAGCCCCGTGGAGTTGCGACCCCCCCCCCCCCCCCTACTGCTGGACTGCAAAAATGGCTCCCTGAGCCAAACAAAAGTGCGCAACTGTGCATGTGCGAGGAGTTGCGGATGCGCAGAGCCCAAACTAAGGAGAAGGAGAACACCAATGGGAGGGGATTCAGCTGAGGAGTGGGCAACCATAGTGCTACCAACTGAGGGATGACTGACACCAGGGCTCTCAGCTGGAAGAAGAGGAAAGCAGCAGGAGAGGGAGTGAAAGGAAAGAAGAGCAAGCAGCAGGAGGCTCAGATGAGCAGCTCAGAAGAAGAGGATCAACAGCAAGAAGCCAAGCAAGAAGAAACCCAGCAAACTGAGACGAGCAACTCATCAGGAAAGTCAGAAGAGACACAGATACAAGGAAGAGAAGAAGAAGAGACAAACACAGGTACAGACACAGAAGAAGAGGATGAAGAAGACCAAGATCTTCACAGAGAAATAGAAGATAAAACGGATGGACAGAATATAGATAAAGCTTTTTTTCAAGAACAAATGAGAGCAGTAAAAGAATGGTTGTCATTAGAATTTAGTGCAATTAAAAGAAAAATGAAAAGAACAGAAGATAAAGTACAAAGATTAGAGCTGGTCATGACAGAAATACAGAAAAGATTAGAAAATGTGGAAGAATGAGTAACGGCTGTAGAAATGGAAGTAAATGACAAGAAAATTGGAAGAAAGTGATAAAAAAATTAAAGAGTCACAAGAGTTGTTCGCTCAGAAAATTGATAAGTTGGAAAATTATTGTAGGCGAAACTACATAAAAATAGTGGGCCTGAAGGAAGAGGAAGAAGGCACAGATATGAAGGAATGTATAAAAGGATGGATCCCAAAGGTCCTGGGAACGACAGAAATGCAGGAAGGAATGGAAATAGAAAGGGCACACAGAGCATTAACTCCGAAACCACAGACACATCAAAAACCAAGATCTGTTTTAGTAAAATTTTTGAGATATACGACAAGAGAAAATATACTGGAGTGGGCAAGGAATAAAATTAGAGAAGACAATAAACCATTGGAATACAAGGGTCAAAAAATATTTTTTTAACCCAGACAAGTTTTGAACTCTTAAAGAAGAGGAAAGAGTTTAATACAGCAAAATCGATCCTATGGAAAAAAGGTTATAAATTTATGTTAAGACATCCAGCTGTGCTTAAAATATTTATCCCTGGGGAGCAAAACAGACTGTTCTCGGATCCAGAGGAAGCACAAGAATTCGCAGAACGCTTACAGGAAAGAAGGAGAGATGAAGAGATGTAACAAGAATGAAAAACGGTGATAAAATATATATGAAGATGTAAAACAATGTATAAGTAAAGAACTAAAGAAGGGAAAGAGAACAGAAGAAAGGAAATAAGGGGGAAAAAGGGGAGAACTGTTATATGTGTTTTCTGTGGGGGTGTCGGGGGGGAGAGAATAACCATCACTGCAAAATCAGTTGACGCTTGCGAGCAGTTTCACAATCCAAATGGAAAGGGGAGTTGTGGTTGCCCGGCAAGGGATAAGGGACAACTCAGAGAGGGGAGGGATATTTGGGGTTAATGGAATAGTGGATGTGGAGTTGTTAGAGTATTTTATGTTTTAAATGTGTTGTCATATATTGAGTTTAAAAAGGGAAAACTGGGAGATGAAAATGGGGAAAAGGGGGATGGTGGTGGTGAGGAAGCGGAAATGAGGTGTGAACAGGATATGAGATGGCCATGTGGAATTTTTTGACTATAAACATTAATGGAATACATAACCACATTAAAAGGAAGAGGCTGTTAAAGTTACAGAAAAAAGAAAAAAATAGATATAGCATTTGTGCAGAAAATGCATCTAACTGAAGCGGAACATAACAAATTAAAGAGAGACTGGGTAGGGCATGTAGAGACAGCATCATATAATTCTAAAGCTCGAGGTGTAGCCATACTAGTTAACAAAAATGTACCAATCAAAATAGAGGAGGAAATAATAGATCCAGTAGGGAGATAAAGTGTCAGATATATTCAGAATTTTGGAATTTGCTCAATATATATGCACCTAATGAAGAGGATCAAAAATTTATGCAAGATATTTTTTTGAAGACACACAAGGAAATATATTGATAGGAGGGGATTTTAACCTTAATTTGGATCCAATGTTGGATAAAACTGGACAAAAGACTAGCAAAAAGAATAAAGTGACCAAATTTATGGTTAAATTAATGCAGGAAATGAAACTTATGGAGGAGGCAGCACCCAAAAGAGAAGGAATACTCATATTATTCAAGTAGGCATAAAACATAATCAAGGATTGATATGTTTTTGTTGTCAGCCCATATTCAAAGGAGAGTTAGGAAAACTGAATATAAAGCTAGATTGTTATCTGATCATTCACCCCTGTTATTAGCAATAGAACTGGAGGACATCCCACCAAGATGTTGCTCCATGTTACTTAAAAGGCAGGAATTTAGAGAGTGTATTGAATGCCAAATTAAAACATATTTTGAAATAAATACAGAATCAGTGAAAGACAAATTTATATTATGGGTCGCAATGAAAGCCTTCATTAGAGGGCAGATAATAAGTTATGTAACTAAGATGAAAAAAAGACTACAATCGAGAAATAGAGCAGTTGGAAAGGGAGATAGTAAGTACAGAAAAGGAACTAGTAAAAAGGGATGAGATTTGGTGAACAAAAAAATAAAATATGAAATATTACAAACGTATAAGGTGGAGAAGAACATAATGAAAATAAAGCAAAAGTATTATGAACTAGGAGAAAAAACATAAAATATTAGCCTGGCAACTTAAAACAGAACAAGCTAAAAGAACTGTATTGGCATCAAGGAAAAAGGACAAATAAATCACATATAACCCAATAGAGATTCATGAGAACTTTAAGGAATTTTATGAACAATTACATCAAACTGAGAACGAGGGGAAAGATGATAAAATAGAAGAGTTTTTAGTTAAAATTGAAATGCTGAAATTGCAAGGTGGAGCAAAACAAACTGATAAAACCATTTGAAATAGAGGAAGTACAGGATATATTAAAAAAGCTGCTGAACAATACAACACCTGGAGAGGATAGATTCCCAGTAGAATTCTATAAAATATTTAAAGAGTTATTAATTCCTCCTCTCATAGAAGTAATGAACCAGATAGAAGAAACACAAAACTTGTTAGATTCATGCAAGACAGCAATAATTACAGTAATACCAAAGAAGGGGATGGATCCATTAACACCAGCATCATTATAGACCAATATCGCTACTTAACTCAGATTATAAGATACTAATGCAAACAGAATGGCCGCTTGTGTACCAAAAATAGTAAAACAAGATCAAAATGGATTTATTAAGAAAAGACGAACAGCGGATAATGTCTGTAAATTTATTAATCCATTCAGTTCAAGGAAATAAGAAGCCAACAGTGGCTGTTGCTTTAGATGCAGATAAAGCCTTTGACAGAGTAGAATGGGATTATTTATTCAAAGTATTACAGAGGTTCAATCGATCAGAAAAATATATTAATTGGATTAAAGCATTATATAATGTACCATTGGTGAAGGTAACAATAAATGGATATGTTTTGAACCAATTTAAATTAAGTAGGTCAACTAGGCAGGGATGTCCATTGTCCCTTTCACTGTTCACTTTAGAAATAGAACCATTGGCAGAACTGATAAGAACAGAAAATAAAATAAAAGGGATAAAAATAAATGAGTATAATATCAGTTTATTTGCAGATGACATCATAGTATATATAACAGAACCAGAAATATCAATAAAAGAATTACATAAGAAATTGAAGGAGTATGGAGAAATATTGGGGTACAAGATCAATGCAAATAAAATTGAAGAGATGCGGATTATACAGAATTTTAAAAAAAGAATCACCATCTAAATGGCAAACACAAGCAATCTGATACCTAGGTACTAGGTTCGACAATAACTTAAGCCACCTATACAAATTAAATTATCAGCCACTAATAAAGAAATTGCAGGAAGACTTAGAACATTGGAAAGAATTACCGCTGATAGGGAGGGTAAATTGCTTGAAAATTAATGTCTTCCCAAGGATACAATTCTTATTTCAATCGTTACCAATTCCCTTAACAGAGAAATTCTTTAATGAATTAAAGAGAATAATAAGGAAATTCTTGTGGAAATGGGGGAAACCAAGGATAGCGTTAGATAAATTAACAGGGAGGCAAAATCAAGGTGGTTTGCAGTTACAAAACTTAAAAAAATTATTATAGAGCAGCACAATTAAGGTTATTTATCAGATTTTTACCAGACAAGGGAAAAACCAGACTGAACTAAGATGGAACTAGATAAAATAGAGGAGAAGGCACTGGAACATATACTTTATAAGTGGGATGAAAAGCTGGTACAATATAAAAGCTCACCAGAATTGCATCATTTACTCAATATATGGAAGAAGATTCACTTAGAAAGGACAAAAATGAATGACCAAATACCAAAATTACTATTGATGCAAAATCCGCTAATCCCTTTTACAATAGATAACCTTTCCTTTAGAGAATGGGAGAGAAAAGGAATTAAAAGAAATGAAATTGTTTTTTGGGAAATAATTTATTAACATTTGAAGAGTTGAAGGACAAATATGGAGTAACTCATGGTACAATGTTTGTATACCATCAACTGAAAGCTTATTTAAAGGATAAATTGGGAAACAGACTGAGATTACCTAAGGAAGCCGCTTTGTATATGTGATTACAGACACAATGATAATTAAAAGATTTATAACGAACATTTACATCAAGCTGCAAGATAAGGAAAATGATGAAATAAGCTATAAACCTAAACAAAAGTGGGAAAAAGATTTAAACAAAGATAAAAAATGAAACATGGGAAAAGTTATATTCTGGAACTATGAAGAATATAATTATCACGTTACGCATGATACAGTATGAATGGTTACACATGTCATATATCACGCCCCAAAAGTTAAAAAAATGGGATCCAACATTATCAGATAGATGTTTTCACTGTAAGAAGGACATGGGAACATCAGTACATGCAATTTGGGCATGTATGAAAGTGAGAATGTTTTGGGAAGATATAAATCAGATATTAAATAAAATGACAAAAAATAACATACCAAAAAATCCAGAGATCTTTCTTCTAAGTAATATAAGAAGTAAGGAATTAGGCCTCAAATTGGATAAAAGCGCAAAAAAATTTTATTATGATAACCTTAGCAGAAGCAAAAAAGTGTATAATGTCAACTTGGAAAATGGAAGAGAGCCTGAGAATACAGCAATGGTACATGGAAATTAATAACTCTATTCCATTGGGAAAAAATGACATATAATTAAAAAAATAAAGTCACATTATTTGAACAAATTTGGGAACCATACATGGAACATAACAGAGAGGGCTTGCCTCGGACCTCCACCCCGTAAAATGATAAGAAGACAAAACGACTTGATCCAGTGTGTAAAAATAGATCACACATCTTTCGTGTTTGTTTTTCATTGTGTGATGACATTGTTTAATAGTTTTATTGTATTGCATATGTTGAATATTTATTGGTTTTGGAGGGGGGGTGGGAAGGTAGGGGGGGAAAAAAGGAAGAAAATGCCACTGTGTATATTTAATGAGAAACGTTTGTATATATTTTGGTTGATATGGTTTACAGTATGAAAAATAAAAAATTGCCTGAAGGCAAGGACTTAACGGCACAAGGACGGCTTCTTCCCCTTTGGCATCAGATTGTAGACTGAATAATGAACCACAGACACTGCCTTACTTTGACATCTTCTTCTTGCACTATTTTTTTATTTGTAAGATGGTTTATAGAAATGTTTGCACTGTGAAGCTCCCACAAAACAATAAATTTTGTGACGTGTTCATGCCAATAAATTCTGATTCCAATTGTGATATTTTAGTTCCTGTACCCAAATCTCTTTGAAGATCATCTTGAAGCGAGAGAACTGAAGGGTTTCTGGGTGAGACGTTTTCAAAACAACGCGACAAAATGTATATGTTTCTTGTGGAAAGCAAAAGCGCAACTATCTTGAATTTAACCAAGCTATCTTATTAAAATTTGCTGCTAAAACTCGGGCTTTCAGATAGTCTTGAAGAGCAATAAAAGTCACTGACTGACAAGGATATCGAAAAGATTCATTGAGACATTTCATCAACACTTGCATCTCAGATATTAAGGTTTAGGTTTCTGTTCCTTGGTTACTGTGATTAATGGATTTAATATTATTCAAAATTAGATGGTGAATAAAACACACTGCTTCATTGAACATAATCTGATGGATAGTCACAGTTAACATCAAAAATACATAAATCATATGCAGCATCATTTTTAAATTTCTTTGTGTGAACATTCACAAAAATTATGAACAGTTTTATGAAATGAAAGAAGCCGTGGAGGTTACAGAACCGATCAAGACTATTCAACGCTCAGGTCCACTGAAGAAATGTTAGCCGCAGCCAGGCCCCGCAACAAACTTAGTGCCTTGAAAGTGGCATGACAGGTCGATAGGATGGTCAGAAAGGTCTTCATCAGTATTGATATGGAAGTTCAGAGGTCATGTTGCAGCTGGATAAGGCTGATAATATTTGGAGTATTGTATTTAGTTTTGGTGACTGTTCTTTGTTGTCAATGTGGAGAGGGTGCAGAGATTTACAAAGGTGTTGCCAGGATTCATGGGCCTGAGTGAGAGGAGGTGAGCTGGCTGGGGCTCTATGACTTGGAGCATAAAAGGATGAACTCATAGAGGTAGACAAAATCATGAGAGGGTGAATGTAAAACTTTTTGACCAGAGTAGAGGAATTGGTAACCTAGAGATCATAGATTTGAGGTGAAGGGGAGGGAGATTTATTAGGAACCTTTTTGGGTGTATGGCATGGGCTTACTGAGAAGGTGTTTGAGGCAGGTACTACTGCAATATTTAAAAATAATTAATCAGATACATGGATAGGATGGGTTCAGAGGGATATGGGCTAAATGCAGACAGATGGGACAAGTTGAGGTAGGACATTTTGGCTGGCATAGGCAAGTTGGGCCAAAGGGCCTTTTTCCATACTGCATGACTCTATGACTCTACATACTCATTTCAGAGCATAGTAGATTTTTAGAGTATTTCCAATTGGCACATATTTCATCCGCCTTGTTATGAAGCCATGGGTCCTGCATCTTGCTGGGCTTTATTCGAATGCTTCTGGGAATGTTGTGTAAAGCATCCTTTTTAGAGATGGTTGTTGATTCGCTCTAATATGTATAGTGAAGTTTGTGTTTTGTCAAGCAAAGACAATTTCATTGAACCAGTCTGGTTGTCTCTGTATCCAATCTTACCATAAGCATAGCATTCTGTGTACACCTCTGAATAGGGCACAGTCATCCTATACACCGACCATTCTTAACTGGGGCTCTAAGCCCACCCTCCCAGGGACCACAGCACATTTAAGTAAAAACCTTGTATTGTTTTCACCTCACATAACATGAATATTTGTTATGTAGTGGGTAGGACGTAAGTACAGAAAAAGCCAAAATTTGACTCCCTCCCCTATGGAGTTCATAAATTTTGAGCAGAGCCAAAAAAAAAGGTTGAGAATGGCTGGTGTACACATCAGAGGAACAAATTAGCTCACTGATTGACAAGTTCTGCTACAAACTCTTGACTCACTGTAACATCCATGAGTTTGATTCTACTACAAACTCTTGCTTCTTTCTACCATCCTTGAATTTGCTTGCATTGAATCGTTTAACAGACATTATGACATGAGGAAACTAGAGTGGAAGAAGAAAAGAGGACAAAGAACCACAGATATTGCAGCTTGTCTGCTTGTCCGTCCTCTAAGTGTGTACTGACAATAACCACACCAGCAGTGCAAGTATAAGAAAGCTTTAACAAAACTAATATGTACACTAAGAGGTCTTGTCTCTCTGCAAGACAAACCTGGAAGGCTAGACTGTCGCTCTGGGCTGCTTTATGTGCAAGGTCACCGGGATGACCCCTGGTGACCTAGTTGTGTAATTACATCTCACCAAAGTATGAAAGGAACTTCTGAGTCCAAATTGGTTCCTACACATTGCAACATTGAAAATGAGATATCATGGTCTTACGCATGAGCAAGTGATGAATATCAACTTAAGAAGGAAATCAGGAGGGCAAAAGAGGGGATGTAAGAGATGCATGGCAAAAATGCATGGTTAGAGTCATGGTTAATGGAATGGTATGACAGTGCCATTGACCCAGGTTCGAATCCAGCTCTGTCCATAAGGAGTTTGTGTGGTGTCCTCCAGTTTCCTCCCACCCTTCAAAAGGAATGGGGGTCATAAGTTAATCGGGGTATTTTGGTGGCATAAAAGGGCCTGTCACTGTGCTGTATATCTAAATTTAAATTTAAATATAAGGTAAAAAGAGAATTGATTTGTATCTGGGGAGAGAATAGATTGCCTTAAGCATCAATGTTGTCTAATATATCTGGAATGATAGAAGGTCTTAAATAAATTATTATTATCTATAATTACTGTAGAGAAGGTGATGGATCTAGTGAGTTTAGAGAGCAGAGATGTCCTAAACATTTCAAAATTATGGTTGAGGGGTGTTGGCGGTCTTGGCTGTCTATCCTATCTACCCCTCTCATACCCTTGTAAACTTTTATTAGGTCTCCACCTCAGCACCCAAGGTTGTCCAACCTCTCCCCATAACTCGTTTCCTTCAAACCAGGAAACATCCTGGTAAATTTCCCCTGACCCTTTCCAAACCCTCCACACCCTTCCTGTAATCTGACAACTAGTATTCCAAGTGGAGCAGAAGCAAATAAATGCAACATGAAGATGTCTGAGAGGAGTGAATACGAAAATTCAATTTAATTCGTATCTGAAACTTGGCACACTCTGAAGAGATTCATAAACAATTTGAAACAGCTGGAAATGAGGATACATAGTGGAAAGGCTGATTATCTTAAATTGTTAAATTCAATCTTGAGTTTGCAAAGCTGTAATCAGCGCTTCTATCTCTTGAAGGTGCAGTAGCACTGCATGGGAAGCAGTGCCTGTGACTAGGTACCAGTCTGATGTGGAACATCAAAGATTAGCAACTACCCAGATCTGAATACTTGGCAGAGGACCATGTTTTGTTCTCACTCTGTGATGTGGCACATTACCTTCCCCTTCAAGATCTCAATATTCATTCATTTTGAAAATAAACTCAGAGTGGATCAGCATCTGAAGGAGTGAATGTTAATCCCCACACCTCAAGCCCAAAACGATGGTGATGTATCTGTATCTTTGCTACATAAAATACACTGTTTGACCTGCTGAGTTTCTCCAGCTTTGTGTTTTTTCTTCAATCACGGGGTCTGCAGACTATCGTGTTTTACTTCCTTATATTAATCCCCATTATCTTTTTTTAATGCTTCCACCTGCCTTGACCTAATTTTCTGCAAACTTGGTTCCCCCACAAGAATGTGGGATTATTTTGTTTTTTTATAAGCCATCAACATCTAATGTTGTTGGATCATGTGTTATAAAGGAGGACAGAGAATCTGTGATGTCTATGAGCAGAGGTACAGTGCTGCAGGAGCTCGCAGGAGTGCCGCTCCTGCACCTCAGGGGGCAGCACTGGTACCTCCTTGTCACCGTTTTTGGTAAGTCCTGCATCTAAAAAATTAGCACTTCACCCCTGTCTGAGTGACCTTCTGGAATAATTTCCAGAACTGTCGTCTTTGCTTCCAATGAAGTTGCAATTGATGTATCATTACCAGCCATGATCCTTAGTAATTAGTTGAGTTAGTTAATTCGTTGGGTTCACAATGTTCTTTTATCTCATTAGACGTTAGTAATGCTTTGAAGAGGGTATGCGAGGGTTTACTGCCCAATAGAACATTGATGCATCTGATAATGTGAAGACGGTGACAAAATATTCACCATAATGAATGCCACACCAGTAACATGGGAATCAACATCATCCAGGATAAAGTTGGCCTACTTCCTAGGAATGCTGAGTGACCTGCTGAGGTTCTCCAGCACTTTTGATTGGTTCCCATCCAACATACAAAATTTTGATGAGTCTAGATCAGTGGTTCTCAACCTTTTTTTCCAATCATATACCACTTTAGGTAATCCTTTACTAACCACAGAGCATCTATGGTGGAGGATGTCATAGGTGCTCTGTTGTTAATGAGGGATTACTTAAGGTGGTACAGGTACACGATCCTTTATCCGGACATCTAAAATCCGGAAAGCTCCAAAATACGGCAAGTGGGCCAGGCGGCCGAGGGACCGCGGTTGGGGGAGATGGCCGGGCAACTGGAAGGGGGTGGGGGTGGATCCGGCAGCACAAATCAGGTGGGCTTTCCGAAATCCAGAAAAATCTGAAATTTGGAACACACTGTCCCCCAAGGGTTCCGGATAAAGGATTGTGTACCTATATGTGAGTGGAAAGAAAAGGGTTGAAAACCACTGATCTAGATGGAGTAAATGAATGCAGACTTTTTCTACTGACGTTAGGTAAGATTAAAAAAAAGATTAGAGGACATGGGTTATGGGTGAAAGAGGAAAAGCTTAAAGGGAAGATTAGGGGGAACATCTTCTTGCAGAGGGTTGGGAGTGTGGAATGAGGTGCCAGCTGAAGTGGTGAAAGCAACCTCAATTTTGACATTTAAGAACAATTTGGGCACGTACATGGATGAGAGGGGCGTAGAGGAATATGGTGTAGGGTCAGGCCAGTTGGACTAGGTAGAAAAGGATTTCAGCACAGACTTAAGTGCCGAAAGGCTTGTTTCTGTGCTGTAGAGTTCTATGGTTCCATGTATCTCCTCCACCACTCTGCAGCTAGGCTGCACTGTACACAAAGTACAAAATGTATTGTGGAAACTTGCACTTATTCCTCCAACAGCCCCTCCCAAATCTGCCTTTCTGGCACTGCAGAGGAAAGTGATGACAGAGGAATGGTGTTCCTGTTCACATTCGTGGTGTGAGGGATTCGGGTTTGGAAGGTGTTGTCACAGGCTCTGGGACTGATATCACCACATGAAGCATGGAGACAAGCAAAGAATTAAAACATATGATTGACTGGCATAATCTTTGACAAATATTTCAGTTAAACGAGGTCTGGAATAACCTATTACTGATGCAGAATCTGCCCACTTTCAAGAGCATCGATGTTTACTGACGTTAATGAATAAACCAAAGTCATAACCAGCAATGACTAGGCTTCTAAACAGACTATTAATGAATAGTGTCCAAGCCATAAACTTGATTCAGTGTCCCCTTTCCAGCCTTTTATATGCAAATGTTAATGTCATTATCTAAACAGGGAAAGATTCGTTTTGTGACTTACCAAGATCAATGTAATGTGTATCAACTATAAATCCAATGACAACTAAAAGCCTAGAAAATTGAAGTTAAAATTCAATATTGATGGGAAAATAAGCTTTGGACTAGATTGAGTTGGACAGGGCACATTTTAGCCTGGGTTTGCCACTCACAGTGCACGTTCACTTGGAAACCTTCAGATTCAGGAAACGAGACAAGTTGACCTCCCTCACCCAACAACCTTCAGGTATCTTGCCAGTGGAGCGGGCTTCAAGCCTGGAGTGGATCTCAGGCAGTGAATCCTGAATCTTTGCCTGAACATTCTCCAACTGTTCTTCCATGGCTCACCACTGGGAAAGGTGTTTGAACTGTTTTTAAGTGGCTCTGAATGTCCAGTGACTTTCTGGTATTAAAAAAAAATTCTCGTTCGATTAACTTGAAGCACATTCAGCCACTTACAGATAATTAAGGTATTTAAAACAAAATTAAGCAACCTGCAGACGGTTCACATAGAGATTTATATCTCATTATTAATGAATTCAACCACCCAGGCACATCAGATATACCAACAAAATACTATAAATGAATATGCCACAAGACGGAAAATGAATAATAAATATAAAGGACAGATAAATAAATATTCACAGTTGTATTTGCTGCCAATAAAGTGCCCAATATAACATCTGATTCAAGTTGAATCATCTGTTTCCCTGTTCAAAGACATGAGGTCACTATCCCAATGTTGATCATCACAGGGGAGTTAGGCGACTGAATGTGAAGTGTATTGGGCCTGCCCCCTGACACTGGGCTTGTTGCTCAGTCCATCTGTGGAGTAGGTCGTCCGCACCTGACCTCTGATGTGTCTAAGTCTTTTGCCTTTCACAGTGTGCAAGTGCAAGCCCAAGACAAGCTGAGACATGAGTGATAATGAGCTTTATCCAGCCCATTATTTTGTTCTCGTGCAGAAGAAGCATGAGGATCAAGTATGACTGACGGAAGTTTATAAAAATGAAGAGAGGCATTGATGGGGTGGACAGTCAGAATCTTTACCCCAGGGCAAAAGTGTCATACATTAGACGACTTGTTTACGGTGAGGGGAAGAAAGTTTAAGGGAGATGTGCAGGGCAAATATTTTAGATATGATGGCTGCAGCATTGTAGAAACCCCATGAAACCTATGCAGACCATTATGATCCAATTAATTTGGCAACCTGATATGTTTTCGGAGGGTGGGGGAAATTGGGGTACCCAAGAAAAACCCAGGCAAGTCATGGAGCCATGCTGGATTCGAACCTGGGTCACTGGTACTGTCATAGTGTTATACTATTAACTGTGCTATCCAGAGAGTGGGAGGTGTCTGGAACAGGATGCCTGGAATAGTGGTGGAAGCAGATGCAATGGGACCATTAAAGAAGCTTCCTGATAGACACATGAACATAAAGGGGATGGAGGGAAATCTCTCAAACACAAGCAGCTGAACTTTAATTTGATTTGGGCATCATATTTGACATGGACGTGAGGGCAAAAGGGCCTGTTTTCTTATGTAAAATGTGTCCACACACACACACACACACACACACACACACACACACACACACACACACACACACACACACAAAGATTAGGAAAGGCCATTTTAAAAATTTAGACATAAAGCACGGTAACAGGCCCTTTCAGCCCACGAGTTCATGCTATCCAATTGACCGACAACATCATACATTTTTGAAGAGTGGGAGGAAACTGGAGCACCTGGAAGAAACCCACGCAGATATGGGGAGAAGGTACAATCTTCTTACAGACAGCGCCGGATTTGAAGCCTGGACACTGGCATTGTAACAGTGTTGTGCTAACCGTGCCACCTTTCTTATTTGTATGATTCAATTTGTTCAGTATCTTGTTTTTATCTGCACCAACCTCTCTGCAAGGTGCCCTCAGTAACTATTATAACATGTTGCAAGAACTTGTACATTAGAATGCGGGACGCAGCTCACATTTCTTGAGGAACGATTTTCCTTCTTGAATCCCTTTTGTACATGGACTGCCTTGCAGTCAGGATTTGGCACCTTTGAGAAAGGGGATTGGCAGAAAATTGTATAATCACTGCCACCTAATTTCTCACAGTTTTTAATTCTTGAGCATCAACATCCTCCCCCCCACCACTCTCCACCACCCCCCCCCCCCACAACCTTCCTCTTGCTTTGGTTTTCAATATTTCTTTGAACAAAAGTAACAGTATTTGCCACAGAAACAGCCAACAGATTCTTTTGAGAGATTAACATCCACCCACAGGCCAATGTAGGTTATTATGCCAAGGGAAAGTAATAAATAATAACTGGAGGAAAACAACTTAATTTCCTCTTGGTCTTTGGCAGATTCTGAGTTGAATAGCAAAGCCGGCAACTTTTAATGTGTATTCAGAGATGATTGACTGTATGTGGGTTGAGAAAATCCAGCTTTGAGTTTCATTGCAAGGCACTCGTGATCGGTGGTAAAAGGCAGAGCAATTGGTTGGAGAATAAAAGGGGAAATTTAGTAAATCGACAGTTCAGTGACTCCAAGGCTTGAGTTCAGGAAGTCCACAGAAGGAACTGTTGACAATGGGTGAAGAAATTGGTGACATGTATGAATATCCAAATTACAAAGACCTCTGCTTTCACCCAGCTGCTCTCACTGCCACAAAAATGAGGTCTCCCCTTCACTCTTCACTGCTCACGAGGGTGCCTTCGTAGCACAACTAACCAAGTTACTGCCTCACTGATCCTGTGACCTGGGTTCAATCCAGACCTCCGATGCTGCCCATGTGGAGTTTGCACATTGAACCATAGGGTCAAATGGCTTCTTCTGAGTGCTCCGATCCACTCGCATATCCCAAAGTGTTGGTGAATTATTTGATGACTGTATTTGTCCAAAGGATACTGGGCAATGAGAGAATTGTGATTGGAATTCAGAAGAATAAGGGGGGAACTCATATAAGGATTTTGAATGTTGAAAGGCCTGAACAGAGTAGGTGTGGAAAAGTTGTTTTCAATCATAGGGGAGTCCACGACAAGAGGACACAACTTCAGGATTGAAGGCACCCATTTAAACAGAGGTGTGGAGGAATTTCTTTAACCAGGGAGTGGTGAAACTCTAGAATTTGCTGCCAGAGGTGGCTGTGCAGGCCAAGTCATTGGGTGCATTTAAGGCAGAGATTGATGGGTATCTGGATAGTCAGGGTATTAAAGATTGTGGGGAGAAGGCAGGGGAGTGGGGCTGAGTGGGAGAATTGATCATCTCATGATGGAATGGCAGAACAAAATTAACCGGATGAATGGCCTACTTCTGCTCCTATAATCTTATGATCTTATGGGTTGGGTGGTGGGTGGGGGGTGAGGTATTAGGGTAGTGTCAGTGGAAGAAAGAAGGGGTGTTTTAGGTCTCAGTGGGTTGCAGACCCTATTTCAGTGCAATGTCCATTTACAGCTCTGAGTAATAAGTAATATAAAGGTTAAAAAAGGTAGAGGTTCCATTATTCTCATGTAATGCTTCATTTAAAATGTAACATACTGCACATGAAATTCTTTAACTTTTGGCTACCGTGAGGCAGACAGAGAGTCGCCACTTTGTCCGGCACCACTCACAGAAACCTAAGCACCTGGTGTTCCTTGACGGTCTTCCCTCCAACTACTGAGCAGTCCTGAACCTGATTTGCTTCCAAGATCAGACAATCTCAGATGTATTCAGGCGATAGAGAGATTATTGTCATATGCACAAGTACAATGTCCAACTCTTACTTGCTTGAGCCAAACTTGTGACCTACCAACTACAACAGTATACATTACCTAGTATACATTACCTTCCATGATATGTCAAGACCGAAAGAGTGATAATAAAATTAAAAGGTTCAAAGTTTCTTTTATTGTCATGCAGTAAAACAAAAAAAATGTATTTTTGTCTGCCATAAAGGCAAATAAAGAGTCTCCATGAACATTGTTCCTTCTTCTTTGGTTTGGCTTCGCGGACGAAGATTTATGGAGGGGGTAAAAGTCCACGTCAGCTGCAGGCTCGTTTGTGGCTGACAAGTCCGATGCGGGACAGGCAGACACGGTTGCAGTGGTTGCAGGGGAAAATTGGTTGGTTAGGGTTGGGTGTTGGGTTTTTCCTCCTTTGCCTTTTGTCAGTGAGGTGGGCTCTGCGGTCTTATTCAAAGGAGGTTGCTGCCCGCCAAACTGTGAGGCGCCAAGATGCATGGTTTGAGGCGATATCAGCCCACTGGCAGTGGTCAATGTGGCAGGCACCAAGAGATTTCTTTAGGCAGTCCTTGTACCTTTTCTTTGGTGCACCTCTGTCACGGTGGCCAGTGGAGAGCTCGCCATATAACACGATCTTGGGAAGGCGATGGTCCTCCATTCGGGAGACGTGACCCATCCAGCGCAGCTGGATCTTCAGCAGCGTGGACTCGATCCTGTCGACCTCTGCCATCTCGAGTACTTTGACGTTAGGGATGAAAGCGCTCCAATGAATGTTGAGGATGGAGCGGAGACAACGCTGGTGGAAGCGTTCTCGGAGCCGTAGGTGATGCCGGTAGAGGACCCATGATTCGGAGCCGAACAGGAGTGTGGGTATGACAACGGCTCTGTATACGCTTATCTTTGTGAGGTTTTTCAGTTGGTTGTTTTTCCAGACTCTTTTGTGTAGTCTTCCAAAGGCGCTATTTGCCTTGGCAAGTCTGTTGTCTATCTCGTTGTCGATCCTTGCATCTGATGAAATGGTGCAGCCGAGATAGGTAAACTGGTTGACCGTTTTGAGTTTTGTGTGCCCGATGGAGATGTGGGGGGGCTGGTAGTCATGGTGGGGAGCTGGCTGATGGAGGACCTCAGTTTTCTTCAGGCTGACTTCCAGGCCAAACATTTTGGCAGTTTCCGCAAAACAGGACGTCAAGCGCTGAAGAGCTGGCTCTGAATGGGCAACTAAAGCGGCATCGTCTGCAAAGAGTAGTTCACGGACAAGTTTCTCTTGTGTCTTGGTGTGAGCTTGCAGGCGCCTCAGATTGAAGAGACTGCCATCCATGCGGTACCAGATGTAAACAGCGTCTTCATTGTTGAGGTCTTTCATGGCTTGGTTCAACATCATGCTGAAGAAGATTGAAAAGAGGGTTGGTGCGAGAACACAGCCTTGCTTCACGCCATTGTTAATGGAGAAGGGTTCAGAGAGCTCATTGCTGTATCTGACCCGACCTTGTTGGTTTTCATGCAGTTGGATAATCATGTTGAGGAACTTTGGGGGGCATCCGATGCGCACTAGTATTTGCCAAAGCCCTTTCCTGCTCACGGTGTCGAAGGCTTTGGTGAGGTCAACAAAGGTGATGTAGAGTCCTTTGTTTTGTTCTCTGCACTTTTCTTGGAGCTGTCTGAGGGCAAAGACCATGTCAGTAGTTCCTCTGTTTGTGCAAAAGCCGCACTGTGATTCTGGGAGAATATTCTCGGCGACACTAGGTATTATTCTATTTAGGAGAATCCTAGCGAAGATTTTGCCTGCAATGGAGAGCAGCGTGATTCCCCTGTAGTTTGAGCAGTCTGATTTCTCGCCTTTGTTTTTGTACAGGGTGATGATGGTGGCATCACGAAGGTCCTGAGGCAGTTTTCCTTGGTCCCAACAACGCTTGAAAAACTCATGTAGTTTGACATGCAGCGTTTTGCCGCCAGCCTTCCAGACCTCTGGGGGGGGATTCCATCCATACCTGCTGCTTTGCCACTTTTCAGTTGTTCGATTGCCTTATATGTCTCATCCTGGGTGAGGGCCTCATCCAGCTCTAGCCTTAGGGGCTGTTGAGGGAGCTGGAGCAGGGCGGAATCTTGGACTGAGCGGTTGGCACTGAAAAGAGATTGGAGGTGTTCTGACCATCGGTTGAGGATGGAGATCTTGTCGCTGAGGAGGACTTTGCCGTCTGAGCTGCGCAGCGGGCTTTGGACTTGGGGTGAGGGGCCGTACACAGCCTCTAGAGCCTCGTAGAAACCCCTGAAGTCGCCAATGTCCGCGCTGAGCTGGGTTCGCTTGGCGAGGCTAGTCCACCATTCATTTTGGATCTCCCGGAGTTTGTGCTGAAGATGGCTGCATGCGCGACAGAAGGCTTGTTTCTTCTCTGGACAGGACGTCTTTGTAAGGTGAGCCTGGTGGGCAGCTCGCTTCTTTGCCAGCAGCTTCTGGATTTCCTGGCTGTTTTCGTCGAACCAGTCCTTGTTTTTCCTGGAGGAGAAGCCCAGTACCTCTTCAGTGGATTGCAGTATGGTAGTCTTCAACTGATCCCAGAGGGTTTCAGGGGACGGGTCCGTGAGGTGGATTGCATCGTCGAGCTTTGCTTTGAGGTTTGCCTGGAAGTTTCCTCTCGCTTCGTCTGACTGCAGGTTTCCAACATTGAACATCTTTCTGGGGGCTTTAATGTTCCTGGGCTTTGGCTTGAAGTGAAGGTTGAGCTTGCAGCGAACAAGCCGATGGTCAGTGTGGCATTCTGCGCTGGGCATGACCCTGGTGTGGAGCACATCTCGTTTGTCACTTTCTCGCACCAGGGCGTAGTCCAGAAGGTGCCAGTGTTTGGATCGGGGATGCATCCAGGTAGTCTTAAGGCTGTCCCTCTGTTGAAAAAGGGTGTTTGTAATGACAAGCCGCTGTTCTGCGCAGAGCTCCAACAGGAGGCGCCCATTGTCGTTGCACTTGCCGACGCCATGCTTGCCCAGGATTCCTGGTCAGGTTTCTGAGTCTTTGCCGACGCGAGCGTTGAAGTCGCCAAGGATGACAACCTTGTCGGCTGTAGGGGTGCGTTGGATGAGGTTGCGCAGGTCAGTGTAGAACTTGTCCTTTTCTGCTGGTTCCGCCTGGAGGGTTGGAGCATAGATACTGATGAGGGTAATGCGACGCTTGTTTTGAAGGGGGAGTCTCATGGACATGATCCGGTCCGAGTGGCCTGTCGGAAGGTTTTCGAGTTTGGAGGCAATGAAGTTCTTGACCATGAAGCCTACACCAGATAGGCGTCGTTCATCCGAAGGCTTGCCAGACCAGTAGAGTGTGTAGCCCGCGCCGCGTTCTTGGAGGCTGCCAACATCTGCCAGGCGGACTTCACTGAGAGCGGCTATGTCGATGTCAAGTCTGAGGAGTTCATGTGCAATGAGGGCAGACCGACGTTCAGGTCGGTGGCTGTCAGCCTTGTCTAGCATGGTTCTGATGTTCCAGCATGCTAGCTTGAGTTTGTGAGCATCTTTTGAGGGGGAGGACGTGGAGGGGGAGGACATGGAGGGGGAGGACGTGGACCTGTCCTCGGGCCTGCGCAAAGGAGCTTTTAGGTGGAGTGTATTGCGCGCAGTACTGGCCCCACCCTTTACACCCATGGTTCGTGTGCCGTGGCCAAGCAAGCTGGGACGTGGCAGCGAGGTCCTTGGGTCGTAGGTTTTATATCGGAGTGGCCTTCTCCTATGCAGGTTTCTTACCCGGGCTGGAGGGGTCTGCCTCCCCTCTTAGGTCGGTCCATACTGCCCGGATCCGGGCCGAGGCCGCTGCTGCTCTCCCTGTGCCCTGACTGGGGCCGCCGCCTCCAACTCTCTGCCCAGACTGGGGCCTCCGCCTGCCTTACTCGACCGAGGCCGGGGCCGCCGCCTCCCCCTTGCTCCTGCCCGGATTGGGGCCGCCGCTGCCTACCCTCAGCCCGGACCGGGGCCGGGGCCGCCGCTGCTCTCCCTGTGCACGGAATGGGGCCGCCGTCTTTCACTCTCTGCCCGGATTGTTTAACACCCCCAATAATAGGAGAAAGATAAACACTCAGCTCCTTTTTGAATCATGGTTCTGATTGCTGGTTACTGTGAGTCATTGTCCAGCAGCTTGCAGCCTGTGTGGGTCCTTCAGCTGGTGAGCTCCTCACTGGTCCGCTGCCATGATCACCTTCGCTGTCAGGACATCTCAGTTGCAGTTAATGCAATAAAAACAAACGAGGCTTCAAAAGTTTTGGCATATTTTTTGGTGATCCTGCGGTAGCTTATGGTTGGGGTCACGGTAGTACAGTATTGGGGAGCTGTTGGATGCAGAGATGCTGGACAGGCTTCTGTACCTTCTGTCGGAAGGTAGCAGAGAGGAGATGTTGCGATCAGGGTGGTAGAGGCCCTTTACAATGTTGCTTGCCTTCTTGAGGCAGTGTAAAAATGGCACCTGGAAGTGACGAGGTGTTGACAGGAGCAGAGCAAAGAAACTCTCAGGTTTACATGAGAGTAAAATTTCATCTCTCAGTTTTGAGTTCCTGTGAAGAGAATGAAGTCTGAGGAGGTGCACACACAACTTTAAATTTGCAGCTGTTTAGAGGGGCATATACAGGCATCTTTAATGTAGTTCGATAAGCATGTGTTGATGTGTCCATTCCTTTGAACATGCTGTTGGACGGGTATCATAGGGTCAGGATTGAGGAGTAATGCCGCTTCGTACACACCTCTGGGTGATATCAGGAGTTAATCTGAAGCCTTAACACCCCTCACATCATTTTAATGTCCTTGAAGCACCTTACATAAAATTCTCTTTACCCACAGAAGGAAAGAAGATGTGAAGCAAAGCAGAGATGCACAAGACATCAAACAAGCTCTGCTGGAGGAACTCAGCAGATCAAGCAGGCATCGCTGGGAGAGAAAGAATAGTTAACATTTCAACTCTTGATTCTTTTTCACTCACTGAGTTACTCTATTAGAGCTTGATTAGCTTCACATTCCAGTAAATGCAGCCTCCCGTGTGTCTCAATACACAAGATATTTACTGCTAATTGAAGACTTGAAATTTATTTTAAATTTAAATTACATACTTCTTACAGACAGCCCGGGTCACTGGAGCTGAAAGAGTGTTGCATTAACCATCACGCTAACCGTACCACAATACCTCATCTTATACCTCACTGCTTAGCGTTCAGTTTCAGGAATTGCATATATCAGTTTGAAGTTGGGTGCCAGTGGGATCTGTGAGGAAGATTCCAACAATCTTCAGGATTACTTGGACAGATTTGGAGAATGGGAAAATGTATGGCAGATGCAGTATAGTGTAGATAAATTATAATAACAGGTGGACAGATTATTATCTCAATGCTGAGAAATTTATAAAAGGGAAGGTGCAATGAGATCAAGGTGGCATGTCAGATATATTTTAAAGAGTTACAGCGAGAGATTAGTTGGTACAGAGCAAAGGCAACATAATGTTGTGACTTTGGGGTTCATTCAGAAATCTGATAACAGCAGGAAACAAACTGTCCCTGAATCTGATGGTGCATGATCTCACATTCATGGATACTATACTCTTCCAGACAGGAGGGAGGCTTGGAGAAAGTGTGGTCAAGGTTGGATGAGTCTTTCAATATGTTGGTTGCTTTTTTAAGGCAGCGGGAGTTACAGATGGAGTCGATGGAGGAGAGGTGGGTAGGACCCAAAAACCTCTTCAGTTTCTTGTGGGTGGAGCAGTTCCTGCACCACACAGTGATTTACCCTAATTGGATGCTTTCAAAGGTGCACCTATAGAGGTTGTAGCGGAATATTGGTGACATACCACATTTCCTCAGGCTTCTGAGGAAGTAGAGGTGCTGATATAGTTTCTTGCTCATTGCATTGGAGTTGGTGGACCAGGACAGGTCATTGGAGATATTTACTCTGTGGAACATAATTGTCAGCTAGCTTCTACTTCTGCAATATTGATGTGGACCAGGGAGTGAGCTGCACCCTGCCCCCTCACCCCCTCCCCACAGAGCTCTATGATCAGCTCCTTGGTTTTGCTGTCACCAAGGAAGAGGTTTTTGGTCTGACACCAACCCACAACTCCCTCTATTTCTCTCCCATACTCATGGGACATCCTGTGTTCAACAGTGGTTTAGCGGCTACTACGGGAGAGCTACTAAAGAAATACAAACACATGCCAGAGTAGTTAACTCAAGACTGGTTTATTGAAGCTTTACAAGCGGCTTTTATTCCCTGCCTGTTCTGGGCTCTGTGGGACAAGGTGGGACCTTGTTAAGGGACAGCTGCTGGTCCATGGGACCAGCAGGTTTAAATTGAGACGTGTTAATGTACCGTGCCTTTCAGCAGGGGCCCCAGCCGATCAACGCGCCATCCCTCGGCACTCAGTACCGCTAGCATGCCAGCCCTTGGGTAAGTCTGTGCACTACTCTGACGGTGGCAGTTCGCATTACCGCGCTGAGCGCCTGCTCGGCCCACTACACAGCTGCTACATTGGTACCATTAGCGAATTGATGGATGGAGTTGGAGAGGTGTTTTTCCATGTAGTTGTTGCTGAACAGGGAATATATCAGGGAGATGAGTACATTGCCTTGTGGGGTCTGGGGTTAAGGATGATAATGGAGGAGATGCCTTCACCAATCTTCACTGATTGTGTCCTATGGAATAGAAAGTCATAGATCCAATTGCAAAGAGGGGTGCTGAGACCAAATTCAGTGATCTCTGATCTGAAGACTGTGAGGGAAAATGACATAGTCCGTGTCAAAGCAACTTTGATGTACAGTTAACCCATCTGTGGAATTCTTATTTGGACAAATGGTAAATGCAATTGAAGGCAATAAATAAGGTCAGTTACATGGTCAGTTAATCAGGATCGGAAAGAGAAAGGTTGTATTATCAACATCCCTCTGTATCATTGAGATGTTTTATAAAGTTTTGGCAGTAATTACAGGGAAAGATTAAACAGATTTGGATTTTATTCCCTGGACTGTAGATTGAGGGGAGATTTGATAGAGGAATACAAAATTATGAGGGGGTCACATAGAGTAAATGCAAGTGGACTTTTTCACCTGAGGGCAGGTAAAATATAAACGAGAGGACATGAGTTAAGGGTGAAAAGGAAAAAGTTTAGGGGAATATTAGGGGAAACTTCTTCACGCAGAGAATGGTGAGAGTGTGGGAAGAACTGCCAGGTGAAATGGGGAATGCAGGCTCAGTTTTAAAATTGATGGAAAATTTGGATCCGTACATAGTTGGGAGGGGTATGGAGAGATATGGACTAGGTGCAGGTCCGTGGGACTGGGCAGAATAATATATAGGCTAAAGGGCCTGTTTCGGTGTTGCAGAGTTCTCTGGTTCTCCTCGGTCTGTAATTAATTGATACAAACACAGTGCCAATATTTGCTGGTATGTTCTTCAGAAGATGTCCTTTCAAGAATACCACGCCATTTCAATAATGATGGAAGATTAAATAGAGTTCAGGTTTATTGTCACATGCACCAAGGTGCAAAGCTGCTAATCAACTCTTACGCACTAAAGTGAAAATAGACAATTCCCGGTGGTGCTTCTACCACCTAAAACCTTGCTGGATTTTTTTGCATATGCTGTCAAGTTTAAAGAAAACAAACAAAAGGCATTATTTTCTGATTTAAATGAAAGCTTTTAATTTATCAGTACCATCTTAAGAAATGTATTCTCTGGTTAATAACTCTCAGAACTTATTTGTTGACTTAGCCATCATGTGCTGTGCCTTATCTGGTTTATAAACCATTTTTAAATAAGGAAATGTGAAGAAATATGTTTTAAAGGCAATAATGGCTGTTTGGGAGACAGAAAGCCGTTGTCATATCCACACTCCTGTTTGGCTCCGAATCATGGGTCCTCTACCGGCATCACTTACGGCTCCTAGAATGCTTCCATCAGCGCTGTCTCCGCTCCATCCTCAACATTCATTGGAATGACTTCATCAACAACGTCGAAGTACTCGAGCTGGCAGAGTCCGCAAGCATCGAATCCATCCTGCTGAAGACCCAACTGCGCTGGGTGGGTCATGTCTCCAGAATGGAGGACCATCACCTTCCCAAGATCGTGCTATATGGCGAGCTCTCCACTGGCCACCGAGACAGAGGTGCACCAAAGAAGAGGTACAAGGACTGCCGAAAGAAATCTCTTGGTGCCTGCCACATTGACCACTGCCAGTGGGCTGATATTGCCTTCAACTGTGCATCTTGGCGCCTCACAGTTCGACGGGAAGCAACCCCCTTTGAAGAAGACTGCAGAGCCCACCTCACTGACAAAAGACAAAGGAGGAAAAACCCAACATCCAACCCCAACCCACCAATTTTCCCTTGCAACCAATGAAAATTGATATTGTGTTTTTACAAGAAGCACATTTGATTGAAAAAGATCATTTGAAATTGAAAAGAGATAGGGTTGGTCATGTTTTTTCTTCTTTTAATTCTAAGGCAAGAGGAGTACTGATTTTGATTCATAAAAATTTACCATTTGAATTGGAATCTTTAGAGGGGATGCTGGCGGAGTATTAAGAGTGAACTGTAAATTTTTTGCTGAATCTTGGACTTTACTGAATCTTTATGCCCCTAATATAGATGATGAGCGGTTTATTTCAGAAGCTTTTTTACTGTTAACTCAAGCTAATGAAAATGTCTTAGTTGGTAGTGATTTTAATTGTGTTTTGGACCCTTTGTTGGACAGAAATCTAAAAAATATAAGGAAATCAAAGATGACAACATAAATTGATGCGTTAATGAAAGATTTAAATATGGTGGATATTTGGAGAAAAGTTAATCCTACAGAGAAAGATTTTTCTTTTTACTCTTCACAACTTGATTTATTTTCTAAAATTGATTCATTTTTGGTATCAGCATATTTACTAGGTAGGGTATTACGAGCGGAATATAAAAGTAGAGTTATATCAAATCATTCATTATTACATTTTTCTTGTGAAAGTTCGGAGGTAGTACACTCATCATTTAGATGGAGGTTTAACGCAATGTTATTGGAAAAAAAACAGAGTTTGTAACTTTTTTTAAAGAGCATATCTCTTTATTTTTGACTGAGAATGTTAATTCTATGGATAGTCATTTTGTAATATAGGACGCTTTAAAAGCTTATTTGAGGGGGAAGATTATTAGTTACTCTACGAAAGTTAAGAAACAATATATGGCAGAAAGTTTAGAGTTAGAAAATCAGATTGCTAAATTAGAGAAAGATGTTCAGAAAGGTGTAACAGAAGATTTTTTAAAAAGCCGCTTTAGCGAGGTTGAAATTACATTACAAACTTATCAGTTTGAGCGCTTAATTAATCAATCTAAACAAAGTTAATATGAATTGGGGGAAAGAGCTCATAAGGTACTTGCTTGGCAATTGAAAGCCAAACAGGCATCTCAGACTATTAATGCAGTTAAGAAGAATTCAAAAGTAACTTATAAACCTCAGGAAATTAATGACCAGTTTTATTCATTTTATTTAAAATTATATACTTCTGAGGGGAAACAGGACAATGGCTCTATTGACTCTTATTTATCTAAATTAAAATTACCGGTATTAGATGGAAATGATGTTCAGGAACTGGAATCTCCATTTACGGATTTTGAAATTGAGGAAGCTATTCAGGAAATGCCTAATGGAAAGTACCCAGGGGATAATGGATTCCCTGTGGAATTTTATAAACTTTTTTTATGATGATTTCTCTAATGTTTTTGGAGAAGTGTTGAATCAAGTTATAGAAGATCAGAAGTTACCAGAATTATGTTCAAGTGCTTTAATAACTGTTATTCCAAAAAAGATAGAGATCCATTAAAAGTGTCTTCATATAGACCTATTTCTTTATTAAATGTAGATTATAAAATTATAGCGAAAGTATTAGCTAATAGACTTGCTAAGTATTACCTAAATTGGTAAATATTAATCGAACAGGTTTTATTTAGAATAGAAATGCATCAGTCAATATATTTTGATTAATTATTTTGGTCAACGCATACTGAAAGCAACCTAACCACCCTATCTATGGTGGTTGCATTAGATACAGAAAAAGCTTTTGATAGGGTTGAGTGGGATTTTTATTTAAAGTTTTAGAGAAATTTAAATTCAGCCCTTTTTTATTGGTTGAGTTAAGGCTTTATAGGCGAACCCAATTGCTAAGGTGGTGACAAATGAACAGATTTATTTACCATTTAAATTGACTCATTCAACTCGACAGTGTTGCTCATTGTCTCCAGCCTTATTTGCATTGGCTATTGAACCATTAGCTCAGACTATTAGACAAAATGAAGAAATTAGAGGGATGAGGGTTAAGAATGAAGAATATAAAATTAATTTATTTGTGGACAATGTGTTGGTATACTTGATGGAACCGGAACGATCATTGAAACAATTGCAAGAGTGTTTGTTGAAATTTGGAGAATTATTGGGATATAAAGTTAATTGGGATAAAAGTAAAATTTTACCAGTTGGAGTGGCTGATTATTCTGAATTTAAAACTATTACAAAATTAAGGTGGACAAGTAAAATTAAATATTTAGGTGTGTTTATGGATACTAATTATCAATCATTATATCAATTAAATTACATACCTATATTAAGACGGATTAAAGCAGATTTGATTAAGTGGAGAGATCTTCCATTAACTTTGATTGGTTAGGTTAATTGTATTAATATGATAATTTTTCATCAAATTCAATATTTATTTCAGTCAATACCTTGTTTACTTCCTTAGGGTTTTTTTTCAAGATTTAAATAAAGCAGTGCGAGAGTTTTTATGGAAAGGTAAATTAGCTCGAGTGGTGTTGCATAGACTTACACGGAAGTATGCATTGGGCTACCACATTTTCAAAATTATTATGAAGCGGCCCAGTTGAAGTTTGTTAGTAGGTTGATGGATTTAGATCAGCCTCCTAGCTGGGATAAAGTGGAGATGGCATGTATTTCTAGGGTTGAGATACATGAATTTATATTTTGTTGGAATTTGATTTTATTACAGCAATATGATATGCCAATATTGAAACATTTGTTAAAATTTGGATTAAAAAAAACAGGGTCTTAGGGTCGAAAGATAAATTACCAATTTTAACTCCATTGTAAAATAATCAGCTTATTCATTTTTCAATGTTTAATAATTATTTAAAGATTTGGAATTCTAAAGGTATAAAGGCAATACAAGATTGTTTTGAAGAGGGCCAATTTCTTTCTTTTAATCAATTGAGAGAAAGATTTGATGTACCTGTAAATTTTTTGTTTGCGTATTATCAACTTAGAGCTTTAATAAAAAGATAATGATGGTAGACAGATGATTTTACCTACTTTGTCGAGATTTGAATCTTTGATTTCCTCTATACCAAAAAAGGGTTATGTTTCAGTTATGTATAATTTGTTACAAGATAGTACAAAACAAAGGACTCTACATCACCTTTGTTGACCTCACCAAAGCCTTCGACACCGTGAGCAGGAAAGGGCTTTGGCAAATACTAGAGCGCATCGGATGTCCCCCAAAGTTCCTCAACATGATTATCCAACTGCACGAAAACCAACAAGGTCGGGTCAGATACAGCAATGAGCTCTCTGAACCCTTCTCCATTAACAATGGCGTGAAGCAAGGCTGTGTTCTCGCACCAACCCTCTTTTCAATCTTCTTCAGCATGATGCTGAACCAAGCCATGAAAGACCTCAACAATGAAGACGCTGTTTACATCCGGTACCACACGGATGGCAGTCTCTTCAATCTGAGGCACCTGCAAGCTCACACCAACACACAAGAGAAACTTGTCCGTGAATTACTCTTTGCAGACGATGCCGCTTTAGTTGCCCATTCAGAGCCAGCTCTTCAGCGCTTGACGTCCTGCTTTGCGGAAACTGCCAAAATGTTTGGCCTGGAAGTCAGCCTGAAGAAAACTGAGGTCCTCCATCAGCCAGCTCCCCACCATGACTACCAGCCCCCCCACATCTCCATCGGGCACACAAAACTCAAAACGGTCAACCAGTTTACCTATCTCGGCTGCACCATTTCATCAGATGCAAGGATCGACAACGAGATAGACAACAGACTTGCCAAGGCAAATAGCGCCTTTGGAAGACTACACAAAAGAGTCTGGAAAAACAACCAACTGAAAAACCTCACAAAGGTAAGTGTATACAGAGCTTTTAGGTGGAATGCAGTGTGCGCAGTACTGCCCCCACCCTTTACACCCATGGTTCGTGTGCCGTGGTCAAGCAAGCTGAGACGTGGCAGCGATGTCCTTGGGTCGTAGGTTTTATATCGGAGTGGCCTTCTCCTATGCAGGTTTCTTACCCGGGCTGGAAGGGTCTGCCTCCCCTCCTAGGTCGGTCCATACTGCCCGGACCGGGGCCGAGGCCTCCGCTGCTTTCCCTGTGCCCGGACTGGGGCCGCCGCCTCCTACTTTCTGCCCGGACCGGGTCCTCCTCCTGCCTCACTCGACCGAGGCAGAAAAAGAGCAGTTCACCACCTCGTTCTCAAGGATAGTTAAAGATGCATCAGAAATACTGGGTCAGAAATGCCCACATTCCATAAATTAATCAAAGAAAAATTAAAGCATCTCAAATTTTTGGAAGCATTCGTTACACAAAAGAGGTGTCTATTTGTCTCATTGAGCCTGTTATGAATGTTGGAAGAGTCCTAATCCCCATTATTGCCATAAAACCCACAAAAGATCCCCTCCATCCAATATTCTCTCAAAGCTAATATTAATTCTGCCACTGCCCACCTTTTGCAATGTATTCTAGTGATTTCACTCTTAAAAAAATGTTTACTTTGGTGAAAATCACCTTAGCTGTGATCTCAAATGCAAATCAATGTTTTTTTTGGTAACATTTATAAAACAAGGGAAATGTTTGATAAGGACTTGAATAGATTAGGAGAACGGGCAAAGACATGGCAAATGAAGTACAATGTTGGAAAGTATACAATCATGCACTTTGGTAGAAGGAATAAAAGGGAAGACTATTATTTGGATGGGGATAAAATTCAAAATTTGGATGGGCAAAGGGACTTGGAAGTCCTTGTGCAGGGTGCCTTGAAGGTTGACTTCCAGGTGAGTCTGTGGAGAGGAAGGCAAATGCAATGTTGGCATTCATATCTAGAAGAATAGGATATATGAACAGGGATGTGATGTTGAGGCTTTATAAGGTACTGGTGTACGGGGTACAGGTTTTGGATCCTTACTTCAGAAAGGATGTGCTGGCATTGGAGAGGGTTCAGAGAAAGTTCACAAGAATGATTGCTGAAAAGAAGGAATTTTTGACAGCTATTGAACTATACTCCTTAGAAGAATGAAGAGATACCCGATAGAACGTTGAAAGGTCTGGACAGAGTAAATGTGGCAAAGTTGTTTCTCATGGTAGGGGAGTCTCGGACAAGAGGGCATCCACTTACGAGATATGGAGGAATTTCTTCAGCCAGAGAGTAGGAAATCTCTGGAATTTTCTCCAATGGGTGGCAGTGGAGGCCAGGTCATTTTTATAGATAGTCAGGGTATCAGAGGTTATGGG
This sequence comes from Narcine bancroftii, assembly GCF_036971445.1. NCBI lineage: Eukaryota > Metazoa > Chordata > Chondrichthyes > Torpediniformes > Narcinidae > Narcine > Narcine bancroftii. The sequence continues at coordinate 475,190,509 of NC_091469.1, read as the reverse complement.
GAGAAGGCAGGGGAGCGGGAAAATAGATCACTCATGATGAAATGGCGGAGTGAACTCGTCAGTCCAAATAGCCTGGTTCTGTTCTTATATCTTCTGGTCTTATGGATTGCAGATAATTTCTAAGTTTTGAAATAGAATCAAACCCAGCTTGCTCCAGTTGAATTCTAGGCAAGTCCCATTTGCCTGCATGTGGTCCATTTCCTTCTGAGCCACTCCTATCAATATATCAGTCTAAAAGCTTTTGAACATTGTAATTGTCCTTGCTTCTATAGCTTGGACAGCTTGTATAGACCACCATCTGAATGAAAACATTGCTCCTCAGGTCTGACTTAACTCCCTTCTCTCTCACCTTAAACCTGTGCCCTCTAGTTCCAGGAATGTCTATCCTGAGAAAAAAAGACTCTGTGCATTCACTTTATCCATGTCCCACATGATTTATAAAACTCTGTAAGGTCATCCCTCAACATCTTACACCGGGGAATTATAAAATGGGCAACATATTTTGTCAAAAGACTTGCTTCTTGAAAAAAAATTGGGGATTAGAATGACACCTTCAAAATGAACAGAAAGATTATTTCAGATTTGCTGTATCGTATAGGAAGTTGGAGTAACATTAAATTAACTTTTATTGAATTTTGCATGTTTAATCACATAATGATGTTGACACATTACAATCGTTCATCCGACCTAAAAATGTTTTGGTCCTTATTTTCATTTCTACTCAGCATCTGATGTCTCTCATGTCAGTGTCCAACTTAGTCCAGTACTGATGGGTTCCAGTTGTCCTGATATCACTTTTCTATGGTCGCAGTGTCCTAGTGAAACCTCTCACCATGTTTGTCGTTGACAGCACCAAGCTCAGCAGGAAAGAAGTCCAAGTGCAAATGCAGAAAATGAAATTTCAATGACATGTTGCACTTCGTGGTTTTGGATGCCTCAATAGACCTGAAATATGACAGTAAATCATAAAAATAAGTTGTATCTTTTTTTAAAAAAATTATATAATAGGAAATTTTAAGGTGATTTTCATGATCAGTCACCCAAAATGCATAAAATACAGCCAAAAATGTTCAGGAAGCAAAATCTTTGTTGTCCAGTATAATCCTTCCCTGGAACTGAAGGCCTCATGTCCTGACAATGTTCAATGGAGAATAAGCTTGGGTTTGATTGGCTAAAACTTCACCTCTGATTCACAAGGATGGAGGCTCTTGTCTTTCTCACAGATTCAAGTATATTATCTCAGTCTTGTTCAAGACTGGCCAAGAAATGTTAGGTTTCTCAAAGCATGGACCAGTTGAGCATTGGTGCAAGGTATCAACTGAAACTGTTATATGTTTTTCAGATCAAAAATACTTGTGTAATTGTTGATACAGTGTAATCAATGATCCCCCCTTTTTTTGGCCCAAAAAGCACATTTTCGTATGACCCTTTTTAAAGTTGACCACCCCCTCCCCCTCCTTTTTGGCTCCAACCATCTGCCCATCTGAGTTCTGGACTCCCCCTCCCTCCCACCCCCCCTCACCACCATCAGAGCTCCTGAAGCCTCCACCGACCACCCTTCCAGGCTACCATCACCCCAACTGCCAATCCTCACCAGACATAACGCCCATCCGAGCTACCAACATGCCGACTGCTCGCCCACTAGAGCTCCTGACACCCTGAACACGGACTCACCGTGTTCAAGCTCCAGACGCCTTGAATGTCACAGATACTTAGAGGTACTTACCGAGGTCCAAAGTATGACATGTAAAAATCAAACTCACCTCCCCCACAAAGAAATTTGACCCGAAAAATTGGTCCCAAAAAATTGATGATTGTATGAGTATATAAGGTCAACTTTCTAGGAATTGTAGCAGAGGCAGGATTCTGAAAAGCCTATTTTTTGGTTGGGGTTGAAGGAATAATTAGAAGGGTTAGAAGATGCCTGGCCATGAGGTGAGTAGATTGGGAGAAAGGGACAAGGCAATCAGATTAATGATTGTGTCGCAGGAACACATTTGGGAATTGGGAGTAGTGATGGGAGCTCGAGAGGGTGAAGATTAACAATTCTATCAGAATGTGGTGGAGCAGAGATCAGAGATTGAGGGGGTCAGCATCTGTGCATTGGGATGCCATAACAACTGGAATGGTTGGGGTATGGGGAGTCACCTCAGTGCACTGCGTGCAGAAAGATTAAATGTCTTCATTGCAGTAAGACATTGGCAAGATCTGCTATTTCCCAGAGTGTCATGGATGGGGCTCCTGGGATGACTTGGCCCATGTATCTTTGCTGGGAATGCTGCGCATGCATGGAAGTAAGGTCCATGGTGAGAGCCAGGTGTCAAGATTGCCACCAGGTTGGCATATATGCTGTAGGCCAGGTCTGCGGTCGGAGCCAGGGCTGCGATGTGGATGAGCGGGGAGCAGGAACACAGGTAGGTTTGCAGCCGGCATCAAGGTCGGTAGTACTTGTACACCTCCTGCTTCCATGAAACTCACAGGATTCATGATTTGCACAATGCTATTACATTGCCTGTGACCCAGGTATGAATCCAGCACTGTCTGTAAGGAATTTGTACCTTCTCCCAGAGACCTGCATGGATTTCTTCCACATGCTCCAGTTTCCTCCCACCCACTAAAAATGTATGGGTTAGTGTATTGGCCATGCTATGTTCCAAAATTTAAACTTGTAAAAATTCACTGAAAAAATTATTGTGCTATTGTGTAACATCTATAAAAATCAAATCAAAGTTCAAATTGGTACCAATGGGCAGATGATTCGATCATCTGGAAAATCTACTGGTCCAGCATTCTCAAGGATACTGGATGACCAGAGTTTTCCAATTCTGGAAACTGGAAAATGAGCTTGCAGTAAAAGATGGGGGTGTGCTTGGAGTGAGGTGACACCGGACAAGAGAGAACTCTCAGAAATACTGCAATGGTAAAGTGTTAGGTCTGCTTTGTTCATGAATGAGTGAGTCAGACACCAGACTGAGTCGAAATCAAGGTTCTTTGTTCTTTATTACCAGATTGTAACACTTGCAACTAACAGTGTTAGTTGGAGAAGGCGCATTCTGCCGTTATCAGCAAGTGGTGTTTTTTATATACCTTAGGATACGTACTTAGTAAATTATCATACCATGACATTGTCCAATGAATAAACTGTTGCTGTCCCTCTCTGCACATCAATTTGTCATCCCCACTCTTATCTTGAGAGTACAAGGTCACAACTGCATCTTGTTACGGCCCAGCACTGGGTGACTCCCTCTACATTCCCAGCTCATGATGTTTTTACCTAACATAAAGAGAGGATCATAAATGGAAATTGAAGAAAACTAGAGAAAGAGGAAAAAGAGAGTGCAAAGGATGTAAGGTGTTAAAAAAAAATGGAGACAACAGTAGCCATAAAAGAAAAACGTTAAAGTTCAAGTAAGATTACTATGTGGGGATATGCCATTGCAATTCTAATCCATATGCAATGCACACCCCCCCCCCCACCAATATACACACATTTATCTGCATATCTGTAACTGAGCATGAAAAGCAAATGATGGTTATAATTACCAGGAAAACACAATTACTATTTGGATAAGTGTATGCCAGAGAAGAATCCTAGGTTTATGGTTGCTTCAGAAGAATCAAAATAATACATTATTCAAATGTTGAAGGTGTAACTGGGAAGAATATTTTCTGAATAAATATTTTTGTTGGTTATTTCATGAATGTGCAGATTATGAGAGCATAGGAAACACAAAAGTAATTGATACTTAGAAGTTGGCATGGTTTGATGATAAATTGATCTGTGCCTTCGCCATTGATAAACGTGCTTATGCCAATGCAAATCCTTGTCAATTAACTCCATGAAGCCGCTTATTGCGTGGATGCATAAACACCATTTGTCTGTCCAATCAATAAGATAATGTTGTTACAAGATCAAACCAGCAACCACAAAGAAGGCAGATGACACAGGGGTAAAGATGAACAATTACTTTATTAACAAAATTTCACCTTCAAACTTTAATTCAAAATCCCCCCTTTTATAACAATGCCCACTGGTTAATATACAAATTTCTATAACAATGTAAAACTAATAAATTCCCCAGCCTAAATATCACATATGTAATCAAAGTCTAAGTCATATTTCCAACCAGCCCATACAAAAAAAACTAAGATACAAAACACATAAGACTCACAAAACTTTGACTTCAGTTGAAGTAAAGATCGTCAACAAAATTCAGTTTGTTTGGTAAACTGAAGCCAAAAGATCTTTGAGAGAGAGAGAGCACAAAATTCGAAGTGGTCTTCTTATGTTGCTTGCAGAGAGAGGAACAATGGCTTGGTCTGGATCCTTCTGGCTGCCTTCGGAATGTTCCTCCCTTTTAAAATGCCCAACATTCCAAACTGCCTCCCAGACTATGACTCAGGCTTGGGCCTCCTTCCACTTCACAGCTACACCCAGTGGTGGTTTGTTTTCCAAGTCCAGAAATTTCTAGATCATCTTCTGCACATGCCCAGTCCGTCTCCCACTCTCTCAGCAGTCCATCTTCACCTTGGCTCTTAAAGGCAAACTGTCCCTTTCCAGCACAAAACCACGCAACCACAATACACAACACAGAACTTTGTAACAATGTTAAGAAAGAAGGTAAACAAGAAAATCTGCAGATGCTGGCATCTAGTGCAGCAGAATAAAGTACTAGAGAAACTCAACAGGCCATGCAGTATCTATAGAAAGGAAAAGGCTGTCGATGTTTCAGGTCTGAGTCCTTCTTCAGAAGGGGTCTGTTGATGAGGAGCACTGAGGTGTGCAGTGGGACAGAGGGATCTGGGAATACAGTTACATAATTCCCTTAATGTGGTGTCACTGATAGATAGGGTTCATAAAGAGAGCTCTTGGTACTGTAAGGTAAAACATCATGAGATGGGAATGTGTAAGGAGTTACCCTGTACAGGGCTGTAACAAGAAGGGGAGGTGTCCTTGTACTCCTGTTAGGTAAAACATCATGAGATGGGAATGTGCAGGGCTGTAACAAGATGTGAATGCATCCTTGTACTTACAAGATAAGAGAGACATTGATGGATTGAGAGGCAGGAAGCTAGCAGGGAAAGGATAGCAACAGTTTTAGTCATTGGACAAGTAATGATATGATGATGTTCTAAGCACATATCCAAGGGTATAAAAAATCACCATTTTGCTGATAACGGCAGAATGCATTCTCCGACTAACATGGTTAGTCGCAAGTGTTACAATCCGGTAATAAAGAACAAAGAACCCTGATTTCGACTCAGCCTGGTGTTTGTCTCACTCATTCATGAACAAAGCAGACCTAACAGTACATAGGCCTTTGAAAATCAAAGTAATGAGTGCAGGAGTTGAAATATTATGATGAAGTTATATAAGACATTGGTGAGGCCAAATTTGGAGTATTGTGTGCAGTTTTGGTCACCTAATGACAAGAAGGATATCTGCAAGATTGAAAGAGTGCAGTGGCGATTTACAAAGCAGTTGCTGGAACTTGAGGAACTGAGTTGGAGGGAAAGGATTAACAAGTCAGGACTTCATTCCCTAGAAGAATGAGGGGAGATTTGATAGAGGTACTGTCAGAAATAAAACTTCTCACACATGAGTCTCTTTAAAACTGTTGACACGACAAGCTTTATTTACAAGTCTGCAGAGTTGGACTCAACTGGCTTCTCACCAGTTAAGCCCCGATACATACAGTGCATTGATTTTTATACCCTTATTGTTTGCCCTTCCCCTTCTTATTAATACTGTTTTAATTGGTTAGTATTACAAAAGCATTCTAAGTATAACTGCATTTTTAATTATCACGTTCGTTACGTACGCTGTGAACTCTACATACACTAAATTCTGTTTCTCACCCTTCTTATCAATCCTTTGTCTCCTGCATGTCTCTCACTATGACCATGAAAAGATAGGTTTTTAAAAAAACATATTCAGCTGAACCTTTTGTCCTTGGCTGCTAGTAAGCTCCCTGTCCGTTCTGGCTTCCCTTTTTATGATTAATCATCACATTTTAACTTAAGTCATTTTAACCTAAATTCTCTATATATAACAGGTACAGTACAACTCCAATTAACCAAAATGGTCGGGACTGGGCCTACGTCAGATAAACATTTTTTCCAGAGTACTGGTCATTTTTTTAAAAACAGCCCAGTAGCAACAGCAAATCACTTGTATCAATGTTTAAACAACAACAAACAACAAGGGAAGGCTTTATGAACATTAAAATGATGTTTAATTCTTACCAAAAATACGCTGGCTGCCGCCGATCCCTAACACATCCCAACTGTCGCTGCCGATCACTGAGGCCTCCCAACCATGCCGCAAATCGTTGACACATCCTCACCGCTGCTGATAATCCCTGGGGAGGCATTCCAAGCCTGTGGAACACTCACTGCTGAGTCGGCGAGCTCCTGTCTTCCCGGCCACCAGAACTCCTGACACCCACCCCAACTCTGAATCCTCCCCTCAGCCTAACATGCACACACAAACACACAGAAGTCCCATGTGCGTGTGCAGTAGTAGGTCAAGGGGAGTGTTTGGAGTCAGTGTCGGGTGTGCTGAGGAGGGAGGAAGAGAAAGGGATAAGAGGGAAGGGAAGGGGAGGGAGGGAGGGGAAGAGGGAAGGAAGGAAGAGGAGCGAGGGAGGAGAGAAGGGAGGGAAGGAGAGGAAATGCCACTGAGTCCTACATTCCGCTTCTGCTTAGGAGACAGCTCTCCTTGACACCGGGATGAGGGATTCTTCTGACCACTTGTGGCTGGGAGACAGTGTAATGCAGTTTGAGAGGGAGAGTTGGAGAGAAAAGTCAGTAGGGGAAGGTAAAGAAGAAATGGAAAGAGAAAGTGGAGGGAGTTACCTGAAATGAGGACAATTGTCGTTTTAATTTCATGCCGGGTGAATTTTTTTTCAACCTGTTAGGTCATTTCAGCTCTGAAAAGAATTTTGATAAATGAGGATTTCAGACAATCCGATTTTGGATAATCGGATTTGTACTGAATATAAAATTATGATGGGTGCAAATAGAATACATGTAGGTTTTTTCCACAGAGGGTAGGTGAAGGGGAAAAAGTTTAAAGGTAACATTAAGGGGAATGTCTTCATGCAGAAAGTGGTGAGACTGTGGAACAAGCTGAATTGGTGAATGCAGGCTCAATTTTGACATTTAATGAAAATTTGGACAGGGATGTGGAAGAATATTGTTCAGGAGCAAGTCAGTGGGACTTGGCGGAAAAATAGTTTGGCACACACTAGAAGTGCCTAAGGGCCTGTTTCTGAGCTGGAATGTTATATTGGCTTTATGTTTAATTTAACCATATAACCATATAACCATTTACGGAGCGGAAACAGGCCATATTGGCCTTTCGAGTCCACACCGGTTCACTTCTTTTCTTTTGAAGGTGTGTGATGAAGGAATGGGAAGAGAAATGCCGCATTCAGGAGTGACACGGATGCTGCCTGTCAGCAGAATTCACTCATCAATATCTCCATGTGCTGAAAGTCCAACAAGTTTCAGGCAGTCCAAAGGGTGTCTTTCACTGGTCTTGACCAAAGTGCTGTACAGATCATATTAACTTAAGCAGCTATTTCAAGTGCAGTATAAAATGGGTACCTGAGGTACAATCACCTCAAAATGCTTGTGAGAGGATTTAAAAGGAAAGGGCTGATTTGATGGAGGGAGGAATGTTGTTCCACAGTTTGGGGGCGAAGGCGAATAGCGAAGGCACGATCTCCCCTGAGTTTGAAATTTGAGCGCAGAGCAAACAAGTGACCTAAATTGGCCGATCTGAGGGGTCTTGGAGTGGGGTAGGGCATTAGGAGATCATTGATATGAGGGGGCTAGTCTATTAAGAGCTTTGTAAACAAATTGGAGAAATTTAAAATCTATTCTGAGCCGTACTGGCAGCTAGTGAAGGAAGGCCAGAATAGGGGTGATATGGGCCCTCTTCTTGGCTCCTGTCAGGAATCTTGCTGCAGCATTCTGCGCAAGTTGCAGACGGGATAATGACGACTGACTAATGCCCATATAAGTGTTAGAGTAGACTCAACGGGAGAAAATGAGGGCCTGGATCATTTTTTTCAAGGTCTTTCATTGGCAGGAATGATTTGATTTTGGCAATAGTGCGGAGCTGGGAAAAGCTAGCTTTTACTACTGCAATGACTTGTTTGTCGAACTTGAAGGTGGAATCGAATATCACACCAAGGGATTTGATGTGTGGCTTGATGAGGGAGGATGTTATCATTGGAGATAGTTTTGGGGGAGTTGGGGGGAGTTGTTTAGCTACAGGAAGTTTTGAGCCATCCCGTTGGAAGCAGCTCCAAGTTAAAAGACACAACTAGGGGCATGAATTTGCTTACAAGAGGCTTGCTTGGACAACACACGTGGATATTGAAATCACCAATGTTGTGTCCGGGTTGTACCATCAGAGGTCTTAATAAACACTACAGGGCTTGTAAGTTTAACAGCACATTACTCACATCCAGTTACTGGGTCGCGCATAGATACAATGTGTCTCACCGCGCTTTATGTCCTCCAGACAGTAATTTGGGCTGGTTATCTTTGCTTGGTCATTGGGCTTCAAGGGGAGATAGAGTTGAATATCATCAGCGTAGCAGTGGAAGGAGATGCCGTGCTTTTGGATCATATGGCCGAGGGGAAGCATGTATCAGGAGAATGGGGCCCAGAAAGGGTAGCAGAGGTCCATGTTGACTGAGAAAGTCCTATCACTAAGATAAGATTTAAACCTGTTCAGGGCCATGCCATCGACACCAACCCTCTGCCAGAGTCAATGTATTAAAATAGTGTGATCCACAGTATCGAACACAGTGCTGTTCAGAATTAGAATGGCGGAGCTCCCTGAGTCAGTGGCGAGGAGCAGGTCATTGTTTACTCTTAGTAAGGCCGCCTCTGTGCTATGGTGGGCTTTATAACCTGACTGGAATCTTTCATATATGTTTTGATGTAGGTAGGGCAACAATTGGATAAGAACAAGTTTTTGAGAACCATTGACAGGAATGGAAGTTTTGAAACAGGTCTGTAATTGTTGGTTGTGGTGGGGTCTTGGTTAGGTTTATTCAGGAGGGGCAGGACCACAGCACGCTTGAAACAAAATGAAACTGTCCCAGTGGCCAAGGAACTGTTAATAATAGAGAGAATGCTAGGACCAGCTATATCAAAAACATCCCTTAGAAAGGCCGTAGGGATAATGTCGAGGGGGCATGATGAACACAATCTTTCTAAGGGTGGGTAGTGTGATTGGGCTGGAACAGTCCAAATTGGATGAACAGAACTGTGATACAGTTAGGTTGCGGGTGGGGGGTGGGGGGGGGGGGGGGTCGGAACGTTTGTCCTGATGTTCTTGACTTTGTTTATGAAGAATTTTTTAAAGTTCTTCGCATTTGGTAAGAAATGCATCAGATGAATAATGATGAAAGTTCCTCTGTGTTGAGGTGGGGGGGGGGGTGCCTCCATGGTGGTAGTACTTGGGGCTGCTTTAAGGGCCTCTGAGAACCTATTCATTAATGTAGAGGGAGTAGTGTATAGGAAGACTAAATTTGTTTGGGGAGCGAGGCAGGGCTAGGTCAAAAGTAAATGCTGTATGTCCCAACACACAGATATCAATTATTGTCAGGTTGTTAATTGATAAATCGGACACAGGACTAGGTCAAGAATATGTCCTAGCTTCTGAGTGAGTCCCGTTGGAAGCAGCTCCAAGTTAAAAGACACAACTAGGTGCATGAATTTGCTTACAAGAGGATTGGTTGGACAACACACGTGGATATTGAAATCACCAATGTTGTGTCCGGGTTGTACCATCAGAGGTCTTAATAAACGCTACAATGCTTGTAAGTTTAATAGCACATTACTCACATCCAGTTACTGGGTCGCGCATAGATACAATGTGTCTCACCGCGCTTGCACCACTCTCAAGTGTGATGTGGCTCTTACTGTGTTAGTGTCCATGCTCTAGCATAAAATAGTCCCAGGTTTCCTCAGTATATAACATCCTTCCTTCTTAAAAAAATTATTAAAATTTAAGATTTCTTATAAATAAATCATTACTGCTTCTTTATCTGCAATTGTAATTAAGAATTAACTATTCTATTTACACATTTGCAGTTCTATATTCTTTTCCGCAGAATCACACTGGTGGTAACTGTTTGGTTCTGTGGTTCTTCTGCTGGTGGCTGTGCAGTCGTTGTGATGTTGTGGTCGGGATTTCGCCTCACGTCCCCTCACAAGTTGTTGGAATTACCGAAGCTGCTGATGTTCTGGTGCTTTTTGTGTCAGATCCGGTGTTGGGCGAATGTGGGTCCTGTTTCATCTCAGTTTCCTGTCAGATTCTGTCTCAATGATATATGACCTTGGCATCTCAGCTTTTCTAACAATCTTTGCTGGACTCCAGGTTTTTATCACTGGCTCTTGAACAGGCACATGCTGCCCTGTGAAGAGTTTTGGTAATGTTTGTGCATGTTTCCATCTTGTATGTTAGTCAACTTTCTTCTTACATCCTCTTGGTTGTCTGACGGACAGATTTTGCTTGGAAAGGTTGTCTTGAACTGTTTGGAAGCTCTGCTGGGGTCTTCATGTCGGCCCTCAAGGGTGTTGCTCACAGTGACAGAAGAGCAAGGTAAGGGCCTTCCATTGTTTCTCAACACTTAGTGAGAGTGTGTTTAATGGTCTGGACATGCCTCTCAATGAATCCATGGCCCTTTGAGTAATATGTTGATCATGTAGTGATGGTGAACCCATATTCTGCAGCTATTTCTCTGAATTCACGCAGCGTGAATTGAGTCCCGTTGTCACATATCATTTGTTCGGGTATCCCCTGTTCCGTGAAGTTCGCTCGTACTGCAGCAGTGATGGTTGGTGCTCTCAGGTCTTTAACTTTCCTAATAAAAGAGAATTTGGAGTACTCGTAGGATACAATGAGATACCACTCTTGGTTTTCTGTGAATCGATCTGCTCCCACAGTGTGCCATGGCCGGGTGGGTATTTCAGCGGGAATCATCTTTTCCTTTTCTTGTGTATTTCTGGCATGTTGGACACGTAGCCACCATTTTTTTGCTGTCCTTGTACATGCCTGAAAACTGCTGACTTTGCTCTACGTTTGCATTTCTCCAGTCCCATTTGGCCTTGATGTATTTTCTGGAGAATTTCTTTGTGTATTGTCTCTGGTACTATCAGCCGAGACCCTGCCAGCAGTACACCATTCTCCAGGGATATGTCGTCCCTGACAGACCAACACTGACGTATTGTAGGCTGCACCTGTTTTATCCTTTCTGGCCATCCCTGTATCATCTGTTGTGAGAGCAGCTGCACTGCCTCATCCTTCACGGTTTTTTCTTTAATCAGGTTTAATTTGTTACTGGTCCCACTGACGAGGTGATGTACCTTGATTTCCATGTCTTTCATTTCATATTTTTTTGTTTGTTTGGGGAAAGACATGACAAGGCATCAGCAAGCACCATTTCCTTGCCTGGCCTATACTTTAAGGTGAAGTCATATCATTGGAGCTGGAGGAGTAGCCTCTGCAATCTGGCTGGTGTCTTGCTGAGGTTCTTTCTCTGGATGTGTTCCAGCAGGCAAAGATCACTCTCTACCACAAACCATCTCCCACTGAGGAATTTGTGAAACTTTTTGCATCCATATACGACTGCCAACAGCTGCCTTTCGATATTGGCATATCGGGTCTCTGCTGTCGTCAGGGCTTTTGAGACAAAGGCTATCGGTTTTCCTTCTTGCACCAATGCTGCCCCGAGGCCTCTGACGGAAGCGTCTACTTGTAATGTGACAACTTTTTTTCTGTCGTGGTAGCTCAGTTCTATTTCTCTGCAGACCACTTCCTTAAGTTTGTCGAAATTTCAATGATGCGATGGTGACCACCGAAACTCCACATCCTCTTTAAGCAACTCTTAAAATTGGCTGTGTGGTCTGACATGTGTGGAGTAAAGGAAGTCATGTACTGGACCAGGCCAAGGAAGCTTCTTGGCCTGACCCCATCAGGTGTGTATACCACTCTGAAGAAGGAGTGTCACTCCTTAATTATATATTTGTCTGCATTGAGTTTGATGCCAGCCCCTCTTGTTCTCTCCATGGCCTTGTGTAGGTGAAGATCGTGGATTTTCCTGTCTCTACCAGAAACCTGGATGTCGTCTGCGATGCTGACAGTGCCTTGGCATCCCCTGTAGGTCTCATCTATCTGATGGAGAGGTGACCAGGTCCCTCGTCTTGATTGACAGACAAACAGGCTTACTTTCAAACAATTGTAATGAAATGGTTTCTGCCTCAGGCTTAATGTTGTTTCTATCATTTCACCTCACTGTCTGTCCCCTTACCTAGCATGCATATCCCAGTCCCTTAAGCACCCTACGTATACAGTGTGATTCTGGGAATGGGTTGCTCCCCAGGAACTTCCTGCTTGAAAGCTGTTGGAAATATACTGTTCTTGAATCTAAAGGTGATGGACTTTGGGCTTCTGTACCTTTATCTGAAGGTAGAGCAAGATGAGGATGTAACCCGAGTGACAGGAGTCCTTTGTGATGTTGGCTGCCTTTTTGAAGCAATGCCTCACATAGACGACATCAATGGATGGGAAGATGGAATCTGTGATGGACGTGGCTATGTTTTCTACATTCCGCACCCTTAAGTGTTCTTGGGCATTGAGTTACCAAGCTAGGCTGTGATGCAACCAGTCAGTACACTTTCCATGAGCACCTGTACATTTTGATAAGAATATTCAAATTTCCTTAGAGTCCTTAGAAAGTAGAGATGTTTGTGTGGCTTCTTCAAGATTGCCTTGAAGTGCTCTCGCCAGGAGATTTTTTTTTGATTTATGAACTCCCAGGAACTCCGTTGAAGGTTAAAAGAAAACTTGGAATTTTAAAAGAATCCAGTATAATGATGATGGCTACAGAACTATTGAATTGTTGTCAAACTCACTGGCACCTTTTGGAAAGCAAATGAATGGGGTAGGAAGGAAGCAAATGTAATTTGTGGCAAGTGTATGAAATTTGTAATGGGTTCAAGTTTCTTTATGACTAATGGATTGTATATCAATGGAATTGAATTGTTTCTTGACAAGTATACTGAGATACGATGAAAAGCTTTGTTTTGCCTGGTCAACCCATACTTAAGTAAAACAGTTAATGCAATAGTAAAACAAATGCAATGTAAGAACCTTGCAGCACATTGCAGTAAATGTCAAAAATTCCAGATGCCAGAAATCCAAACCACCTAAGAAGCCGGACTTTTCGAAAACTCAAATGTTTAAATTTAGCGGGCTTTTGTGTGTGTGCATGCGCGTGTGTGTAAACGCCATGGATGCACAGCAGCATTTTTATTTTTCTTTAAAACTGCTCATTTTGATAAATGAAGCATGCTGTATTTGCTAATGAATAAACTATCAAAATTTTCCTGTTCATTTCTTCTTTATTCCTCCTTAAATCTTATTTAAATCTTATAAACATTTTAAAAGTATTAGCTGAGAATCCAGAAAATGTGAAAATCTTTGTCTCCTATAAACGGAGAAAAGTCTGGCTGAGTTCCTCTAACATTTCAGTGATTTTATGACCATCACAACATCTGCAAACTCCCTGAAAAGTTTGGATTTTTTGACTTTTACTGTAGCTACAAAGTAAAAGGGCCATAGTATCAGAGTCATTCAGCACAGAAACTGGCCCTTCAGTCCACTACATGGATGCTGACACTCATCTTAACCAATCTAATTCATCAGTGAAACGAAAATGTTGGAAATATTCAGCAGATTAGTCTACAAAGGGCCTTCAGCCTGAGACAGTAGCTCTATTCCTCTATCAACAGATGCGGCCTGACCTGCTTCAACATTTTTTGTTTTTATTTTGGGTTTCCATGGTCAGCATTTTCCTTTTCACCGATTTACCTATACTTGGCCCTTAGTCTTCGACACTTTTGGTGATGCAAATGTTTGTCTAGGTTCTTCAATGTTGTGAGAGTTGCCAACCCAGTCACCCACTGAGGCAGTGTGCTTCTCTGGATGGAAACATTCTTCTTCAGATCCACTCTCAATTTTTCGTGTTAAACCTTTGTTCTCTAGTGTTAGTCAACTTTTTTGTTATGGGGGAATGTTTGTCACTGCCTACCCCATCAATGCCTTCCATAATTTTGTATACCTTTGACTACTCCCATCATCTTCTATTCAGGCTCTTAGCACACCTGAAGAAGGCCTCAAGCCCGAAACGTTGCTTTCAGTGGATTCTGCGTGAACCTGCCGAGTTCCTCCAGTGCTTCTGCGCACTCCATCTCATCTCTCCTCATAACTGAAACACCCAAAGAGAATTCAAACATCATTTTCTTCGAGATATATTCTGAAATTTAGTTGGTTAAAAAGGGATGGACACATGGTGGTGCTTCTGCCTTATAGCTCCAGGACTTGAGTTCATTCCAAATCCCAGACACCAAGTGTGGGACACAACTAACAGTCCGCCAGGGGAATTCAGTGGGTCGAGCAGCGACAATGGAGAGAAAGGATGGTCAGCGTTTCAGTTCTGTACCCTTCGTCAAGAGCAGAGACTAGGCCAGATACATCAGCTGTTCTTTTTCTTCCACCAGTGGTGCTCAACCTGTGAACTTCCTCTATCTGATTTTGTTTTATGCTCCAGATTCCATCATCTGTGGTCCCTGAGTCTCCAATCTGCAGCCTGTGTGAAGTCTGCACTCTCCCTTATAACCTCTTATCTATGGTCCTGTGTTATCCCTCCTCCCTTTCCTCCCTCCTCCCCTCCTGCTACCCCCACATTTTTATTTGGACCTCTACCTGTTTCTTTCAGATTCCAGATGAAGGGCTCAGGCCCAAAGTCTGCCTTTTACTTCCTGAGGATGCTGTGTGACCTGCTGAGTTTCTCAACACTTTTGTGCATTGCATTTGAGCCCAGCATCTGCCGATGCTTTTGCTTAATTTCCCCCTGTCTGTGTAGTTTTCTGCCCAATGCTCCTTCCACATCCCAAGGATGTGCAGATCAATGATCTAGCCATTGTAAACCACTAGGACCCAAGGGGAGGTGATGGGCATTGAGAAAGCATAAGCTGTAGAGTTAAAAAGAGGTAAAGAGGGAGAAAGTGGGCCTTCTGAGATTGCTCTTCTGAGAGGCAGCACTGATCAGATTGGCCTCCATCTGTGTTGAAAGAAGGAAGTCTGGTGACTGTGTGCAAAACTCAGACAGGTGAACAAAAAACTGCTTTGTTTCCTTTTGAATAGATTTAAGTCAGAAAATCTGGGGTCATTGCACAAATGTGCTGGATAAACTCAACATCCTTATCAATCCAGGCCCAAAACATTGGTTATCCTTTATTTTCTATGGGTGCTGTGGGACCTGCTGAGTTTCCCCAGCATATTTGCATCTTACATTACTTTCGTTTATTTTCACATTTGTGTATGGTATACTTGTCAAATTTAGACAGGATCGTGTGCAGCAGAAATATATGAATAACTAATGATGCATCAACATTTGCTGTTTTGTTTTTGTTTATTGAACATGAAATTGAATTAAGTTGAATTATTCATCGTTTCCTGCCCTGCAATACAATGAAAAACTTTACTGATGGAATATTGAAGGGAACAACATAGGGACAGGCCCTTCAGCTCACTGTATCTGTGCTGACCATGATGCCAAATTAAATTAATCCCATCTGCCGGGTCATGATCCATATCCCTCCATTATTCACATGTTCATGTGCCTGTGAACGCCTCTTAAACATCAGCACAGTAACTGCTTCTACTTGTTAAAATTTAATTTCGAGATGCTGCATGGTAACAGGCAAGACCGTGTCGCCTAAATACACCCGTGTGAACAATTAACCTAACCACTCCGTAAGTTTGTAGAGAGTGAGAGGAAACTGGAGCATCTGGAAAAAACCAGATGAGACGGGAGAACGTACAAAGGCCTTACAGGCGGTTTCTCCCTGCCAAAAATTCCATGCTTCTGCCATTCTTGGTGGTAAACAAAAATTGCCTTGCACATTTCCTTTAAACTTTCCCCCTCTCTCATTAAATCTATGCTCTCTGTTTGACATTTCCACTTTTTTTAAAAAAGAATTTATTTATTTAAGAAAACCGTTAATAAACAATATACAATCCAATAGAAGTAATTTTATATAATTATATATATAAAAAATTAAAAACATAAACACAAAGAATAAAACAAAAAAAGAGAAAAAAATATATATATCCCTCCCCCCACCACATCAACCATCTCTCTTAAGGAAAGCTTAAAAAAAAGGAAAATTATATAATACATCAAAGTACATCTAAATGCATATATTCCAAATACGGTAACCACTTTTTGACAAAAAAAGAATAATTCTCATGCAAATTATAAGTAATTTTTTCCTTAACAATACAAACTTTTAATTCATTATGCCATCATATTATGTTAATCACTGTGTTAATTTTCCATGTACTTGCTACACATTTTCGAGCTACGGACAGTACTAAACGTACAAATGCAATTTGAAATGTATCCAGCCCTAATCCCTTTAAAGGAACCATGTAACCCATTAAAAAAAATAGATGGATCTAATGGTAACTTAATGTTATATAATTTTTCCAAAATTAACTTAATTTCTTCCCAAAATGGTTGTACATAAACACAAGACCAAACAGCATGTAAAAAAGGTACCAGTACATACACCACATCTAAAACAAGAATCTGAGTTACTAAAACCATATTTTTTCAATTTCTCTGGAGTTAAATATAACTGATGTAAAAAATTATAATAAACCATTCCGTACCGTACATTTGTCAATTTAGTTACACTATCGTCGCACATTTCTGCCCAATAATCTTCAGGAAAAACAAAAGCTAAATCATTTTCCCACTTAAACTTAGACTTCTCCCATTCCGGTTTATCCATATTGTCTTGTAACACTGGATACATAACAGAAATATATCCCTTTTTTAGGTATAGAAGAAATCAAAGATTCAAATTCCATCAATACAGGTAAAGTCATCTCTCTACCATATGTCTTTCACCAAAGTCTGAAGTTGATAATAAACAAACAAAGAATTTTCAGCAATATCAAAATGTTCCCTCAATTGATTAAAGGAAAGAAACTGTCCTACAAAACAATCCTGCAATGTATTTATACCCTTAAAATCCCAACTCTTTAAATAATTATTAAATATTGAAAAAGGAATAAGCTGATTATTATATAATGGGGTTAAAATTGACAATTTGCCTTTTGATCCTAAAATCTTAGTTCTTTTAGTCCACACTTTTAATAAATGCTTTAATATCTGCATATTATATTCCCGCAACAAATTTATATTCCATCAATATATGAATTGATGCATCTCGATTTCAGAAATGCAAGCCATCTCAACTTTTGCCCAACTTGGGGGTAGGTCCAAATCCATCAATCTACTAATAAATTTCAACTGGGCTGCTTAATAATAATTTTGAAAATGGGATAATTGAAGCCCACCTAACACATACTTCCAAGTAAGTTTATATAATGCTACCCACGATAATTTACCTTTCCATAAAAATTCTCTCACAGCTTTATTTAAATCCTGAAAAAATCCTTTTGAAAGAGGACACAATATTGATTGAAATAAATATTGAATTTGAGGAAAAATATTCATCTTAATACAATTAACTCAACCGATTAAAGTTAACGGGAGATCTTTTCATTTAATTAAATCTGCTTTAACCTTTTTTAGTAAAGGAACATAATTTAACTTATATAAAGGTTGATGTTTCCACCTGTAATATTCTTCCTTGTAAATGTAATAACCTATTCTGGAAAATGAATCATGTCGAGACAAATAAAAGGAAAAATCCTTCTCCGTAGGATTGACCCTTCTCCAAATATCCACCAAATTTAAGTCTTTCATCAAGGCCCCAATTTGTATCACCATCTTTGATTTCTTTATACTTTATGGAGATCTATCTAATAAACGATCCAGAACACAATTGAAATCTCCCCCAACTAAAATATTTTCATTAGCCTGATTTAACAACAAAAAAGTATCAGAAATAAAACACTCATCATCTACGTTAGGTGCATAAACATTAAGCAAAATCCAAGATTCAACAAAAAAATTAAAATTCACCCTTAAAACCCTCCCAGTATTTCCTTTCATAGATTGTAATTCAAAAGGCAAATTCTTATGAATTAAAATCACCACAACTCTTGGCTTGGAATTAAATGAAGCAAAAAACACATGACCAACCCAATCTCTCTTCAATTTAAAATGTTATTTTTCAGTCAAATGTGTTTCTTGCAAAAAAAGCAATATCAATTTTCATTTTCTTAATATAAGCCAAAACTTGTTTTCACTTAATCGGGTTATTTAACCCCTGCACATTAAAAGTTGCAAATTTCAGATTAGACATCCCTACAAATTAATAATATAATCACTCACTACAAATCATTCCCCTTATAATATCTTAAAATCACTATCCCTCCCCTATTTTGTTTTTAATTTTAAAAATTCCCAAACAATTTTTTATAACCAAAAAAAACTACCCAAAGGTAGTAATGCCCTAAAAAAATCTGGGTGTGGTAAACCCCACTAGTGGCAGATGACTATCAAATATTTCAGTGCCATCCCCCCCCACCCCTGTCAGAAATACATTATTCACATCAACATAATCAAATATAATAAATATATTCAACCCATTGACTCCAATCCCAATGATTGTTCTGGGTCTTCAATGTCAATAAGACTTCTTTCTTTCCATTCTTCCCATTTCTCTACAAAAGAATCTTCCACTTTCTCCATTTTTTTCCTTATAACATTCAACCTGATTTTTACATTTTTAAAAATTTTCTTGCACTCTATCCACTGATTTGATACATTTATTAACATCACTCTTAACTGCAGTCATATGTGCAGACATAGTATTCATTTTAGTTGTCACTTCCAAAAATCTTTGAGTCATTCGTTGAAACATATTATCCATTTGATAAGCAATCCTTTCCAAAACAGCACACACAGACTCCATTCCAGATTTCAGTGCCTCTTTTTGAGGCCTACCTTCTCTAGATACCATTTCTAGTTGCTCCTGCGTGCTGCCCAGTAAAGGTAAGTCTTCTTCCTCTTCAGATGTTGTTGGTCCCTTTCTGATGCGGCTGCGGGTCTGAACACCCAAAGATGGCATCCTGACCATGTCGGGACGCCACTGCTCAGGCCCCCCCACAGCCCACACCCGATCCAACAACTCTCGTACCTTAGAGGCACCGCACATGCCCAGTAAGGCCAGGGTCTGTGCAGGTGCGGCTTCCAAAGCCACTCTGTGCGTCCCCCGCCCACCCGACAGCAGCGCAGGCTCACGGGCTCCTCTCTAGGCTGGGTCACCAGCATGCCCGGCATCACGGGCACATGATTTGTCACCAACCAAGCTCGTCGTCAAGCCAACGCCATCTTGCGAAGGCAGGATTGGCACTGGCATCATACTCAGCCAGGCAGGGGTCCTCTGTGCCGTAGGAACTCCCGAAATCAACTCCATGGCTTCAGTTAAGCAGGTAGGCCTCAATTCTTCAGCAATTGAGTTTTCATTTTTTTTTACATTAGTAGCCATTCTAACCCACTAATGTTCCAAAAAATAAAAATACAATTTTTAATCACTTTTATAAACTTTAAAAACGGGTACTTAAAAAACTAGCTGAGGAAGGGTGGGATCGCACATCTGTCCTCTACACCATCTTGCCACTCCTCCCGACATTTCCACCTTGAGGAAGAAAAAAACCTCTAGTTATCTTATCAAGGCCTCATAATTTTATAAACTTCCATTTGATCTCCTCTCTGCCGCTGATGTTTGAGAGCAAGGTGGCCAAACTTGCTTCATGTAAGAGCCACATACAACAAACTTCAAATTTTTGAGAGCTGCAATATTAAATGCACGTTTTTACTCTTACATCCACATTTGTTACAAAAAATGTATAAATATTAAGAAACACATGTACTTAATATTTATTCAGGTATGTAGATTTTTCAACTGCTATTTTATATTAGTTTTAACAATCAAAAAGTACACATATACATACCAAATATTTTCAAAATCCTGACTGATTATTGTGAGTCTCCATCTTGGCTAAGAGTGGTTCTAATCCCAGCTGATATATTGTCGAGGCTTTATGAATTAGCTTTGTCAGGTGTTGATTTGTAAGGATTACAGGATACTTCGACTGGAGAACGCTGTTTCATTGGGTTGTACTTGTACAATCAGATGACAATAAACTTGACTTCACGAACTTCATTACAGTGTACAGTGATTCACAGCAATATTTTGTGTTGAAAATTTAGATGAATTGCCCACTGGTTTTCTTCATTTCAGGATATTTTATTTCTGGAACTAGGATTTATAGATAATTTTTAGACTGAGGGTCCTCCTGTAATTCCATTGGTTTCATTTCCAAAGTAGTTGAATCTGTTACAAGAGGGCTGAGAATTGGACAACCATCATTGATTACATCAACCATGAATGATGTACAAGAAAGACAAAGCAGGGATTCCTCACACCTGGCTAAGAAGTTATCAAGCCATCCTTGTATTCTTTGAGTTTGTGGTCTTTTATTTGAAAATCATGGAAAGTTTTTACTCCTCTTGGGAAAGTGACTGAAGTTTCTCGACAATAGGTCTCTTTGAAAAACTTTTACTTTATTCTGAAAGCTAAAAAATGTCTGAGTGAGATCAGAAACAATCCGATCCTTCACTTGGAGTGCCAAGTTGAGAGTTTGTAGATGATTCATTATATCAGTAAGGAACACTCTTGCATTCATTCCTCATTTTCTGCTGAGGACAGATTCTTTTCTTTTGTTCAAGAATAGTGATAATAGGGTCCAGCAGATCCACAAATCTATCAAGACATTTCTGGTTGACAGCTACCTCACACTGCAGTAGAAAGAAACAACACTGGGCTGAACTTCATGCTCCAGTTCTTCCCATTTAAGCAGATGAAATTGAGAATTTTGAGGACAGATTTCATAACATTCAGGGAGTCAGGAGCTTGGATGGGCAGGAGGGTGGCTGGGATAGGGTGGTAAGCCCGAGTTTGGGGTGGTCAGGACCTCAAATGGGAGGATGATTGGTGTGTCAGGAGCTCAGATGGGAGAGTGGCAGGGCCGTCAGGAGCTTTGGTTATGTGGGCAGCCGGGGCCAAGGCGAGAGTCTGTGTTCAGGGTGTTGGGAGCTTGGATGGGTGGGCGGTCAAGATCTAGGTGATTCTCTGCAGCTGGGACATTGGCAGCTTGGATGGTCCCAGCCAACATATTTTTGCAAGCTGCACATTATATGTTAAAGACCTGCATCTGGTGGTGGGCTACAGTTCCGCTCCTCCTACTCTGGAGAAACAACCCAAGTTTGTCCTACCTTTCCTTGAGCCTAATACTCTCCAATTTGGGGAACATCCTGGTGAACCTCTTCTGTACTCTCTCCAAAGTTTCCACATTCTTCCTGCAAAGCAAGCCACTGTGCTCAGTTGGCATTGCTGCCGGCTGAGTGTATTACTGGTTAAGCTACATCCACATGCCATTTCTCCCCATACAACCCTCATCTCTCTCTCTCTTTTTCTTTCTCTCCCTCTCTCTCCCAATTCCTCTGTCTCCTTTCCTCCAGCTCTCCATCCTCTTCCCTTCTTTCTCCTATCAGAGAGCTACCCCTTTTTATCTCTTTGCCCTCTCCCACTGTCATTTGTAATGACACTGATTTACCAGAGCTTACAAACAAATAAAGAAAACACTCAGCACACCTTAACGTCGACTTTCTTTTATTATTCGCTAGACAGAACATTGCATTCTTCAACTCCCCAAACACCACCCAACTAAACTCCTCTGACCTTCTCACTGGCTCATTGCCACACGGGTGCTCCTGACACTCTCACTCTCCTCTTCCTGCATCTGTGATCCATCACCCATATACTGACACTTAACACACCCAGGCTGTGCGCTATTAGTCTCGTGCATCGCATCACTTACGTCATTGGTGGCAGCCGGAACCACTCCTGATGAAGGTAAGGACATGATCGGAATATTAGGGAACCCTAACCCCCCTCAGCCTCCAAGCCATGTGAGGAGACAACTGATTGGAACTGTCCTGCTATGTAACGATCCGGAGGGCTGACAGTGTGGCCCGACCTTGTACAATACTGCAAGACAGGCAAATCGTGGTCCGACTGGCCAGGGTGTGACTGTCCTCTGACTCTGGCTCCGATGCAGAACGTGGACATGATACACGCCGGCTTCAACCTGTCAATGGAAACCATGTCAGCTTTTCCATTCCCGTTGATTACGAAAGTTTTCGGGTGGCATCGTAAGACCTGAAAAGGTCTATTGTAAATGGGCAGAAGTAGTTTGCGAACAGCATCGTGCCGGAGGAACACTAGTATAATGTTGTAAATCAGTCGGAACATACACTGCACGTGACATCTGCTGCGTTGGAGTAATCTCATGTTTTTCCAAAGGCAATCAACATAACGAGCCAGATCGTAAAGCGTTGTGCTTGGACTCAGATTCACAAACTCACCTGGCAAGGTTAACATAGTGCCACTTACTCACCCTGATGCTGAACATCCAAGATCTGCCTTAACAGCAGTACGCACTCCAAGGAGAGCCATGGGTAAACGTTCACTCCATGTGGATGTATCACCAACTGCCTTGAACTGTCATTGGAAACGCTGAGTGAGGCGGTTGGCCAGTGGGTGGTAAGCCGTAGGGAAAATATGGGTAGTACTGAGAAGATCTGTGATAGCTTGGAACAATGCCAACTCAAACTGAGCCCCTTGATCCATTGTGATAGTGACCAGAACACCAAAAGAAGGAATCCCAATGATCCATGAAAGCCCTTGCGATTATGTCTGCAGAGGTGTCAGTAATCGGAATGGCTTTGCCACCTGGTAGTCCGGTCATCACACATGAGCAGATAAATATATCCCCGAGATGGTGTATGTGCTGGAAACTAAAATGTGGAACAACAAAATCCCCCAGATTGGATTTTGTGTGTCAGGAGACTTCAGAGCATTGACACATAATCCTTGCCCATAATCTAACATCCCATTTAACATGAGGCCAGGTAAAACATTCCACAACTACCATAGTTTGATTTTACCAGGATGCGATAAGTCCGTGTCCAAAAGACTATTATCTTTGGGAGGTGATGCTGTGCATGCTTTCAATGGTGTGAAGACTGCTTGCAAATGCCAGGATGCTTAAAGCCCAATGTCTTGCTCTCTCTTACCACAGATGCATCTGTCAGTGCTATGAGAGCAGTGTTAGAACAACGGATCAATGGGCAATTGGAACCTCTGGCGTTTTTTTTCTGGCTCAGGCCAAGTAGAGTACATTTGGTCATGAACTCTTGGCCATCTCTCTCGCCATGAAACATTTCTTCTTTTATTGCTTTATGATCTGGCTCGTTATGCTGATCGCCTTCGGAAAAACATGAGATTACTCCAACGCAGCAGACGTCACGTGCAGTGTATGTTCCAACTGGTTTACAACATTACACTCGCGTTCCTCCGGCATGATGCTGTTCGATTTTATTGCGAGGTTATCCTTTCACCATTTGCAGCCTCTTACGCATTCTGCAAGTACAAGCACATATCTTTACTCACCCAGAGAGATTCAGCACTTGAACTTCATCCTACAATTTTGATCAGACATACGGCACGTCTGAAGAAAAGTGAATGCCATGACCGACGTCCTGTCCATGTGCAACATACAATTATTGCCCTTGATTTCATCGTCTTGGCTCGTACACATCACACCAATCCCCATCTCATCCGGATTCGCCGGATCAACTCTGGTCTCCTTCTTCAAGATGTGATCCTGGATGAATCTGGTGAAAAGTTAGTCTGCGATTTTTCCACAGCAAGGCTTAGGCGTTTTGTGCTGATGTGATCAGTACCTTCTAATTTAAAATGGATAGTGATGAGAATAAAGCCCTTAAAAGAGCAGTTGGGGAGGTCAAACTAAAGATTCTCCATCCCTTTTTCTTAATAATGATGCACCAGAATAGTTCAGATCTTTGAAGCACATTTCTCTGACCTCAGTCTGAAGAATCAGAAGATGAAGTACATTTTATCTTCTCAATCAAGGTAGCACCAGCACCTTCTCAATCAAGGTAGCATCAGCACCTTCTCAATCAAGGTAGCATCAGCACCTTCTCAATCAAGGTAGCACCAGCATCTTCTCAATCCAAGGTAGCTCCAGCACTTTCTGAAATCCAAGGTAGTGCCAGTACCTGTTCAATCCAAGATAGCGCTAGTACCTGCTCAATCTAAGGTAGCCCCAGCACCTTCTAAAATCCAAGGTAGCCCCAGCACCTGCTCAACCCAAGGTAGCACCAGCACCTTCTCAATCCAAGGTAGCCCCAGCACATGCTCAATCCCATGTAGTGCCAGTACCTGCTCAATCAAGGTAGCCCCAGCACCTACTCAATCCAAAGTAGCCCCAGCACCTGCTCAATCCAATGTAGTGCCAGCACCTTCTCAATCCTAGGTAGAACAAGCACCTTCTCAATCCAGGGTAGCACCAGCACCTTCTCAATCCAAGGTAGCCCTAGTACCTGCTCTTTTTTAAAAAAATATTTAATGTTCCATACTTGCATTAACTAAAATTATTATTAATAATGCTATCAAAAATGAACAAATTGATTACATACATGATGGTTTTCAGCCTGCTCCAAAAATCCCTCCCTTCCACCCAATCACCCCCTCAAGAAAAAAAAATACAAACTGAATAAATGAAAACTTTATAGGTATAAAAACAAAAGAAGAAAGAAAAACAAAGGAAAATAAAGATCTTTGGATTGCAGAGAGATGTCATCCAGTACAATCATCAGTTCTAACATAAACATGCAGAGGAGAATCCCATAGGACAAGAGGGATATGAAGGGCGTAACCACAAATTTAATCCAATTATTTGAGAGTACGGGTGCCAAATTTGTAAAAACATGGAGTATTTATTTCCTAAATTATAAGATTTTTTTTCCAAAGGAATGCAGCTTTGAATTTCAGCATGCCTCCTTGGCACAGTTAAAGATGTATCTGATTTTCAAGTAATTGCAACACATTTTCTTTTTGCTGCTAATGCTAATTTAACGAATATCAATTGATAAATTGATAAGTTCACTATAGGAATTGTATCTTCAATATTTCCTAATAAAAATAGATCAGGATTTAATGGAAAAACAACTCCTGTAACTTGTTACAAAAAGTTACTATAGTCACCTAAAAAGGTTTCATATTGGGACACGACCATGTAGAATGTATAAAAGATCCTACATCTTCACCAAGGCTGGAGGTGTGGGCTGAGAAATGGCTGATGGAATTTAATACAGATAAATGTGAGGTGCTACATTTTGGAAAGGCAAATCTAAATAGGTCATATGCATTAAATGGTAGACAATTGAGGAGTGCAGAGCAACAAAGGGATTTAGGAGTTATGGTAAATAGTACCCTCAAGGCTGATACTCAGGTAGATGGTGTGGTGAAGAAGGCATTTGGAATGTTGGCCTTCATAAATCGGAGTATTGAATTCAAGAGTAGGGAGGTTATGATGAAATTGTACAAGGCATTGGTGAGGCCAAATTTGGAGTACTGTGTACAGTTTTGGTCACCAAATTATAGGAAAGATATAAACAAAATAGAGAGAGTGCAGAGAAGGTTCACGAGAATGTTGACAGGATTTCAGGGTCTGAGTTACAGGGAAAGGTTGTGCAGACTGGGGCTTTTTTCTCTGGAGCGTAGAAGATTGAGAGGGGACTTGATAGAGGTGTTTAAGATTTTAAAAGGGACAGACAGAGTAAATGTGGATAGGCTTTTTCAATTAAAAAAGGGGGAGATTCAAACTAGAGGACATGGTTTAAGATTGAAGGGGGAAAATTATAAGGAGAACATGAGGGGAAATTTCTTTACGCAGAGGGTGGTGGGGATGTGGAATGAGCTTCCGGCAGACGTGGTCGAGGCGGGATCATTGGTTACATTTAAGGAAAGACTGGATCGTTACATGGAGAGGAGAGGGCAGGAGGGGTATGGACCGGGTGCTGGTTAGTGGGACTAGGAGGGTGGGGATTTGCTACGGCATGGACTAGTAGGGCTGAACTGGCCTGTTCTGTGCTGTAAGTGGTTATATACCACACCTCAAACATTGATCTGATAAATCTGATTGCAATCTATTCAACTTCTGTGGTGTAAAATATAATTGATGTAAAAATTATATTGAATGAATCTATATTTTACATTAATAGTATTTCGTCATACATAAATTTTCCCATGTTTGTTGATCAATTTTAATATTCAAAATCTGTTTCCCATCTCTGTCTAGATCTGTGTAATACTAATTTAGGAGTTCCTGCTTGTAATAATGAATGTATCAAAAAAATATTTTTTTTAACAATCCCTCTCCCAACGAGAAGTTCTACCTCAGTACAATAAGACAGAAACATTGTTAGTCTCATTAAGTTACCTCTTTCATTACAGTCTTCCACATTAACAATTCCTTTACAGTACCATATATTTAAAAACTGATTATCTCTTGAAAAAAAGCAGAAGAGGATTATTCAATGGCATTTTTAGAGATAAAGATCCTCCACCAATATCCTGATTTATTTTATTCCAAACATTTAGCCAATGTTTCAATACTGATGTGTCTTTATCAGCAACCAAACCATTTCAAATTCCTCTTAAATATAAATTTTATTGCTTCCTTCTCTCCTATTTTATTCAATTCTATATTAAACCACGCTGTTTTTTTTTCCATTTTCAATAAAGAAGCCAGGAATCCTATCTGTGCTGCTTGATAATAATTTCTAAAATTAGGACTTTGTAATTGTCCTAATTCATATGTCCACCTTAACTTCTCAGTAGAAACTCTCACCATTTTACCTTTCCAAAGAAATTTCCTTATTTGTTGCCAGCATCTTATCAAATGAAGGTAGCCTCAGCTCTTTATCAATCAAATGTAGCACCAACAACAAATGAATTGAAGATAACTGAGTTGGAGCAGCAAATGGCAGCCCTGACCATGCAGGTCCAGAATTTGTAAACCTGGTTAGAATCATGGTGATCGAAGACGTGGTCGAGGAAATGGACTGCGTATTTGTTGGAAACATTGGAGTTTTAGTGCTGCTACTTGGTACTGACAGCCACCTTGCAACTTATACAAATGGTGGCAACCTGGCCTGGCTGTAGAAGTAACAGCTGTCCATGTCAGATGCCACCTTTCCCTCAAAATCCATCTCTTGGGTGTTCAATTTGTCGATTCTGGTGTAGAGATTTCAGTGGTCCCTCCAACCACGGAGGAACACAGACGCCATAATGTCATGTGTTCTTTCAGCCATGAGCCATTCTCATATTCAAACATATGGCCAGACGTCATTCACATTGGATTTTAGTGATAAGAAACTCTTTCGAGGGGGTTTTCATGGTTGCAAACATGGCAAATTCCATTTTTGGAGCTGATTTCTTGTTACATTGTTCTTTATTGGTGGATTTGAAAAATTGCTGCGTCATGGACCGCAGCTCTTGTATGCAAGTGATCTGCATCTGTCATCCCTCCAATGTCATCAGCCGCCTGATGAGCCTTCAGCCTGGCTCCTGTCCTTCTGAGCCTTGCTCAAGTGTTTCCCTTGCATAGTGACCCCATTGTATTAACTGGTCCCGACTAAGGTAAGCACACACTTCTCAACTTTTTTCTCTTCTCTTCCACCTGTATCCACCTCAGACCTCTTAACTGTTAGCCTGGGCTCCTCCCCTGCTTCTTCCTCCTTCCTATTCTCTTCTCCTACCCACTACCCCCCCCCCCCCCATCATTTATTCAGGTGACTTTTTTTCATAGACCTGATAAAGGTACAAGATACCTTCTGCTTCCTATATGTGGTCAGCTGAGTTTCTCCAGCACATTTGTGTGTTGCACTTGACCCCACCATCTGCAGATTTTCTTCTTCAGCTCTTCAAGATATTCAGCTCCTTTTATTCATGTTCCTTGAAACCAACTCCCAACTCATAAAAAGCTGCCTTGAAAAATTCAATAGACACACCTAGGTTATAGACTAACAGGATGGTAGAAACCTGTATCTCTCTTTTACTATCTCCCTTTTGCTTGTCCAAACATGAATTCTAAATCAAATGTCAAAAGGGTTTCTTTCACCATAGATATTTGGAAAAATGGGGAAAAGGCCATTGGGTGGAATTGTATTGTAGATGAGCTTATTCCTCTGTTCCAAGTTGTTAATGACCCATTTTGAGATGAGCCATTCCCTGGTTTTGTTACTGAATTCCTAACAATTCCACATTCTGGAATGAAACACAAAAGTCTGCAGATGCTGTGATTGTAGTTCCTTTGTTCCCTCCTCCCTTCCCACCAATCGGCCCCTTGGTACCTATCCCTGTGACTGCAGGAAATGCTACACTTGTGCCCCCACCACCCCCTCACCATTATCCGGGGCTCCCAATCATCCTTACAAGTGAAGAAACACTTCAGTTCTGAATCTGCAGGGGTCATCAGCTGCATCTGCTGCTCCCTTTGTGGTCTCCTCCACATCGGAAATATTGGATGCAGAGTGGAGGAATCTCTTCATTCAGCACCTTAGTTTTTCTCTTCTCCCTAGCCTTTTTATTCAGAGACCTACCTGCTTTTTGTTCATACTTTGAAGAAGGACATAGCCCTGAAACGCTGCTTATATATCTTTACCTCCTCTGGACACGACAAGATCTGCTGAGTTCCTCCAGCATTCTTGAGTTCTTACTTTTCTCCTTACTCTGGGTAACTCCCACTCCAGGATCTCTTGCAACAGCTGATTGGAAAACTGGTTGTCGATTGGCAGCAAAACTAATGATCAAGTAATTTTTTTCATAATATTGATGTAAAGATAAAGGTCATTCAGGTGAGATGCGATAACTTCATTATTCTTCAAAAAAGTACCACAGGGTATCTTGTAGTCCTTATACTTATTCCAGCAAATCACAGATATCTCTGAGGATTATATTTATTGTATTCTCAACTTATTTTAGTATGAATAATTATTAGGCTGAAACATATATTTAATATTTTTAAAAGCTGCAATATATTTTTAAAGAATGAGAGGATGTCAGAACAGTATTTTAATTGTTTAAAGTTTTTAATTGCAAAACTGTAAATATAAAATACAAATCATGAATATCTTCACTAGAATAATAATTAGAGATGAGTAATTTTTGCTGTTTGAGACACAGGAGAGCCTGAGAAGGTTGAGGATAGATTTGTTAGAGATATATCAAATCGTCACTGGTTTAGACAGGAAAAAACAGAAGTTGTCATATTAGTTGATGGTTCATGGATCAGGAAATGTAGATTTAATATTTTCCACCAAATGAGTCAAGAGAGAAATAAGCAAAATATTTTTTACGCAGACAGGCTCAGTATTTATAGGCATAGAGGAAACAGAATCCATCAACTCTGAGAAGAGAATTGAACACACACTTGAGAGAAAATAGTGCGGGGCTTTGGAGAAAGAAGTGTAATTGGACTGATAGAATTGTACTACTAAGAGCCGATACAGGCTTGCTAATAATGACCATAAAAAATGTATGGAGTCGCATTAAACCGCTGGAAAACCTTGCTAGGGAGATAGTAATGGGGGACAAGAAAATGGCAGACAAACTCAATAAGTATTTTCCATCAGTTTTCATCGTGGAAAATGCCAGCAGGATGCTAGAAGTTGAAGAATGCCAAAAGGGGAGAAATGGGCGTGGTCATTATTACCAAGGAGAAGGTGAGAGAGAAGTTAAAAAGCCTGAAGGTAGATAAATCACCTGGGCCAGATGGACTACACCCTAGGGTTCTTAAAGAGGTAGCTGAGGAGATTTTAGAGGCTTTGATATTGATCTTTAAGTCAAGTCAAGTCAGGTTTATTAGCATCTGATTGTACAAGTACAACCTGACGAAACAGCGTTCTGTGGTCCTCAGTGCAAAAACATGCAGACACACAACCAGATGTAACACACATACAGACAAATAATACACGTGCAGGAAAAGTATTATATCTATAAAAATAAATATATAAATATTGCTTTGTGCAATTGAGAGTCTGAAATGGTCAGTGCGAGCAGTTCCTTTGGTCATTCAGCATTTTCACTGCCCATCAGAAGAAGCTGTACCTCAGCCTGGTGGTGCTGGCTCTGATCCTCCTGTATCTCTTCCTTGACGGGTGCAGCTGAAACTGTGAGCAGTGTGGAAAGGGTCCTCAATGATTTTGCGTGCCCTCTTCAGACAATGATTCCAGTGGATCATGTTGATGGAGTTAAGGGACTTCAGTGATCCTCTCTGCCTCTCATTGTCCTGTGGATTAACTTCTGATCTATTTCTCTGCAGCAACCATACCACATTGTGATGCAGCCAGCCAGGACACTCTCGATAGAGGTCCTTTAGAAGTTTGACACAATGGTGGCCGATAGCCTTGCCCACTTCAGTCTTCCCAGAAAGTGGAGTCACTGTTGTGTCTTCCTGGCTAATGAGGAGATGTTGGGTGTCCATGATAGGTCACTAGTTAAGTGAACTCCAAATAACTTAATGGTCCTTCAAGATCCTTCAAGAATCATTGGATTGTGGAGTGATACTGGAGGACTGGAAAGTTGCAAATTTCACTCAACTCAGAAAGGAGGGAGACAAAGCACAAGAAATTACAGGCGAGTTCATCTGACTTTGGTGGTTGGCAGATGTTGGAATGTATCATCAAAGATGAAGCTTCAGGGCGTTTGGAGGCGCACAGTAAAATAGACAGGAAAAATCTTCCTTAACCATCCCATTGGAATCATTTGAGGAAATAACAGGAAAGAGAAAGGAGAGTCCTGAATGTATTTACCTGGATTTTCAGAAGGCCTTTGACTAGGTGCTGCAAATGAGGCTACTAAGCAAGATAATCGGAAAGATAATAGCATGGATAGAAAAATGGCTGACTGGCAGAAGACAGAGAGTGTGGATAATAGGGGCCTTTTCTGGAAAGCTGACAATGACCAGTGGTGTTCCATCGGGCTTGGTGCTGAAACTGCTTCTTAACCTTATATATTAATGATTTGAATGTTGGAATTGATTACTCTGTGGTTCCATTTGCAGACAATACAAAGATAGGAGGAGGGACAGGTAGTGCTGAGAACGTGCTAACACAACAGAAGGACAGACAGATCAGGAGACTGGGCAAGGAAATGATAAATGGAATAAAGTGTAGAGAAGCATGCACTTTCATGGAAGGAATAAAGGTGGATACTACTTTCTAAATGGGCATCAAGTTCAGAAATCAGAAGTGCAGAGGGACTTGGAGATCTTCTCCCCAAAGGTTAACTTGCAAGTAGAGTTGGTGGCAAGAAAGGCAAATGCCATTTCAAGAGGGAGAGAATTAGTGGCTGGTGTAGTGGTTAGTGCAATACTGTTACAGCACCAGTTATCGGGGTTTGAATCATGCACTGTCTGTAAGGCGTTTGTACATTCTCCCCATGTCTATGTTGATTCCTCCAGGTGCTCCAGTTTCCTCCCACAATTCAAAACATTCTAGGTGGGGTAAGGTAGTTTACTGTATGTCTACATTAAAAAAAATAAATTTAAAAATAGAGATGTAGTGCTGAGGCTTAATAAGGCATTGGTCAGACCACACTTGATGTCTGTATGCAGTTTTGGGCTAAGTATTTAAAGAAGAATGTGTTGGTATTAGGAGGTTCACAAATATGATGTCTGGAATGAGAAGGTTATCATATCAGTTTGATGGCTCTGGGGATCTCATTGAAACCTATTGAATACTGAAAGGTCTGGATAGAGTGAACGTGGAGAGGATGCTCTCTGTGGTGAGGAAACTTGGTACCAGAGTAAACCGCCTCAGAAAACAAAACTATCTCTTTAGAACAGTGATGAGGAAGAATTTCTTTATCCAGCGAGTGATGGATCTGTGGAATTAGTATCTGCAGAGGCCAAGTCATTGGATATATTTAAGACATTAGTAGACAAATCATGAATTAGGAAGTGAATCAAGAGTTATTGGGAGCAGGCTGGAGATTAGGGGTGAAAAGGATAGTAAGTCAGCCATGAAAAAATGGCAGGGCAGACTCGATGGGCCTAAAGTGGGAAGGTTAAAGAGTATGAAAGCACACACCAATAAAAAGGGCCGGCACTACCATTTAGGCTAACTAGGCAGCGTCTTCAAAGGAGCACTGTTGAAGAGAGCAAACTGTGCCCTGCAGTTCAGGCTGGCTGGCCAAGGGAATGGTTCGAAGTTGACATCGTGAGCTTTGGTCACCAGAGCTGGGAGCTCTCGACTCCCGAATGCGAACCCTCCCCTCAGTCTACACCCGAGCTCCTGAGTCCTAATTCTGAACTTTCAGTCAACCGTACCAGAGTCTGGTGTGCATGTGCGGTAGTAGGCCAAAGGGAGGGTTCGGAGTTAGCGTCGGGAGCTCCTGTGTGCACCTATAGGTCAATTGTTGAAGGGAGGGTTCCACCTTTGGAGTGGGGCGTCGGGAGTTCCAGTCATCGGAGCTGGGAGCTCCTGATGCCCAACTCCAAGCCTTCCCCTCGGCTTACACCAGAGTTCCTGATGCCCAACTTCGGGAACTCCGGAGTGAGCCTGTAGGCCAACTAAATGTGTATTTAGCTGTTTGAATAAGTGAGATATTTACATTTATTGTTCCAATAATTCTAACATTAGTTTGAGAAATTAACACTTCCCGAAGAAAAGCCAGTCGGTCCATGACTAGCCCCTTTTTAGAGGATTATAATTCATGAGAAGAGGAACCAAGCAGGTTTGAGACCAAAATGGTCCAGGGTAACTCATTAAGGACACCTCAGGACAGATACTAGGTGCTTTCTAATAGTATAATAATTATCAGTGCTCGTAAATGAGAAATAAAAATATATAAATTATTAAAATAAATCAACCCAGCAATTACTCCCAGCTATTGTTGTCATTATATGAATGATTTTGTTTATCCTAGTTGTCAAAGTTTCATAAAACATGAGAGCTTCAAAATGCAGACAAACAGAAAAGCATTCTTGAATTTCCGTGAGTGAAGCTGTGCTGAAATTCTAGTTACATTTTGCTCAGGGTTCTCTATCAATGTATTGCAAGTTCTCCCAGTTGTTGTGTAATATGGAGATACTCTCCTTCCAGGCAGTTCATTATTTATTGCTAGAGTCGATGCTGACTCACAGTGGTGCAACGAATAGAGCTACTACCTCACAGCTCCAGTCATCTGGCTTCGGCCCTGATATCTGGCCCTGTCTGTGTGCAGTTTGCACACTCTCCCTGTGACCATGAGAGCTTCCTCTGGACGCTTCAATTTCCTCTCGAATCTCAAAGATGTGGGCAAGTAGATAATTGGCCCTTGCTGTAGTGTGAAAGTGACTTGTAGAATCTGGGGGGAAATGGTAAAAATGTGGGAAAATAAAGAAAGGGAATAGCAGAGATTTGTAAAAATGGTTACAGGAAAGTCAGAGCAAACTTGATGGGACAAAGGGGCATTTTCATACTGCATCATTCTTGTGGGAAAAAATATAGACTTACTTGTGAAGTAAAAGTGTTTAAATGTTGTGTTGCCCTTGACGGAGGTATGCATTTTACCGAGTGCCCTTGAGTTCAAAATGATTTGTGTGCCAAAATATTTTATTTGTATTTGAGGATAATCAAAGATTAATGTATTAGTTATTCTTGCAATTTAAAATAAATTTAGCAGTTTCAAGTTTTGTGCTTTTCATTTTTTCTATAAAACATCTGTGTGATAGTACAGATTCTATCACCAATGTGTCTATGTACAGATGGTAGTGTAGATGACTGTGATTGGATGAGAGTGTAGCCACACCAACTGGCAGGTCTTAAAGGGTTGCTCCTAGCCAGACCAGGTCATTCTGGACTGGTTGACCTACTTGTGATATGCTCCAGTTTTTTAGTTAATAAAAGCCTTGGTT
This sequence comes from Narcine bancroftii, assembly GCF_036971445.1. Lineage (NCBI taxonomy): Eukaryota > Metazoa > Chordata > Chondrichthyes > Torpediniformes > Narcinidae > Narcine > Narcine bancroftii. Next base: position 475,156,602 of record NC_091469.1, on the reverse strand, counting down.
TGGATCAACAAGTCTTTGGTTCTTTCGACATGCACTACTGTCTATTTGAGAAAATCGAAGTTGGCAATTTTTTTTGGGGGGGTTGGAAGTAATTGGCCTTGCCTACGGTGCAAAATACTCTGGCACCAGCCCTGCCATCAAGATTAAAAACTGTATCTTCGCTGTAGCCACCAGGCTCCTGAAGGAACCCTGTCACCTTGCAGCCTTTGCTCGGTGATAATTGATCTTCCTTTTCCTTGCAATCCTAGACTCTTCTGCTCTTTACAAGGCAGAATGAATGTTGGAGACATCCTGTTAGACAGTTAGTTGACAAAATCTTCTCACTGTAATAGGTGTTGCGACAAATAAACATAAACATCTTTAAGAAGTGGTGCCTCAAAGGAATCTATCATCAAGGACCCTCACCACCCAGGCCATGTCCTTTTCTCACTGCTGCCATCAGGAAGGAGGTACAGAAGCCTGAAGACACACACTCAATGTTACAAAAATAGCTTCTTCCCCTCTGCCATCAGATTTTTGAATGGACAATGGACTATAGATACTGCCTCACTTTTTCTCTTTGTTTTGTACTAGTTTATTTTTTAAATCTTATGTTTACAGAATTGTAATTTATAGTAATTTTACACCTTGTTCTGCACAATATTGGTGCAGCAAAACAAATAATTTTGTGATACATGTACATGACAATAAACCCGATTCTGATTCTGAACTCAGTTGGAATCTGTCATTATATTCTGCTTTTGCCATTTAATCCATTGGATTGAATTTCAGAGTGGTGTCAAAAAAAATTATTAGGAGTGGATTTCTTGCAAATTTAATAGGAGAAAAAAGCATGACATAAAAACCCAAAAACATGGGAAATTTCTCTCCAATCCTGCCTCCATCCCACCTCTCATAACATGATTGACACTGCAGCAGACTATATTTGCCTGTCACCCTGTTGAAAATTTGTGTTTCAAATCGATGGGAAAATATCAGATCAAAATATGTAATCCGATTTGGGTTCAGATGCTATCAGAATCGAAGAGATCTGTCTGCATGACTGAAATCTCCCTTGGCCTTGCACTTTCTGCAACTGTGAATATTTCTTTCCTTTTATATTTATTGTCTCTTTTTTTCCATCTTGATACATTGTGGTAATTTGTACTCTGGTCGATGGGGGATCCTGCTTACCTGCAACAAGTAAGAATTTTGGTACATTGTTCTTATGTGCATTACATTGTACCCTTATTATTATCATTCACTGAAGCAAATTCAGGAACATTAAAAGTGCCTTCTGAATTGAAAGATTGCAGTTCAATTAATGTGCCCTTTGCAAAACTTCACCTTGCATTGAACAATCATTATTGGAAAATCTTTTATTCTTTCCAAGGTCTAGTTTGTTGCGATGACTGAGGAAATGAGTTGAATGTACTCCAGCCACATTTCTCTCAGAGAACACAAAGGTCACTATTAGTTTTGGAGTGATTTTTAAATTCTGCTTTTCAGCTGATGAAGCCATTGCAGAGTTCCATTCTTAATCTCTTTAAGTACACAGGCATTCACCAAAGGTTAATTAAAATAAGGAAATTTACAAAGGTTTAGTGCGTGATAGTTTACTGCAAATTTGTATATGGAATATTTAAAGCCGTTTGGTAATATGTCAGCCTGTCATTTGAGACATCCTTGCCTTTTAAAAGCAGAGCAACATACTAAAGGTTGGAGGAACTAGAGAGTCAGGCAGTATCCATTGGAAGGCACTAGCTTGTCAACATTACAGGCTGAAGCAGAGCATTGGGAATTTAGGAGTGTTGAGCACAAAGTGGGTTGGTAGTTCTGTAAAAGGCTTGAGCAAGCACAAGATTGGTGGAGCTGTCAGCTTTCAGTGTTATGGTCAAACTGTGGCAGATTTGGATGAAAGAGAACAAGCCATTGAGACCATGTGAGCAAAAGCAAGGGAATTGCCCAGGCTAAAAGTTATTCCTCAGACTGCATTTTCTTTGGAATTTTCTGGTGATTTATCCCAGGGCTGTCTGCAAAGCTCGCTGGGTACAAATTCATTCCTATGTCCACCTGCAAGGCAGTAATAAAAACATCCTCAAAAAAAAATGGTTTTGAATTTGAAAATAAAAAAAACCTGCAGATTGTTGGAAACCTGGGGAAACCTGGGATAACTTGGGGTGGCACACTTAGCATGGCATGGGGTGGATTAGCATTGCGATTAGTGTGATGCTATTACAGCGTCAGTGACCTGGGTTCAAATCCAGCACTGTCTGTAAAGAGTTTGTACATTCTTCCTGTGTCTGCATGGGTTTCCTATAGGTGCTCGGGTTTCCGCCAACCCTTCAAAATGTACAGGGTTGTAGGTTAACTGGGTATTTAGGTGGCACAGGCGAGTGGGACGGAAGGGCCTGTTATGAAAATGCTGAAAACACAGCACATCGATCCATCTATGGAGGGAGAAGAATAAGCTTACTGTTTAAGGGGTAGACTGAGAGAACAAAGGGAACATCATTACTGGGCACTGAGCAAAAGGCTGGTCGGTGCCTAAATAATAATGGTTGGGGAGGAGAGGAGAGATGGAGCAAAATGAGGAGTACAGGCTAACAGTTAAGTCACAGGTGGATATAGATAGAAGAGAAAAAAAGCTGGGAAGTGATAGGTGATAGTACTCTGAAGGAGAGGGAAAGGATGGGATGGGGATGCGGAGTTGATTTTTACACAGAACTAAATGAAAAATCCCATGAAAATTTGCATACTTTTCTCCGGAGTGGTCGTTTACACAGGAAGCACTTTTACTCTGCCTTCCTGTGTTGCAGAGTTTGTCGGAGGGTGAACATAGGTGGACATTGTATTCATCAGCCCAGTTTCTTACGGAGTACCTGTGGTCAATTTAGACTGCAGCCGCACTGTAAAAATGTGTAGGGGCCTTGGTAGAAAAATTACAGGATGGGATTGATCCAATAAATTCTGACACAACATTTTTACACTGCCAGTGGAACAGAAAATTTGCGCAAACTTTCTGCTTCTTAGTTGCTGTGTAAAAGTGCCTAGACAGATAGATAAAATTTCTTTAATCAGAAGGTCATGTGCCTGTGGAATATGTTGCCACAGGTGGCTGTGGAAGCGAGGTCATTTGGTGAATTTAAGGCAGAGATTGACAGATATTTGATGAGTCAGGGCATCAAGGGTTATAAGGAAAGACTGGGAAATGGGATTGAGTGGGTGGATGGATCAGCTCATAATTAGAATTGCACTCAATGGACCATTGGGCCTACTTCTGCTCCTATATCTTGTGATCTTGAGAAAGGGAAAGAGAGAGGGAAGGGTTTAATGGAAACTGGAAACCCTTTACTTCTTATGGATTCTAAGAGACCTGCTGAGTTTCTCCAGCACTTTTGTGTACTGCATTACAATCTACAGTGTGCAGACTTACCTGTTTAACTTAATTATATTCTGCTTTCTTAAATGATTGACTGCTTCCTCTTGGGTTGTTGTTGCCAGCATCTTGCCAGTAATGCCTCGTAAACTGGCATGTAGTCTTCTGCTTTGTGCTTCTCTCCTTTATTTTGAACAAAGAATTGGATGTCTCTCAATCTTCTAGAGATATTCCAAACTCTCAGAGTACAGTGAGTAATGAAAATGTTCAATCAATGAGACCACTATCTCTACATTAATTTCTTTCCACTCCCTGTGGGCAGTCTATTGGGTCCTGGAGAATTATCCATCTTTAGTCTTATGAGGTTATCCAATAATTTATTCTTTGCAATTGGGCTTCTTGTAAATTCTGCCATATTATTTGAAATTAGTTCATCTGAAATATCTTCACTTGGAAGATTGGTGCAAAAGATTTATTCCACATATCTGTTATTTCTTTGCCTGCCACCTTTAATTCACCAGCCTAGTTCTCTAGAATAGCCATTCTCAACTTTTTTTGGCTATGCCCCCCCCTCCCCATCAGAACTCTGCTCAAAGTTGATGGGCCCCCTTCACTGTGAAGCAGTCAAATTTCGGTCTCTTCCATTTTTCTCTCTTACCAACTACATAAGAAACTAAAAAAAAATGATGTTACGTGAAGTGAAAAGAAAACAAGACTTTTACTTAAATGTTCTATGTCCCCAAGGGTCATAGCGCCCCCATTGAGAAGGGAATCTCTGGAGACTCAACTTTTGCTGCCCTCTTCCTATTATATCTCCATAGAAACATTTTGTTTTTTCTCAAAGTTCATTTTCTCTCTCCTCATGAACTTTCTTGTCTTCTGCTGCTGGATCCTAAAACTTCCCAGCCCTCTGGTCGACCACTGACCCTTGCCACTTTGTATACCACAGTTTTTAACCTCATAATCACTCTTTGTCTCCTTCATGATCAGATTGTGCCTCTTTCTTGTGGTATCACTCTTTTTGATTGGGATATACGTTTGGTGAGCAGCTGGTTGAATACCTGCCACTGCTCACAGACGTTCCTGTCCCTTTCCTTCTTTACACAGTTGCCCTTAGACATCTCCTCCCTCAGGTCATTACAATTGCTCTTATTTAAATTGAATGCATAGGTTATAAACATCTGGTATTCTATAATCATGTGGTCACTACCTCCTCGGAAGATCTTAAATCACAAGAATATTTATTTTTGGTCGAAGAGAGAAATAGGATGAAAGTTCTACGTTGACAAACTACCATGATAGACCTGTTGTCTCTTTGATAAGTTCTGCTGTAACAATGAGTGTCAATAAACTTCTACTACCACAACTACATCTGCAGATGGCCATTCAGAACTCTTTGGAGAATATGTCCAAATGCAGAGTAACTGGACCTCAGCTTTCCGAGTTACCACATCTGGTGTTTAGAGATACCTAGCAAAATGATTTATCCAGGTAGTTGTTACAACCCACCCTTGTCCAAATGTGGAGGGTGAACCTCACTATCCTACTTGCATTGGATTTGAGTAGTGACTGACCCTCAGGAAGTGTAGTGCTGTGGCCTCATCTCCCTTGACAGACTTTACAGCTGAGGATGGAGTTAGACTGAGCCAAGCTTCTGAAGGATTTCGTCATCGCAATGTACAAAATGGTTTGCAGCATTGAGCAAAAACAGAATAAGAGGATAATTTGGCAAATGTGAATCTCATTGGCACATGAGTGGTAGTCATGAAAAATCACACTAAGAGATGACTGGCTATTGACTATAGCCAGACAATCAACTGTTTCATGAATCTGGATGCCTACCCCCTGCCACACATCAATGAAATGATTAATCAGATAGCGCAATTCAAAGTGTACTCCACTATTGATCTCAAAGCAGCTTATCACCAAATCTCCATTAAGAAAAGGGAACAGCCCTATATGGCTTTTGAGGCTGATGGGAGGTTATACCAGTTTAAAAGGGTACCTTTTGGGGTCACTAATGGTGTGTCAGTGTTTCAGAGGGAAATGGATAAGATTGTTAGGACATATGAGTTACAGGGTACGTTTCCCTATCTGGATAATATCACTATCTGTGGGAAAACACAAGCTGAGCACGACAACAACTTAAAGAAATTTTTAGCAACAGCTAAAGAACTCAACCTTACATTTAACGAGGGAAAATGTGTGTTCAACGCGACAGAGCTATCCATTCTGGGCTACATTGTCTGCAAGGGCAAAATCCGCCCCGACCCGGAAAGAATGGCTCCCCTTAAGAAATTACCAACCCCCAGACTCAGCAAAAGCCCTTAAAGGTGTATGGGATTCTTTTCCTACTACTGCAAATGGGTTCGGGACTACGCCACGAAGGCACGCCCTCTGTTTGACACTAAATCTTTTCCTCTCTCTCCAATGGCCTTGAAGGCTTTCGAAAGAATTAAAGCTGATATTGCCAAAGCTGCACTTTCGTCCATTGACGAGGATGTCCCATTCCAAGTGGAAACTGATGCCTCAGATTGTGCCTTGGCAGGAACCCTTAATCAAAAGGGCAGACCTGTGACACTCTTCTCCCGCGCGTTACGCGGACCTGAACTTAAACATCCTGCCATTGAAAACGAAGCCCAGGCTATTATTGAAGCTGTTCGCTACTGGAGACACTTTCTAGCCGGCACAAAATTTACTCTTGTCACTGATCAGAAATGTTCAGTACTAAACAAGAACGATAAGATGGCACGCTGGCGAATAGAACCCTCAACTTATAATTATGAGATCCAGTACAGACCGGGCAGGTTAAATGATCCCGCTGATGCATTGTCACGATCTGCTGCTGGTGCTCAGCTGGAGGGGCTAAAAGAGATCCATAGCACAGCAGACTGTGCCACCCAGGAGTCACGAGATTCTTCCACTACATAAGGGCTAACAACCTTCCTTACTCTCTGGAAGTCAGGAAACTGACTAAAAGCTGTCCTGTTTGCACAGAATGCAAACCTCAATACTTCAAAGCTCCGGAGGCCACTCGTCAAGGCAACCCGACCTTTTGAGAGGATTAGCTTAGATTTTAAAGGGCCGTTACCTTCCAACAACAAAAATGTGTATATTTCCTTACTGTAATTGACAAATATTCCAGGTTTCCCTTTGCGATACCCTGCCATGATGTCTCGTCAGCATCTGTCATTAAGTCACTTGACAGAATTTTCAGCATTTTTGGTTTTCCCAATTACATTCATACCGATAGAGGCTCAGCATTCATGAGCGCTGAACTGCGGCGAGCCCTGCTACGGAAGGGGATTGCCACCAGCCGTACCATGAGCTACAACCCACAGGGCGATGGGCAGGTTGAAAGGTCTAATGCTTCAGTCTGGAAGACTATTAATCTTGCTTTAAAAATACATGGTTACCCTGTTACCCAGTGGCAGGAGGTGCAGCCTGAAGCGTTATATTCTATTCGGTCATTATCGTGTACTACAACAAATCAAACACCTCATGAATGTATGTTTGCCTTTCCTAGGAAATCAGGAACTGTGATGGACTGGCCAGCCTGTTTACCTGAGCCTGGAACCGTGCTGCTGAAGAGCCACGTTCAGGCATGTAAAACAGACCCCCTAATCCAACCAGTTCAGCTACTGCATACTAACCCCAACTAAATTCCCAGACGGGAGTACTGACATTGTACCCCAAGAGATCTGGCCTCGCCTGGTTCACCCCTTCCTCACACCCATACTCAGAGTGAGCCTGAGAGATTGGGCTCACCATCCCCAGCCTGTGACCCCTAGTAAGTTTAGAATGGCCATCTTCTTATCAGTGGGAGTACTTTTCGCCTTACACACTTTAGCGAAGTGGCCGAGCTTCCCACAATAGCTGCAGGTAGCAAATCAAGCCGGGCACTTCTGTCTAGGGTGCCAGCTCTTATCACAGAAGTAGCATTTTTCAGGAGTTCTCCCTTTTCTTTCCTTCGGGGTTCCAGCACTCCTGGATGTTTCCTTTTCAGTTTCCAGCATTTCACTGGACCGCATGGCACTTCTCAGTGTTTTGGCTAGAGTGACTGGTAGGTTAAGGGCTCCGTCTCCAGCAGCCTCTGTCAGATGTAACTGGAGTCAATCCTGTTGACAAAAGCATCCAGCTTCAAGGCATTGCGGTGTTACACATTGACTGCCCTGACATCACATTCATTTGCCAGTGAGTCGAGAGCCAGTTCATAGGTAGCATCACTTTCCCCGGGTTTCTGGCATCTATTCAGCAACTGGTGTCAAGCAAGTACCACATTCCATGGCGCTGCATAGTAAGTAGTCAGACGTTCCTGGGCTATAGCCAGAGTGATAGCTCCTTGCATTACGGCGAAAGGGACCTCACCCAGCAGAGAGTTCAGGTGGCCCCACTGTATCGCCTCATCGACCACATTGTTTCGAGCCATGTAGAAATGAAACAAGCAATCCAGTGGTTGAAAATTTCTCTGGCCCTCAGGGCAGATTGGTCGATTATCAGCCGCTCTGGCTTGAGGGCTGCATCCATTTCTGCTAATAAAATTGAAGCGCCAGTTGATGAAGTAGACAAAAACGATGTGGTCAAACAATATTCATGGCTTTTATTAGCAGAAACTCATGGTACAATAATGAAAGACAATAGATGCATATACAGTTATATCCAAGGGGAGTGTCCTTAACAGTAGAGATAATGCACAGCCAATGTTAGTACAGCAAGGCTCGCCAGAGGGGAGACAGGCAGCTTGGCAGACATTCACCACAGGAAGTGAGTTCCACTCCTCTTCTGGAAGTCTGTGACCATTGCTTTAATCTTCCTGACAGTGAGGGAGGGAGTGATTGCTGTTTTGGCACCAGGCTACTCATCCCTCTCTCTCCCTCCTATATTCTGACTTGTCATAGCTTGAGATCCAGCCTACTACTTGTTTCTCAAGTTCAAGTGTATTATCATCCGATTCTACAAGTACAACTTGATGAAACAGCGTTCTCTGGTCCTCGGTGCAATACATGCAGACACACAACCAGACATAACACAAATACACACCAGCAATAGATAAGCAGTACGTTTATACACATATATAAATAAATAAGCATTGTTTAAATAATAGTTGAGTGTAAGAGGGTTAGTATGACCAGTATATTCAGTAATTCAACATTCTTATTGTCCGTCGGAAGAAGCTGCTTCTCAGTCTAGTTGTGCTGTCTCAATACTCCTGTATCTCTTCCCCGTGTATACAGGGTGGTAGGGAACCTCAACCATTTTGCATGCCCTGTTCAAATAACGATCCTGATAGATCACATCAATGGGGTGTGGGAGAGAACAGAGGCAGTCCCCAGAGAGGGCTCTGATCCAGTGCTCTACAGCAACTGCACCACACCTCTCAATAGAGCTCCTGTAGAAAGTTGACAGGATGGTGGCCGCTTCAGTCTTCTCAGGACGTGCAGTCATTGTTGCGCCTTCGTGACAAGTGAGGATGCATAAAAAACAATACAAAACCACACATAAGAAGGGAAAAAAAAACATAATAAAATGAAAGAGAAATTAAATAATAAATATTCATTGTTGTAGTGTAAAAAAATAAACATAATGCAGAGAGATCTTTGAAGGTCAGGGCAGCATGGAGAGGTTCAAGAGCATGGTAGCTGTTGGTCTCATTTATATGACGAAGATGATTTGTTTAGAGATACATTTGATATTGCTGCAGGAACACTCTTCTACAGTCTTCATTGAACCATGGTTGGACCCCACCCTTGAAAATTAAGGCAGATTGAAGGATATATCTAGTCATAGGTTTACAGAATGTGGCTGGATGCAATCCTGTTGCTACTGATAGCACACTGAGCCTCTTGAATGCCCTACTTTCAGTTTCGTATCACTTGTATTGCAGCAGAAGGCTGTGCCTGCTTACAAGGATCAGCTATTTGAATTCATGTGTCAAGATAGCAATCAATCCATTTGCCACTGATCTAGTGAAGTCAGTACTAATGATAGGGGTCCATGCATAATTGATCTCAAGGAAGGAGAGGCAATAGGGGAGGTGGAATTATACTTAAATGTCATGCAATCACAGCAGTCATGGTTCACTTCTAATTATTGCATCCAAAGGTGTTATCGTTTGCAGTGTTTTTAATGAGCTGCATCAGTTTCAACAAGGTTTCGAGAAATAATTAGTATTCCCAGCATGAAGACATACATCAACAGTAGCTTGTGGTAGACTGAAACTTCCTTTTGGATGGTTTTGTCAGTGAGATCTTTGGACAGTCTATAAATGTTTTTCGATAAAATGCACTCTAGAAGATAATTTCTCCATATGACTGATGATGTGCTGTTTGGATTTATTAGAAACTTCATCCTTCAGTAATTTTATCCTGGAATTTCAACTGTATCTCAGCCACATTTGTAAGGTAATTTATGGTCGAACAGTTACTGTAGAGGTTATTGCAATGCTATAACAGTGGCAGAGACCCGGGTTCGAATTCAGCACTGCCTGTAAAGAGTTTGAACGCTTTCCCCGTGTCTGTGTTGGCTTACACTGGGTGCTCCGGTTTTCTCCCACATTCCAAAGACGTATGTGGTTAGTAGATTAAATGGTCACATGGGTATATTTGTACAGCCCGGGATCATGGGCTGAATCATAAAAAAAATAAAGGCTTTATTTGATTTAAATAGTAATGTTTCCAAATATTAGTGTGTAATCCCATTATATTGAAGTGGGCTCAAAGTATTGGAGGCTTCGGCTGCATCACGTGATCAACAAATTGAAACCTTACTGGTTGGACAGTGACATAACTGACAGAAGTGTGTGTCCACTGGAGCAGTAAATAATATAAAAATAGAAATTTCTAGAAATGCTCAGCTCTCCACCCAGCCTCTTTGAAGTGAATTAATGACCTTTCACAGTCCTGTTTCTCACTGCACTGTAAAAACTGCAGTGTTTTGTTTATTAGACTGTGAGCACCATTTAGTTTTCACGTGGTCACCTCCCACCCTCCATCCTCACGACATTCTACAGAGGATGTATTGAGACCATCCTGTGTAATTGTATCAGCACCAGGTTTGGAAGCTGTACCATCTTGGACCACAAGGGCTCTGCAGAGGATAGTGAAGTCAGGGGAAAAGACCCTTGGGAAACCTCTTGCTAACATGAAGGACATCTACTACACTCGATGCAGGTGGAAAGCAATAAACATTGTGAAAGACTCCACTCATCTCGCATGTAAACTGTCATGCGAGATGGCAGGAGGTACCGTAGCACTTGGGACCTTACGTCCAGAGTGGGAAACAGCTTTTCCCCCAAGCCTAGCTCCTGAACTCCCAGTATAGATGTGGATAATGCACTATGGACTTTCAGTGTATATGTCTTAATACCTTAAATTTTTAATGTGTTAACTGCTTTCCTAACTTATATCTATGTAAGTACACTCCATGGTCCTGGAGAAGCACTATCTCATCTTTACCATGTGAGCATGGTATGAACAATAAATAAAGGTAACTTGACTCTTTGTGATTTGTTTTTGTAACATCCTTTTACCACAATCTTCCCAAAATGATTGCTGAGTGTTAATGATAATGATCCTAAGTTATTGTCATACACATTGTACAACATACATTTGCACCAAAATTCTCACTTGGTGCAGTAAAAAAAAGTAGAGGTCATTGAATTAAGAACAAACAGATAAGAGAGATCATTAACATTCACACTAATCCTAGGGCAAAACAAAGTGACTTGCAATGGTGTATGAGTTCATGGGGCTGTTTAGGACGGAGGACTAAAAAGGTTGGTTAAAGGGAAGGGTTTTAAGGAGTAATTTAAAGAAGCAGAAGGGGAACCAGAGACAGAAAGTTGGAGCTCTAGAGGCCTCAGAATCTTGACAGCTGATGTCATAGCTGGTAAAGCTGTTGTAATTACATTGTGTGGGTCATCTGATAATGGGAATTTGCATTTAGATTGAGTTTTGATCCATTTATTTCAAACCCTTGTTTAGATACCATGAATTTTAATATTATCAATATCAAAAACATGTGGTTATGTGTCTGATGTGGTGTTTCACAGGTGACAGAACATCCTGCCTTAGTCATTCAGTTTGCTGCTGTGAATTTGCTGCCATGATTTACCTGGAGTGCTGCAGATCTGAACTCACTGCAGATTATACTGAGAGGTGTGGGTGTTACTGGCAAGTCCACCATTTACTGCTTGCCTTTAATTACCTCTGAGAAGCAAGCGGTGATCTGCAAAGATCTGCAGTCATGCAATCAATTGGGTTTAGAGACTTCCCCAAGGTGGCTGGATAGTGTGTTTCAGATGATGAGCATTCAGCCCATCTATCTGTGCTGAACATCAGATTTCAGATCAAATTTCTAATTTATTCTCAGAGTACATACATGACATTCACATACCACCCTGAGATTTCTTTTTCTTGAGGGCAGAGCAGAATTTCCCCTAATTGGTAGTGCAAAAAATAAACTGCACACAGCATGAACATGTAAACAAATAAAAGAACTCTAAACAGATAACGAATGTAAACTATCTGACTGTGCAATACAGGGAGAGCAAAGATCCTCCAAGACAGTGACTCCCAAGTACCTAAATGTGCACACCCTCTTCACCTCTCATTCCCCAATGATCACTTGCTTTTTTTTCCTGAAGTCAACAATCAGCTCCTCCTATCTCAGAAGATCTTTCCTGGACCCAACACTCCAGAATCGTGAAGAAAGCACGTCAGGGCCTCTAATTTCTTTGGAGTTTGTGGAGGTTTGGTATGATATCAGAAACCCTGGCAAATTTCTACAGATGTATGTTGGAAAGTGTGCTGACCGGCTGCATCATGGTCTGGTATAGGAGCACCAACACCTTTGTAAAGCCCTCCAAAAAGCAGTGGACATAGCCCAGGACAGTACAGGCAAAACCCTCCCCACTGTTGAGTACATCTACAGGGAATGCTGCAATCAGAGGGCAGCAGCAGTCATCAAAGTCCCACACCACCCAACTGAAACTAAAACTCCATTACTTATATGGAGCACATAACCCATAACCCTCTATTTCCCTTACATCCAGGTGCCTATCTAAGTGTCTTTTGAATGTCCCTATTGTACCAGCCTCCACCACACCCCTGACAATTGTAAGGTAAAACATCATGAGATGGGAATGTGTAGGGAGTTACCCTGTACAGGGCAGTAACAAGAAGGGGAGGTGTCCTTGTACTCCTGTTAGGTAAAACATCATGAGATGGGAATGTACGGGGCAGTAACAAGATGTGAATGCATCCTTGTACTTACAAGATAAGAGAGACATTGATGGATTGAGAGGCAGGAAGCTAGCAGGGAAAGGATAGCAACAGTTTTAGTCATTGGACAAGTAATGATATGATGATGTTCTAAGCACATATCCAAGGGTATAAAAAATCACCATTTTGCTGATAACGGCAGAATGCATTCTCCGACTAACTTTGTTAGTCGCAAGTGTTACAATCCGGTAATAAAGAACAAAGAACCCTGATTTCGACTCAGTCTGGTGTTTGTCTCACTCATTCATGATGCAGTTCAGGTACTCACTAGTCTGTGTAAAAATAACCTTAACTTTAACATTTCCCTTAAACTTTCCTCCACCTTAAACTTTCCTCCACTCAACTTAAACAACTTAAACTATTGTACCAGCCTCCACCACACCCCTGGCAATGCAGTTCAGGCACTCACTAGTCTGTGTAAAAATAACCTTAACTTTAACATTTCCCTTAAACTTCCTCCACTCAGCTTAAATAGATGTCCTCTGGTGTTTGCTACTGCCAATCTAGGAAACTGGTGCTGTTTGTCCACCCTATCTAAGCTCCTTATAATCTTATAGACCTCTAATGAGTCACCCCTTAACCTTGATCGCTCCAAAGAGAAAAGCCATAGTTCTGTCAATATCAATAAATTTGAATAAAATTAGATGTATCGCCCCAGAACAGGCTTGTGCCTCCAATTGCAATACACCCAATTAACCTCCAACCCCGTCCATTTTTGAAGGGTGGGAGGAAACCGGAGCACCCAGGGAAAACCCATGCGCACGTGGGAAGAACGTACAAACTCCTTACAGCAGCGCCAGATTCAAATCCCCGTCGCTGGTGGTGTAATAGCGTTGTATTAACTGCTATGCTAACTTTGTCACTCTATCAACCTTTCTCATAATTTTATATTGTGATGAAGGTAAGATGCATGTCCCTCTACTCCCAACTAATGTATCTATTTTCACCACTACTCCTGCAAGCCTGTTACAGGCACCCACTACTCTCTGTGTAAAATACTTGCCCTGCCAATCTTGTTTAAATTAATCCCTCCCCCTTCAAAACTTAAACTTTTTGGAACACATTGCCAAGGGTGGAGATGAAGACTGGTACAGTAGGGACATTTAAAAGAGACAGGGCACATGGGTTAAAGAAAAATAGAGGGTTGTTCAGGTATGAAAGTTTGAGTAGGTTGATATGTCGGCACAAAATTATGGGCCGAAGAGCCTGCTCTACTGTTCTAAGTTCTGTGTTCCATGTCCTCAAGTATGTGACTTTTTTTTTACCCTGGGGAATAAAGATTTAGACTCCCTACCTTATCAACGATTACCATAATTTCATATCATGAGGAAGGCAGGAGAGTTTGAAGGTGGAAATAAGAGTGTTCTTCCAAACATTTGCCATAGTTGTCCTTCTCCAGGATGGGTTTGGAAGGTGCTATCAGAGAAAATGAGGATCCTGTATAACTTACTGGAATGTCCACTCCAGCAAGGCTCAACTATTGATCATTATAGCCTCTCGAATTTGATGTGTGTGATTATGTCAATCCAGAATGTGTTATGTTCTTCTTTTCTTTGGCTTGGCTTCGCGGACGAAGATTTATGGAGGGGGTAAAAAGTCCACGTCAGCTGCAGGCTCGTTTGTGGCTGACAAGTCCGATGCGGGACAGGCAGACACGATTGCAGCGGTTGCAGGGGAAAATTGGTTGGTTGGGGTTGGGTGTTGGGTTTTTCCTCCTTTGCCTTTTGTCAGTGAGGTGGGCTCTGCGGTCTTCTTCAAAGGAGGTTGCTGCCCGCCAAACTGTGAGGCGCCAAGATGCACGGTTTGAGGCGTTATCAGCCCACTGGCGGTGGTCAATGTGGCAGGCACCAAGAGATTTCTTTAGGCGGTCCTTGTACCTTTTCTTTGGTGCACCTCTGTCACGGTGGCCAGTGGAGAGCTCGCCATATAACACGATCTTGGGAAGGCGATGGTCCTCCATTCTGGAGACGTGACCCATCCAGCGCAGCTGGATCTTCAGCAGCGTGGACTCGATGCTGTCGACCTCTGCCATCTCGAGTACTTCGACGTTAGGGGTGTAAGCGCTCCAATGGATGTTGAGGATGGAGCGGAGACAACGCTGGTGGAAGCGTTCTAGGAGCCGTAGGTGGTGCCGGTAGAGGACCCATGATTCGGAGCCGAACAGGAGTGTGGGTATGACAACGGCTCTGTATACGCTTATCTTTGTGAGGTTTTTCAGTTGGTTGTTTTTCCAGACTCTTTTGTGTAGTCTTCCAAAGGCGCTATTTGCCTTGGCGAGTCTGTTGTCTATCTCATTGTCGATCCTTATGTTATGTTCTTAATATGGAGAGAATACTCATGCCTGGGAGATAATTTCCAGTTACATCCTGCCTATCCTTTTTGACATTTCTGAGAAGGTGAGTATAAACTGGATCCCTAAAATACCTGGGCTATGGGGAAATCATGGGGTGACTTAGCAAAGAAGGTGACAATCAACTAATTGGATGGGTACTTGGATAGGAAAGGAGTTGAGAATTATGAACCTAATGCAGACAAATGGGATCGTGGAGGTAGCCATCAGAGTTGACATTGACTTGCTGAACCAAAGGGCTAAATCCTGTTCATTACAGTTCAATGGCTCAATAAGTGTTTTCCCTCATTTCAGGAAATGAGGAATGTGGCTCAATCTTTGAAAAGCTAAAGTGGCTATAAAATAGATTTTATTAGTTTCTACAGATGGCGATGAATTTGCTAAACATTGCCCAGACAGGTAAGTTTAAGGCTATGGGATTCATAACTAGTGGTTAGCAGTGAAGAGCATTGCATGGAACACAAGTTATCAAATCATCCTCTGTTTTTGTGTCAATCACAGAATAGAGAATCATAGAGGCACAGAGTCATACAGCACAGCAACAGGCCATTCAGTCCAACATATCCATGATGACCATCAACTAGCCTTCCGCATCCCATTTACCAGCACTTTGTCTGTCGTCTTCTATGTCTTGGTGATTCAAATTCTTATCCAGATAGATCATCCAGAAGATATCATGAATATACCCAATATTCCCTGTACATCAGCCTTAAAATAAGTTATTTTTTTTTCCTAATTAAGGAATTTTAGCTCTAAAACACTGGTTATTTTGGGTTGGGTCCATTAATGAGACTTTAAAAACTCTGAAATCCAGGTCCAAACCATGTATTTTTGAAAGGGCAACAGGTCAGCCAATTGAATGTTGTTGAAGGAGTAACAGTTTCTTATTGAACCTGAGTTAAGTTTTGGCTGGAAGTTTATTTATTACAAAACACCTAGTGTAGCGTGAAATGTTCTTCTGCGATCAAACCAACAGGTTATCCCAAACATTTATATGCCCATGTAAAAAGCACAATGAAAAAGGGGAGGTTGTATCCCTGACCTCAGCCCAAAAGAAAATCTTACCTTTTACCTCGCTGGTAGCCAGATGAGCAATTCCATTGAAATGGAAAGATAACTCTTCATACACCCAATGGTTGCATGATGTTATGTCTTATCTAAGTTTAGAAAAAAAATTAGATACAATATTAAAGATGAAGCTTGAATTTGATAAGATGTGGGGCCCATTCATGGATTATTATCATAAATTGAAGAGGTACGGATGCGCTGGAGATTTCCTGTCTGTATCTGAAGGTCATTATTCAATCTATATCTTAGTAATTTATGCAAGTTAACCTTGTTTAGAGGAGGGGCTAGGTTAATTGGGGGAGGGGATCTTTCTTTGTTTTTTTTCTTCTTTCCTCTTGTTAGTGAAAATATTAGATAAACATTGGTTTAAGAGTGGGCTATTATTGACAATGTCACAGAATAAGTTATAATACCTTTTTTATATGATGGAATGTTAATTGTATTTTATCTGTTTTCTGTTCAATACTAATTTTGTTACATTATGAGGGCCATATTTAGTGTTAACTCAATATAATTATAGAATTTGATGTTTCAAAGGAGGCAAGTTAAATAAACAAATATGGGTATATTTATGCCTGCCACATTAACCACCGCCAGTGGGCTGATATCGCCTCAAATCGCGCATCTTGGCGCCTCACAGTTCGGCGAGCAGCAACCTCCTTTGAAGAAGACCGCAGAGCCCACCTCACTGACAAAAGACAAAGGAGGAAAAACCCAACACCCAACCCCAACCAACCAATTTTCCCCTGCAACCGCTGCAACCGTGTCTGCCTGTCCCGCATCGGACTAGTCAGCCACAAACGAGCCTGCAGCTGATGTGGACATTACCTCTCCATTAATCTTCGTCCGCGAAGCCAAGCCAAAGAAGAATATATCTGTGTTCTGTTTATGATGTGACCTGCTATATGCTATTAACTAGAAGACAATGTTCAGAGGGTTTTATCTATTAAATTCAAGAAAACTATTTTAAAAAGAAAGAGGATGAATTAGTACTGAGCAAGGACAGCGTGGTAGCAGTGTTATGAGGTTTATTCAGAGGGCTGATAAAAACGGGGTTAAAACTGTCTTGAAATTTTTTTCTAAAGGTTTGCTTCCTTCAAAAAATATAGGGATTATGATAGACAACTTCAAGATGAACACCAAAGATAATTTCAGATTTGCTGATTCACACAGGAAGTTGGAGAAACATTAAATGAACATTTTTTGAATCCAGCATGTTCAATCACATAATGATGCTGACACATTGCGTTAGTTCAACTGGCCTACAAATGTTTTGTCACTGATTTTCGTTTATTCTCAGCATCTGATGCCTCTCAGCCATCATTGATAGATTCCACTTGCCCTGGTCTTGCTATTCCAAGGTCGCCATGCCCTGGTGAAACCTTTCACCATGCTGGTCACTGACTGCACCAAGAGCAGCAGGGAAGAAATCCCAAGTGCGAATGCAGAAAATAAATCTTCAGTGACATGTTGCAGTTCATGGTTTGATATGCTTGAAGTGGACTTGAGATACGTCTGGACACCTCAAAAATAGGTTACATCTAAAAAGAAATGGTACGTGATTGGAAAATGTAAGGTGATTTTCGTGATCAACAGCCCAAAGAGCATAAAATACACCCAAACGTGCTCAGGAAGCAAAATCTTCATTGTCCAGTGTAAGCTAATTGGTGTCTACTTTCACACTCTGAAGTCTTCTCCCCAATAGAAGGAGGGAGAAGGAGAGTATCTGAGGTGTATGGGTTTTTCAATATGATGGCTGCCTTTCCTAGGCAGTGGGAGATGAAGATGGAATCCATGGAGGGAGGGAAGTTTTTTATTATGCTCTGATCTGCTTTCCAACTGAATTTGGAGGCTGGATTTTCCAGCTCTCAGCAAACTTAGCAGCTGAACGATGGGACGGAACACCTTTGGTAAGAGGGTAAAATGCTTTTGCCATCCTAATCTCCAAACTCTTCACTCCAGCTTTCCAACCAAGTAAAGCTCCTGCATTCCCTCCCTTGGAGTTGGAGTGAGAACTTCTACTCCCTCAAGACCACAGACTCCCTTTGCATCCCCTCTCTCATGATCTGTTTCCAAACTTTGGGAGTTATTCTAGCCCATGAGAATGCAAAAGGCAATATTCAGGGTCAGATGAAGTCAAAGCAAAACCCTACTGGCCATGGATTCAGTTTCACAGACATTTCCAGACTTCACTCTGATGAATTTTGATGATCCAAAGTTTTTGCTCTTTTATACTGATTCATTGAACATAGACCATTTCAGCACAGAGCAGGCCTTTCAATCTACAATGTGTGTTGACCTATATAATCCTACTCCACATCAATTTAATGTTTTCCTACCTCACGTCCATAACCCTATTTTTCTTGCATCCATGTACCTGTCAAAGATTCTTTTAAATCTGCCTATTTTACCAGCCTCCCACTACCCCTGGCAATGTATTCCAGGCACCCACTACTCTCTGTGTAAAAAAAACGTACCCTGACATCTCCCCTAAACTTTTCTCCACTTACCTTGCTACTGTCACCCAGGAAAAAGGGTGTTACCTGCCCACCCTATCTAAGCCTCGATTAATTCACCTCTCATCCTTCATCGCTCCAAAGAGAAAAGCCCTGGCTCTGTCAACCTGGCTTCAAGAGCCACATTAACTTTAAAATTGTGTTGCAGATAGTTGGCCTGTGTGACAGAGTTCACCTGAGCCTGCAAGCACAGTTGAGCAGTGTCATGTAATGCCTGAAGCAACGTGTCACTGTCAGAAAAATTCTGAAAAATAATTATTAATAAAAGCATGTTCATTGGTTATCAGGGACTAAAATTTTTCAATTCCAAACCTGAACAACTGGAACTAATGTCCATAGAATGAATTCACCAATTTGTTTCTTCAGGCAGAAAAATGTGTACTGTGCAGTTAAGATTTCTGGTTAGGGTGATGAGCCAGGTGTTATGAGCCTCCTTCCGATCCAATTGAGATATGTCGATCGCAGCAGTTACTTCAGTCTCAGATAAGATATAAAAAGTTGGAAAGATCATGAGAAATAACCAGCAGGACAGGAAACATTCACAGAAAGAGAAATAGTTAACTTTCCAGGTTCTTCTCACTGGAATTGACCTCAAATCTTTAAAATCTTAAAAATTTTACATTTATATATACATTTAACCACCATCCATGGATGGTGATTGCCCTGCCGAATATTTTCAGCAATTTTGTTTAATTTCAGGCTTCCATCAACTTGCAGTCTTGTACTTTTAGGTAGAAAGGCTGATTTATGCCACGTATGGGATGCCAGCTGGGTTGCGCACAAAACAAACTCTCTCATTGTAACTTGGTTCGCCTGATAATAAACTTGAACTGTAAACGTTAAAAAAAAAACACATCAGTTTGGCCAAAGAGTAATTTCATCTGACAAGGGTTGTTAAATGAAGGTTGTTATAATATTGTAATAATCTTGTGATATTTAAGATTCGAATACAGTGGTTTAATTTAGGAATGCCGAGTGCAATTTATAGATCCCGGCTTACATCCTGTCTTCACACCACAATGGAGCTTGCTGATGTGATAATGGCATTTTGTCAACAGGTTTACAAGAAGTGAAGCTTGTTCACATCAAGTGATGAACAGTCCAATTCATTTGGTTGAGCTGCTTAATCATGTCTCATTGCCCAAGCTTCAAAATGACTTCTCTCCAACTTTTATTTCCCTGTCTGGTTTTTCCTGCAGAAGATAAATATTGCAGGTGTAGATAAAGAAGAGTGAGAGTCAAACTGCTGAAGGAACTCAGCAGTCCAAACAATGTTTGTGAAGACCCGGGTCTTGACCCTAAATGTTGACCCCAAATTATCAGCTATTCCTTTTCATCCATGGATGTCGCTTGATGACTGAATTCCTCCAGCTGTTTGCTTTGCTTCGGATTCAAGTACCTGCAATCCCTTGTTGGGGGTGGGGGAACGAAACAGACTTCTATTTTGCATTAAATTGTCATCAATTGCATCAACATGCAGAATTTGGCTGCAGTTCGACCTCTCTGCCCTGTAATATGACAAATCTTCCTTACTCACAGAACAATCTTATTTTACTGACCTCACTTCCTGTCCGACTGTACGAGTTTAGGGGCTAACACTCAAATCGAATGCCTGTGACTTCCTTTGCCCTCAGGTACAGCCACTAAAGAAGCTGAGGCAAAAAGTGCAACCGTGACAGTGTCAGCGAGATCTGGAGAAAATTGTTTCTGTCGATAATTTTCCACATCCTGAGTCTAAGCTCACTGTTACATTTCATGATTCAAAATCTGACCCATTTAAACATCGTGTCTTGGGAGAATGATGACAGGATAAAAGAGTGCAAGCAATATTGTTTTACTTCTAACTTTTCACCTCTTGATTTTATCTTCCATTTCAAGCTAAAATGTAAAACAATGCAACACGAGATTTTATGATCAAAAGTTTCTTTCTTTATTGGCAAGATAAATGTTTGCACAGAACCATTTTGATGTGGCATGCGCTACCTGAAAAGAAGGTAGAAGCAAATTCTGTGATTAACTTTCAAAAGAAATCAAGGACGTTCTAGATAACAACATTGGCTCGTGATTCTTTGATCCTATGAATATTTATCAAATGTGACACTGACATCTGGTGGCAGAAAACAATAATAATATTCTAAAAAGCAAAATGCTATGGATGTCAGTATTCTAAATTGAAATTTAAAATGTTAACCATATAACCATTTAGGGAGCGGAAACAGGCCATGTTGGCCTTTCGAGTCCGCACCGGTTCATTAGAAGAGCTCCACTAGCTCAAACCTCCCGCTCTCTGCCAATAACCCTCCAACCCCTCACCTTTATGTACACATCCAACCTTTTCTTAAATGACAGAAGGGACCCTGCCGCAACTATCTCATTCGGAAGCTCATTCCATTCTGCCACCACTCGCTGAGTGAAAAAGCCACCTCTAATATTTCTTTAGAAAAATCCAGCTAAACATAGTTATCTGCAGAACAGTCAAGAAACATCTCATGCTGACTCCATTCAATACTGGGTAGAATCTGCAGAGATAGAACGTTTCATATTCATGACCTAAGAAAGTAGATACTGGGGATAAAGAGAGTACATCATCCAAGGCGGAGAGGATGGGCATGGTGGAAAAATGTGAGGCCATTCACTATGGGAGAAAAAAATAGAAGCGAATATTAGATGCTGAAATTGAACCCATTTCCACCCTTTTCTCTGACAGCTCGTTCCACATTCTCATCACCTTCTAAGTGAAGAGGTGCCCCCTGATGTTCCCCTTAAACATTTCACCTTTCCTCCTTAACTAATTCCTATCTCACCCAACCTCAGTGAACAATTAAATAGGGTATGTTGAGGGACATGTCTGTCCTTGTACATATCTCAGAATGTTAACATGCAGGTACAACAAACAAGTAGTAAGTGAAATAGCTCGTTGGTGGGTGCTTGAATGCACTGCCGGGGGTGATGATGGATGCTGGTACAATGAGGTCATTTAAAAGATCAGCACATGGATGAAAGAAAAATAGAGGGTTATAGATGTGAGGTGGGGAAGAATTAGGTTGTGTGGAGTAGGTTTGCAAATGTCAGTACAACGTCATGGGCTGGAAGTGGTTGGAGTGTGTTGTAATGTTCTATACTTGATGTTCCTACTCAATCTTTGAAAAAACAAGATCCTGTTGCTAGACAGAATCAAAATAAATATGGGTGGGATATTTTGTGAAACAAGCATCAGTGCAACAATTCTTAGGAGACATTGGATATTGGAGCTGAGGTAAAAGATCAGCCCTGACCTTATGGGCTTCTCCCGCACTTGATCCTCATTGAAAGGAAAGGGATTTTAACTCGGAATATTTATCAGGAAATAAACTTTTATGAGAGAAAGAGGGAATTAGGTCAATTTGCAACTTGCAGGATTTTGCATACCAAAGCTGGGGTTGGCGTATTGAGCACACTTTAGAAAACCATCAAAATAATATCAACTTAATGACATGAGTCCAGTGTGAATTATGCAGGTTGTTGCCCCTATAATGAGGAGAAAGGTGAGGGGAAGGCTTTATCCGTGATGGCCGGCTTTCAATTCTTTGAAAGGTAATGACCACATGACTGGTGAGATCTTGTGAGACTCACTAATGGTAGATAAACACAATCAGATTTAGAGTCATACACAATAGAAAGGGGCCCTTTGGCCCACCATATCCATTCAGACCTTTATACTATCTCACTTAGCCAGATTAAAATCCTCTTATGTCTTGCCTATTTAAGTGCCTCGTTAAATGCCTTGGAAACATAATAATTCCACAACCTGTTCCACCATGGTATTCCAGATATCTATCACTCCCTGCATGAACAACTTAGCCTTTAGATTTCTTACCTCTCTGATAAGTGTGAGGTGCTTCATTTTGGTAAGAAGAATCAGAACAGGACATACGTGGTAAATGGAAGAGCATTGATGAATACAGAAGAGCAGAAAGATTTAGGAGTAACGGTACATTGTTCAATGAAGGTAGAAACTCACGTGAATAGGGTGGTGAAGAAGGCTTTTAGTTTGCTGGCCTTTATCAATCATTGCATGGAATATAGGAGTTGGGAGGTGATGTTGAGATTGTATAAGACGTTGGTGCGGCCTAATTTGGACTTCTGTGTGCAGTTCTGGTCGCCTAATTATAGGAAGGATATAAACAGAGTGGAGAGAGTGCAGAGAAGGTTTACCAGAATGTTACCTGGGTTTAAGCATCTAAAGTATAGGGAGAGATTGGACAGATTAGGTCTTTATTCTTTGGAGCGTAGAAGGTTGAGAGGGGATTTGATAGAAGTATTTAAGATTATGAAAGGGATAGACAGAGTGGATGTGGATAGACTATTTCCATTAAGAGGAGGAAAGATTAAAACAAGAGGACATGAGTTAAGAATTAAGGGGCAGAGGTTTAGAGGTAACATGAGGGGGAACTTCTTTACTCAAAGAGTGGTAGCCGTGTGGAATGAGCTTCCGGGAGAAATAGTGGCGGCGGAGTCAATTGTATTATTTAAGAAAAGGTTGGACAGGTATATGGATGAGAAGAAGATGGAGGGTTATGGGCATTGTGCAGGGAGGTGGGACTAGAGAGGGGTGTTTGGTTCGGTGCGGACTAGAAGGGCCTAATGGCCTGTTTCCGTGCTGTAAATTATGTTAAATTTAAAACTGTGCTGTTGTTTTTGACACTCCTGCCAATAAGAAATAAATTTTGACTCCTCAAACTTATTGTCATCTGTACCAATGACAAAGATTGTACTGCAAGTAGACCAGTAGACATCACATATATAATGCAAGTAATTTTATTACCTTAGTTTCATTCATGGGTCTGATGTACCCAATCTACGTTGCTCATAATTTGTCACCCCTCAGCCCCCTTGCTCCAGGGAAAACAGTCCAGCCTATCCAATCCCTCCCCGTATCTAAACTCCTTCAATCCAGGCAGCATCCTCGTGAATCTCTTTTGCACTCTCAGTTGAAGGAACCACTAATGTGGCGTAAATTCTGTGATTCTATTTTAATATCTTCAATTAAGAGCATGGCGCTTGTGGTACTCATTACCACACAGCGGCTTTAAGGAAAGAGAGACAGTAAGACATTAGGAAATCCACTGGATAATGAAATTGGTTGACGTGGACAATCCAATTGACATGATCTGCACAGGAACCCAACAACATGTGTCAGATCCTTCTCATGAGATATTCCAAGAGAATTAAACCTGAGAATCGAAGGGCAGATGAATGAGTTGTGATTGGTAGCAGAAGAGTAAAGTGCTCTCTGAAATAAAAAATCTGCAGTGAAGCAGGGCTAAGTGAGGCTCGAGAGATTTATCCCGACTCCTTGACTATTTGTAAGTCACATGCAGGATAGTTGTCAGAGAACATAAGAACATTACAGCACAGTACAGGCCCTGCAGCCCACGAAGTGACGACCTTTGTAAGCCTACTCCACAACAATCTTACCCTCCTTACGCCCATTCCCTCTTTTCCTTATACCTCTGTGGCCCTTTAAGTGTCTTTTAAATGCCCCTATTGTACTGGCCTTCAACACCACCCCTGCATTCCAGACAGTCACCACTCTATGTAAAGACCTTCCTCTAACATCTCCCCAAAACTTCCCTCCACCCACCTTAAACAGATGTTATTTACTATTGTCGTCCTGGAAAAAGGAGCTGGGTGTCTGCCTCTCAGAATCTCATATACCTCTATTAAGTCACCACTCATCCTTTGTCGGTCCCAAGAGAAAAGCCAAAGCTCTGTTAACATTGCTCTGTCATCCTCTGTCCTTGTATATAATGCCATAAAATTTGTTGCTGATGAGTAATCTGGTGGTTGTCCAAGGTGTCTGAACTACTGAAGTGTTGAAGTCAGATGGGTTTTGAATGTTAATAATTGTAACAGGATATCATTTGGAGCAGAATTACTGAATTGTGAAATTAAAGGAGGTCTGTAAGAAAAAGTTAAAAAATAATGAATGGCATTGTAACTGATTGTGTCGAAGGTATCAAATTCACATGATGTTGGAAAGAAAAAAGTTGCTCACATATTATCTTGGAGAAAAAAGTCCACCTGCCAGACATGGATGTTGTGTTTCACTATCTGAAGGCATAAGAACAAAATCTTTGGCAAAAGTTAGAGAAAGAAGTGGAAGCTCTGGAGAGGAGATTTAGCAGGATGTTGCCTGGATTGGAAAGTATTTCTTGTGAGGGAAGATCAGCAGAGCTGGGGTTTCTCTCTTTGGAACGAAGAAGGTTGAGTGGTGACTTAATAGGGGTCTACAAGATTATGAGAGGCATAGATAAGGTAGGCAGATGGCACATATTTCCCAGGGTGGAAGTAGCAAAAACCAGAGGACATCTGTTCAAAATGGAGGGAGGAAGGTTTAGGGGAAACAAAAGGGGTGATTTTTTTACACAGCGTTGTGGGCTCCTGGAATGCATTCCAGGACTGGCGATTGAGTCTGGAATAATAGGGGCATTTAAAAAACTCTCAGACAGGCACATGGATGAAAGAAAAATGGAGGATTATGAGGAAAGGATGTTTTCGTTTTTTTATAGGTATATATGGGTTAGAACAACATTTTGGGCTGAAGGGCCTGTACTATGCTGTAATGTTCTATATTTCTATGTGAGTAATTAAAATAATTTGTGAATTGGGGTCTCTTTTTCGGTCAATTTGAAGACATGAACTGCTGTGTGAAGAAATGATTGCTGTTGTAAGCTCTTTGCATAGTATTCTATCAGTGAAGATGACTAACAACATCACCTCAACGATCCCACTGAACACTAACGCTCCTCAAAAATGTGTACACCGTCCCTTATTATTCTCCCTCTGTGCACACTACTGTATAGCTAAGTACTGTTCCAACCCCATTTTTAAATTTGCCAACAACAGCACAGTCATGGACAGGGTGACAGAATACAAGAAAGGGATTGAAAGTTTAGTGACATGCCACAATTACAACCTCTCTCTCAATGTCAGTAAGAAGAAAGAGATGGTCACTGGCATAGAATATACAACACAGTACAGGCCTTTTGGCCCTCGATGTTGTTCCGACCCATATATTCCTTCCTAAAAAAAAGTACTAAATCCTCCCTACCCCATAACCCTCTATTTTTCTTTCATCCTTGTGTCTGTCTAAGAGCCTCTTACATGCTCTCAATGTTTCAGTCTCCACCACCATCCCTGGCAAGGCTTTCCAGGCTCCCATAACTCTCCGTGTAAAAAAACTCACCCCTGATGTCCCCCTTAAACTTTACTCCCTTAACTTTTTACATATGTCCCCTGGTGTTTGCTGATCCTGCGCTGGGAAACACCCCATCTATGGCTCTCATAATCTTGTAGACATCTATCAAGTCTCCTCTCATCTTTCTACACTGCAAAGAGAAAAATCCCAGCTCTGCTAACCTTGTCTCATAAGACTTGTTTTCCAATCCAGGTAACATCCTGGTAAATCTCCTCTGCATCCTCTCCATAGCTTCCACATCCTTCCTATAGTGAGGTGACCAGAACTGAACACAATACTCCAGTGACTAGTGGAGTACTGCAGGGCCTCATGCTGGGGCCACAAGTTAGGTGAGTGGGCCAAGACATGGCAGATGCAATATAATGTGGATAAATGCGAGGTTATCCACTTTGGAGGTAAGAACAGGAAGGAGGACTATTATCTAAATGGTATCTGTTTATGAAAAGGGGAGATGCAGTGAGATTTGGGAGTTGCTGTGCATCAGTCATTGAAAGTGGGCATACAGGTACAGCAGGCGGTGAGGAAGGCAAATGCTATGTTGACATTCATAGCGAGAGGATTTGAGTACAGGAGTAGGGAGATCCTGCTACAGCTGTACAGGGCCTTGGTGAGACCACACCTGGAGTACTGTGTGCAGTTTTTGTCTCCTTATCTGAGAAAGGACATCCTCGCCATGGAGGGGGTGCAAAGACTGATACCAGGACTTGCATATGAAGAAAGGTTGGATGGACTAGGCTTGTATTCTCTGGAATTTAGAAGATTGAGGGGGCATCTTATAGAAACATATAAAATTCTTAAGGGTTTAGACAGACTAGACACAGGAAGGTTGTTTCCAATGCTGGGAAAAACCAGAACCAAGGGTCACGGTTTAAGAATAAGGGGGATTTTTTTTTAGGACTGAGATGAGGAAAAATTTCTTCTCTCAGAGAGTAGTGGATCTGTGGAATTCTTTGCCACAGGAAGTAGATGAGGCTGGTTCTTTGTCAATATTTAAGAGTAGGTTAGATTTTGCCCTTGTGGCAAAGGGGATAAAGGGGTATGGGGAGAAGGCAGGAACCAGGTACTGATCTGCTATGATCATATTGAATAATGGTGTAGGCTTGAAGGGCCAAATGGCCTACTCCTACACCTTTTTTTCTACATTTCTAAATGTGTTCTTACCAAAGATTTGTAGAGTTGCCACATAACCTCTCTACTCCTGAACTCAATCCCCCTATTAATGAAGCCCAGCATCCCATAGGCCTTATTAACTATCCTATCAACCTGTATGGTGACCTTGCGGGATGTATGGATTTGAACCCAAAGGCACTCTGTTTATCTACACTCTTAAGTATCCAACCTGTACTCAGCCTTCTGGTTTGTCCTTCCAAAATGCATCACCTCATACTTATCTGGTTTGAACTCCATCTGCCACTTTTCTGCCCAACTCTGCATCCTGACTATATCCACTTGTAACCTTTGACAACCTTCAGCTCCATCCACAACTCCTCCAACCTTCGTGCCATCCGCAAACTTATTGACTCATCCTTCTATCTCTTCATCCAGGTCATTTATTAAAATCACAGAGAGCAGGGGGTCCTAGAGCAAATCCTTGCAGCACTCCACTAGTCACCGACCTGCAGGCAAATTACTTTCTTTTCACTACTACTCTCTGTTTTCTTCCCACAAGCCAATATTTTTATCCACACAGTCAAGGTTCCACTGATCCCATCCCTCATGACTTTCTGGATGAGTCTTTCATGGGGAATCTTGTCAAATGCCTTGCTAAAATCCATGTAGACCACATCTACTGCCCTACCCTCATCAATTTCTTTTGTTACCTCCTCAAAAAACACAGTTAGACTCATGAGGCATGACCTTTCCTTCACCAAGCCATGCTGACTATCCTTGAGTAGACTGTACTTCTCCAAATGCTCGTAGATCCTATTCTTAAGAATCCTCTCCATTAGTTTGCACACCGTTAACGAAAGACTCACCCATCTATAATTCCCAGGATTCTCCCTATTACTTTTTTTAAATAAGGGGACTACATTTGCCATTCTCCAAACCTCCAGCATCTCCCTTGCAACCAAAGACGATTCAAAGAACATAGCTACTTCCCCAGCTATCTCTTCTCTCACTTCCCACAGCAGCCTGGGGTATGGCGCGTCCAGCCCCATGGACATCAATCTTGATGTTTTTAAGAAAAACACTTCCTCTTCCTTAATCAGTGCAAAGGGCTGTTCAATTTCAACCTCACTGTGTTCAAGGTCCTTTCCCCTTGTGAATACTGACACAAAATATTTATTTAGGACCTCTCCAACCTCCTCTGTATTCAGGCACATGTTGCCTCCTTTATCTTTTAGCAACCCCACCTTCATTCTCATCATCCTTTGTTCTTCACCATACACATAGAAGTTCTCCTTAATTCTACATGCCAAGGCCTTCTCATGCCCCCTTCAAAATCTCCTAAGTCCTTTCTAAAGCTCCTTTCTGGTTACCATTTACTTCTCGTGTGCTCTTCCAGTTTCCTACTTCCTATATTTAATGTTTGCGTCCTACTTCCTCTTGACTAGTTGCCTGACCTGTTTTGTCAGCCACAGTTCCCTTTTCCTACCTGTGGTGAATGTCTCCCAAGCTGCCTGTCTCCCCCCCCCTCCCCCCCCGCCCCCACCTCTGGCGAGCCTTGCTGTACTAACATTGACTGTGCATTATCTCTACTGTTAAGGACACTCCCCTTGGATATAACTGTATATGCACCTATTGTCTTTCATTATTGCTAATAAAAGCCATGATTATTGTTTGACCACATCGTCTTTGTCTACTTCATCAACTGGTACTTCAATTTTATAGCAGAAATGGATGCAGCCCTCAAGCCAGAGTGGCTGATAATCGACCAGTCTCCCCCCCCCAGAGGAACAGCAAACTCATCATTCACTTCCTCTGAAGTGCCAGTTGATGAAGTAGACAAAGACGATGTGGTCAAACAATAATCATGGCGTTTATTAGCAGAAACTTCCTCAGAACAAGATCCAGCATGGCCTCTCCTCTAGCCAGCCGGTCTGCATACTATTTCAGGAATCCTTCTTGTACACGCCTGACAAATTCAGCCCCATCTTTACTTCTGCAGTCAGTAGGTCCCAGACATTATTAGGGTAGTTGAAGTTACCCATAACTAAAACCCTGTATTTCATGCACCATTCCAAAATCTGCCTGCTTATCTGCTCCTTGGTGTCCTGAAGCCTATAGACTACTCCCAGTGCAGTGATTGCTCCCTTCCTATTTCTGACTTCCACCCTTACTGAGCCAGTGGACCTCAGGAGAAGGGGCAGAGTCCATACATTAATGGTGCTGAAATGGAAAGAATAGATAGCTTCAGGTACTGAGGAATAAGAATCTCCAATGACCTGACATGGGACAAGCACGTTGTTGTGTTGGTCAAGAAAGTGTACAAATGTTTCTACTTTCTTAACAAAATGAAAAAAGTACGACATATCCTCCTTGTCCCTCAACATCTTCTGCAGGTGCACCATTGTAAGTATACTTGATAGCTGCATCACAGCATGGGATGGGAGCTGCTCTGCTCAAGATCAGAAGAAGTTACAGAAAGTGGTGAATGCAGCTCATAACACCATACCAATTTCTCTCCCCACCATGGATTCCATCTATATCCCCCACTGCCTAGGAAAGGCAGCCAACATACTAAAGGACCCATCACACATTCTCTTCTCCCTCCTCGCATCGTAGGAAAGGCTAATAGTCTTAGACCATTTAATCCCTGCAGCCAACAGGCTCCTGAATAAACCTCAAAGTAGCAACTTGAAGGAAGGCAGTAGACATTCAATATTTTGGGCCGTATCCTTTCATTAATAGTCCTGAAACATTGACTATCTGTTGCCTTACATGGATACTGCCTGACCACAGAATTCCTCGCCATTTCATGTGTTGCACGAGTTTTACTGCATCTGCAATCTTTAATGTTTGTATGTGAGGGTAAAATGTTAAAATTTTCTTTTGCAAATAAAATTAACAGAAAATGTTATCTGAAGTGAAGTAATTGATGTGTTTGGCTTCAGAATATGGAAGACCTGAGATTTAACAGGTAACCAAATTTTGAAACTGAAAGCCACTGGAGACAAATAACATTTCATTTGAATTAATGTAGTGCATTGAAATCCAGCAGTTATTCTTCATTATTTCCAGGGCATCAGATAACATGGTATCTCCCAGTAGCTCTGTGATAATATGTCATTCAATAAATTCATATCTCCATTTTCTAATGCATACACTTGTTTAAATGCCAGTTACTCTTTACATTTGGGATTTTGCTTCTTTCAGATAATAAAGAATTACAAGCATTTTGATCTCAATCTCCCCTTATAAAGAGCCCTGAGAGGACTGAGCCATTTTGCTTCACAAGACTTTCAGCTCAAGTCTGTCTCCTCTGCAACTGCCCATCCATTCTCTATCAATGATTTTACTTCTGCAGAAGCCAAAGAAAATTTGTCGTATTCTCTGCCAATTTTTACAGAAGTACCACAGAATGTATCCTGTCTGGATGCCTCTCAGCCTGTGGGAACCGCTTTGCCCAAAACTGCAAGAAACTGTGGAGAGTGGTCAACGGAGCTCAGGCCATCACATAGACCAACCTCCCCTCTATTGACCCCATCTGTATCTCCCGTTTCTCAGGAAAGCAGCCAATGTTTTAAAGGACCTAGTCCACCCTGTTCACACTCTCTTCTCTCTCCTCCCCTGCCCCCCCCCCCACCTCTTCAATGAACAGAAGATAGATGAGTTTGAAAACACCCACCTCCAGATTCAAGGACAGCTTTTTCCTGCAGTTATTAGACTCTTGAAAGGATCTCCATGAATAAAAGATACCCTGTACTGTTTAATTGTACTTTTCTCCTCAATAGTGTACCCTGCCTTCTTTGTTTTCTCTGATGCTTTTTTGTTTTCTCGAATCCCTGCAATTTTGTTTTAATTCTTGTACTACCACCTGCACTAAGCTGATTGCTCAGATGCCACATTAAACAAACTTTATTGCTATAATCTCAGCACGTATGGAAAGAGACAGTTCAATTCATTTCAGTCTTGCATTTGAAATCCGATCAAATTCATTCTGAAACTTAGCATTGTTATTCATTAGTCTTCAATCAATGACTTCAGTTGAACCTTTACTGCCTGAATGTTACAATTACAGCACGCGATACAGGCCCTTCAGCCCATGAAGTTGTGCCCACCTATGTAAACCTACAATCTAACCCTTCCTGACCTCACAACCATAGCCCTCTATATTTTTATCTACTTGTATCACTTCCAATGGCAGCTCCTTCCATGTACCCATCAGCCTTTGTGTGATGAAGATGCCTCTCAGATCTTTTTAAAATATATCCGCTCTCACCTTAAATCTCTGCCCTCCATGATTTGGATTCTCCTACCTTGAGGAAAACAGAAAGACTGATTACTTGTTTATGGGCCCTCATGGTTTTAGAAACCTCCAGAAGGTGCCCCTCAATCTCCTGCACTCAAGGGAGAAGTTCTCACGGAGGGTTTCATTTTTCATTTTGTGTTTATGACCAGGTTCTGGTATACCACGGGCCAGCCAGGTCAGATTACTGATCCACGCACAATCCCCACCCCATTTCTCCTTCAGAAGCATTTATTAATTTTCTTCTCTGCTCAGGGCTGACTTAAACCCTAGATACAACATAACCCAGAATTATTTCCCACAACATAAAAAAAAAGATCCTTCTTCTGATCAAAATAGAACTGAAATAGCTAGGTGATAAATCTATAAGCTAACTGTCAACTCTATTGTAAGGTTAATTAGTAAATTCAGATCAAGGACATGCAGCAAGATTGAGTTAACAATTATCTTTAATAATGTTCTTTTAAATCACAGTCTTGTTTTCAAATCGGTTGCTTCCATCCCTTTCTGCCTCAACACCATTCAGTTTGACAAATGGATCTATCATAGAGTCATAAGGCTCTACAGCAGGGGTGTCAAACTCAAATTCACGGAGGGCCAAAATTAAAAACTTGGACTAAGTCGAGGGCCAAAGTAAATATTTATTGAAAATTTTCAACAACATCTGCATGTTTTCTCTTCTTTCAAAAATGTAATGTTGAACTTTTTCTTATTAAAATAAATGTTTAATAATAGTTTTGGATAAACTCTTTCCAGAAGCATTAACAAATGAGAAATAAAATATTCAATAAATAATATTTCTCTATAGAGGATTTGTCAAATGTTGCTAGTGTGCTGTCGAATAGTAAAATCTGAGGGCTATTGAGAATGTGGGAGAATAACATGATTCCTGAAACAATCAAATGGGTGACTGATTGTGGGCATGAACTCTAGCAGGGTTATTTGCTATGGCCTTTTTCCATTGGTACAGATATCCTTTGATTTACACACTTTTCAAGTTTTATGCCCAATGAGCTTGTATCCAGGTGCAGGACCAATTTTAACCAGGAATATATTTATCACTGTGACATGAAACTATTGGAAGATTGTTTTATCCTGAGATTAAAGTTTATAATACTTACTCAGGCCTGTGTGCGGGAGGGCGGGGTTTGCGGGCGATCGGGTTGGACAACGACAGTGCAGGGGCATCGGCTCTCGCTGCAGGGCGGCTTCTCGGCGGATCAGCGGCCCTGTCACCGTGAGTCGCGGGTCGGCCTGCGGCAGGGAGGGGGAGTGGGCAGTGGTCCTGGCGAGGTCAGGCCCGAGGCCTCCGGTTCCGGGTGCTGGGAAGCGGCCTTGGCTTCCCCTGACACCGGCCAGGCCCCAAAACCAGAGTCCACGGTGAGACCCTGCGACGTAAACAGAGAAGGTGGGGGCAATTAGCAGGCTGACGCCAATGCATTCTGGGATTTGTTGTATTACTGTGCATGCGCTATACTGGCGCGGCGGCCAGCGGGCCACCTCTAATACATTTTTGAAATGATCTTGCGGGCCAAATATAATTATATCGCGGGCCAAATTTGGCCCGCGGGCCAGAGTTTGACATGTGTGCTCTACAGCATGGAAAGGGGCTCTTTGGCTCAACTCACAATGCTGTAATAGTCGCTGAAATGAGCTAAACACCTTTTGCCTGCATTTGGCCCATATCCTTCTGAAGCTTATCTGTACACGTCTTGTATCTTTTAAAGCTTGTAATTGTATTTCAAGTTTATTTTCACAAGAAAAAATGATAGAGCTTGTTTCGCAAACAGTCCAATAGACATATGTAGTACAAAAAGTCCAAAAGTTTAGAGTTACAGAAAGAGATTAGTTGGTACAGAGCAAGTGCAGCATTTTACAGTTTTGGAGTTCACTCAGGTGTCTGAAAACAGAATAAAACTATTCTGTGGGTTGAGTCTTCTAAAATATTGGGTGCTTTGCCAATGCAGAAGGAGTTATAGATGGAGTCGTATGGAGGGGAAGGGAGTAGGTGTGATAGACTGAGCTACATTCACAACTTTCTGCAGTTTCTTGCAGTCTTGAAAAGGCCTGAACGTGAGCTGTTTGTATATTGCCCAATTATATATTGAACTTAACTACAGCTTCTACAGACTATGGATGCTGCAATCTTGAGCAAACACTGAGATGCTGGAGTGAGTCAGGCAGCATTGATAGGTAGAAATAGCCAATGTTTCAGGTTGGGTCCCTTTACTGAGAACATGGGTTGTCTGTTCATCTCATCTGGCCTGCGTAACCACTCTGCAAGGTTGTGGCAAGTCAAACCTTGCCCGTGTCACTTTCCCACTCTCTGCTCATATTGTTTGGCTCCCCTGTAACTTAAAATATCTGTCAATTTCTATCTTGAATTGCTTTGCCTCCAGTTCTTTGAGGTAGAGAATTTCAAAGAGTAACAAAAAAACCTTCTCATTTCCATTTGAAATCGACAATTCTTGACAAAAATTGTGCCTAACATCCTCTCAGTATTCACTCTATCCGCCCCCCCCCCTCAAAATCATATAGATTCAAATAACATCTCTCCTCATATTTTGTGATAAATCTGAATCCCTGTTTAATCTTTCTGTAGATATCAACCCCCTCCCCACCTTTATCACAAGCATCAGTCAAGTAAGCCTTCTCTGCACTACTTCCAAAACAAGAAAATCCTCTCCGAGACCAAAGATGTGTGAAATACATTGGGTGTGTTCTCACTTGCCTTGTAAAGTTGCATCAATTCTTACCTATAAAAGCCAATTTGTTCTGCTTTGTGAATTTTTTAGATCTTCACCGTGGCCATAAGACAAAGGAATTAAATTAGGCAATTTGGCCCGCCATTCCACCATGACTGTCCTTTTTAACACCATTCTCCCATAAGCCTTCCTCCATTTTAAATATCCCCAACAACATGGCCTCCACAACTGTCCATGGCAACCAAATCCACAGATTCACCACCCTCTGGGTAAATAAATTACTCCTTATCTCTCTACTTAAGGGACTTTTTCTGAGGCTGTGCCCTCTGGTCCCAGACTCCCCCACCACAGGAAACATACTCTCTCCAGGCCTTTCAGTATTTGATAGGCTTCTATGAGATTCCCCCCCCCCCCCCCTCATTCTTCTAAACTCCAGTGAGCACTGGCCCATGACAATGCAAATGTTCGTTAATTCATTTCTTGGGATGTGGGGATGGCTGGGGGAAACAAGTTTTTATTGTCTATCCCCAATTGTTCATGGGGAGGTAGTGGTGAATCACTGGAACTTGTGGTGAAAGTGCTCCACAATGCTATGAGGTGGAAAGGTTGAGAATGAAGGATAAGCAATATATTTCCTAATCAGGGCTGTGTATGATTTGGAAGGAAACCTGAAGATGGTGCTGTTCACATGCATCTACTGCCCTTGAACTTCTTCGTGGCAGAGGTTAAAAGTTTGACAGCAAAAGACAATCTTCTGGAGGAACTCAGCCAGGTCAAACAGCATCAGTGGGAGAAAAAGAATGACTGACATCTTGATGAGGCGTTCCGCCCCGAAACATTGGCAATTCTTTTTCTCCAGCTTCTGGCATCAACGTCGAAGTTTGAGACATGTTCTCAGCCTAGCCAATGCAAGTGATTGCAGTGCATTTTATAGATGGCATGCTCTGCAACCTCAGTGTACAGATAACAGAAAGAATAAAAGAAGGGCATGCCACTCAATCAAGCTGCTCTGGATAGCGCTGAGTTTCCTCAGAGCCGTTGCAGCTTCGTTCATCCAGGTGAGTATCACCATCAAGCCCCTGACTGGTGCCTTGTAGACAAGGAAAGGCCTTGGAGTGCTAAGTCATTCCAAGATTCCATACATTGCCATGAACAAAAAATACACAAACCTTTGTTTTTCTATATTGGGCCTGTAAAGGTGCACAAAGATGTACTTCTATGCCAGTGCCCCTATCAAGACTTGCTACAAGATACCCCCCCACCCGCCCCCAACCCCTGACTTG
Organism: Narcine bancroftii; assembly: GCF_036971445.1. Lineage (NCBI taxonomy): Eukaryota > Metazoa > Chordata > Chondrichthyes > Torpediniformes > Narcinidae > Narcine > Narcine bancroftii. Next base: position 475,121,391 of record NC_091469.1, on the reverse strand, counting down.
ACATTGGGTTTTGACTTGAAATATCAATAAATTCTTCTCACCTGCACTGATGCTGCTCGATCTATTCAGTTCCTGAAGGTTATTTATTTCTCCAGCTCACTGCACCTGCAGTGTATTGTGTCCACTTCAGGATCTTCTATATTCAAATAAAGTTATCCTTTATTCTTCTAAATTCCAAGGAATACAGAGCAAAAACTTTAAAAGAGGGAGAAATGGCTCTTGGATTGGGGAGTTGAATAGTTCAGTTCCAAGGGCTTTGTTGTACAACAGAGCATCGAGAATATTACTTAATCCTTAAATCATGGTGACTTACATAACTTCTTTGGGTCAAGAGTTTTGCAGCAGAAACACTAGGCCCTTCAGCCCAACTTGCATGGCAGCCAAGATGTCTATCCAAGCTTGTCACATTTGCCTGGATTCAGCTGATATCCCTCTCAACCTTGCCTAATCTACAAATGAGTCTTCCCATTCTTTTTCATCTGAAACCAACATTTAAACAGGACCCTATTCCATTTGTGGAGATAAGATGCTGGTTATCATGGATTGTCTATGTGTGAATCTGTAGAGCAGATGGTGTGCAATTCAGATGGTCAGAAAGTGGCTGAAAGGTCAAGCGAGCCCATGTTTTTTCATATGACCCATATAATAATAATAATAATAATAACAATTACAGCACGGAAACAGGCCATTAGGCCCTTCTAGTCCGCACCGAACCAAACACCCCTTTCTAATCCCACCTCCCTGCACAATGCCCATAACCCTCCATCTTCCTCTCATCCATATACCTGTCCAACCTTTTCTTAAATAATACAATTGACTCCGCCGCCACTATTTCTCCCGGAAGATCATTCCACACAGCTACCACTCTCTGAGTAAAGAAGTTCCCCCTCATGTTACCTCTAAACCTCTGCCCCTTAATTCTTAACTCATGTCCTCTTGTTTTAATCTTTCCTCCTCTTAACGGAAATAGTCTATCCACATCCACTCTGTCTATCCCTTTCATAATCTTAAATACTTCTATCAAATCCCCTCTCAACCTTCTACGCTCCAAAGAATAAAGACCCAATCTGTGCAATCTCTCCCCATACTCCAGATGCTTAAACCCAGGCAACATTCTGGTAAACCTTCTCTGCACTCTCTCCACTCTGTTTATATCCTTCCTATAATTAGGCGACCAGAACTGCACACAGAACTCCAAATTAGGCCGCACCAACGTCTTATACAATCTCAACATCACCTCCCAACTCCTATATTCCATGCAATGATTGATAAAGGCCAGCATACTAAAAGCCTTCTTCACCACCCTATTCACGTGAGTTTCTACCTTCAGGGAACGATGTACCGTCACTCCTAAATCTTTCTGCTCTTCTGTATTCCTCAATGCTCTCCCATTTACCACATATGTCCTATTCTGATTCTTCTTACCAAAATGAAGCACCTCACACTTATCAGCATTAAATTCCATCTGCCATTTTTCAGCCCACTTTTCTAAGCAGCCCAAATCCCTCTGCAATCCTAGAAAACCTTCTTCATTATCCACTATTCCACCTATCTTAGTATCGTCTGCATATTTACTAATCCAATTCACCACCCCATCATCTAGATCATTAATGTATATAACGAACAACAATGGGCCCAATACAGATCCTTGAGGCACACCACTGGTCACCGGCCTCCAACCTGACAGACAATTATCCACTACCACTCTCTGGCCTCTCCCTTTCAGCCAATGTTCAATCCATTTGACTATCTCAAAATTTATACCTAAAGACTGCACCTTCCTAACTAACCTTCCATGTGCAGTGTTGTTTTGCTCTGCCTTCTTACATTTAATAAATTCTGGACTCACACCCCATGGCAGAGGTTAAGGTATCTGCAAAAAGGAACACTAAGTTCCCCTTCTGGTGACAGCCAATCAGGAAACCTAGACAGAAGGTAGCAGAGCATAACAGCTAGTATCAGGAGACGGACATGAGCAGAGCCCTTGACAATCCTTCAAATCGTAACAGCGTGAGCTGAAAGTCCGCTCTACTCTGAGGTGATGCTCCACCAGTGCTGCATTTATTTGAACATTGCTGATCAAATTTGGTATCACCAGATTATAGTGAGTCCTGGCTACCTGAGGGCTGTGGATACCATGGAACCGGTTGCCCACACAGGCTTCAGATTCCATCGAAACACTCCCACCATGCACAATGCAAGACCATTCAAAGAAAACATTGCACATTCTTTCAGAATTCCCCAAACTTCTCTGCACCCAATTGAACTGAATTATTTATATATTACGTGTACTGAAGTACAGTGAAAGGGTTTGCGTTGTCTGCTGCCCCTTGCCAGCTTCCCCCAACAATTCTCAGCTTTTCTCTTTTACCTTCCCACCTGTATCCACCTAAAACCTCTTACCTATTAGCGTGCTCCTTCCCCTTCCCTTTCCCCCTCCCCCCCCCCCCCAACTTTTTTATTTAGGTGCCTGCGTGTTTTTTTCTTATACCCAATGAAGGGTTCAGGCCTGAAGCCTTGGTTACCTTGCAAGGTTCAAGGATCCTTGTATAAAAACATATCAGAAATGTAACATACATGATATATTTAACTTTTGCCTGTCATAAGGCAGACAAAAAGTTACCATTAGTACTGCCCGGTGCCTCTTACAGTATGAGAGAAAGAGAAGCAAAAGAGAGTCCCTTCAGAGTCACTGAGTGTCCGTAGATTCACCTCCAGTGCCCGCACAGCCTCTGCAGCTGCACAGACTCCTGCTTGATTCATTGGTAACCCAAGCTCCAGGTCCAAATCTCCTTCACAGTGAGGAAGCCTTCAGCACCCAAGGCCCTTCGGGAGCTTTTCTTGCCCTCAGCACCCTCCCTTTATTTCCTGTTGACACAGTGTGACCTCAGGAGTTTGTCCAGCATGTTTGCGTATTGCAGTCAGCCCCAGCAACTGCAGACTTTCTTGCTTCATGCAACATATCCAGTGAGTAGTGTAACAATAACAAATAAACACATAAATAGACAGGGAGTTGTGTAAAAGAATTTCAAATGATGCAGAGCAGGGAGAAAGTACAAAAATATAGAGGAAAGTATAGTTATGAAAAACTGTGCCATCTTTGGTCGGTGTGGGGTCCATTCAAGAGCCTGATAACAGTAGGAAAGAACCTGTCCTTGAATTTAAATGTATTTTTAAATATAGACATACAGCATGGTAACAGGCCTTGTTGGCCCATGCTGCCCAACTACACCCAATTGACCTACGACCCCAGTATGTTTTGAACAGTGGGAGGAAACCAGAGCACAAGAAGGAAGCCCACGCAAACATGGGGTGAACGTTCAAACTCCTTACAGACAGCGCTGAATTCGAACCCTGGTCGCTACTCTAATTCGGTATGTTAACCATCCCTCCCCTGGAGTACTTTGAATTTCCCAATAAATATATTTGGAGGCATAGCTGCTGTTATGATGTGAGAACAGGGTTGGTCTCTTTAGCAGCAGTGAACTCCCACTATGTGACAACAATTAGATTATTTGTTTTGTAAACATTAATTTGGGGATCAAAGTTGGCAGGGATATTGGTCAGCATGTTATTGGAGAGGATTCGAAATAAAACATGCAGGATGCACTCCAAACTGCTTCATGCGAACCCTGCACCTCCTGATTCAGTCACTTGAAGATTTGAAGGGTCATATTACTCAATTAACATCTTCAATGCAAGCAGTGTGATTTAATGACGAGGACGCTTCAAAGTTCAGAGTTGCTGCTTGGGTTTTCCAACCCTCACAGCCAAATGGAGCAGGAATACTTGCCTCAGGCCTCTCAAGGAAGCCCAGGACGAGTTGATTAACCCCCTCCTCTTCTCTCACCTGGCTTTTGTAGGTAATTTCCCAATTGAAGCCCCAAACCATAAATATTGAGACCTGTGCATTCATTGATAGTTCCAAGAAAGGAATCAAAGGGTTTCGGATCATTCCAAAATATCACTCCAAGAATATCCCATTCTCTAGAAGACTGTACCAAACACCACTACCCCCACCTTCTCATCCCATCCATTTATTTATTCATTTATATCAATCTATCAATGATTATTTACAACGTGGTAGAAGCCTTATCCACCTATTGAAACCCGTGCCATCCAATTACAGCCAATCAACCTATCAACCACATGCGTTTTGGAGACTGGAAGAAAACTGGAGCACCAGGAGAAAACCCAGGTCATGGAGAGAATCTACAAAATCCTTGCAGGCAGCACCTGAGTCAAGCCTGGATCACTGATGCTGTAGAACATGAAACAGTATGCCACAATGCGGGCTCTTCAACCCATGATGATCTACATAAACTTACTTCATATCAATCAACTTTTCCATCCTTCTCAGCTCTCAACCCTCCAAGAATCTCTGGAGCCTATCGAACCATCTTTTCAATGTCTCCACCCTGGCAATACATTGTCACTTCTGTGAAAACACTTACCTCTGACATGTCCCCTAAACTTTCCTCCACCCACCTTAAACAGATGCCCTTGGGTATTGGCCATTGGAATCCTGGGGAAAAAAAGTGCTGGCTGTTTAACCTATCTTTGCCCTTCATAATCTTACACACCTCTCATCTCCATCACTCCAGGTGTCAGTTCATCTCCTTGTCTAATCAGCATCACCCTGGTCATTCAGATCAATTTCTTTCCCTTGCATTTCTAACTTCAATAAAGTATCACTGCAGTGTGGTTTCAAAGTCCGAGACGGACAACTAAAATTGTGGGGTTAGTTCAAAACTTGTAGTAGGTCATCAGTTAAATCAATGTCGTGGGTGATATGCTCGTGAACATTTGGTTTGTATCTGAAGCAGATACAGACATATTGCATCACAAATTTAACACACATGCAATGGCATATGAACTCCTACTCAGAGTTGGGTGATAGAGACTCGTTTATAGCATTTGTTGAATTGAAGGTCACAAAGAGACGCAGCACAGAAACAGACTGTTCAGCCTATCTGGTCCACGCTAGTCACAGAGCGACAATTTTACACTACTCTTGGTTCGAATCAGTTTCACTCTCCCAATATTTCCAACTGCTTGCCTTTCCCCTCCCGCATGCCCCACGATTCTACCATTCACCAATAGGGAAAATTTACAATGGCCGATCAACTTACCAACTTGTACGTGGGGGGTGGGGGTGGGAACCAGAGCAAGGGAAACTAACAAAGGCACAGGGAGAACGTACAAGCTCCACGCAGGTTACAGAGGCCAGGATTGAAAGGGTGACTGGAGTATTGAGGCAGTAGCTCTTCTAGATGGTGCACTGTGCCACCTCGAACTGATTATCATAATGATGTGAGTTTATTGTCACATACATACATACATACATATTCTCCCAGAATCACAGTGCGGCTTTCGCGCAAACAGAGGAACTACTGACATGGTCTTTGCCCTCAGACGGCTCCAAGAAAAGTGCAGAGAACAAAACAAAGGACTCTACATCACCTTTGTTGACCTCACCAAAGCCTTCGACACCGTGAGCAGGAAAGGGCTTTGGCAAATACTAGAGCGCATCGGATGTCCCCCAAAGTTCCTCAACATGATTATCCAACTGCACGAAAACCAACAAGGTCGGGTCAGATACAGCAATGAGCTCTCTGAACCCTTCTCCATTAACAATGGCGTGAAGCAAGGCTGTGTTCTCGCACCAACCCTCTTTTCAATCTTCTTCAGCATGATGCTGAACCAAGCCATGAAAGACCCCAACAATGAAGACGCTGTTTACATCCGGTACCGCACGGATGGCAGTCTCTTCAATCTGAGGCGCCTGCAAGCTCACACCAAGACACAAGAGAAACTTGTCCGTGAACTACTCTTTGCAGACGATGCCGCTTTAGTTGCCCATTCAGAGCCAGCTCTTCAGCGCTTGACGTCCTGCTTTGCGGAAACTGCCAAAATGTTTGGCCTGGAAGTCAGCCTGAAGAAAACTGAGGTCCTCCATCAGCCAGCTCCCCACCATGACTACCAGCCCCCCCACATCTCCATCGGGCACACAAAACTCAAAACGGTCAACCAGTTTACCTATCTCGGCTGCACCATTTCATCAGATGCAAGGATCGACAATGAGATAGACAACAGACTCGCCAAGGCAAATAGCGCCTTTGGAAGACTACACAAAAGAGTCTGGAAAAACAACCAACTGAAAAACCTCACAAAGATAAGCGTATACAGAGCCGTTGTCATACCCACACTCCTGTTCGGCTCCGAATCATGGGTCCTCTACCGGCACCACCTACGGCTCCTAGAACGCTTCCACCAGCGTTGTCTCCGCTCCATCCTCAACATCCATTGGAGCGCTTTCATCCCTAACGTCGAAGTACTCGAGATGGCAGAGGTCAACAGCATCGAGTCCGCGCTGCTGAAGATCCAGCTGCGCTGGATGAGTCACGTCTCCAGAATGGAGGAACATCGCCTTCCCAAGATCGTGTTATATGGCGAGCTCTCCACTGGCCACCGTGACTGAGGTGCACCAAAGGAAAGGTACAAGGACTGCCTAAAGAAATCTCTTGGTGCCTGCCACATTGGCGGGCAGCAACCTCCTTTGAAGAAGACCGCAGAGCCCACCTCACTGACAAAAGGCAAAGGAGGAAAAACCCAACACCCAACCCCAACCAACCAATTTTCCCCTGCAACCGCTGCAACCGTGTCTGCCTGTCCCGCATCAGACTTGTCAGCCACAAACGAGCCTGCAGCTGACATGGACCTTTTACCCCCTCCATAAATCTTCGTCCGCGAAGCCAAGCCAAAGAAGACATACTGTAAGTACAATGAGCATAGGGGGTTATAGAGGTCTACGGCCTACATAAACCACGAAGGGCAGGGAGAAGGTGAAGAGTGGCAATCTATTTCCTCGAGTAAGGGAATCCAAGATGAGAGGGCATAACTAGAAGGTGAGGAGGTGGGGTTTATAAAGGATGTGAGAAGGCAGTTTTCAGAGAATGGAGGACACGTAGAATGAACTGCCAGAAAAAGTGGTGGAGGCCAGAACATTAGCTTTCTTTAAGAAATGCTAGGATAATTATACAGGTGCAAAGGACTCGGAGAGGTAGAGGAATAGATTGGGCTAACATATCGAGTCTTTTGGCCAGACCAGGAAAACAGGTGACTAAGCAAGCAGCCTTGAAGTGCTCTAGTTTTGATGGTCAGCAAGGAGAGGACGATGTTCTAACAAGTGTATGTCAAGTATATCAAAGGCTATGTAAACATTATGAATAAAATAATAATTCCAAATCTCAACAGAAGTTTAAGGCATAATACTCTATAATTATGGCAACTCCATTTGTACCAGCACCTAATGATATTTATACAGATACCAAAACAAGATACAGATACCAAAACAAGAACCTTTCAATATGTTTAGCATCTCTGTCCAATCCAATATGTTTGATCGGATTTTGACTTTCTAATTCAATGGAAAGATTCAGCTGCCCCCCTCATTGGATCCCCTGCAGTTTGTGTACCGTCCTAACCGATCTACAGATGATGCCATCACCACCACGCTCCATCTAGCCTTCAACCCCACCCCACCCCTAACAGCCCCCCGGAAAATAAAGACGTATAGTTGAATGCTGTTCATAGACTTCAGCTCAGCATTCAACCCAATCATAGTGCAGTATCTGATTAGGAAGCTGAGCCGGCTGGGCCTAAACACCTTCTTCTGTAACTGGATCCTCAACTTCCTGACTGGAAGACGTCAGTCAGTCCAGATCGGAAACAGCATGTCCAGCACCATCACCCTGAGCACGGAGGGCCTCCAGATCTGCGTGCTCAGGCTACTGCTGTTTACCGCGCTGACCCATGACAGTGCAGTGAGATACAGTTCTAATCACATCGTCAAGTTCACTGACGACACGACCGTGGTGGGGCTCTTGAGTAAGAACAATGAGACAACTTACAGAGAAGAAGTGCAAACACTAACAGATTGGGGCAGAGACAACCTCCTACACCTGAATATCAACAAAACAAAGAAAATGGTGGCTGACTTCAGGAGAGCCCGGGGGAAATCACTCACTACTGACCATCAACGGCTCCACCGTCGACGTAGTCAAGGACACCAAATTCCTTGGCGTGCACGTGATGGAGAATCTCTCCTGGCCCCCCAACACCAGGTCCATTGCCAAGAAGGCCCAACAATGCCTTTACTTTCTGCGGAGGTTGAGGAAAGTCCATCTTCCACCCTCCACACCCACTACATTCTACAGGGGACGTATTGAGAGCATCCTATGTAACTGCATCACCGGCTGGTTCGGGAACTGCATCATGCCAGAATTCAAGTCCCTGGAGCGGACAGTAAAGACTGCTGAGGGGATTATTGGGGTCTTTCTCACTTGCATAATAAACATTTATAACAGCCACTGTTTGCGGAAAGCCATAAACATTGTGAAGGACTCCACATACTCCTCCTACAATCTATTCTCCCTTCTGCCATTTGGGAAGAGGTACCGATGTGGTTGGGACCTCACAACCAGATTACGAGGCAGCTTTTCTCATAAATCGTGAGGCTTCCATAAAAGTAACAAGATATTTGTAAGTGGAATGTTATTTATAAAAAAGTTTCTGATGCAATTTAACCCTGTAAATTACCAGTTCCACGGTCTGGAAAAACGCTTTTTCATTTTCATCGTACACTACGTGGTTATGGTATGAATGACAAATAAACACGACTTGACTTGAAAGCCAAATTATTTCTATCTTTAGTTCTGCAGGATCCTGCAGCAAGGATTAAAGTGGAATAAAAAAATAGAAAGGTTACTGTTGTCAGATAAAAATAAAAACAGATAATGGTGGAAATCAGTAACAGATCATGATCTGTGAAGCTAGATGACAGATGGGAGAGGGTTCTCAGAAGATTTACTAGAATGTTACCAGGAATGAAAGGGTTGGCATAAAAGGAACGATTGCTGGCTGTTGGACTCTACTCCTTCACCACATTGAGACATTGTGAATGCTGAAAGGTTTGGACAGAGTAGATGTGACGCAAAGTTGTTTCCCATGGTAGGGGAGTCTTGGACAAAAGGCCACAACTTCAGGATAAAAGAGTGTCAAGTTAAAACAGAAATACAGAGAAATGTCTTTAGCCAGAGGGTCGTGAGTCTGTGGAACTTGTTGCCACAGGTGACAGTGAAGTGAGGTTGTTGGGTGTATGTAAGATTGAGATTGACAGGTATTTGATTAGACAGGGCATCGAGGGCTATGAGGAGAAGGCTGGGGAGTGGGGCTGAGTGATAAGGATCAGCTCACGATTAAATGGCAGAGAAGACCCAACGGACCAATTGGCCAACTTCTGCTCATATCTTGTGATTTTTGGATTAAACTTTTAGGATTAATCCATTCATTTGATATAAATATCCTGTGGCATTAATGTTTATGACAGATTTGTGTAAATACTCTATTCTAAGATTTGCCAGAGTGTCCAGATTCTCTGGATAACAAAGGAAATGCTTTGAACACATATCTTGTACACATAACCGAGATGATGGTGTAAATTGGAATCCCTACTGACAATTAAGGATGTCTAATCTATTTCTCCATGTGGAGCAAGAATTTCAAAGTTCAGATTGATTGTCAGACATCATATACAACCGTGAAATTCTTTTCCTGCAGGCCAGGCAAAATTTCTAATACTGGTAACTCTAAACTGTAATTAAAGGAAGAAAACTGTAAACAAACTGTGCAAGTGCGGATGTAGGTATAAATATACAATAATAAATATTGAGCAAAATACAGGTCCTTAAATGAGTCTCTGTATGAGTTTTATTGTTCGGGAGTTTGATAGTGGAGGGGTAGCAACTGTTCCTGAACCCGGGGGTATGAGTCTTGTGGCACCTGCACCTCCTTCCTGATGGCAGCAGTGAGACCACAGCATGTCGTGGATGGTGTGGATCCTTGATAATTGCTGCTGCTCTCCGATGGCAGCATTCCATGTAGATTTTCATGATGTTGGGGAGAGTTTTGCCTATGATGTACTGGTTGATACAACTACCCTTTGTAGAATTTTTTGCTTTGGAGGTATTTGATACCCTCATAACAGACCGTAATGCAGCTGGTAAGCACACTTCCCACTTCACATCTGTAGAAATTTGCCAAGGTTTCTGATGAAGTCGAGTCATTTATGTGCTTTCTTCAGAGTGGGTCCAGAACACGTCCAGAACAAGATAGTGACCGGCAGCAATTTAGAGTTGCTGACCCTCTCCACCTCTGATCTCCCAATGCTTACCTTATTGTATACCTCTGCTTTTCCCTTTCCTAAGTATCTGGAACCTGGGACAAAGAGAGCATGAGGAACCTAACAGGTTATGTAGAATCTATGGAGGCAAAGGAAGGTCGCTGATTTGGGATGAGACCCTGCATCACGACCCTGCTTTTGGGATGAGACCCTGCATCACGCCCCTGCACTTGGGATGAGACCCTGCATCACGACCCAGCTTTTGGGATGAGACCCTGCATCACGCCCCTGCACTTGGGATGAGACCCTGCATCACGACCCTGCTTTTGGGATGAGACCCTGCATAATGACCCTGCATTTGGGATGAGACCCTGCATCACGACCCTGCTTTTGGGATGAGACCCTGCATAATGACCCTGCATTTGGGATGAGACCCTGCATCACGACCCTGCTTTTGGGATGAGACCCTGCATCACGAACCTGCTTTTGGGATGAGACCCTGCATCACGCCCCTGCACTTGGGATGAGACCCTGCATCACGACCCTGCTTTTGGGATGAGACCCTGCATCATGACCCTGCATTTGGGATGAGACCCTGCATCACGACCCTGCTTTTGGGATGAGACCCTGCATAATGACCCTGCATTTGGGATGAGACCCTGCATCACGACCCTGCTTTTGGGATGAGACCCTGCATCACGAACCTGCTTTTGGGATGAGACCCTGCATCACACCCCTGCTTTTGGGATGAGACCCTGCATCACGACCCTGCTTTTGGGATGAGACCCTGCATCACGGCCCAGCACTTGGGATGAGACCCTGCATCACGACCCTGCTTTTGGGATGAGACCCTGCATAATGACCCTGCATTTGGGATGAGACCCTGCATCACGACCCTGCTTTTGGGATGAGACCCTGCATCACGAACCTGCTTTTGGGATGAGACCCTGCATCACGACCCTGCATTTGGGATGAGACCCTGCATCACGACCCTGCTTTTGGGATGAGACCCTGCATCACGACCCTGCTTTTGGGATGAGACCCTGCATCACGACCCTGCTTTTGGGATGAGACCCTGCATCACGACCCTGCTTTTGGGGTGAGACCCTGCATCACGCCCCTGCATTTGGGATGAGACCCTGCATCACGCCCCTGCATTTGGGATGAGACCCTGCATCACGACCCTGCTTTTGGGATGAGACCCTGCATCACACCCCTGCATTTGGGATGAGACCCTGCATCACGACCCTGCTTTTGGGATGAGACCCTGCATCACGACCCTGCTTTTGGGATGAGACCCTGCATCACGACCCTTCTTTTGGGATGAGACCCTGCATCACGACCCTGCTTTTGGGGTGCGACCCTGCATCACGACCCTGCTTTTGGGATGAGATCCTGCATCACGACCCTGCATTTGGGATGAGACCTGCATCACGACCCTGCTTTTGGGATGAGACCCTGCATCACGCCCCTGCATTTGGGATGAGACCCTGCATCACGACCCTGCTTTTGGGATGAGACCCTGCATCACGAACCTGCTTTTGGGATGAGACCCTGCATCACACCCCTGCTTTTGGGATGAGACCCTGCATCACGACCCTGCTTTTGGGATGAGACCCTGCATCACGCCCCTGCATTTGGGATGAGACCCTGCATCGCGACCCTGCATTTGGGATGATTCCCTGGATCACGACCCTGCTTTTGGGATGAGACCCTGCATCACGACCCTGCTTTTGGGATGAGACCCTGCATCACGACCCTGCTTTTGGGATGAGACCCGGCATCACGACCCTGCTTTTGGGATGAGACCCTGCATCACGACCCTGCTTTTGGGATGAGACCCTGCATCACGACCCTGCTTTTGGGATGAGACCCTGCATCACGCCCCTGCATTTGGGATGAGACCCTGCATCACCACCCTGCATTTGGGATGAGACCCTGGATCACGACCCTGCTTTTGGGATAAGACCCTGCATCACGACCCTGCATTTGGGATGAGACCCTGCATCACGACCCTGCTTTTGGGATGAGACCCTGCATCACGACCCTGCTTTTGGGATGAGACCCTGCATCACGACCCTGCTTTTGGGATGAGACCCTGGAACACAACCCTGCTTTTGGGATGAGACCCTGGATCACGACCCTACATTTGGGATGAGATCCTGCATCACGACCCAACTTTCCTGCTCTTCAAACACAATCCTGATGCAGGGTTGCAGCCACAGGGAGAAAGATCCATCCTTTCTCATATCTTCCCAAAGATCTGTGCCCAAACTAAAGTTGGCATGCACTGAAATACTGACCTGTCACAGCCCAGAGCATCACAGGCAAACCCTCCCCACTACTGAGCACATTTACAGGGAAAGCTGCCGTCGGAGAGCAGCAGCAATCATCAAAGACCCTCACCAGCCAGCACACGCCCTGTTCTCACTGCTATGATCAGGAAAGAAGTATCGGTGCCACAAGACTCACCCCACCAGGTTCAGGAACAGCTGCCCCCCTCCACCATCAGACTCCTCAATGACAACCTCAATCAGGGACTCATTTAAAGACTTACTTGTGCACGTTACTGATTTTTTTTTTATTTTCTCTGCATTGCACTGTCAGTTTGTTTACATTATTATCTGTTTACAGTTCTTTGTTTGTTCACATGTTAACACTGTGTACAGTTTTTTTACACTACCAATTAATGAGAATTCTTCTGCGCTTGCGGAAAAAAGAATCTCAGGGTTGTATGTGATGTCATGTATTCAATCTGACAATAAATCTTAAATCTAAATCTGAAATCTGAAATTGCAGCACAAATGATTTTGGTCAATGTTTATCCTCAATAGTGTGGGGAATATATTTCAAATTAAAGTAGATTGTACAACCAAACAAAACACACATACACAAATGATACACAGTGTAAATATGCATCAATATATAATACAAAATAAATAGATACATATGTATATGCTCCTGAGCAGGAGTGGGGACTGTGGTCGGGGACAGTCGGTGCCAGTGGGGAATTGTCAAGACTGGTGGTGATGATGGGGAGCTGTTGGGGACTGGGGGTGTTGAGAGGTGTCAGGGACTGGCAACGGCAGAGGGAAGGTGTTGGGACTGGCGATGGTGGTGGGGAAGTGTCAAAGACCAGCAGTGGCGGTGTGGAGGTGTCGGAGACCAGCAGCGGCGGTGGGGAGGTGTTGGGGACCGGCAACAGCTGTGAGGAGGTAGAAGTGGGCACAGTTACAATGTAGAGATTCAAAGGACATAAACCAAATGCAGATGGGATTTACCCAGAATGTCAACTTGGATAGCATAAATAGGTTGAGCCTGTTCCATGCTGTGTGGTTCTATGACATTTCCAATATTGGCTGTTCCCAAGATAAGAATGCCCCACACATGCAAATGAATACCCATAATATTATTAAATTTAAAAATTCCAATGAACAATATATATGCTTGTTTCTATGGTCAGAAATAGTTTCTTCTTTCTCTCCACTTGTACTTGTTATTTCTTCACAGTCTTGTGCTTTTGATGCCATTCATTCCATTACCATGGAGGTACTGTTACAGTATTGAGTGATTTTTTTAAAAATTAACTAATTTTTGAACTTATGGGGAAAATTAACTTGTGGACATCTGTAAAAGTGGAACCTGTTCACCTTCTGAGTAATGAGGGATGTGCTTCTGGGCCCTGAACATTTTTACTGGTGGTTCCACAAGAGGTATTCAACATTATGAGGGGGTATAGAGGAATAAATTCAAGTGGACTTTTTCCACCGAGGTTAGTTGAGATACAAACCGAATGACATGGGCTAAAAGCGAAAGGGGAAATGTTTAGGGGAACAATAAGAGGGTCTTCTTCACACAGAGAGCATGAAAAGAGCTACCAGCCTCAATTTGAATATTTATTAAAGATTTGGACAGGTAGATGGATGGGAGCAGTATGGAGGGATATAAACTAGGTGCAGGTCAATGGGACTAGGCAGAATAATAGCTCAGCACAGACTAGAAGTACCTGTTTCTGTGCTGTAACATTCGTTCGTTCGTTCGTTCTTGAGCTGGTGCTGAACACTGTGTCTGAGCTATTGCTTACAGACAAACCGTCAGATATTGCCCAGCATGCACAATAGGTGGCACTGCAGTCTAAGCACGGTTATGTTCCAAATGAAACGTTTCACTGCAACAGTAATGTGAAACTGACTGCTGCAATAGCAGATGATTGATATCATCTCCAAAGGCTCACTATGACTTAGTCGATTACTTGGGAGAATCTAAGTCATGTATCATTCTGAGGCAATATAATCACAAAAAGCCACAATGGATGCTTGGCAATAAGATAGAAGAGCAGTATTAAAGCCAGCATCTTCTCCACATCCGAGAGAACCTGCCCAATTGGACGTACCAGTCAGTTGAGAGGAAAGATGCCCTTTCCTTGGTAGCCCAAGCTACCAACAATGAGGGAAGTCAAGGGGACAAGATCTCCAAGTCTGCTATTTTGACTGTGAGAAAAGCTGTTGAACATGAAAGGAAGCCAGAAGTAACCAGAGTAAAAAACACTTTGGTTTGGCTGACTGCGGAGTTGAAAGTGTGTTATCAATCGGAAACCTCGGAGTGACAGAAGGTATTGAGCAGATGGACACAGGAATGATCGTGATCAGGAGTTTATTGTTGTATACATTGTACAATCCATCTATGCAACAAAATTCTCGGTTACTGCATCCAAACAAGTATCATGAACAGTATAGGTGTATAACAGTATACATTAAATTAAAGATAAAGAATGCAAAAGGCAGGCAGTTAATAAATGTTCATCAAGTGTTCACCTCAGGGGCCTGATCATTTGTACAATTCAGACAAAATTCGTACAAATGACTTGGATGAAGGCAGTAAATGTAGGGTGCCTAAATTTCCTGGTAACACAATAGGCAAAAAAGAAATTGTGTAGAGGAATGGCATAAAGAGGATGCAAGAGCTAAAGAGAGATGAACAAGTGTGACATCATGTGGGAAAATTGAACACTGTTGGTGTTGGCAGGAAATAAAAAGGAAGATAGTATATGGTGAGAGATTGTAGAATTCTGAGATGTCCCAGAATATGATTGGCAGAAGGCAGGCACAATAAGGAAAGATCATAGAATATTATCATTTATTGCTGGGGGAAGAATAAGAGGGGAATTGACTGGATGCCTTTTCGAGCTGGACGTGCAGATGATGTTTCCTCTTTTGGGAGAATCAAGAACAAAGGGCTACTTTTCAAAATGAAGGGCTAAGCTATTTACCAAAGTGATGGAACATAGAACATTACAGCATAATACAGGCCTTTCAGCCCTGAATGTTGTGCCAATCTACTCCACAGCATCCTAAGTAAATGTCTCAGAACCTTCATCAAATATTAATTTTGTTTCTCTTCTCACAGATGCTGACTGACCTGGTGACTATTACCAACATCTTCTGTTCTTATTTTAGATCTCCAACATCTATACCTTTCCTTCTGGTTTTCAAAAGATGGGAGATGGGGCTATTTTGTTCCTTTCCAAGGGTCATGAAGTTTGGAAATCATTTCTTGCAAGGGGGTGGAAGCCAAATATTTGAATATCTTTAAGGCAGAGGTAGATACTGTTGATCTTGATAAGCAGTCATGTGAAATATTGGGAGCATCATTGAATATAATCAGATTGCAAGAATGAAATTCTCACCCAATAATATCTTGTGACCATGTTTCAGAATTAGAGATTGCAAATTTAAGTTTGAACTGGGCAGGAATTTCTTCCTTCTGAGTGGCTGAATTGAATGTATTCAGGGCTAGAAGAGATATTGAGTTATATTTGAAATAATGCTACTTGCTTTAATACATTCTTGTGTTATGGGCCCAGAGGACCCCAAAACCCAGCAGCAATAGAAATTCACCAAGACAAGTGGTTACTTAAACAAAAATTACTTTTAATTTCATAAACATAAAAACAGGATCAAACTCTTTAAGTTATTAGTATTAACTTAACTTAAACCACCTTCTAATTCTAAGCAAACATGTATGTAATGTGTGTATAAGTTCAGAAAAGTTCCTTGATTTACAGTCCAATCTCACTTCTCACTCCTCCACACTGGTACCAGGCAATTCTTATACTGTGCACAGAATTTAATATTTATGAATTTCACCAGGCTTTGGTGTTTGAAATGTAAATGGTTACTGCTCAGGAAGGTTCTTGTCAGTTTTCAGAGAGAGAGATGTGTTGTTTGTTGGATACAAACTGCTTTTTCTGATTAGCCACGTCAGTGTCTTGCCAAAGAAACTTGCCCCATCAGGGTTTTCCAGATGATAACCTCTTCCTTTCAGTTCACCATAGAGTTCCTTTTCTGATTGCCTTATTTCAAGTGAAACATTATGCAGCCAGCCATCTCCTCTTGTATGGACCACAAGGGCTTTGAACAGGCTGAACTCAGAACTCACAGCCCATCTTAAAAACAGAGTTTTTCCACAAACTTTCCAGCTTGTCCTGTTCCAGTCCCAGCTGCTGTGGCTAAACTGTAGAACTGAATTTCTCCCCACCTCCCCCCCCCCCCCCAACTCTCTCTCTCAGAGAAAACCACATGACCCCCTTTGAACAGCAAAGTGCATTCAGCATTCAGACAGACTGCGGCACCGGACCCAATCTTCTGAGTCCGTTCATCTGTAGCTTTCCAAAAACAATAATCCACCACTCCACAGCATGTCCAATTAACACCTACTTGTGAAGTTGTTCAGCAAAGCAGTTTCCATCGTCTTTACAAAGGCACTGGGAAGCCTGGACTATCTGGCTTGAGCAGAGCTCTGGCATTTTAAATGAGATCTTTGACCTATACCCTATACCCTCCCCACCCCCACAATTTATATCCTTTAAACATATCTATATACAATATAAAATATAAAATAATCTGTCACACTTGGAGCATAGAATATAGAAGAGTACAGGACAGGAACATGCCCTGCGACCCACGTGCCTGTGTCAAATATTAAACTGAAATTTTTGCTGTTGCTTCTACTTCACTCTATACCATGCATATGGTATATACATGTCTATCTCTTCTCTTCTTTTCTTTCTTTGGCTTGGCTTCGCGGACGAAGATTTATGGAGGGGTAATGTCCACGGCAGCTGCAGGCTCATTTGTGGCTGACAAGTCCA
Organism: Narcine bancroftii; assembly: GCF_036971445.1. NCBI lineage: Eukaryota > Metazoa > Chordata > Chondrichthyes > Torpediniformes > Narcinidae > Narcine > Narcine bancroftii. The sequence continues at coordinate 475,104,058 of NC_091469.1, read as the reverse complement.
ATGCGGGACAGGCAGACACGGTTGCAAGGGAAAATTGGTTGGTTGGGGTTGGGTGTTGGGTTTTTCCTCCTTTGTCTTTTGTCAGTGAGGTGGGCTCTGTGGTCTTCTTCAAAGGAGGTTGCTGCCTGCCGAACTGTGAGGTGCCAAGATGCACGGTTTGAGGCGATATCAGCCCACTGGCGGTGGTCAATGGGGCAGGCACCAAGAGATTTCTTTAGGCAGTCCTTGTACCTTTTCTTTGGTGCATCTCTGTCACGGTGGCCAGTGGAGAGCTCACCATAGAACACGATCTTGGGAAGGCGATGGTCCTCCATTCTGGAGACGTGACCTACCCAGCACAGTTTGATCTTCAGCAGTGTGGATTCGATGCTGTCGGCCTCTGCCATCTCGAGTACTTCGATGTTGGAGATGAAGTCGCTCCAATGAATGTTGAGGATGGAGCGGAGACAACGCTGGTGGAAGCGTTCTAGGAGCCGTAGGAGATGCCGGTAGAGGACCCATGATTCGGAGCCGAACAGGAGTGTGGGTATGACAACGGCTCTGTAAACGCTAATCTTTGTGAGGTTTTTCAGTTGGTTGTTTTTCCAGACTCTTTTGTGTAGTCTTCCAAAGGCGCTATTTGCCTTGGCGAGTCTGTTGTCTATCTCGTTGTCGATCCTTGCATCCGATGAAATGGTGCAGCCGAGATAGGTAAGCTGGTTGACCGTTCTAGAAGCCTCTTAAATGCTCCAATCATATTGTACCACCTTGCCTGGTGATCCTTCCGGGCACACATCACTCTCTGCGTAATAAACCTTGACCTGCACATTTCCTTTAAAGTTTCCCCCTCACCTAAAGCATGTCTTCTGGCATGTGATTTTTTTTTCCCCTTGGAAAAAAAATTCTGAGCCTCAAACACTCAAGTTTGTCCAACTATTCCCCTTTAGCTCATAGCTGAAGAGGTAATACAGGGAGCTTGGAAAGAAGCTGAAAACAGAGCCTCAAAGGTAATAATCTCAGGATTGCTGCCTGTGCCACGTGCCAGTGAGCGCAAGGATAGGATGAGACGGCAGATGAGTGCATAGTGTTACAATTGGTGCAGGGTTTCATGTTTCTGCATCATTGGGATCTTTTCTGGGGATCTGTAAAAAAAGGAGGCTTACACCTGAACTTAAAGGGACAAATATCCTGGCGGAGAGGTTTGCTCGAATTGTTGGGAAGGATTCAAAGTCATTTGGCGGGGGAAGGGAACCAGGTTGATAGAGCAAAGCTTAAGCCAACATTAATGCAATGTGTAGTGAGATTGTGATGAAGGACTGGCAGTTGAGGGAGCATAAATGTAGTCAGTTGGAAGGATTGAAAAGAGTTTGCTTCAATGCAAGAAGGAGTTGACGATGGTAGGGCAGTCGATGTGGTGTATATTGATTTTAGTAAGGCATTTGATAACGTCCCCCATCGGAGACTTAATCAGAAAATAATGAGGTATGGGATCCATGCAACCTTGACTGTGTGGCTTCAGAATTGGCTTTCCTGCAGGAAGCAGAGGGTAGTGGTCGATAAAACATATTCGACCTGGAAGTCAGTGTCTCATGGAGCTCTGGAGGGGGTCTCTTCTGGGATCCCTGCTCATTGTGAATTTTATAAATGATGCAGATGAAGAAATGGAAGGATGGGACAGTAGGTGTGCAGATGAGAGAAATGTTGAAGATATTCTGGATAGTGCAGAAGGTTGTACCAGGTTATAGACAGTTGGCAGAGTTGAGCGGAGAAGTGACAGATGGAGTTCAATCCGAACAAGTGTAAAGTGATGCATTTTGGAAGGTTGAACTTGAAGTCGGAGTAAGAGTGTGGATGAACAGAGGGACCTTGGGGTCCAAATCCATAGATATCTTAAGGTTGCTGTGCTAGTTGATAGGCTTATGGTATGCTGGTCTTCATTGGTCGGGGGATTAGGTTCGAGAATATTGTGTACAGTTCTGGTCACCTCATTACAGGAAGGATGTGGAAGCTCTGAAGAGGGTGCAGAGGAGGTTTGCCAAATTGTTGCCTGGATTGCAGAGTGCGTCTTATGAGGGATGGTTAATAGGGCTTTTCGCTTTGGGATGAAGAGGGATGAGGGGTGATTGATGGAGATTTAGAAAATTATGAGAGGTATAGATAGAGTGGACAGACAGCAGCTTTTTCCCAGGACCACAGTGGCAAATACCAAAGATAGGAATGTTTAGGGGAACAGTCAGTGTTTTTACACAGAGAGTTGTGAGCACCTGAAAATGCTACAGTGGTGATGGAGGCTGAAGCAATAGGCACACACACAGGCATATGGATGCAAAAAAAAACAAATGGCTATGTGTGTTAGGTTGGGAAGGCTTAGATTCCAAAGCTCATCAAACCACTGTATCACACACCATCTCTGAACTCATCACTTCCGGTCACCTCCCTGGCATGGCCTCCAGCCTTATTGTTTCTCAACTGCGCACTGCCTATTTCTTCCTCTTCCCTAAGGTCCAAAAACCCATTTATCCCGGCAGACCCATTGTTTCCGCGTGCCTCCTGCTCCACCGAATTGATAGCCGCTTACCTTGACTCAGTTTTGTCCCCCCTGATCCAGTCCCTCCCCACCTACTTCACGTGCCATCCATCACTTCAACAGCTTCCAGTTCTCTGTACTCGATCGCCTCATCTTTACCATGGATATCCAATCCCTATGCACCTCCATCCCCCAATACGGAAGGCCTTGAAACCCTCAGTTTCTTTCTGGACAATAAATACAACCAGCCCCCCTCCACCACCACCCTCCTCTGGCTGGTAGAACTTGTCTTCATCCTCAATAATTTCCCCTTTGACTCATCCCACTTTCTCCAGGTCAAAGGAGTAGCCATGGGTACCTGCATGAGCCCCAGCTATGTTTATTTGTGGGTTATGTGGAGCAAGCAAACCTACACAGGAAAGGCCCCTCAACTCTTCCTCTGTTCCATCGTGGGCATATGAAGCAGCACCAGGACTCGTTGACTTTATCCACTCTGCCCCGACCTCAAATTCACTTGTTCAAGTTTCGAGCAACACTCTCCTTTTCCTCGATCTCTCTGTCTCCATCTTGGGAGGCAAACTCTTGACAGACATTTACAAACCCACCAACTCCGACAGCTACCTCGACTACACCTCTTCAGTGCTGTCTCCTGCAAGGATTCCACTCCATTCTCTCAATTCCTCTGTCTCTGTCGCATCTGCACCCAGGATGACGACGTTCATGCCAAATTATCAGAGATGTCCTCCTTCTTCAAACCATGCAGATTCCCGTCTACCACCATCAATTTAGCGTTTCCTGCATAATAGACGATACCATGTAAATTTGACTCCTCCCTCTGGTATTTTCCACATATCCTGCGTAAAAGTTGACCCCCCCACCTTTATTTTTGGTCCCAGCCAGCTGCCCATCCAGGCTCGCAATACACTGGCTGTCCGCCCATCTAAGCACCCAACACACTGAACACAAATTTACCTCCCAGTCCTGGCAACCCCCCTGCCCATCCAAACACCCCCAAGCCCCAAATGTTGCAGGTGTTCACTGTGGTCAAAAATAATATGTGTCTAATAGATGACCCCCTAAATTTTACCCTAAAAATTGCATTTATATGGTATATGAATCACCAATCCTCCTCTGATATGTAAATCTTACAGTGAGATGACCTCTTATTAGTTGAACTTCAGTGAGTATCTACCAAAGTTCAACCTAACCTCTAGAGTCCTTGGCCCTTCTGCCCAACTTACCTTAGCAGATCAAGCGAGTTCCATTTACCTGCTTTTGACACGTAACTCTGTGAACCTTTCCTAACCAAGTACCTGTCTGAATGTCCATCAAGCATTAGAATTGAACCTGTCTCTACCACTTCCTCTAGCAACTATTTCAATGTGCCCTCTACCCTCCGAGGAAAGAAGGTGCCCCTCATTTCTCGCTAAATCTTTCCCCTCTCACCTTAAATCGAAGCCTTGTAGCAGCTACTTCAGTAGAGCTACTAAAACAATACGCACACACACCAGGTTAGTCAACACAATACTGTTTTATTTAGATTTTACAGGCTTCTTTCATATGCCTCATATCCCGGGCTTCACGGGACATGGTGGGACATAATAATGAGTTTGCTGCCAAACCACTGGACCGGAAGGTTTAAATTAAACACTCTGAGCATCCTGCACATTTCCGGCAGGAGACTCCATAGACCAACGTGCTGTTACTCGGCATGCAGCACCGCGTGCATGCAGCCCATTAAATGGTTGAGAACCCAGCTGTCTTATGGCTCCGCGCACCCGTCAAAGAACCGCGACGGTTCACAATACCGTGCTACACAGCCCGCTACACAGCCGCTGCAGCCTTCTGGTTTTAGATTGCCTGTGCCTAGGAAAAAAAGACAGAGACCTTATTTGTGCACCTCATGATGGAATAATAGGGTTCCAACCAGCCTCCTATGTTGCAAGGAAAAACATCCCAGCCTATCCAGCCTCTCCTTATAATTTAAGTCCACCAATCCTGGTCACAGTCATCCTTTCCATATTAATGATGTCTCTTCTATATTTGGCTAACTAGAACTGCACACAATGCTCCAAGTGTGGTGTCACTAGAGTCTTGGCCAAATGAAGCACGTTGTCCTTGTTCCTGTACTCCATGCCTGACCCTTGAAGGTTTGCGTGACAAACACCTACTTCACCACCCTCTCCATCTGCATCGCCATCTCTCTCCACCAACTGATAGCCTTTTAACTCAATCTATGGTCCCTGTTTGCCAGTTCTCTGTTTATATTTACTCCACTGCCTTTATTTTCTATTGTATTTGAGATGTTAGTTGGCCACAAATACGATGTTTCAGAGATGTTTCATTTTCCTGTTTTTCTTTATATATTTTTCTGTATATATATTTCACATTATCTTCGCAGAAATGGTGACGTGATAAAAGTCTCAAGTTGCCTTCATGAGGCAAGGTTGAAACAATATAATGAATCAATGGAGCAACCGTGGTTGGAAAATCTGCAGAAGCTTCACCCTCAGCTCCCCAGAGTTGCGACCCCCACTTCTGCTGAGGAGAGTTATTTTTACTGTTAGCTGGGGTCTTTATTTTTGGAAACATTGCTTTCTTTTTCGCGAGTGAAGCCATAAACTTGTTCACATAACGCTGTTCACCGGTGAAAATTGTTCTCGATGGTGCACTAACTTGTATTAACCTCACACCTTGAAGCTTGCAAGTCATCCAGCCACTGCCTTCACAGGAGTCTTGACTAAAAATGACAGGTGACAATGATGGGAACGTTTACAGGTCAAACAGGTTAGGACTTTGTTCCCTGGAGCATGGAAGAAAGAGGGGGAAGTTTTGATGGAGGTGTACAAAATTATGGAAGGTATAGAGAGAGTAAATGCAAGCAGGCTTCTCCCACTGAGGGTAGGTGAGACACAAACTTGGGGTCATGGGTTAAGGATGAAAAGGCGAAAAGTTTAGGGGGAATATTTGGGGTAACTTCTTCACGCAGAGAGTGGTGGGAGTGTGGAACGAGCTGCCAGTGGAATTGGTAAATGCAGGGTCAATTTTGACATTTAAGAAAACATTTGGACATGGATGGGAGGGGTATGCAAGGATATGGTCCGTAGCAGGCCATTGGGTCTAGGCAGAATAATACTTTGGCGCAGACTTGGTAGGCCAAAGGGCCTATTTCTGTCCTGTAATGTTCTTTGGTGCTCTGATATATGAATTTTTATCTTATCGATGCCCCACGATTTTATAATTCTCTAGGTTTCTCCCTCAGCCTCCAAAGCTCCAGGGAGAAAAGTTGAAATCTATACTGGCTCTTCTCATCATTCAATATGTAGTCTGGATGTAGTATATGGTGTCCTCAAGTTACTGGTCCTTAAACTAACTCTTGTAGAGTAGGTTTACATAGGTCAGCACGACATCATTGGTCAAAGGGCCTGTAGGGTGCTGCAATGTTCAATATTCTACGTTCTAATATTGGGCCTTTATTACTAAAGAGTTGGGATTTGCATTCTGAATTATTTAAATCAAATGAAATCCAAAATAATGTCATGAAATTCAAGCTTAATCTTTCTGCAAATATTTGTCTGTGCCCTGTTGTGGTTTAATTGTGCAGTTAATGGTAGGAGAAACAAGCCAAATAAATCTCATGTCCATCAGGGAAGGATTGGTCCACCGATAAACGGTTGATTTTTGGACTTCTGTTTTTGTCAGCATTGCTGCCACAGTCAGTTGAAAATTTAACAGAAGCTCAGCAGGCAGCCAGAAGTAATACTGTGCATAGCCACTGGAAGGTGCAATACCTTTCCTGTAGAAGAGAGATGGAATCATTATTTCTCTCCAAAATCAAATTGTCATGTCTGAACTGTGATCAAAGCCTTTTATTGTTTTTTTTTGGTCGTCAATATTAGTGGAAAAGCACTTGGTGTGCTTGTGTGACCTTTCCCAAACCTGTTACTTTAATTAGGACAACGAAACATTTATAAAGGAATATCATATGGTGGCCTTATTCTTTCCAGTCTGTGTTTTTTGAATTCTCTGTGAAAATCATTGCAAGGCTCTAATTGGAAGAGACTGTGAATCACTCTCTTGACAGCTGCATTCCTTCTGATGGAGGCCCTCCCACAGTGCTGTTGGGCAGAGAGTTCATGTTTCAGTCTCAAATGCCATACAGAACATAGAGCTGTAAACACAGGAACAGGCCCCTTGGCCCACAAGGGCTGTGTCCAACACAATGCCAAATTAAACTCAAGTTCTGTCAACCTTGCATTATGAGACATGTTCTTCAATCCAGGCAAAAACATCCTAGCAAATTTCTTCTGCACCCTCTCTAAAGGGTCCATGTCCTTCCTCTAGTGAGGTGAGTGGAACGGGGTGCAATACTCCAAGTGTGATCAAACTAGGGTTTTATAGAGCTGCATCACTCTTGAACTCAATGCACCTATAAGACCACCTTATCAACCTGTGAGGCTACTGTCTCCTTAACAGTCTTCAGACGATTCAGTTATCAGATCCAAAATGCACTTCAGCAAACAGCAATCAGGACACTAAAGCATAGGCAAATGATTTAGACTCAAGACAACAGTTGACAGGGACCGTTTTCCCTTTAATGCAACAACAATAGAAATAATCTTGTGTAGGGGTGCACAGTGTTTCACTACTTTAATATCTTTGATAATTTTATGCATCTGCTTCATTATTATTACCATGGGGTAATTTTTGTGCTGAGTTTGGATTTATTCCAAAGACACGGTGTGAGTCAGCTGTGCACACTTGTCTGATGAATTACTTGTTTCAGCGCATAAGCTGGAATGTGCGATAGAAGTTTTGGCTGTTGAATATTCCAGTTAGTAACCAGTATCTTGACAATTCATCAACACTAATCTTCTTCTTCTTTGGCTTGGCTTCGCGGACGAAGATTTATGGAGGGGGTAAAAGTCCACGTCAGCTGCAGGCTCGTTTGTGGCTGACAAGTCCGATGCGGGACAGGCAGACACGGTTGCAGCGGCTGCAGGGGTAATACCAAGGAGTAAAAGGTACACCAGGGTCTTGCCTTCCATTAATACAACTCAAAGAAGCAGTCTCAATCTGGCTTGAAAGGCCTTGGACCTTGGAGTCCAGTCAAGTCAAGTCATCTGGTTGTACATGTACAACCCAATGAAACTGTGTTCTCCAGTCCTCAGTGCAAAACATGTGACACTCAACCAGACATAACATACATACAGACAAATAATACATATGCAGGACAAGTATTATATCTATAAAAATAAATAAATAAGTAGTGCTTTGTACAAATGAGTCTCGAATGGTTAGTGTGAGCAGTTCCTTTGGTCATTCAGCATTCTTATTGTCTGTGGGAAGAAGCTGATCCTCAGCCTGGTGGTACTGGCTCTGATCCTCCTGTATCGCTTCCCCAACAGGAGCAGCTGAAAGATGCTGTGTGCAGGGTGGAAGGGGTCCTCCATGATTTTGTGCACTCTCTTCAGGCAATGATCCCAATCGATCATGTCGATGAGGGGGAAGGAGACTCCAGTGATCCTCTCTGCCACTCTTATGGTCCTGTGGATTGACCTCTGAACCATATCTCTGCAGGAACCATACCTGGTTGCAGCTGGCCAGGATACTCTCAATAGAGCTCCTATAGAAGGTTGACATAATGGTGGCCAGTAGCCTTGCCCACTTCAGTCTTCTCAGGATGTGCAGTCGCTGTTGTGTCTTCCTCACAAGAGAAGAGATGTTGAGCGTCAATGATAGGTCACTCGTTAAATGAACTCCAAAGAGTTCACTCCAAATCCATAGATCTCTCAAGGTTGCCACGCAAGTTGATAGAATAGATAAGAAAGTGCTTGGAATGCTGGGCTTCATTAGTTGGGGATTGAATTCAGGAGTTGTAAGGTGATATTGCAGCTCTATAAATTTCTGGTGAGACCCCACTTAAAATATTCTGGTCACCTCATTACAGGAAGGATGAGGAAGCTATGAAGAGAGTGCAGAGGAGATTTACCAGGATGTTACCTAGATTAGAAAATATGTCTTACGAGGTGAGGTTAGCAGAGCTAAGGCTTTTCTCTTTGGAGTGAAAAAGGATGAGTGGTCATTATTAAGATTATGAGAGGCATAGATAATGTAGACACTTTTTTTCCTGAGGGGGGGGGGAAGTAGCAAACATCAGAAGTCATCCTTCAAAGGGTAGGGAGGAAAGTTTAGTGGAGACATTAGAGGTACATTTTTGCACAGGGAGTTGGCTTGCCTTCAATGCATGGTGGTGATGAACGCTGGAGCAATAGATAGAGAATCTTAGTCAGGCACATATATGGAAGAGAAATAGAGGGTAATGAGGTAGGGAGGGTTTTGTTTATTTTAGGTTTATATAGGTCAACACAGCATTGAAGGGTCTGTACTGTGCTGTTATGTTCTAAATGGTCACCACCTTTTATCTGTGGATCAGTGTACTCAATTAATTTCAGTATAGCACCCAGATTTGTCACCATGTAAATCTCTAGGATTAGAACTATCTGGATTCATCCATGGGAATCAAGATCAACTTGTTTCAATTCATTGTCACATTATACCTGGTTCATGAGAAGAGTTCAGTGAGCAATCGAGCAAGTCAACTCTGGCATTCATACAGCTTTACAAAGTAGGAGGGTAAGGGCACAATTAGTGAGTATATGGAGTGTCAGTGAAAAAAATCAATTAGTAAATAACAAAGGCAACATTAGAACATTGTTATAGGTTTCATTCAGGAGCTTGGTCAGTGCTAGGAAGAAACTGCCTTCAAGCCGTAGTCAGCAGGAGATCTAGATGGGGTCCTTGGATGGGAGGGAAGTTTGCGTGAAGTTCTGAGCTGCATTCATCACTTTTTCTTTCAATCTTTTTTGTTGAGTTTTATAGAACAAGCACACATTGTATAGAGAACTTAAGGTTACCAAATATGAAGGAAGTAAGTACATGTCCAAAATTAAAACAAAAGCAAAATCCCCCTTCCCCATGTAATGTTGTTAGAATGACAAAAAGGAAATTTAAAAATAAAACAAAGAACTAACCCCCTACCAAAAATAACCTGGGATGTTTTGCCATAAAATTAAAGGTGGTCTAGTTCTGCTCAATCTATAAAACATTACTAACTGAAGGAAAAACCGTGTACATAGATAAATACATTCAATGATCAAGACAAATAGATTTAATGAACATAGAAATAGTCCTTAAAAATACTCCAAATGAAAATTAGTGTTAGCATACAATGCTGATCTTTTCTAAATTAAGACAGGACATGACATAACCACTGAGAACTAGTGGGTGGAACAGGATCTTTCCATCGTATGACTTGACAATCAGATGAAGAGACCCATCCCACCGCAGTCCATTATCTTCTTCACCATTCTGTTTGTCAGAACGCACATGAGTTTGGAAATGTGAGCCCTCATTTCAAGAACAGTTTCTTTCTGTTTGTTAAAGGGATCTCTCATTGGTAAAAGATGAGAGTATTATTTAACTCTATTATCTTTCAATTTGTAACACTGAACCCTGGACCATGACTGAATACAACACTGTCAGTCTTTTGTTTCATTATTGCGCTAAGTCTGGGTTAACTTGCCTGGATAGCATGCAAAACAAAAGCTTTCCACTGAATCTTGGACCAGTTGACAATAAGCAATTCAATTCAGAAAAGAGAAAAGCAAATCTGTTTTTTTTTACAGAACTCTCATTGTTGGCAAGTTTGTTCAGACATGTTTCTCTAATTGCAACAGTGGCTTCAATTCAGTGATGCTTGAAAATCTTTAAAGAACCATGGGGTACCTGGAATCATGAAAAGAATCATATCAATGCAGTTCGAGAGATTGATTGATGGATAGAGATAAAAAAAAGATGGAAGGATGAAAAGATGATTTAACAGATGGTTTGATGAAAAGATAAAATGATAAATGAATGGATGAATAAATAACCAAAGAGTGTGTTTCAGTAATACTGATTGAGGATAGATACTGGCCTGGTGTTCTTTCACAATTAAGAGTAACGTAGGCTTTTATGCAGGGCAGATAAGATAGGGTCTTTAATTAAGGATTCATCTGAAACATTGTGCCACCAAAAGTAGTGAAGCAAAAAAAAACAATAACCATATATACTCGAGTAATAGTCCAATTTTCTGGGCCAATTCTTTGGGTCAACTATGGGCGAGGAGGGTTCGACTTTCGCATGGGTCATACTTTTGATCTTGGTAACTACCTGCATTATTCAAGGTGACAGGAGCTCAGATGTCTGGGATAGGTGGTAAGTCTGCCGTCGAAGCATCAGCAATTCCGGTGGGTGGGCGGCCAGGGCGCTGGGAGCTCAGAAGGCCAGGCAACTGAGCCAAGAATCCACAGTCAGGGCATTAGGAGCTCAGATTGGCAGGCAACCAAAAGGCAAGGATCCACAGTAGGGATGTCAGAGCTCAGAAAGGTTGGCAGCCGAGGCAAGGATCCACAGTCGGGTGTTGGGAGCTTGGATGGGCCAGCAGCTGAGTTAAGGATCCTAGGTTGGGTCGTTGGGAGCTCGGAGTTGAAGGGGGGGGTTCAACTTTTACATGGGTCATACAGAGAATACGCGATTTTTGGGATGGGTGTGGTGGACTATTATGCAGGATCAACTCTTCTTTGGCTTGGCTTCGCGGACGAAGATTTATGGTGGGGGTAAAAAGTCCACGTCAGCTGCAGGCTCGTTTGTGGCTGACAAGTCCGATGCGGGACAGGCAGACACGATTGCAGCGGTTGCAAGGGAAAATTGGTTGGTTGGGGTTGGGTGTTGGGTTTTTCCTCCTTTGCCTTTTGTCAGTGAGGTGGGCTCTGCGGTCTTCTTCAAAGGAGGTTGCTGCCCGCCAAACTGTGAGGCGCCAAGATGCACGGTTTGAGGCGTTATCAGCCCACTGGCGGTGGTCAATGTGGCAGGCACCAAGAGATTTCTTTAGGCAGTCCTTGTACCTTTTCTTTGGTGCACCTCTGTCACGGTGGCCAGTGGAGAGCTCGCCATATAATACGATCTTGGGAAGGCGATGGTCCTCCATTCTGGAGACGTGACCCATCCAGCGCAGCTGGATCTTCAGCAGCGTGGACTCGATGCTGTCGACCTCTGCCATCTCGAGTACTTCGACGTTAGGGGTGTAAGCGCTCCAATGGATGTTGAGGATGGAGCGGAGACAACGCTGGTGGAAGCGTTCTAGGAGCCGTAGGTGGTGCCGGTAGAGGACCCATGATTCGGAGCCGAACAGGAGTGTGGGTATGACAACGGCTCTGTATACGCTTATCTTTGTGAGGTTTTTCAGGATCAACTATTACACAGGTATATACAGTGGATATTTGTGAAAGCAGAAGGAGAGGTAGCAATGAGCCGGGGTGTTGAAGCATGCAGACATGGTAGCTGAACGAGTCATGGACTCTATGCAAGAAAGGAGGTCGGAGAAGAAGAGGGCATGTAGACTAGGGGCAGAAGATGCCTGCAAGCACGAGAAGACAGTTTTCGTCAGTGTGGGTTTCATTGTATAAAGCCATGATTTGTGAAAATCGTGAAAGGATGATTCAAAAATCAATCGTTTTCATTCAGATCCCATTGGTTGAGAGGTCCATCATAATAGGGTTATGACTGATCACAATATTTAAATATAAGTGCGTTAAGAGATTTAGAACTGAGACAAAATGGTTTATTGAGGGGCTTTAATTTTTAAGTTTAGATACTCAGCATGGTAACAGGACTTTGATGTCCAAGAGCCTGCACTGCCCAAATACACCCATGTGAACAATTAACCAACTAATCCTGAGTATATTTGGGGGGGAGTTGGGGTTGGGAGGAAAGCGAAGGAAACCCACGCGGACGCGGGAAGAACATGCAGAGCCGGATTGGAACCTGGGCCACTGGCGCTGTAATAGCATTGTGCTAATGGTGGGGGGGGGGGGGGGGGGGTACTTGAATAGGCCAATGGAATTCAGAACTGAACAAATGAGATGGTTGTTGAAGAGTACAGTAGGGTTTAGATACAGAGCTTGTACAACGGATTATCACAGTTTACGCTCTTAAAAAGCAAGGTCAATGTCTTATATCATTGAGGTAAGTTTATTCAGAGTGCAATGGCTTTACATCCTATGAAGAAAAGTTAAAAAAGAGCACTGAGAGAAAATTTTAAAAGCATTTGTAAAACACGAAAATCTGCAGAACACTGTGTTGAAGAGAAAACAAAGAAAGCTGGAGAAACTCAGCAGGTCAAACAGTAAAAATACATAACGGATGCCTACTGACATTTTCCCAGACCTCGATGAAGGGCTCGAGCCCGAAACATTGGGTATGTATTTTTACCTTTGCTATATAAAGGATGCTACTCGAGATGGCAGAGGTCGACAGCATCGAGTCCACGCTGCTGAAGATCCAGCTGCGCTGGGTGGGTCACGTCTCCAGAATGGAGGACCATCGCCTTCCCAAGATCGTGCTATATGGCGAGCTCTCCACTGGCCACCGTGACAGAGGTGCACCAAAGAAAAGGTACAAGGACTGCCTAAAGAAATCTCTTGGTGCCTGCCACATTGACCACCACCAGTGGGCTGATATCGCCTCAAACCGTGCATCTTGGCGCTTCACAGTTTGGCGGGCAGCAACCTCCTTTGAAGAAGACCGCAGAGCCCACCTCACTGACAAAAGGCAAAGGAGGAAAAACCCAACACCCAACCCCAACCAACCAATTTTCCCCTGCAGCCGCTGCAACCATGTCTGCCTGTCCCGCATCGGACTTGTCAGCCACAAACGAGGCTGCAGCTGACGTGGACTTTTACCCCCTCCATAAATCTTTGTCCGCGAAGCCAAGCCAAAGAAGAAGAATAAAGGATGCTGATTGACCTGTTGAGTTTCTCCAGCTTTGTGAGTGTTTCTTATTATCCTATTGGCTTGGTAAAATGTTTTTCATTTTATGCTGCAGCGTAAAATTTTGTTTCGCCGTTGTTCGGGCAAAGAGATGGAAAACACGTATTGATGGAAACGTGCTCTCAATTTCATGCTTTAGAAGCCATTTTGGCTTGCAGCCATCTGTAATTTGCTTTCAGGCAACATTTGAAAGCTCTTCCTTGAGCAATATTTCCATGAATTAAGGGAAGAAAAGATTGAATCGCCATTAGGTGCACCAAAAGAGGGAAGATAAAATATGGATTAATAATTCAGCAAAAATGTTCTCAGATACACCTTATAGAAATTCACAGGGAGGCCTTGTTTTTAATCTCAGTATGGCCCTCTCCACCAAGTATTTCCATTCAGACCCCGTATACCTGCGATCAGCTAAATTATTCACATGACTATATTAACACTGACCCCTTAGGTAATTGTCTCAACCTCTTTTGCCATGATTTACAATGCTTCTATACCTTCTGAACGCGCTGATTTGAATGCAAGCTATTTTTGAAATATTTTGTGCTGAGATTTTTCATAATATGATAGGTTCATCATGTTTCCATAGCATTGGTGAACCAGTAGGTTATAGTGCGATATAAATTAATTTTCAGTGCTGTGTAATTGTGTTTATAATTTTGCTTACATCCTTTAGAGTTGAATGTCAAATGAATGGATTAGAGAAATTAGGTTGAAACATAATGGAACACATAACAGAGGCCATAGGTTGAGGGGGCAGAGAGTGTTTGAAGGAGATATACAGGACAACTATTTTTTACACCGTGGGAGGGCTGCTGGGAATGGTGGTGGAAGTAGATACGATGGTAATGTTTAAGAGGCTTCGAGATGGGCAGGGGACATAAGGATATGTATTATGTGTGGGCAACAAAGATTTGGTTTAACAGAATTGGAGAGCACGTCATAAGGAAAGGTTCAGCAAGCTAGGGCTTTTCTCTTTGGAGCAACAGGGGATGAGAGGCCATGTAAAAGAGGTATATAAGATTCTGAGAGGCTTAGATAGGTGGACAGCCAGCACCTATTCTAGGCAAATACAAGAGGACATCTGTCAAAGGTAAGTGGAGGGAAGATATCAGATGCAAGTTATTTATACAGAGAGTCGAGGGTGCCTGAAATGCATTGATTGCTGGGGAGTGTGTGTTGGAGGCTGATACAAAAGGGACATTTAAAAGATTCTTGAGGCTCTTTTATAAGGTCCGAAGGTGGATTGACTGGTCGAACTCGCTCCATCTTCCATCTGCCTAGGGGGGTTGATTCAGAGGTGGAGTGAAGTTGCTCCACCTCCTCCGTAAAAGGAGGAGGGTTGATGACGTTGCGATGACGCCATCAGCCCGTGACCCAAGAGCACAAATTTTAAAGAACCCATGTTTACTTTGCACAGAAGACCTGCCTGAGTCCTAAGACTGCTAGTACTCGTACCTGCTCTTTGGGTGCCATTTTCAGTGTAGGCCACTTTCCCTTCCCCGTCATATGTTTGATGTCATGATGACGGGCAGCGCTGCTGTCCCTCTCACCCCACCTCCTTCATCTATGGAAGATGGTGGAAAAACTCAGCAGGTCAGGCACCATCTATGGAAAGAGAAACAGCGTTAATGTTTCAGGGTGAAGCCCCTACATTTGAACTGGAAAAGTGAGAAAAGCAAGTTAATTTTAAGTTGCAGAGATCATTTGAGAGAAATGGAGTGGACAAAGAAATACTTCTGCTGAAGGATGAGGTTTTATGAAATTAACCAACTGCTGTGGAGCTGAATGATGGAGAGATTAATGATGGCAATTAGAGAGAGAAAATGAGTACAAGGTCTTGTAGAAATGAAATGCAGGTCAGAGCTGCCTGCTGAAGTCTGACACCACAAGGAGAATGATGGTTGAATGAACATTTAAACACCATGTTGATGCTGGATATCTGAAATAGAAAATACTGAAGCATTCAACAAGTCAAACAGCACCCTTGAAAAAAGATAGAGTGAATGTTTCATGTCAAAGACCCTTTACTAAACCTGGTAAAATGAGAAAATAAGTTAGCTTTAAGTTGCAGAGATGATGGGAGGGGAGTGGATAGGACAAAATAAATATCTGTGTTAAGGTGAAGCCAGGATTGCCACAGCAATCAGTCATGTTGGTTCTCAGGTCAAATGGCTTAAAGGGACTGAGGGAGTTAATACAGACAAGGAAATGTAATATATTGCAAATACTGTAAAGAGGCATGGGGCAAGGCAGAAGAGTAGTTTGGTATAGATTAGATGGGCTGAAGGGTCTGTTTCTATGCTATAGTTCTTTCGTTCTAATGGAACATGCCCAGCAGGTTAAGGTGCGTTAATGGTGAAAGACAGACAGCCTATATCCCGGATGGATAGCACACAAATGGGACAGTGTTCCTCAAACCTGCACTGGGCTTCATTATAACAGTGCAGTCAGTCAAATTCCTGACTGTAGACTATCACTGTTTCCCTAAATTTGTCCACTCTGGGCCTTACACAGACCAGAAATGGGAACAGCTGCATGATCTTGCACAGTGTATTGGTGAATATTTAATGACGGATCATCTGCAAAACCTGCAGTTTAGTCAAACTTCCTCCTTTTCTGTCATCCTTGTCCTCAAGGATCTGCAGTGGGGGTCTCAGGTGAAGAATTTCTAATTCTGGTTCTCAGCTATAATCCTTGCCCCTCCCTCCTTGCGTTGCCTCTTGCAGTTTCGTTCCTCAACCGCCCAGGACCCTGCACGGGTGAAGAGTGGGCCACCTCTTTGCCCTTCCTCAAAATCAATCGTATGGTGTGGGGGCAACAACATGCCTTGACGATGATGGAATGTCATCAAACCAAATGTATTTCTCACCCCACATGGTGCTGCTTAAACTGCATTTCATTTCACTTGCAGGTTTTGGCTTTTTTTTCTCTCTCAACTGAAACTGAAAGTAGGTAAAACGTGGTGGTGAAGGAGGCATTTGGTAGGTTTGCCTTCATTAATGTGGGCTTTGAGAACAGGAGCAGGGATGCCATGAGAGCTCGTCGTCTGGGACTGTACTTGCTGGAATTTAGAAGAATGACAGAAGATCTTATAGAAACATGAAATGATGAAAGGCATGGATAAGATACAAGTAGGTAGGTCTTCATTCAGTAGGGGAGACCAGTAGTAGGGGACATCGCCTCAAGATTCAGGGTAGTCGATTTAGGATAGAGATGAGGAGGGACTGCTTTTACCCGAGGGTGGTAAATCTGTGAAATTCGCTGCCCATTTAAACACTGGAGGCTACCTCAGTAAATGTATTTAGGACAGGGTTGGATAGATTTTTTTCAATAGTTAGGGAATTAAGGGATATGGAGAAAAGGCAAGTAGTTGGAAATGAGCCTATCGTCAGATCAGGCACAATTTCATTGAATGGTGGAGCAGGTTTGTCAGGATGGATGACCTGTTCCTGCTCCTATTTCTTATGTTACATCTCTGCAGGACATTGGTGGGATCACATTTGGAGTGTTGTGCATAGTTCTGGTCATTCCGTTATAGGAAATATATCATTTGGCTTAAGGGTACGGAAGAGATTAACGAGAATGTTACCGGAACTGGTGAGCTTGATTTATAAGTAAAAGCGGATTCATAGAAGATAACAATCTACAGCACAGTACAGGTCCTTTGCCCCACAGCATTGTGCTGACCTATAACCTCCTCTAACAACTTGCTAAAATTTACCTACTGCTTAACTCTCCATTTTTCTCAGTTCCAATCTCTTCAAATACCCTTCTGTCCCTGCCTCCACCATCATTGCTGACAGTGCAATCCATGCACCCACCACTCTCTGAGTGAAAGTCGTACCTCTTATATCCACCCCCACACCCCCGTACTTACTCCCAAGCATCTTAAAATGATGCCCCCTCATGTTAGCCATTTCAGCCCTGGGGAAAAAAAGCCTCTGGCCATCCACACGATCAATGCCTCTCATCTTCTTGTACACTTTTATTAGGTCACCCCTCGCCAACGAGGCTCCAGCAAGAAAAGACCATGTTCTCCAATCCAGGCAGCATCCTTGTATAACTCCTCTGCACACTCCCTACAGAATCCACATCTTTCTTGTAATGAGATGACCAGAACTGGGACTTTGGAGCATGAGAGGCATAGATAAGATAATTAGTCATAAGTAGTATTTATCCCAGGGGAGTAAATCAAGAGGGTATATATTTAAGGTGGGAGGGGAGATATAAAAGGGATCTGAAGTGTACCTGCTTTGTACAGAGGATAGTGGGTGCATGCAACATGCCAGAGGATGTGGTTAATAGTAATATTTAAGACATTTAGATAGATAAGAAGAGTTTGGAGAGATATAGTCTGAACGAAAGCAAATGGGGCTTGCTTGGTCAGCGTTGATGTTGGGCTGAGGGCCTATTTCCATGATGTAGAACTCTAGTTATAGAGTTCTACATCATGGAACAGGCCCTCCTCTCAAGTTATAATTAAGCAATTTTTGCTCATTGTCACTGAAGTTTAAGTATTAAGAGGTCATCTCACTGTAACATTTTATATTCAGAGTAGAATTATCATTTTTATATTTGGAAGTTACTTCCTCAGTCTGATTCATCTGGAACCAAAGGGCAGTGGGGCTGAGAAAAGGTCAGCTATTTATAACTGAGATGAGATGAAATTGCTCAGTGGTGGGAAATTATTGGAATTTGGCACATCAGAGAGTTGTAATTGCTCAAATGTCCCGTATATTGAAGATTGGAGCTGATTGATTTTGTGGAAGGAGAATCAAGTTTGAAAGGGAAGCAATGCACATATTGAATGACAAAGGAGACTCATGAGGCCAGTTGGCCTTCTTTTTTCTTCTCCTCCCTGAGTTCTCATGCGCTTAAAAAGATTTCTCTTACTTTCTCCATTTCCAGGTGCCTGAAATGTATGTCTCTGTTATACAACTCCTGATACAGTTTCCCCTTTGACTTGGTTAAGACATTATCATTATTGAGCAATGGTTTAAACCAGCCAGTGATATATACCATCCAATTAAGCCAGCTGATGATGAGGATGCTCTCCAAAAAAATCTTGATAGCATGGTAGAATGGTCAAAAAAATGGGGCATGCATTTCAATCCTTCCAAATGCATAACCATGTGTGTCAGCAGGAAGAGAAAACCAGGCAAAACATCATACAAAATCCAGGGTGTCACCCTTGATGGAACCAAATACCTTGGCATCAAAATCCAGAATGACCTGTGTTGAAATGATCAGACGGATCATACAACAGTGCAGGCAACAGGAGTCCTAAATTTTCTGAGAATCAACTTCCATCATTGTTCAACCTCTGACAAGGAGAGGTTGTACCTCACTCTCATCGGACCACGTTTGGAATACACAGTAGCAAACAAAAATGTTGGAACGAGTCCAGAGACATGCAGCCCGATTTGTCTCAAATACATCTGGGACAGAAGCGAGTGTTACAAAGCTCTTGGATTCATTAAAGTGGAGCTCTCTCCAAGACAGACGTGAAGCACACCTCCTGACCTGTTTTTACAAAATGCTAAGCTGCCAGCTCGAGATAGACGACTAATTCTACACCGAGCCCAAGCCTGCAGACGAGGACACGTGACCCAATTTGTAGTGTCATCTTCCAAGACAGACGTGTACAGCAATTCATTCTTCCCCCGTACAATTAATGCATGGGATTATCTTCACCCTACCATATTCACACAACCAAACCCAATTAAATTTAAGACACAATTAAATCTCCTCCTTAAGCACCTCCAGTTTAAATTCCATACGGAATATTTTGAAGAATCAAAAACCAAGAAGAAAGAGCCAAGCCATTCTCAAAGGGGCCACAGCACATTTAAGGGGGAGGCATGGACTGAAATCTTAAAATCGATTTTATATTTTCTATGAGGTCGGTAGGAGAGAATTACGGGAGAAACAACTAAACTTGATGACTTCACAGGAGAGGGACTCATAAACTTTGAGCAGAGTCCTTGTGGGCCATAGGCAAAAAAAAAATAGAATGGGTGATTTCAACAATTGATTCATGATTTCCCATAACTTTTTAATGAAATTAAATTATTCCACAATATTTATTCATATCTTAACATACGAATGTGATTATTATTATTTGCTGTGTGTGAAATATAATATGTATGTATCTGTATGCACCATGGTCCGGAGAAACACTGCTTTGTCTGGTTGTATCTGTATAGACCATTTATAAAAAACTTGAGCTTGAATTTGATCAAAACTTCTCACCTCCAAGGATGATCCTGAAAACTCTGATTCAAACAAATATTTTCTACATCTTTTCCAAGATCTACAAAGTACTGAGAAAGTTCAAATATTGATTGTTTTTGGGTTGCTATATTTTATCCTTATCAATCACCCTTACACAGACTCTCATTGTAAGCTCCTTGTAGACTCCTTTCTAACCTTTCCTTGACATATACTGCTCAAGCTCCAAAATAGATGGTCCTGTGTTGTTGTTGTTCTTCTTCTTCTTCTTCTTCTTCTTCTTCTTCTTCTTCTTCTTCTCCTCCTCCTCTTCCTCCTCCTCCTCCACCACCACCACCTCCCTTCACCACCTTGATGTTGACGTGCTTCACCTGATTTATGGGATGTGAAGGGTCCAATGTTGGAGCTGCACATCCTTCTGCAGCTGAGGCAGGAGATGCCTGGCAGGATGAATGGATAGGTAGTTTGTGAGTTGGTGCTCTGGGCTTCTGTGTGTTTCCGATGCATTGACTTGAGATTCTTCCTTTCACCCCAAAAGCCTGGTTCTCTACTTTGAGCAGTCATTGGTCAGAAATCGCCAGGAATCAGTAGGAATGTAGCATTTATTTTTTCAAAGAGAGCTTGAGCATTTCTCGTTGAGCATTTTTTCGTTGTTCCCACAGTGAGCTGTTCCTGTGAAACCAATGACAATAATGCTTGACTGAATGGTGGGGTCGACTCGATAGACTGAATAGCTTATTTCTGTTCCTATGTGTATGGTCTTATCCAATTTCCTGAAAAATGAATCATGTCTCACCAATATGAGATTTGCAAGTGTCAGTGGTCTTCCCTGCTATTTCAACCACTTCCTCCATAGAGATCACAACTGTTGATTGGAACATAAAATATATTGGATAAGTTTACAGGGTCTCTCACTTGTGGTTTTTTATTCCTGGAAGAGTATCTCTACCCCCTGTTCCCTTCCCTTTTGCATTTGCCCTTGTCTTGACTTATTATTCCTTAAGTTTTACTTCTGAGCCCTAATGCTGTCCTGATAAAATCTCTTTGGCTGCTATCTCTTGGAGATCATGGATTATGGTGGCCAATTATATTAAATGATGTTGTAAACATCACAGTTACTTATACACGAGACAGCAATAACTTGGGAATTGCTGCATTTGATTTAGTGCAGGATGTGTTAAAGCATTCAGTCATTAATCTACGCTACTTGCACAGCCAGAGAACTGAATTTTTTGAAAGAATATCTTCACATTTTTCATGCTGAATTTAATTCTCTTGTGTATTATATTTTGCTGTGTATTATAACAGATCATTATTTGTAGTGGTCGTGCATTCTATACCGATACAAAATAATGTATTAGAAAGAACAATAAAATTTAGCACAGTGTTGCAAAGACATAAATCAAATCAAGATCACACTTTAAATGCGTAGTTTAAAGTACATAATATGTCAGTTGATAAATTTCTCTTCTCATGGGAGTGACGTGACTCGCGACTTTTAGCGTCCATGAGAAGGCCAACTTGTGAAGATGTTAATCACAAGTCACTTCTGGATGTAACCATGCAGTCATGATGGAAAAGGGTTCAAATTCATTGACTTTCGAGGGTACTCTGCAATCATACAGTGCAGAACTGTGGGGATCCTGAAGCATCAAATGTGCATTAAAGGATGTAATTTATATGGGATAGCATAAGTTCACTTCACAAGTGCACAGTTACGGTGATAAATAACAATTTAATGTGAGAATTGAAACCCTTTTAGTTTAGTTATTATAGCCATGCAGATGGAATATGAATGTTTAGCACATTCACGATGAGCTCTGATTTTTGGACAGACATCACTGCGTTTGAAACAAACAGTTTGAGAGAAAGCAATGTCAAAGAATTAATCCAAGGTTTCAGCTCTGAATAGGCCACATCGTAATTTTTACACGATAGCGTGAATTTCGAGTGAACCTGAGATAGAAAGAGGAAATGGAATGACAATAGGATGCTTGTTCATTCATCAAAGTGCTTTCAGTAACCATCTTCACGGAAACTTTCATGTATTTGTAATTTTAAGAAGGGACAGTTGGCGTTAGTATAACGTCTTTGCAGCTCCAGCAATCAGTATCAGACTGGGGTTCGAGTCCTGCGCTGTCTGTAAGGAGCTTGTACATTCTCCCTGTGTCTGCATGGGCTTTCTCAGAGGGCTCCAGTTTCCTCCCACCATTCCAAATGTACCAGGAGTGTAGGTTAAAGGGGTGTAAATTGGGCGGCATGGACTCATGGGCTGAAATGGCCCTCTTACCGTGCTGTATGTCTAAATTTAAAAAAAAATTAAATTAAAGCTTTGCATAAGTGCATGCCAGAATAGAACTGCAGAGTATTCCCTTCCCTCACATTCTTAACAGAGCCTACCAAATTTAGAACAAAACATCATATATTAAACATTTACAGCACAGTACAGACCCCTCAGCCCACAATGTTATTCCAACCTTTGTCAACATACTCCACAACAATTTAATTTCACTGCCAATTTTCTTGAACACATCAATCTTTCCTCCTGTATCACCAATTCTCGGGCCATCTATCCCTGTGACAGGAGAGGATGGATGCCGACTGGGAGATCGCTTCACTGAGCACCTTTGCTCTGTCTGCATCAGTGACCATCACTAGTGGCTCTCACATCAACAGTGATGGTGTTTTGAAAGGCTGGTGTTGAAGCAGATCAGTTTCTGTCTGAGCGGCGACATGGATCTGTTCCAATTAGGCCTATCGTAGCCACAGGTCACAAGATCACTGGCTCTACACAAAGCCCCGAAACTCCTGGACACCAAAGATGCACAAATCAGGATGTTCTTTATTGAAAAGAGTTCACCATTTAACACCTCAAAACCGATCAGCAAACTCCCAAAACCTGGGACTCAACACCCCACTGTGTAATTGGATCCTTGATTTCCTCATCAAAAGACCACAATCAATGAGGATTGGTAAAAACATCTCCTCAACAACCTCCATCAGTAATGGAGCACGAGAGGACTGCATTCTTAACCCCTTGCTCTCCGACTGTGTGGCTCGGTACAACAACACCATCTGCAAATTTGCTGACCATACCTCAGTAGTGGGTTCTATAAAAAGGGGTCATGAGTCAGTATACAGGAGGGAAATTGAAAACTTGGCTGAATGGTGCACCAACAACAACCTCACACTCAGTATCACCAAATCTAAGGAGCTGATTGTTGACTTCAAGAAAGGAAAACTAGATGTGTACAATCCAGTGATCATTGGGGGGGGGGGGGGTCAGAGGTGGAGAGAGTGAGCAAATTCAAGTTCTCGGGGGGTCACCATCTCGGAGGATCTTTCCTGGACCAATGCACTAATGGCATCATGAAGAAAGCACATCAGCGCCTTTGCTTCCTCAGGAGTTTGCGGAGGTTTGGTATGACATCGGAAACCCAGTCAAATTTCTACAGATGTGTTGTGGAAAGTGTGCTGACCAGCTGCATCACAATCTGTTATGAGGACTCCCAATAGCCCCTACCCCCCCCCAAGAGAAAGCCCTGAAAATGGTAGTGGACATACCCCAGAACATCACAGACAAATCCCACCCCTCCACCGAGAACATCTACTGGGAACGTTGCCATCAAAGAGCAGCAGCCACCATCAAGGATCCACACTACCCAGCACATGCTCTTTTCTCACTGCCTCGATCAGGAAAGACTTGCACCACCAGGTTCAGGAACAGCTGCTACCCTCGCACGATCAGACTCCTCAATGGCAAACTCAATCAGGGACGCACTCATTTAAGGACTCTTACTTTTGCACTTCAATTTTTGTTTTGTTTTTTGCCATCAATGTTCACATTTCTTTATTTGTTTACATGTGTACATGGTGTACAGTATTTTATTTGCTCTATCAATAAGTGGTCATTTTCCCTGACCCACAGGAAAATGAATCTCAGGGTTGTATGTGATGTCTTGATTGTACTCTGACAATAAATAGGAAATTAGAAATCTGAAATCTGACAGTTGCCAACCACTTCAATTCTGCTCCCCACTCCCATGCTCATATATCTATCCATGGCCTCATGTACCATCCCACTAAGACCGCCTGTAAATTGGAGGAGCAACACAACTTTCCATCTCGGCACTCTTCAACCTGGTGGCATGAACATCAACTTCTCTGGTTTCTGCTTTGTCCTCTTTCCTCCAGCTGTCCATCCACAGATCTCCTCCTCTTGTTTTCTGCTGTGCCCTTCTACCTTATCAACCTATTACATCCTGCCTGTGGGACTGTGCTCCTCCCCCACACACTCTGCCACTCTATTATGTTCAGGTGCCTGCCTACCTTGATGAGGGGCTTATCATGGTTAGATATCCTTATCTTTGCTCTATAAAGTACACTGTTTGACCTGCTGAGTTTCTCCTCCATTTTGTTTTTACTTTAATAATTCATTCACTTTGGAGGTTGCCTTCAGTCATTTTTTTTTGTCGATTTATTTTTTGGGATCTTGGGCAACATTGGCAAGGCCAGCGGTGATTGCCTTTCCCTAAATGCCTTCCATTTGGTGGTGGTGAACCTCCTCCTTGAATGACTGAAGCTCTTCTGCTAAAGTTCTCTCATATTTGCTGCTGGTTAAGAGTTCCAGGGGTTACATCCAGTGACAATGAAGGACTGGAGATTTGTTTGAAAGTGGCATTTGACTAAGAGGCCAATTTCAGGTGGTGGTGGTGGTGTTCTTCCCCGAAACGCTGATCCTTATTTTTCCACACAGTGTAATAGTGTGGATCTCCCAGTGGCCACCCATTTCAATTCCCGACCCCTTCCCTTGTCGACATGTCTGTCCATGGTCTCATGCACTGTCAGACTGTCAGACTGAGTCCACCCTCAAATTGGAGGAACAACACCTCAAATTCTGCTGGGCCCCATCCAACCAGATGGCATTAACATCAACTTCTCTTGTTTCCATTAAACCCCCTCCTCCCATCTTCATCCCTTCCTCTAGATCTCTTTCTCTCTCTCTCTCTCTCTCTCTCTCTCTCTCTCTCTCTCTGTCCCCTTTCCTTCCGTCATGTCCATTTACACCTTTTGTTTGTTAATCTGGACTCCTCCCCCTCCTATTCTTCCCCTTTCCTCTCCCAGTTTTTATTCAGACACCTACCTGGTTTTACCTGGAAGAAGGGCTCAGGCTTGAAATGTCTTTACCTTGCATGGACGATGCAAGACCGTCTGAGTTCTTCCAGCATTTTCTGTGAGTTTTTATCCCAATTAGTGTTGGCAGATTCCATGTTTCATACCCTTCTTTACCTCCCACTGATGCTGCTTGACCTGCCATGTTCCTCCAGAAGATTGTTTGTGGTCCCAGGTATCAGATTTCAGATTTATTGTCAGAGTTCATACATGACATCACATATAACCCTGAGATTCCTTCTTCCTGCAGGAGTTGCAGAATTACCACTAATTGGTAGTGCAAAAAAAACTTACACAGAATAAACATGTAAACAAACAAAGAGCTGTAAACAGATAACAAATATAAACAAGCTGACTGTGCAATGCATAGAAAAGAAAATGAATGAGGAGCACAAATGAGAGTCTTTAAATGAGTCCCTGATTGAGTTTGTTGTTGAGGAATCTGATGGTGGAGGGGGAGCAGCTGTTTCTGAACCTGGTGGTGTGAGTCTTGTGGTACCGATGCCTCTTTCCTGATGGTAGCAGTGAGAACAGAGTGTGTGCTGGGTGATGAGGGTCTTTGATGATTGCTGCTGCTCTCCGATGGTAGCGCTCCCTGCAGATGTACTCAATAATGGGGAGGGTTTTGCCTGTGATGTCCTGGGGTATTTCCACTATCTTTTGGAGGGCTTTATGCTCAGGGGTATTGGTGTTCCCATGCCAGATCATAATGCAGCTGGTCAGCACACTTTCTACCACTCCTCTGTAGAAATTTGCCAGGGTTTCTGATGTCATACGAAACCCCCACAAACTCCTGAGGAAGTAGAGGCACTGGCGTGCTTTCTTCACAATGCCATTGGTGTGTTGGGTCCAGGAAAGATCCTCCAAAATAGTGACTAACAAGAACTTAAATTTGCTCACCTCTGATCCCCCAATAATCACTGGATTGTAAAACTCTGCCTTTCCTTTCCTGAAGTCAACGCTCAGCTCCTTAGTTTTAATGACATTGAGTGCAAGATTGTTGTTGGTGCCCCATTCAGCCAAGTTTTCATCCTCCATCCTGTTTGCTGACTTATCCCCTTCCTTTATACCACCCACTACCGTGATATCGTCGGCAAATTTGTAGATGGTGTTATTGTCATACCGAGCTACACAGTCGTAGAGTGTAAAATGAGTAGAGCAGGGGGCTAATAGCATAGCCCTGTCATACTCCAATTCTGATCGAGGTTGTGGAGGCGAAGTTCACTGATTGTGGTCTGGAGATAAGGAAATCCGTGATCCAATTTCACAGTGGATCAATCAACACCAGGTCTTGGAGTTTGCTGATCAATTTTGAGAGGAGGAGGGTGTTAAGTGCCGAAGTATAGTGGATAAAGTGCATCTTGATGTACAAGTATGCATCAACATTAGCAGGTCTTCTGTGAGTTATCAGTGAGCATAGTATTGGAGAGTTTATTCTGCTTGATAACACTGTCGATGATAGTTCCCATTGCTTCGCTGGTGAATGAAAATAGACTGGATGGTAATTAGTTGGATTGGAATTTGTCCCACTTAATTAAAACTGGATATATATACCCTGGGAATTTCCCACATTGTAGGGTTGAGGCCAGTGGTGTATATGTTCTGCAACACTTTGGCACCTGGTATTTGAGTGCAGATTTCCAGCTCATCCGCTGGGGTGTTGTCTGGTCCCAGAGTATTTGGTGCTTTCAGTGTTCTAGCCCATTCTTGACAGCACATGGAGTGATGCAAATTGGCTGGAAGCTGCTTATGGGATTTCAAGAGGAAGCCAAGATAAACTACGTATTTGGAACTTCTGGTTGGAAATCATTAAATAGAATGAAGCAATACATAAATCGATGTTTAGCAGTTATTTGTTTTATTGTCCATCAGCATGGAAGGAGGCTATTCAGCCCACCCATGCCAAATCCAAGAACAGTCCCATTAGTCTCTTTCCTCCATTTATTTAACTCAAATCTATTCAGTCTCTCATGTTCATCAACTCTTCTGCCACTGTTCTGCCACCTAGCTACATTAGACGAGTTTTTTTTAGTTGCCAGGTGATCTAACAATACCTTCCTTTGGATTGTGGGAGTAAACTGAACATCCAGGTAGGAACTCATGTGATCACAGGGAGAATGCCCCAAGTTCGCCCTAATTACAGTTTAGCCAGAATCAAACTCAAGTTGTTGGAACTGTGTCATGAAATCATAGAGTTCACAGCCCAGAAATAGGCCCTTTGGCCCAACTCATATATACCAGCTAAGTTATTGAGCTGAGGTAGTCCCATCTGCCTGCCTTTGGCTCATATCCCCCTGTGCTGCCACAGCACTAATTACTCCTCCTCTCTGCTGCCCCATCTGCATGCCCTCCTCAGATTGCACACAGAAAGCTTGACATTTCAACATTCTGATGTTTATCAGTTATAGTTTCAGGAACTAAATGAAAGACCAAAGTTGGCCATCAGCTCCTTCATGGTGGCCATGCAATCCTGGGATAATGGAGTCATTATCCCCATTCTCTACGAGTTCGACCTAATTGCCTAATTAGCCTAAATGATCAATTTTCCACTCATTGTTCATATTCTCTTCAAATTAGCCTTCGTCTGAGCCAGAAATGATAAAAACTATATTGGGGTCATTGTGAGAACTTATACTCTGAGTGATGGTAGTGATCAGCCATGATCTGTAAAATGGCGGTGCTGGCTCGACAGGCTGAAGGGCCTACTCCAGCTCCTATTGTCTATTGTCTATTGTCTATTATCATTCTGCACATTGTTTCCCTTGACAAGAGGACACAACTACAGGATTCAAGGGTATCCAATAGAACAGAAGTGCCGAGAAATGTCTTCAGCCAGAGGGTGGTAAATCTGTGGAATTTATTGTCACAAGTGGTTGTGGAGACCAGGTCATTGGGTGTATTTAAGGCAGAAATTGATAAGTTCTTGATTAGTCAGGGAATCAAAGGTTACATCCCCTTTCACAGAGCCAAAATCAATCTCAATAAGTCAACCACTCCTTTTCTCCCATGGATGCTACTCGACTGTGCTCTTCTTCAGATTGCAGCATCTCTATATAAAGTTTAGAGGAAATTTGCAGGGCAAGTTATTTTGCACAGATTATGGCAATAGTTCTCAACCTTTTTGTTTCCACTCACACACCACTTTAAGTAATTCCTATGCCATTAGTGCTCTGTGATCTGTGAGTGAGAAGGGAAGGGAAGGCTGGGAACCACTGCCTAAGACCCAATTGTTACTGAAATATTTTCCTTGAGAAAAATTGTAATTGGCCCATTTCCTTTGGAGTTATGAAACCATGCACATAACGAGTCAATTAGGTATGATTAGTAGTTTTCAAACTTTTTCTTTCCACCCACATACCACCTTAAGTAACCCCTTACTAATCACAGAGAACCGATGGCATAGGGAATATTTAAAGTGGTATGTGAGTGGAAAAGAAAAAGGTTGAGAACCACTGGGTTATGATAACTCCCTGGAACCAATTGCATGAGGTACAGGTGGAAGCAGATACAACAGTGATATTTAACAGGCTTCTAGATAGACACATGCATTTGCAGGGAAGAGAGGGGTGTGTATCACGTGGATGAAGTGGAGATTTAGTTTAACTTTGGCATCATTTTCACCACAGACATCATGGGCTGAATGGCCTGTCTCTGTGCAAAATTGGGTACAAATTGAATGGTATTTCAGAAAAAAATAGAAGAATATAAAGTATCCTGGTGTGAGAAACAGAAGGACCTTCACAGAATTTGCTCGAGACAAAAATTGAGAACAAAGAACATTTATTATACAACAATGCAAAGTTGGGTGCTTCCCCTTACCCTGGGAATACACACACATACTGGGGCTCACCCAACTTTTATACAGTTTATTTCAGTGTAGAGGTACCCTCCCCCCCCCCCTCCCTAACATTCTTCTGCCTCCTGGATACGTTTGGCATTAGGCAATCCCGTCTGCCTACGTGCTGTTTCTGTGAACTTGGAGGACCAGGGGGTATCTTGTCTGTGTCCCATCATGTCATTGTCCTTATTCACCTGCCTTTGTCCTTATTCACACCTTCCCAACCCTCAGGACTTACTAACTCTTATATGCAGAACTTGCTAATTCTGTCTAAGGCTTACTAATTACATATGCGGAACTTGCTGACTCTCTCTAAGGCTAGAAGACCCTTATCTTATTCAGACTAACCTTTATTTCCTACATTCTATTATCTACCCTTATCCTATTCATACTGGCTTTATTCATTACACATATATCCATACTAGCTTTCTTCATCTCTCATAATTTCATATTAGTTTTACTCATCTCTCACACTGGGCAACATTTATCCCTCAGTCAACATCATCTCAACTATATAATAGGTTGCTTTTTGCTTTGAAGAACTATAAAAAAAGTACATCTCAGAAACAGGCCCTTCAGCCTATCTAATCCCTGCTATTATTCCACTTTGTCCCATCAAACTCCACTTGAACCTCCTTATGTTTCCCATTGTGATTACTTTGTGCATTACGGCTGCTCCTTTTGAAATAGAACATAAAATACTTCAAAAGTCAATCACTGGCTGCAAAGTGCTTTAAGTCTTCCTCAAATTGTGAAGGTAGTGATTAAAATCAAATTGTTATCCATCCTTTCCTTCCTTTGTTTCTATATTTTTCCTGGAATTTCACAGTTAAAATATTTACATCTTACAGAAATAATTGCAGGAAACACGCTTAACAGAACTTCTCACAAGTGACAATAGATCTATCAGAGCGGAAAACTGTGTGTGGAACCTAGAGAAATGGGGGAGATATTGAACAGTTTCTTTTCTTCGGTATTCACTAAGGAGAAGGATATTGGGAGATGTGGGATAAAAAAAGCAAATTGGGTAAATATGGGGAATATAGAGATTACAAAAGGTGTAGTTTTAAGGCTTTCGAAGAATATAAAGGTGGATAAGTCTCCGGGACCAGACGGGATCTTCCCCAGGACATTGAGAGAAGTGAAGGAGGAAATAGCAGAGGCTCTGGCGGTAATTTTTCAAATGTCATTAGATATGGGGATAGTGCCGGAGGATTGGCGCATTGCGCATGTGGTTCCGTTATTTAAAAAGGGTTCAAGGAGGAAGCCTGGCAACTATCGGCCTGTAAGTTTGACGTCTGTGGTAGGTAAATTAATGGAGAAAATTCTTAGAGATAGTACTTATAAACATCTGGATAGACAGGGTCTGATCAGGAGCACTCAACATGGATTTGTGGGAGGAAGGTCATGTTTGACCAATCTGATTGAATTTTTTGAAGAGGTGACTAGGAATGTGGATGAGGGTAGCGCAGTGGATGTTGTCTATATGGACTTCAGTAAGGCCGTCGATAAGGTACCACATGGAAGGTTAGTTAGGAAGGTGCAGTCTTTAGGTATAAATTTTAAGATAGTCAAATGGATTGAACATTGGCTGAAAGGGAGAGGCCAGAGAGTGGTAGTGGATAATTGTCTGTCAGGTTGGAGGCCGGTGACCAGTGGTGTGCCTCAAGGATCTGTATTGGTCCCATTGTTGTTCGTTATATACATTAATGATCTAGATGATGGGGTGGTGAATTGGATTAGTAAATATGCAGACGATACTAAGATAGGTGGAATAGTGGATAATGAAGAAGGTTTTCAAGGATTGCAGAGGGATTTGGGCTCCTTAGAAAAGTGGGCTGAAAAATGGCAGATGGAATTTAATGCTGATAAGTGTGAGGTGCTTCATTTTGGTAAGAAGAATCAGAATAGGACATACGTGGTAAATGGGAGAGCATTGAGGAATACAGAAGAGCAGAAAGATTTAGGAGTAACGGTACATCGTTCCCTGAAGGTAGAAACTCACGTGAATAGGGTGGTGAAGAAGGCTTTTAGTATGCTGGCCTTTATCAATCATTGCATGGAATATAGGAGTTGGGAGGTGATGTTGAGATTGTATAAGACGTTGGTGCGGCCTAATTTGGAATTCTGTGTGCAGTTCTGGTCGCCTAATTATAGGAAGGATATAAACAGAGTGGAGAGAGTGCAGAGAAGGTTTACCAGAATGTTGCCTGGGTTTAAGCATCTGGAGTATGGGGAGAGATTGGACAGATTGGGTCTTTATTCTTTGGAGCGTAGAAGGTTGAGAGGGGATTTGATAGAAGTATTTAAGATTATGAAAGGGATAGACAGAGTGGATGTGGATAGACTATTTCCGTTAAGAGGAGGAAAGTTTAAAACAAGAGGACATGAGTTAAGAATTAAGGGGCAGAGGTTTAGAGGTAACATGAGGGGGAACTTCTTTACTCAGAGAGTGGTAGCTGTGTTGAATGATCTTCCGGGAGAAATAGTGGCGGCGGAGTCAATTGTATTATTTAAGAAAAGGTTGGACAGGTATATGGATGAGAAGAAGATGGAGGGTTATGGGCATTGTGCAGGGAGGTGGGACTAGAAAGGGGTGTTTGGTTCGGTGCGGACTAGAAGGGCCTAATGGCCTGTTTCTGTGCTGTAATTGTTATGTTATGTTATCATTTGAAACTTCATTTGAAATGGAAAACAAATTTGAAGCTTCTGCCCATCAAGTCTGCACTGAACTACTCTTTCTGGCTGGTCCCACTGATCTACACCAGAACATATCTTTCCATTCCCCTCCCATCCATGTACTTATCCAATCTGCTCTTAAATGTCAAAATCTAAACCACATTCACCACTTCAGCGAGCAACTCGTTCCACTCTCACCACCTCCTGTGTGAAGAAGTTCTTCATGTTTTCCCCTAATCATCTCACCTTTCACCCTTAACCCATGCCCTCTAGTTCTTGTTTCACCTAATCTCAGTGGAAACACTTGCTTGGATAAACTCCAGCTATACCCCACATAATTTTGTATTCCTCGATCAAATCTCCCCTCAGTTTTCAACGCTTCAAGGAATAAAATCCTAATTAAAGTCTTGAACCTCCCTTGTTACATTAATTGGGGACTGGTTTGCCACCACAAAGTGACTGGGTACACTATTTCTGTCACCTTTATTTGCACTAGGACAACAGTGAATATATATTTATCCATCTATTATTTTGTATTGTCATTTTTCAATTCAATAAAGTACATAATTGTAGTTGTTTTTAATTTTTTTTTGCAAAGTACCTGTGGCAAGTAAGACTTCTGTTGCTTATGTACATTGAGCAATGTATATCAGCACAGTGTTACGAGCCCAGAGGACTCCAAAACCCAGCAGCAATAGAAATTCACCAAGAAAATGGTTACTTAAACAAAAGTTGCTTTTAATTTTCTTTAAACATAATAACAGGATGAAACTTTAATTTATTACTATTAACTTAACCTAACTTAAACCCCACCCCCTTCTAATTCAAAGTGCACATGTATTTAATGTGTGTATGTTCAGGAAAGTTCTTCGTTTCACAGTCCAATCATTCACTTTTCACTTCTCCAAGTTCACCGGTATCAGGCAATTCTCATACGGTGCACAGAATTTATCATTTATAAATCTTCACCTGGCTTTAGTGCTTAAAGTTACATGGTTACCGCTCAGGAAAGTTCTTGTTGGTTTCAAAGAGAGATTTGTTGCTCAAACTAATTTCATCAAATCAGTCACTTCAGTGTCTTGCTGAAGAAACTTGCCCATCATGGGTTTTCAAAATGATATCCTCTTCTTCCAGGTCACCATAGAGTTCCTCTTGTTTCCCTTATTTCAGGAGAAGCAATCTCACCAGCCATTTCCTCTTGTCAGGACTACAAGGGTTTTCAACAGGCTGAACTCAGAACTCATAACCCACCTTCAAAATGGGGTATTTCAACAAGCCTGCCTACTTGCCATTTTGCATCCTCAACTACTACTGTAGAACTGACTTCTCTCTCTCTCTCACTCTCTCTCTCTCTCTCTCTCTCTCTCTCTCTCTCTCTCTCTCTCTCTCTCTCTCTCTCTCTCTCTCAGAGAAATCACTTGTCTGTTTTCCTCTCTCTCTGCTTGTGAAAACCTAAACTTCTCCCAAGGCTCCAGACCCAATCTTTGAAAAATCTTATCAGCAATTGTGAAATGACCGACACTAAACCCCCCAAAATCTATCTCTTTTAAAGACATATTTATTCAAAACCATTCTAATATAACCCGTGACAATAGAACATAGAAAACCACAGCACAGTACAGGCCCTTTGGCCTCAGTGTTTTGCTAACTAATAATCTACTCTCAGAATTTCCCATTTTTCTCATGAATGGGCTGGAATGGCAACAAATTGCCCAGGTCAGTCCGTTTTTGTATACCAGGTAGGAAATTCTGCTGCTGATACAGCAGTTATACCCAAGCCCTCCCTGAACAATTACTCAGGGCCTTCATCTATTTGAATTGAATAAGAGGTGCAGATTGATGGGACTACCCAGCATTCCAGTGAATCTTTTCTTCACCCTTTCATTCGGATGACCAAAATTGCATACAATACTCCACGCGCAGTCACACCAATGTCCTGCTTCACTACATTATGACCTCCCAGCTATTGTACTCGCTGCTTTGATTGATGAAGTCAAGGAAATGAATTTTAAATGTGGAAATAGACTGAAACTTGTTTAAGGTTAATAGTCAACCATGGCCATGAAGCACTTAACAATTCTAACAAATGACATTCTTAATCTTTTGACAGATTCATTCCATGGCGTGGGGGATGGGGAAGTGAGGGGTGTTGAAAGTCAAAAGGAGATTTTCACCGTGTAATTTATTTAAATGGAGAACTGCAATTATTGTGTGGTCTTCATAATTCAATGGGTTTACTCATGGCTTAACTGATTTGGTAAATTTAAATGAGGGATCAAATCTTTAAAGAGAAAGGACAACTGTGCTTATAGTGGAAAACTGTATAAATGTATCAACTGGCCAGTCCGACTGTCGTCGGCTCCATACAGGTTTTTAATGGCCTGTTAAAGGAGCTGAGAGTGGTTCTTGCAACCGGAATAAGGCAGCGGCCATGAGGAGCTGTAGACTCCGGGGGAGTATAGAACTGGCACAGGGCACCAGGAAATGGGGAGACCACCCCCTGTTTGAGAAGGAGAAGCAGGGGGGATGACCCATGAGACAGTGACCACGGTGGCAGACCAGTGAGGGACTCTGAACCTGAAGAACACACAGGCTGTGGACTGCTGGCGACTGTGGTCAAGGGACTCATACCAAGCTGCGAACTGCTGGAGACTGGCTCAAGACTGGCTGAAAGGGTACCAGGTATCAGCACCAAGATGCGAGAGGGTGCCGAGGGTGCTGAAAGCTTACTAATCATGTCAGAGGTTTGGATATCTGGAGTTTGGGTTGCTGATGGTTTGGACTGAAGGCTGTGTGTCTGCGGAGGCTGTGGGAGCACTGGATGGTCGATAGCCCCTTTCACGCTTGAAAGAATTAACAGCCAATCAGCCTAAAAAGGGTCTAGTGTGAAAGGGTGGCATGAGATGACATAATCTCGTGCTAGGGATAGACTGTCTTGACCCCTAGTACAATCCCCAGTGTCTGCAGATAACAGCATTGCTCTCAGACCCGAGTAGAATGGGCAATTGTATGGAATAGAAATGACCCAAGTTTTTGCGTGAGTGCAGGAACATGAAGGAAGAAAAGATTAAAATCAAGATATAAAATTTGCTATTGGAAAGTCGCAGCGGGAGAGAGAGAGGAAATAAATAGCAATAAATAGCAGTAGCGGACAAGTTTTAAACAGCGTGGGAAAGTTGGTAACGCTATCGTGCGTAGTTTATAAAGACTGTGGGAAAAAGTGATGACTCCCCAGAATACCGTGCAACAGAGAAACCCCTCCATAAGTACATACAGCCATGCATACATTCTGGGAGGGCAGGTCCACCATCGCTTTTTCCCACAATCTTTATATATTGTGCACGATAACGCTACCAACTTTCCCACGCTGTTTAAAAAATGTCCGCTATTGTTATTTATTGCTGGCACTTTCCCATGGTCCCTTATAAAGGTTTATATAGGTCGACACATCAACAATAGGGGCTGAAGGGCTCATACTATGCTGTACATAAAGCTTAATTATCTTATAATTAGGGATGATTAACTTTGTTCAAATATAAGATCATAATACATTGATCAGGATTTTGGGCAGGTCCATCATCGCTCGAGACGTCATGATGTCACCGATAGAAGGTGGAACAGTCCTAACTCCCGGGGATAGCTCCTTGCAAGTGTGAACATGTGCAGTGTCCCAGTTAAGAGTGGTCAAGTGTAAAAAGCAAAAACACCTTTTCCTATCCTGGGCCACTGAATGGCTGATTTAGTGGGTTGCAAGTGTGAAAGGGGCTTATAACTCTGGAGGGACTCTCTTTTATTTCTCTTTCTTGAATTATAAGGGGCACTGGGCAATTTCTGCTGACAGCATATCTTTGTCCGCCTAAAGGAAATATCATGTAATATCACATTTTCCATTTATTACATGACAATAAAATGATCTTGAATCTTGAAATGGTCTTATCTCTTAACTGGTAAAGAACTGACATGCAAACATCAAGAGGGGTAAACCCAGAATGAGAATATGGCTATGCCTTTCTGGTTCTCTTTCCTGTTGCTTGATTCCATTAAGGCCAAAAATCAGTGATCCATGCACAAGCCTATTGGATAGAATTAGATTTTTTTGATGTAAACGATATTGGATTATTTTCGCTCTCCCCAATAGCATAGCCTGATCTGCTGAGCCCGCTTCTTATTACTGTCCCATTCTTTTCTCTTTCCATTTGCCCTGTTAAGCCAATGACCTCCGCAACATATTCCCAATTCGCACCCTGTCAGAGATATTCCCTGTGTCACATCCATTCCTCCCCTTTCTTTTCTGCAACTTCCTCCTGAAACGTTAACACTGTTTCTCTTCTCACGGACTTCAGATGTCCTAGCATCTCTGGTTGGTTTAGCTCCCCAGATCTCTGATCTTCTGACCTAGATGACTGGTCTCTTACCCCTACTCTATCTCCAGTCCAGGAAACTCTCCCAAACCCTATGCATTCTCGTCCTTGTTTTCTAACCACACCAGCCCTCCTCCCCACCGCCTCCCTGGAAAGAAGGCATACTTTTTATTTCTCTCCTTGCACTCCTCTTCCTATCTTGATATAACACCATCAGGCAAAGCAGATTGCACTTCCCTGCTTGATCTTTGGAATTGAGACCTTCACACAAAAAAAAAGGTTTAATCAAAACCAACTTTCCAAGAGCAAATACCGATTTCCAAGTTTGCTTTCTTGTTTAATCAGCAAAAAAAAGGTAAACTGAAAAGGTAACAGTGGGCTCCATGTGAGATCTGGTAGACCCTTGGATTAAAAACAATGTGCAGTACTGTATATACTGTATGAGCCAGCATGCTATGTGGCAACTATATACTCTTGAGGATTAAATAACATTATGAACTGATTTTTTGACTTAGGATCTCCCCAAGCCTGGGAATTGTGGCACAGGGCCCATGATGGCATACTTAAATAGTTAGTGACATTAATGTGAGGAACACCTTTTTTTAGTGAATGCCAATTTAATTATTCCTTATCGTTTATTCTTCTTTCTTTTCTTTGGCTTGGCTTCGCGGACGAAGATTTATAGAGGAGTATGTCCACGTCTGCTGCAGGCTCGTTGGTGACTGACAAGTCCGATGTGGGACAGGCAGGCACGGTTGCAGCGGTTGCAAGGGAAAATTGGTGGGATGGGGTTGGGTGTTGGGTTTTTCCTCCTTTGCTCCTTTGTCTTTTGTCAGTGAGGTGGGTTCTGCGGTCTTCTTCAAAGGAGGTTGCTGCCCGCCGAACTGTGAGGCACCAAGATGCACGGATGGAGGCGAGATCAGCCCACTGGCGGTGGTCAATGTGGCAGGCACCAAGAGATTTCTTTAAGCAGTCCTTGTACCTCTTCTTTGGTGCACCTCTGTCTCGGTGGCCAGTGGAGAGCTCGCCATATATAAACTGTCATTATCTACGGGGCATTATCTACGGCACAAATATAATGTAGCTGTAGAATTTGCACTGAAGTTCGATTGCCTCTGCCCTGCTCGTAAATGTACTGAGATGCTCTGATAAGACATTGGTGTAGGTGGGTTGATAGAGAAAATTGGAAAGACTGTTGAAGGCCAGTCTAGGGGTACATTAGAACTGGAACCAAGGGTAGTCCGCAGTCCTTGTCAAGTCAATTTTGTTATTGGCCAAGGTCATGTGTAATACTTTTCTTCAAGAATTGTACTGCCTCCAAGACAGGTGTGTCCTGGCAGACATCTGGAACAAAAATCTCTGCTCATACTCCACCTGCCTCAGCAAAAATGAGCAATAATTCTACCAAGTTTTCTATATTGAAAGTCAGCCTTAAATCTTAAATTGAGACGTACAGCACCGCCGCAGGTTTTTGCAGCCCACATGCCTCCCGGATGCACCAATTAACTTTCAACCCCTGTACATTTTGGGAGGGTGCGAGGAAACCGGAGCACCTGGAGGAAACCCACGCAGACATGAGGAGAATATATGAACTCCTTACCCACTGCCCTGGATTTGAACCTGTTTTGCTGGTGATGTAATAGCATCAGGCTGACTGCTACACTAACCATTCTGCCGTTGTGTGTGAGGTGTATTACTTTAGAGAGTGTGATTAATACACCTGATGTTCTTCCCCAGTTTGTAAAATGTCTTTGACCTCAAACATTAACTCTCTCTCTCTCTCTCTCTTTCTCTCTCTCTCTCTCTTTCTCTCTCTCTCTCTCTCTCTCTCTCTCCACGCATGCTGCCTGACAGACCAGATACTCCACAGATACCTGTTTTTATTTCAGATTTCCTGCAGCTGCAGAGTTTTTGATTTTCATAGCTGATATTCTGTCCCTAAGTAACAAATGGAGTGAGGGCAAAATGCAGAAACTCCCCAATGTTACAGAATCACGAATGCACTGAATCGTTAAACCAGGCTGCAGTTGATTGAGATGAGACGTGATCCTCCATATGTTTCTCTTTCAGCTCTATCTTCATTTTCTGATATCCTTTCATTTGTATCTATTCAGCATAATGCCATGTGATTTAACCTGAACGCATCTACATACACCACTCAAGCACAATCCTAAAATTTTTCGCCACTCACTTCTCACTACCTTGGAATTTAAAACTTTAATCTCAAAACACATTTCTTCTAAAATCTGTACTGGAATTTTTTGAAATTCTTCCATTCCTTTATTTCACCGTCTATGATTCATCCTTTTAGACCAGCCCCAAGAGTCTTTTAAATAAAACTAACACCTTACATTCATGGTCTCAAACAAAACCCTGCTTAAACACTTTTTATTTGCCTTTTCTCACTTTATATCCTATAAACCATGCAGCCCTGCCCACCACTTACACT
The DNA here is from genome assembly GCF_036971445.1 of Narcine bancroftii. Taxonomy (NCBI): domain Eukaryota; kingdom Metazoa; phylum Chordata; class Chondrichthyes; order Torpediniformes; family Narcinidae; genus Narcine; species Narcine bancroftii. The sequence goes on along the minus strand of NC_091469.1, from coordinate 475,065,950 downwards.
TCAATCTTCCCTGCATTTGGTTCAATATATCAGTTGGTCTCGGCTTCTGTATTGCACAAGACCATCTATGATTTAGATGAGATAAGTAGAGGGAGATTTTCCCCTCAATGGCATGTGGTGTGGAGGCTCAAATCTAATGTTTTAGTGGCAGGTTATCAGCAAACAATGAAAAAACTTTCTTTTGCTTGAAATTCAGGCAAGTCAACCTCTACAGAGCAAGGAAGATTGTGCAAGAATAAAGACATGGTGTTGCAATAAAATGAAAGTGCATGGTATTGTGTTAAAAGAGAAAAGTACAGTCAAAAAAGGGTCAGGGAATGGGGCAGATGGAATTGCTGGACTAGAAGATAGTATGGGCTCATTTGGGCGGAATGGACTCAACCATAACAATGCTACGGTTCCATGGTTGACTCCACCTGCCGTCACTGTTGTGGTTGTGTTTGTTATTTCACGATTGTAAGACAAATTACGTAATTCCATTCATCTGCCCGAATGTTCAGCTACTTGTGAACTTACGCATGGCGTGGTTTTCCCGATGACATTGACAGGAGGCGGTGGATCGCTTCATGAATGATCCCACACATTCCACCTCCTGTCACTTTGCTGAGCTTCTTTTTAAAGCAAGGGAACCGGCAGAGTCAGACCAGCTGAAAATCTAAACTCTGGATATATTCCTGGTTAATGTATAATTGTTCAGAGGATTCTTATCAAATAGAGCCAGCATGTTGTCAAATAAAGCACCTCTTGATTTTTATTCTCCCTCAGAACGGCAAGCTTCTGCTGTTGAATGTTATGGCATGCCTTGTCAGTGTTATGTTAATAAGAGATTGCTGAATGTGTGACCTTCTTGAATTACAAACGATAATTACCTCCCCTGAGATATGATATGCTGGAAAGTTTTCAACCTTGCAGTATAATGTATTTGCAGATGAAAAACAAACTGGCTACGTGCCAGCACTGGGTGATGTCAGTATTTGTGAATCCCACTTGCGAAAAGGAAAATCTTTATTGCAAAATATATATTTGATATGATATTTTGACATGTCTGTCAGAATCTTTTTATGTCCCTGTGGTTCTATCTTTCTTCTTCAGTTTTGTCAGGGTCTGATTTAATTTATGTTTTTACCTTTTTGCTTTACTTTTCCCATCATCGGGGCTTCATCTTCTGTCTCTTGTTAATCATTTCTCACTTTTTCCATTTGATGGTTGACAGAGTTGTACATATGGATGTTTAGTGTCGCAGTTAAGCACACCGCTATTACGGCACCAGCGATCCAGGTTCGTATCTGCCGCTGTCTGAAAGGAATTTATGGGGTCTCCCATGATCTGTGATGGGTTTTTTTCTGGCTGCACTGGTTTCCTTCCACCCTCCAAAAACACATGGGGTAGGTAGATTAATTTGATGAAATTGGGCTGCATGGGTTTCATGGGCTGGAAGGGTCTTCAACTGTGCTCTACAGTTGAAATTAAGATTTAAAAATTGAAAGTCTGCCCTCAGAGATTTGACACATTATCCAATGCCGAGAATAACACTTCCTCTGAAGAACCACACAGTGATGGAATTATCAAACTGAATGGCTATCGAACCCTCTCTGTCATAGACAGAGAACCCAACAGTACAGGAAACAGGACATTCAACCTTTCCAAAAGACAAAGGAGGAAAAACCCAACACCCAACCCCAACCAACCAATTTTCCCTTGCAACCGCTGCAACCGTGCCTGCCTGTCCCGCATCGGACTTGTCAGCCACAAACGAGCCTGCAGCTGACGTGGACATTACCCCTCCATAAATCTTCGTCCGCGAAGCCAAGCCAAAGCCAAAGCCCAATGACCTGCACCCAGCCAGACCTCTCCAAAGCATGTATCTATCCAATTTATTTTTAAAACTTAAGACTGAGCCTGCATTTACCACATCCAAACACCCACCACTCTCTGAGTGAAGTTCCCCCTAAACCTATCCCCTTTCACCCTAAAGTCATGTCCTCTCTTATTTATCTCTCCTAATCACAATAAATAGAGCCTATTCACATTTACTCTGTCTGTACCCCTCATAATTTTGTAAACCTCAATCAAATCACCCCTCATTCTCCTACACTGCAAGGATTAAAGTCCTAACCTGTTAAATCTTTCCCTGTAACTCAGCTCCTGAAGTCATGACAAGATCCTAGTTAATCTTCTCTGCACTCTTTCGATCTTACTGATATCTGTCCTGTAGTTAGGTGACCAGAATTGGACATAGAATAGGAACGACTTTTTATGTCTGCACTGATGGTGCCTGTCCATTGTTGTAACTCCTTGTTCTAATTCCTGATTTGTGGATGGTTCAGTGGGGTGCAGAAGAAGGGAGGACAAAATTAAAATGTTGGACAAAAGACACAAAGAGTACTCAAAGTAAGGATCTGAAACCCACTGTGGAATCAAACCAACTTTCATTGCTATGTGAATATACAAGAGATTGTAGATGCTGGAATATGGAGCAAAACTCAGTCTGCTGGAGAAACTCAGCAGGTTGATCAATGTCCATCGGATAAAAAGAATAGTCAACGTTTTGGGCCTGAACCCTTCATTAAGCCATGAATATTATCTTATGATTGCCTGGTATTTTTCATTGAACCTGCATTCAGAGGCATGGATTATTGATGCAGAAATCTGACTTAACCATATAACCACTTACAGCACAGAACAGGCCAGTTTGGCCCTACTAGTCCATGCCGTAACAAATCCCCACCCTCCTAGTCCCACTGACCAGCACCCGGTTCATACCCCTCCAGTCCTCTCCTATCCATGTAACTATCCAGTCTTTCCTTAAATGTAACCAATAATCCCGCCTCGACCATGTCTGTCGGAAGCTCATTCCATATCCCTACCACCCTTTGGGTAGAAATTTCCCCTCATGTTCCCCTTATAATTTTCCCCCTTCAATCTTAAACCATGCCCTCTAGTTTGAATCTCCCTCACTCTTAATTGAAAAGGCCTATCCACGTTTACTCTGTCTGTCCTTTTTAAAATCTTAAACACCTCTATCAAGTCCCCTCTCAATCTTCTATGCTCCAGAGAAAAAAGCCCCAGTCTGCACAACCTTTCCCTGTAACTCAGACCCTGAAATCCTGTCAACATTCTCGTGAACCTTCTCTGCACTCTCTCTATTTTGTTTATATCTTTCCTATAATTTGGTGACCAAAACTGTACACAGTACTCCAAATTTGGCCTCACCAATGCCTTGTACAATTTCATCATCACCTCCCTACTCTTGAATTCAATACTCCGATTTATGAAGGCCAACATTCCAAATGCCTTCTTCACCACACCATCTACCTGAGTATCAGCCTTGAGGGTACTATTTACCATAACTCCTAAATCCCTTTGTTGCTCTGCACATCTCAATAGCCTACCATTTAATGCATATGACCTATTTAGATTTGCCTTAACAAAATGTAACATCTCGCATTTATCTGATTTAAATTCCATCAGCCATTTCTCAGTCCACACCTTGAAATCCCAGCATGGGTTAAATTCAAGTATTTAAATAAATTGTGAATAACAATCTAGTACTGGATTGTGAAACGGATAGTCTGAAGAAAAAGAACATTTGTTCCACTAATGCCCTTCAAGGAATGTAATTTACCACCTTTATCTGATCTTTCATAAATGTACGTTCAGACCTACCACTGTGGTTAAATTGAAATCTTTGGCTTGGCTTCGCGGACGAAGATTTATGGAGGGGTAATGTCCACGTCAGCTGCAGGCTCGTTTGTGGCTGACAAGTCCGATGCGGGACAGGCAGACACGATTGCAGCGGTTGCAAGGGAAAATTGGTTAGTTGGGGTTGGGTGTTGGGTTTTTCCTCCTTTGCCTTTTGTCAGTGAGGTGGGCTCTGCGGTCTTCTTCAAAGGAGGTTGCTGCCTGCCAAACTGTGAGGCGCCAAGATGCACGGTTTGAGGCGTTATCAGCCCACTGGCGGTGGTCAATGTGGCAGGCACCAAGAGATTTCTTTAGGCAGTCCTTGTACCTTTTCTTTGGTGCACCTCTGTCACGGTGGCCAGTGGAGAGCTCGCCATATAACACAATCTTGGGAAGGCGATGGTCCTCCATTCTGGAGACGTGACCCATCCAGATCATAGATCTGGATAGATCATAGAATATAGAACATTCCAGCACAGTACAGGGGCCTTCAGCCCTATATAAACCTACTCCACAACAATCCTTTTTTTCCCCAACTTCACACCCGTTACCCTCCATTTTTCTTGCAACAATATGCTTACCTTTTGAATGTCTCTATTGTACCCAGTTCCATGACCATCCCCAGCAATGCATTCCAGGCATCCACCGCTCTCTGTGTAAAAGACTTAACTGTAATATCTTCCCTAAATTTACCTCACTCACTTTAAACTGATGTCCTCTGGTATTTGTTGGCTGTCCATCCATCTAAGTCCCTCTAATCTTATTCACTTCTATTAACTCACCTCTCATCCTTCATCACACCAAAGTGAAAAGACTACGTCAATCTTACTTCATGTGACCTGTTCTCCAATCCAGGCAACATCCCTGTAAGCCCCCTGTGCACCCTCTCCAAAGCATCTACATCCTGCCAGTATTAAGGTGACCAAAACTGAATACTATATTCCAAGTGTGGTCTAACCCGAGTTTATGACCTCACAGTTCTTGAGCTCAGTCCCCCCTTAATGAACGTCATCACTCCATGAATCTTCTTAACCACGCTATCAACTTGCGTGGCAACCTTGAGGGACCTGGGACCCAAGATCTCTCTGTTCCTCCACACTGTTAAGAATCCTGATATTAACCGTGTAATCTGCCTTCACTTTTGTCCTTCCAAACTGCATCACTTCATACTAACTCCATCTCACCCCCCCCCCCCCCCCCCGCACAGATGCGGCTCAACCTGCTGAGTTCCTTCAGATTCCGGTTTCTGCAGCATCTTGGTTTCTGTACTTGATTTGAACATGGGATCAGGTATTCTCTCTGATTGCAGTACAGCCTGAACTTTAATCAGAAGTCATCCCCTCCCCTCCCTCTCATCACCTCTCCAAGTACCTTTGACAAATGCAACATTTTTTAACTTCGTTTCAGAACATTACAGTACAGGCTCTTTGGCCTACAATGTTGTGCCACCTACATATATACACCTAAAAAAAAATCAATCCACCCTACACCATAACCCTCCATGTTTCTTTCACCCACGTGCCTGTGTAAGATTCTCTTAAATGCCCCTATTGTTCTAGCCTTACCACCACCCCTGGCAAAGCTTTCCCAGCACCCGCCACTCTCTGTTTAAAAAAAACTTACCTCTGGTTTCTCCCCTAAACCTTCCTCCCTTCATTTTGTACAAATGTTCTCTGGTGTTTGCTAGTCCCACCCTGTTCTAATTTATATATGCCTCTTATAATCTTGTAGACCTCCATTGAATCACCTCTCATCCTTTGCTCCAAAGAGAAAAGTCCTAGTTCTTCTAACATTGGCTCGTAAGACATATTTTCCAATCCAGGCAACTTCCTGGTAACTCTCTGTACCATCTCCATAGCTTCCACATTCTTCTGTAATGAAGTGCCCAGAACTGAATACAATATTCTAAGCTGTAACACCTTTCTTTTCTCAATAATTCAATTTCTTTATTGTTGCTAGTTGTAAGTATATCTCTGAGCACAAAAAAATACCAAGTCAAAGGTCACAGTGCAACTGTAGTTTCAGAATTCAATGTCATGGCCAAATCCAAAGCCAACCACATTGGCATGGAACTCTACACAGTCAATTTTTTAAAAAAATAAGAACACAAGACAAAATGTTCCTTTTAATTCATGTTCTTTTCTTGAATTCAGCATAATAATTTCTATAAAATAAAACTGCAAAATATTTAAATATAATAGGATGGGTTGAATCTGTTTTGCAGGGGTATTTGGTTTGAGACAAATTAAAGAAAAATACACATTCAAGTTACCGATTTTTTTAAAAATACAGTATTTACTGATTATTTCCTCAAAATCCATAAACAAAAGGCTACTTTTGGAAGTGAGTGAGAATCTTGCAAGAATCATGACAAACCAGCAGTTCTTCCTCAAAATTACAACCCTGCTTATATCTGAATTAGGATGACAGGATGGGCAAGGAGCTAAGACAATTTCCTGCTATCAAGTAGAATTGTGACTGCAATTATCAAGTTTGAGGAGTGTTCCAGACCTACTCTGCTCAGAGCTTTTTTTTTTCTGTTACACCTTGATGGTTCAGTTGGAGAAAAATGCAAGTATAAGTGGCTTTCAATTGCACATATATTCAGATCTAATATTTGGTAGTCTATGGGTGGGAAAAAGTATAATTAGTTTTGAATTATAGGAATTTAAAGGAAAAAATATATGCAACAATTGCTATGTCAGGGTGCCTGGAGCATAATGGAGCATGGTGCGCTTGTTTTATTTCCTTGGTAGAGCTTAGATTAACTTCTAAACTTCCCTCCTACTGCAAACCAGTAAAGTAGAATTAAATCAAGATGTACAAAAGACAAAGGAGGAAAAACCCAACACCCAACCCCAACCAACCAATTTTCCCTTGCAACCGCTGCAACCATGCCTGCCTGTCCCTCATCGGACTTGTCAGCCACCAACGAGCCTGCAGCTGACGTGGACATTACTCCTCCATAAAGCCTCGTCCGCCAAGCCAAGCCAAAGAAAAAGACATGACAGCCACTGTCGGGACAGCTCGCTAAGCTGTCATACCTTGATGAAGGGCTCAAGCCCGAATTGTTGGTTAGGTATCTTTATCTTTGCTAAATAAAGAACAATGTTTGACCTGCTGAGTTTCTCCAGCATTTTGTTTTTACTTCAATCACAGTGTCTTCAGACTTTTGTGTTTGTTCATTCTAAGTTATAAGTTTATTTGTCTCAAAATAACTAGGACAGTGAGAAGGATTCTTTTGCAAACAGACTAGCAGGTTATCTCTATTATTACGTTCAGCTGTACAACGAACACAATTCACGTTACAACGAAAAGGGGATTAACTATTACCAGGCAAAGACAACATGATAGCCTTGCTATGGGTTCACTCAGAAGCCTCATGAGTGCAGGGACGAAACTGATGATGATTTTTACACAGCCGCTGTGTTCCAGGAAATTATTCCCAATTTCCTGGAACGCAGTCTGTATATAAAGGTTGGAATGGGAATAAGGACTCATTCCCATTCAATTATTTTACATCCTTGACCCTAGTAAATTTCCAGGAATGTCTGCGGTCTAAAGTTAACTGCAGTGGGCTAAAGAATAGTCTCCATGGAGACAATGTCCTCTACCCTGCCCTCTTCAATCCTCTGTCACCTCCTCTAAAGTTTTAATAAATCTGTGAAACATTATCATCCACAATCAAAATCACACTGACTTTCCATAATCAGTTCTTGTATTTCGAAATGCAAGTAAATCCTGTCCCTCATAATCCCTTCCAGTGACGTTTCCACCACTGATGTAGGGCTTACTGGCCTGTGGTTCTGTCGGACTCTGGCTTTAACTTACTCTTAATTTAGTCTATGTGTAGTCTGAGTCCAGCGCATTCTTTGAATGAAATGATCGGAGAAGGTATTCGGTTCAACAGTCAATTTATTACACAGCACAAGAATAAAACTTAACAGAGCTCTGGGTCACTCATTAGTTCATAGGTCACCTGCACAGTGAGCTACTCCCCAAGACTGACCCCTATTGTCCAGTTGGTTCAGTTTATATAGGTCAACCTTATCATACAGAACAAAAGTTGGCTTCCTTTGCTAGATTTCATTATCATACAGAACAAAAGTTGTCTTCCTTTGCTAGATCTTTTTGCATAAGGGTTATCACAAGTCATCTCCTGTTTTGCAGATATCTGGGGTGTAGCACTCCCATCTTAATCCTCCAGGCCAGACTATCCTGTTGTGTTGATCAGAAATTAATTCATCCCCAGATATTTCTAATCACCATTCTGTTCTTGTCTGGCCAATTTCTGCTGTTCTCTTTAACACCTCCTCATGCCTTAATCTTCCTCCTAGACTGGTTTTCCATTCCCTTTGTTTCTTGCAGGCCATTCTTTGTTCTGGTCTGGCCTGTGTCTCCTGTGCTACTCACCACCTCCTTCAGTTTGAGCATTCCTCCTAAATCGTTTTATGCATTTCCTCTCCCTGTATTTTGGAGCAGACAATTTTGCTCAGCCAACTTTGCTCCATACTGTGATTGCCACTTAATCACATTCCTTTTTCCCTGAACCATGCAGTAAATATACACTTATTAATTAATCATTTATTTCATACTGTTTTAACCCCTAGATTCCAACAGTCCCCCTTTTGGTCTCATGAAAATGAGACCAACCACCAGTTAACTTATGGGACCAAGACCTCAGGAGTTTTTGCAAGGACCGGCATCTCCGACCCCTTGTTAAACTTAACCTCACAAACTTGGCCATTATGAACACACTTCAGTTCAGTGGGGGCCCCAACACAGTGTTCAGGAACGTCAGTCCAATCCGCAAAGTACTGTTTCGGTTTATTATGGGCCTCCCAGGCTGATCATAAACACTTTGTACAGTTGTTTCCTTCTCCAGATGCTTCAAGGGCTAGGAACAACATCACCCATAGTCCCCACATAGTATTCATCTCAGCTCCCTTCATTGTTTTGATGCCAATAAATTGATTATGCCGTCAACCACTGATACACAGTCACCGTAGTCCAATAGTCTCTTTAAAAAGGGACGTTAAGTGTTCTTAGTCCGTGGTTGCTTCACAGGTTCTCAGTCACCTCCGTTCGAATCTGTTCCAGTGTCCGTGTCGGTGGGTCCGTTGCTGCACACTGACTCCAATGATACCACGTCTCGCCTTTTCCCTGTAGTCGAACCGCGTGGGACGTCCTCTCCACCACTCTGTAGGGTCCTGTCCACCTGGGCTCCGACCACTTTCTTTTGATGACCTTTAGCAGAACCCACTCCGCGACTGAAGGTATCGGTGTTTCCCCTTCTCTGTTGGGACTTGTGACCTGTTGTGAAAAATCTGACACCAGAGCCGTTAGTTTTTCATAATAAAGCTTGCATCCCATTGAGCTTACCTCATTCTTCGTAGTCTGAATTCCGGCTCCCGGTCCTGGAAACTGGTGCCCTGTTTGTAGTTCATATGGAGTAAATCCTGTCACAGAACTTACCGAACTCCTTATTGACATTAATGCCAGGGGCAACGCATCCACCCAATTTAGTTTGGTCCGTGCCTGTACTTTCCCGATCTTACCTTTTATTGTTTGGTTCATCCTCTCCACTTTCCCTTGGGATTGCGGATGGTACACCGTTCCAAAGGCATGTTTCAATCCCAACATTGCTTCTACCTCCTGTAGATCATTATTCTTAAAATGACTTCCATTATCAGACCTAATTTTTCTAGGAAATCCGTGTCTCGGAATATACTGGTTGATCAGGAATTTACATACCATCCTTGCATCTTCTCTTTTGGCAAGGATTGCCTCCGGCCACCCTGTGAACACATCTACTGCTATTAAGAGGTATCGATAGCCACCTACCCTCTCAATCATGTCCATATAATCAAGTACGATTTCCTGCCCTGGTAACTTAGGTAGCGGGAACTGACCTTCACGTGGCTTTACAGTCGCCTTTACATTGAAAGTTATACATACCTCACACTCTCTAATATGGTTCTCCACCATCGCCGGCAGGAAGGGGTGCCACCAATGTATCAAGTACCTTATCATCTGCTTCTTTCCACAGTGTGTTAGCCCATGCGCCTCCTCGAGGAGGGGTTTCATGAGTCCAGATGGTAAGACTGGCCTCCTGTCTATCGATCTCCATAATCCTTGATCCTTGATTGCCCCCCTTTCCTCCCATACCATCCTTTCCTGAGGTGATGCCTTTGCTTGTTCCTGTACTATTACTTCTACCCTACACGGTGGTAATAAGTCATGTGCTGTTCTGTCTGCCTGTATCATAATAAACTGAGGGCCGTATCCTGCTGCCCTTTTAGCGGCCATGTCCGCTTCCTGATTTCCCCGAGCCACCATCGTATCTGTTCTATCATGTCCTTTACATTTAAGAACTGCTAATGCCCTTGGTTTCAGGAGGGCCTCAGCCAGTTTCCTAACGTCCTTCTCGTGTTTAATTGGGGTCATTGCTGCTGTTAAAAACCCACTTCTAATCCATTGACTAAGTTCAACCTGAATTGTCCCTACCACATATGCCGAGTCTGTATATATATTGACCTCCTTCCCTTCTGCCCATTCTAATGCTGCTATCATTCCCTGTAGTTCTGCGAGTTGTGCTGACACCTTTCCTCTCACTGTCCCTGTAATGATTTCTTCAAATCCTCCTGTAGTTTTTCGTACCACCGCATAGGCAGCTTTCAATCCATCTGTGGGGTGTCTGTAACAACACCCATCTGTAAACAAGGTTTCATCTGGTTCTCTTAAGGGTGTAGCCTGTAAGTCAGGTCTTATTTTAATATCCTTCACTACCCTCTTCTCATAACAGTGTGGTTCTCCCTCTCCCATATTGTCTGCCATGTTAATGCCTTCATGGGTAAATGTAACATTTGGAGCATTCAGGATCTTTTCTAGTCTCGTCTGCCTTAGCGAAGTCATTGTAAATGTTGTCGAGCTCACAAATGCTACAATGCTATGTGTTGTTAATACCGTCAGGCCATGTCCCATTACTATGTGTGCCACCTTTTGTAAAATCTTTGCTACTCCCGCTGCATGTCTCGTACATGGTGGGTGTCTGTCTTCCGTTGGGTCTAGTGTGATACTCACATACATGAGCACACATCTTTCACCCCCTTTTTTCTGAAAAAGAACACCATCAATTGTGTGTGCTTTTTCAGAAACATCCAAAAAGAAAGGCAGTTTATAATTTGGAATCGCCAAATCTGTAGCTGTTGTAAGAGCTTGCTTCAATAGAATAAAACTCATCTCAGCCTGTGCAGTCCAATCAAGTGTAGCTCCCAGATTCCTCATCATTCACCAAAGTTCGCAGTGGATGTGTCAACTCACCATACGATGGGATAAACTGCTTACTATAACCTGACAAACCCAAAAACGAAAGCATCTCTTTTACTGTCTTTGGTTTTGGATGATGTAGTATCGCTGTTCGATGTGCAGGGGAAATCCCTGTGCCTTTCGCTGAGACCATTCTCCCTTTTTAATATCATGTTGAAGGTTCGCTTCCACAGCCATGCAAGCCAATGTCATAATGTGTAAATCTGCCCTTCTCTGTTCCTTCACTTCTCTCTGTTGTTTAAACCTTCTTCTATTCCATATAGATCCTTGTCCTTTTGCCTCATGTTCCTGTACCTCCTTGGCTGCTTCCCTCTCTGCTTCTCCTAAGTACAGTACCAGCCGGATCTTTTCAAAACCTCGTGGTACCTTCCCCTGACTCTGCAGCTCTCTCCATATCTGTTCGTACCGTGCCATAGCCTCTCCCTTCGGTAATCCTCCCAGTAATTGATTCCTTGTTTTTTCCCACTGTCGGTTTACAGATGGGGGAGCCCCTCTGTCGCCCCCAAGCTCTTGCCCTACATCCCTATTTACTCCTTCCATCTCCGTTCCGATCTTTAACCCTTTAGACATCGTACTTCACTGGGTCTCTCCCCTGGTAGGATTTTGACACCCTGCAATCTACTTCGTCCCTTCCCACGTTATTATGAACACCAGCGGCACACTACACACGATCCTTAAACAAATACTTATTATAAACTATTATGATACACTAGATGATTCCTAAACAGATACTTATCCACTATAGAAGCAAATAACTATAAAACAATACACCTTATACAGATACTGATTATACACTACTATGGTATACGATCCTTAATCAAATACTTATTCTCTTTTTTTTTCTTTTTTTCTTTGGCTTGGCTTCGCGGACGAAGATTTATGGAGGGGGTAAAAAAGTCCACGTCAGCTGCAGGCTCGTTTGTGGCTGACCAGTCCGATGCGGGACAGGCAGACACGATTGCAGCGGTTGCAAGGGAAAATTGGTTGGTTGGGGTTGGGTGTTGGGTTTTTCCTCCTTTGCCTTTTGTCAGTGAGGTGGGCTCTGCGGTCTTCTTCAAAGGAGGCTGCTGCCCGCCAAACTGTGAGGCGCCAAGATGCACGGTTTGAGGCGTTATCAGCCCACTGGCGGTGGTCAATGTGGCAGGCACCAAGAGATTTCTTTAGGCAGTCCTTGTACCTTTTCTTTGGTGCACCTCTGTCACGGTGGCCAGTGGAGAGCTCGCCATATAATACGATCTTGGGAAGGCGATGGTCCTCCATTCTGGAGACGTGACCCATCCAGCGCAGCTGGATCTTCAGCAGCGTGGACTCGATGCTGTCGACCTCTGCCATCTCGAGAAGCAAATAACTATAAAACAATACACCTTATACAGATACTGATTATACACTACTATGGTATACGATCCTTAATCAAATACTTATTACACACTATAGAAACAAATAACTATCACAATGCACCTTATACAGATACTTATACACTACTATGGTACACGATCCTTAATCAAATACTTATTACACACTATAGAAGCAAATAATCATCACCATACACCTTATTCTAATTGGCCAAGTGTCTAAACCTATCTCTCGAGATTGCTACGAGGGGACTCCAACCCCGTTCTACTAGGAGGACTCCAACCCCCTTTCTACTAGGAGGACTCCAACCCCCTTTCTACTAGGAGGACTCCAACCCCCTTTCTACTAGGAGGACTCCAACCCCCTTTTTACTACAGGGGACTCCAACCCCGTTCTACTAGGAGGACTCCAACCCCCTTTTTACTACAGGGGACTCCAACCCCGTTCTACTAGGGGGACTCCAACCCCCTTTTGTTTTATTCTTTGGCTTTAACGAGGGCTTTTGCAGAGTAGTGACAACACACAATTTATCTTTGCCAATAGCAGAACTTCGTTAAAACAGGCGTCTGCTTACCTCCCTTTGTAGAATGGTCACTTGTTGTTATCACCACACCACAATCGACCGGTGTTTCGTATCTTTTTCTTCTGTCACTTCTCCATCTTCATCACGTCGGGGTCACCAAATTGTCGGACTCTGGCATTAACTTACTCTTAATTTAATCTATGTGTAGTCTGAGTCCAGCGCGTTCTTTGAATGAAGTGATAGGAGAAGGTATTCGGTTCAACAGTCAATTTATTACACAGCACAAGAATAAAACTTAACAGAGCTCTGGGTCACTCATTAGTTCATAGGTCACCTGCACAGTGAGCTACTCCCCAAGACTGACCCCTATTGTCCAGTTGGTTCAGTTTATATAGGTCAACCTTATCATACAGAACAAAAGTTGGCTTCCTTTGCTAGATTTCATTATCATACAGAACAAAAGTTGTCTTCCTTTGCTAGATCTTTTTGCATAAGGGTTATCACAAGTCATCTCCTGTTTTGCAGATATCTGGGGTGTAGCACTCCCATCTTAATCCTCCAGGCCAGACTATCCTGTTGTGTTGATCAGAAATTAATTCATCCCCAGATATTTCTAATCACCATTCTGTTCCTGTCTGGCCAATTTCTGCTGTTCTCTTTAACACCTCCTCATGCCTTAATCTTCCTCCTAGACTGGTTTTCCATTCCCTTTGTTTCTTGCAGGCCATTCTTTGTTCTGGTCTGGCCTGTGTCTCCTGTGCTACTCACCACCTCCTTCAGTTTGAGCATTCCTCCTAAATCGTTTTATGCATTTCCTCTCCCTGTATTTTGGAGCAGACAATTTTGCTCAGCCAACTTTGCTCCATACTGTGATTGCCACTTAATCACATTCCTTTTTCCCTGAACCATGCAGTAAATATACACTTATTAATTAATCATTTATTTCATACTGTTTTAACCCCTAGATTCCACCACTGATGTAGGGCTTACTGGCCTGTGGTTCCCTTGCTAGTCCTTACAGCCCTTCATAAATAAAGGGACAATAACCATCCTCCAGTCTTCCAGTTCATTACCCGTGGGTGAAGAAGATACAAAAATCTCTGCCTGCAACTCAATCTCAGCCCTTCCACATGCACATTCTCTGACCTTATCTACTGCATTCAGTGCTCCCACTGCAGCCTCTTGTGTATCAATGAGATCAAAGACAGACTTAGTGAACCAGAGCATCTATTCTCTGTCCGCAATGGCCATTCTGAGCTCCCAGTTGCTGCCATTTTAACTTCTCTTCCCATTCCCAACTAACTTGTATGTCCTGAGACTTCTCCACTTGCCAGAGTGAAGCCCAATATCTTCTCTCTTTGGCTTGGCTTCGCGGACGAAGATTTATGGAGGGGGTAAAAGAGCCCAATATAAACTAGAGGAAAAACACCTCATATTCAGCCCAACAGTATGAACATTTAAGTTTCTAATTTCAGGTAATGAGTCCCCTCTCTCTTCCTTTTTCCCTATATTAACCTCTTCTTCACTGATTTCTTTTATCCCTCCCTCCTCTATAGTTCCAACCCAATTTCCCCACTGGATTCTTCTATGTCTGTTCCCCCCCACCCCCCCTCCCACCCCTCTCTTTGGTTCCATCTGGTCTCTCTTTACACCTTCTCTTCCTAGTGGATTCTAGCACTGGCAGCTTTTGTCTCTAATCTCTAACCCCCCCCCCCCCCCCCCGAGTGACCCATCTTCTTCTGCATGTCTCCTTTGTTCTTCTCTCTCTCTCTCTCTCTCTCTCTCCCTCTCTCTCTCTCTCTCTCTCTCTCTCTTTCTCTCTCTCTCTCTCTCTCTCTCTCTCTCTCGCTCTCTCTCTCTCTCTCTTTCCCCCACTCTTTTTTTTCTGGCATCTGCCAATCCACTGCCTCGGTCTATCATGTTTAACCCTCCCTGGTTCACCAATCCCATGTAGGACCTCTGACCTATCCCTTCCATCATGCCCTCTTGGCACTGGCTTCTCGACATCCCCAGCCTTGATGAATGGCGCTGGCCCGAAAAGTTGACCGCTGTTTTTATCCCACTGACACTGTTTGACCTGCTGAGTACCTGCAGCCTACAAGTCTTTGCTAACAAACGTTTGTCTCCTCCTTTTTGTAGGGAGCCAACCTCTGAGCTGTTGCACTGGATGTATGAAAGACAACTCCTAAGATATGTGGAACAATGCCATGATTAGTGGTCACTTAATAACAAATGCCATTAATTCAGAGAGATTCCACCACATCCCAATTTCTAATTTGTTTTCATCTTGGCATAAGATGAAGTTGTGGTGTACAAGAGTCATTGGAGTTGGCCATGTTACTGTTAACGATGACTCTCCCTTTTCAGTAGGCCTATTGTATTTATTAGTCATGCCATGCAGTAGCTTAATTCCACTTTATTATGATTTTAGAAGCTAGTTTTGTGAAATAGCTACATTAAATTACTCTACATAATTTACTGCCTCTGCCATGCCATATACTGAATTACCCCTTTGAACAGACCCATATTCACTCTTAGCTTTTCATTCCATAGAGCCAGAGAATACCGCAGAAACAGATCCTTTGGCCCTTCTTGTCTATGCTGAACTATTTTTCTGTCTAGTTCCACTGACCTCCACCCGAACCATTTCCCTCCATACCCCTCCCATTCATGTACCTTTCAAAATTCTTCTTAAATGTCAAGATTGAGTCTGCATTTACCACTTCAGTGACCAGCTCGTTCCCCACTCCCATCTTTGTGTGAAGATGATCCCTTTAAACTTTTCTCCTTCAACACTGAACCCATGTCCTCTAGTTTTTATCTCACCTACTACAAACCCCGTAAGACTCTGCAATTTATTGAACAATATTTATTTATTTTTGTATCTGTATATATGCACTTTATATATGTCGTGTGTCTGTATGTGTGTTATGTCTGGAAGTGCGTTTGTTTTTGCATTGAGTACTGGAGTAAACGGTTTCATCAGGTTGTACCTGTACAATCGGATGATAATAAACTTGAACTTGACCCCTGCCACACATGTCCCATGTTGCCGGTGTTACAGAGCTGTCTATAGATCTTCTGTGCATAGCCACACTTTGCCTTCTCGATTGCCTGGGTGATCTTAGTGCCATCTTTCCTCCTCACCTGCAGGTCAGAACTGTGAATATCATGAGGGATGTAGACCCATAAGGCCATACAACGTTGAAAAATCCCACCAGCCTATGTTAGACCCACATCTGTCTAATCCATCCTATCCATGTATTTGTCCAATTTATTCTTAAACATTGCCATAGCTGTTAGGTCTGCTTTGTTCATGAATGAGTGAGTCAGACACCAGACTGAGTCGAAATCAAGGTTCTTTGTTCTTTATTGCCGGATTGTAACACTTGCAACTAACAGTGTTAGTGGAGAAGGCGCATTCTGCCGTTATCAGCAAGTGGTGTTTTTTTTATACCTCAGGATACGTACTTAGTAAATGATCATACCATGACATTGTCCAATGAATAAACTGTTGCTACCCTTCTCTGTTAGCCTGCTGCACATCATTCTTGTTAGTGCAAAGCTTATCTTGAGTGGACAAGGTCACATCTGCATTCTGTTACTCCTTAGTACTGGGTGACTCCTTCTCCGGTCCCATCTCATGATGTTTTTACCTTACATAGCTCCTGCCCCAAATCCCTCCTCTGGAAGCCTGTTCCATGCGCTCACCAGTGTAAACCAAATGCTTTAGTAATTATTAAAACAAGACAATTTATGTCATTATTGCAAGGTTGCAAGAAAAAAATAGGAACTATTAAACTGATGAGTGTATTTAGTGTTAAGCCAAATTTGAGTTAGGCTTGAGTGGCAACGAGGAGGTGGAAGGCCAGGCAGCACTCTCCAGTTTCTAAAAAAAAGTCAACACGAAACGTTTTCTGACCATTTCTCCCTATGGATGCTGCCTGACCACTGAGTCCATCCAATTTTGCATGGTTTGCTGAACATTTTAGCACCGGCAATCCTGTTTTTCTTTAGTTTCCTTTTTCAGAAGGATGTTTATCCTGCCACCAAAGGTAAAATGTTCTCTTCAAGCATTACTGCGTTATCATTCATCATTCCCCTCTTTAAGGGACACCCAAAATCTGTGCTTTATTCACCATTAAGGCATAAATGACTCCATTTTCAAAATGACATTGCATGCTCCTCTCATATGAAGTGTTATGCTGTCTTCTAAGTGCAATTTCTTTATTTTTCTTTGCATTTGTTTCCGGATTCTTTTTGTGTTTGCTTAAAAAATATTTATGCTTAGTTTTTCAAAATCATCCTCAAAATATTTTGGAATTTGCAGACTAATGCATGTTTTGATTTGCCTGGATTTATTTTTGTGCATTTGTTATCGGGCTAAATAAGTTATGGGATATTTAGATGTTTGAAGCAATGGATAAGACATTGGTGAGGCCACATTGTGTGCAGTTTTGGTTACCTCTGAAGGATATCAATAAGATTGAAAGAGTGCAGAGTAGATTTATTAAGATGTTGCCGTGACTTGAAGAACTGAGTTGCAGGAAAGGTTAAGAAGGTTAAGATTGCATTCCCTGAAGCACAGATGAATGAGGGGAGATTTGATAGCGGGGTACAAAATTATGATGGGTAGAGATAGGAGAGGAGAAGCAGGAAGATGCTGTGTGCTGGATGGTTGATTTTGCAAGCCCTCTTCAAATAATGATCCCAGTAGATGATGTCGATGT
Source organism: Narcine bancroftii (assembly GCF_036971445.1). Lineage (NCBI taxonomy): Eukaryota > Metazoa > Chordata > Chondrichthyes > Torpediniformes > Narcinidae > Narcine > Narcine bancroftii. The sequence goes on along the minus strand of NC_091469.1, from coordinate 475,048,334 downwards.
TGGGGGTGGGGGGGGGGGGGGGAGACTCCAGTGATCCTCCCTTCCGCTCTTTTGGTCCTGTGGATTGACCTGCAATCCATTGCTCTACAGCAACTGCACTGCATTGTGATGCAGCCAACCAGGATGCTCTTGCTTTTAAGTCCTCGGAGACTACTTAACAAGTGACCTATCCTGGTCACAACTCCATCTTCTCCCTTGTCAGGAAGGCGCAACAGTGACTGCATTTCCTGAGAAAGCTAAAGTAGGCAAGGCTGCTGGCCACCAATATGTCAACCTTCTACAGTGCCACCCTGTGCACAGCATCTTTCAGCAATTCCTATCGAGAAAGTAAAACAGGAGTATCAGAGCCAGAACCATCGGGCTGAGGAACTGCTTCTTCCCATGGGGCAGTGAGATGGCTGAATGATTGAATATACTGCTCATACAAACCTTCCAAGACCCTACTATTTATTAAACAATATTTAATTATTTTTATATATGTACTGCATATGCATCGTTTGTATGTGTGTTTGCCTGTTTTTCCAACGAGGACCGGAGAATTCTGTTTCATTGGGTTGTGCTTGTACAATTGGAAGATAATAAATGTGAACTTGAACTTGATAATTCTCTGTCAAATCTTCCCTCATTCTTTGATGTTCCAGGGAATAAAGACCTAACTTATTCAACCTTTCCCTACAACTCTGCTCTTCAACTCTTGGCCACATCCTTGTAAACCTTCTCTGCACTCTTTCAAACTTATTGATATCTTTCCTGTACCTCACTCTTGAATGGGTGGGCTATTATTCTGAGAAAAAGGCGAGTCAGAATATATCTTGCCAGTCCTCCTCAAGATTTTACAGGTTTCACAGAGGCATGAAAGTTAGATGGCACCTGTCAGCCTAAATCTGGGTACTGTGCCTGGTTCTAAGCTTCTTCAATATCAAAAGGGTCGTGAGTGGAGCTGAACAGTGTAGAGTTGGCAGCAAATGAGCAAAGAACACCTCTATAGAAGGTCATTAGTGAAGCAGCTGAAAGAAGCCACAGTGTTTCACTTCATTGATGTCCTGGGGCAGTGACAGCTGACTGATGACAGCTCAGTTATCTTCCGTTGCATCAGACTTCATTCCAGCCACAAGAGGTTTCTCCATTTGACCCCTATTAACTTTAGTTTTGCTCATCACCTTGTTGCCATGATGTCGACCCTCTGACGTTCCACTCTGAGGATGGTGCCCAGGGGAATAGGTTGAGAGGGGTGTATCACTGGCAGGGCCTCGTGAGAAATATTAAACAGAATGAACCAGATTCCTGGCAGGTTGGTAGAGATTTGCGGTGAAAAGGAAGATCAATTAGCATCAAGCAAAGACAACTTGAGAGCACGGTGAAGGGGTTCATTCAGGAGCGAAAGTTGTTGGGGTGGATTGAAACTAGTTTGGCAGGGGGCAATGGGAACCAGAATGATAGGGCAGAATCTAGCAAATGCTAGAAAGGTTGATGCAATTTGTAGTGAGATTGCAAGTGGAGGAAGCATTAATATAGTCATTTGGCAGGATTGAAATATTTTTATTTTAATGAAAGAAGTATTTGGAATAAAGGAGATGAGCATGGATCAGTACAACGAATAACGATGTTGTGGACATGACAGACTTGGCTTAAACAAGGACAGGATTGGCTGATACAGGTACCAGGGGTTTAGATGTTTCAAAAGAGATAGGAAGGGAGGTCAAAGAGGCAGGAGGGAGTAGCATAGCCTCACAGCCGCACAAAGGGAGGATGTGGTGGAGAGATTCTCTACTGAGTCGGTGTGGGTGGAAGCCCAAAATAGGAAGGGAGCAACCACTCTAGTGGGAGTCGTCACTTGTCCCCAAATAGCCCTCGGAACACCGAGGAGATGATAACTATGCGGATTTTGGAATGGTGTAGATATAACAGGACTGTTGTTATGGGAGTCTTCAACTTTCCAAATATTGACTGGCACTTCTGTCCTGCAAGAGAGATAAATGGGCAGAATTTGTCAGCTGTATCTGAGAAGGATAGAGTATGTGGACAGACCGGCAAGAAGAGAGGTCATACTGGAGATAGTGTGAGAAAATGAACCAGATGAGGGAACAGATTTTTCAGTGGGAGAGCATTTCAGTGACAGTGACCATAACTCGCTGAACTTTAACTCTGGACAAGGATAGAAGAGAAAATGGCAAAGTGCTTCAGTGTTTACCAGAGAAAAGGACTTTGGTCAATGCGAGGTCAGTATAGAACAAGCCTATGTGCTGGAGCCTGTTGAGGTTAAGAAAGAGGAAGTGGTGGATCTTCTTAAAAATGTTTGGATTTTTGCATGAGATATATCCCAGGTTACTGCAGGAAGAGATTGATTGGGTGATTGCAATGATCTCCCTGAGCACATCGACAAATAGCAGATATGGTCCCCTTATTTAGAAAAGATTATAGGGAGGCTCCTGGGAATTATAGTCCAGTGAGTCTTATGTCAGTAGTGGGCAAACTATTGGAGAGGGTTCTTAAGGACAGGACTTGTGAGCATTTAGAGAAGCATCGTCAACATGGTTTTGTGAGGGACAGGTTGTGCCTTCACAAGACTAATAGAGTGTTTTGAGGAAGTGACAAATGAAATTGAAGGAAGAGTGTGATGTTCTGTGCTGTAATATTCTCTGTTCCATGATCAGCCAATTTGCTTTGCCAATTCTGCACCAAAACCTGAAGCTAAAGCTACCTTAATTGACTTTTATTTTAGAATGTTAAAATAATAATAAGTGGTAATACATCAGGCGCAGTCCTTTCTGAAGCTGAAGCTGATTTATTTTTTACACAGGGGAGTCGTATTGCTGGTCTAATAATTCAGAGACTGAAACTATAAATCAAGAGAAATGAGTTAAAATCCCATAATGACATTTTGTGAATTTTAATATAGCTGCAAAAATGTCTGGACTGAAAAAGTGATGATCACAGAATGAAAGAGATTTATGGAAGGAAAGGATGTGGGTCACCCAGCATCCATGCAAGTTGAAAGGGAGTCGACGTTTCGGGCATGGACACTTCTTCAGGAGTCCCGAAAATCAGAAATACACCTGAATAAAAAAGGTGGGAGAAGGGAAGGTGGGTAGAGGGGGGGGAAGTCATTGGTTACATTTGAGTCAGAGGTAGAAAGGTTCTTCATTAAAAATAGAATTAGCGTTATGGGGAGAATGTGATTGAAAAGGATAGTAAATTAGCCATGATGGAATGGAGGGACGGACTCAATGTTCTAATTTATTATCAGAGTACATATATGCCATTACATATACCTCTGAGATTCTTTTCCTGTGCACCAGGCAGAATTTCTTCTTGTTGGCAACTTGATGGCCTCAACGGCCTAAATCCACTCCTATGTCTTTTGGTCTGAGGGTCATTCATCCAATCCTGTCAATCCTGGCTAAAAGGTAACAAAAATTAATCCCTCCTTGGAGTTCCTGACCTGAAGCCCTGCGATGTTGGATGATCAAGGGTTCCTCCAGGTAATCTTTATGGGCAACACACCACTCATTCAACAGTGAATTTCAAATCCCCACTACTTTGCGTGAAAAATGCTATTTTTGGCCAACTTCTAATCTGTTTGCAGTAATTTAAATCTATGCCCCTCTGAAAGGGAAATAAGGTTATACTAGTCACCCTTTGCTAATTCTATATATCTTATTCAAGTATTCTTTCAGACTTCAAAACAAAACTATATCAACCTAAACTTTCCTAATTATCATACAAAGGGAAGCTCGAGGGATTCAGTGGATCAGACAACATGCTTTGAAAGAAATGGTCAGGCAAGATACCAGCTCCACAGTCAGATCATAGATCACTGCAGTAGAGTGCAGGCCCTTCAGCCCATGATGCTGTGCTGGAAACATCGAGGGGAACATGCCATCTTGGATCTTATCTTGTCCAATGAAAGAGGTAAAATTAGTGATCTTGTAGTTAGGGATCCTCTTGGAAAGAGTGAGTTTCTCGTACAAAAGGATCAGTGTAAAACCAGTGTGTTAGGCCTAAACAAGGAAATCTACAAGTGGATGAGGGAGGAGTTGGCCAGTGTAAGCTGGGATCATAGGCTATATGGAGCAATGGTTGAGGAACAATGGAAGACTTTCAAAGAGATTTGTTCATGATGCTCAACAAAAGTATATTCCAGTTTAAAGCAAGACCAGTAAGAATGGGGACAGTCAGCCTTGGATAACTCAGGAAATAAGGAAAGCATCAGACCAGAAGCTCATGTGTACAAAGTCGCCAAGAACAGTAGGGATACTAGAAGATTGTGAAATCTTTAAAAAAACAATGAAGAATCACAAACAAACAATGAAGAGAGAGAAGGTAGACTGAAAAAAATATTAGCACAAAATATAAAAACAGACAGTAAAAATTTTCTCTAATTATATAAAGTACAAAAGGGTGGCTAAAGTGACAGTTGGCCTCCTGGAAGATGAGAAAGGGGAATTTATATTGGGTTATGAGGAAATGGCTGAAGCTTTGAATTACTATTTTCTGTCGGTCTTAATAGTGGGGTCATGTCTATCATGCCAAAGACAGATGTTATGATGTGCTAGGAGGTGAGGTCCTGGATGTAAAAGCTATTGTTAAAGTGGTAGTACTCAGAAAACTTGAGGATCTAAAGATAGACAAGACCACCCCACCCACCATCCCCCTCCCCACCAGCACTACCCCAGTCCTGATGGAATGCATCATGCATTCCAGGGTACTGAAAGAAATGGCAAAAGTTATAATAGAGGCTTTGGTGATAGTTTACCAAACTCCTATGGACTCTGGACTGGTCCCAACAGATAAGAAGATGGCGAAAGTCCTGCCACAATTCAAAAAAAGGATATAGGTAGGGAGTTATAGGCCAGTTAGTTCAACTCTGTAGTTGGGAAAATGCTTGAAGCTATTGTCAGCGAGGCATCTAGAGCGAAATCAGGCAGATCCAGCATGGATTCAGTAAAGAGAAGTCCGATTTGATGAAAGTTCTTTAGGGATATAATGAGCACAGAAGAGGGAAGCAGATGGACATGGTTTACCTGGATTTCTAGAAAGCATTCTATAAGGTGCTACATGAAAGACTTGTACTAAGAGAAGGATGACTAAAGTTGGGAGTAATAATTAACATGGAGAGAGGATTGGTCAAACAATAGGAAGCAGAGAGTTGGGATACAGGGGTGTTTTTATGCTTGGCAATCAGTGGTCAGTGGTACCACAGGGTCTGTGCTGAATCCACCACTGTTCATGATATATATCAATGATCTGGAAGAGGGAACAGACGGTCGTGTATCTAACTTTGCTGATGACACTAAATTGAATGGAAAAGCAAACTGCAGAGGATACAGAGGGTGAGGAGAGATATAGATGGGTCTGGCAAATGGAGTACAATGTTAATAAATGTGAGGTTATCCACTTTGGAAGTAAAAATGGAAGATGAGATTATTATTTAAATGGCAAGCGATTGCAGCATGCTGCCATGGAGAAAGACTTGTGGGTGAATCGCAAATGGTTGGCTTCCGGTTCAACAGGCTATCAAGAAGGCTAATGGATTGATGACCTTCATTGATAAAGGGATTGAATTTAAGAGAAGAGATGTTATGTTGCAACTGAACAATTACTGATGAGGCTTCATCTAGAGCACTGCATAGAGTTCTGTTCTCCTGACTTGAAGAAACATGCTGGCTTTGGAGGCGATACAAAGGAGGTTCACCAGGTTGATTCCAGAGATGAGGGAGTTAGCCTATGAGGAGAGAGATTGAGTCATCTGGGACTGTACTCACTAGAATTTAGAAGAATGAGAGGGGATCTTACAGAAATGTATAAAATTATGAAAGGAATAAATAAGATAAGAGGTAGGTAAGTTGTTTCCATTGGTGGGGGAGACTAGAACTGGGGAGACATAGCCTCAAGATTCAGGGTAGTTGATTAAGGATGGAGATGTGGAGGAACTGCTTTTCCCTGAGGGTGGTGAATCTGTGCCCATTGAAGCAGTGGAGACTAGATCAGTAAATATATTTAAGACGAGGTTGGATAGATTTTTACATGGTAGGAGAATGAAGGGATATGGAGAAAAGGCAGGTTGGTGGCGATGAGCCTATTATCAGAGCAGCCATGATCTCATTGATTGGTGGAGCAGGCTCGATGGGTCGAATGGCCGACTGGTGATCCTATTTTTTGTGTTTGATGTGCTATCAATTACACAAAGACTGAAGTTGCCGAAACTGAAGGCTTTTAATTACAAGAGTTTGACAGCATTCCTGTGTTGATCACTCACACTGACCTGGACTTGAACTGGGGGTAGGCTTGCGCCATAACAGACTTTATGAGGAAGAAAGGAGTCACGAGCCGGCCAGTGAGAGCAGGGTCAACCAGGAAAGGTCATGACACCTACATATGGCAAATATATACAGTAGAGGTTTCACCACAGAGTTTTTATGTTCTAAACCTTCTCCACAACAAACTTGTGTTTCACAAAAGTTGTACTGGCAATGTGGGAGGCAACTTACCAAGATATCGCCTGGATCGCAGAACATGTCTTACGGTGAAAGCTGCGAGATGAAAGCTTGGTGTGATGGAGGACAAGAGGTGTATAATATTATGTGAAGCATAAATGGGATGGACAGCCAGCACCTTTTCCCAGGGTGGGAATGGCCAATACCAGAGGATATCTGTTTAAGCTGAGAGGAGGAAAGTTTAGGGGAGATGTCAGAGATAAATTTTTTACACAGAGTGTGGTGGGTGCCTGGAATGCATACTTGCTGGATGCATCATAATGGGTTCCAAATCAGAAGAAATTGGACAGCATATAAGCAGTAGTTAGCGCATTGCTGTGGTGGTGCAGGCTGGTACATTCAAGAGAATCTTAGACAGGCACATGGATGTAAGATAAAATAGAGGGTTATGGGTGTGAGAGAGGGAAGGGTAAGATACTGAACAGTACTGTTCTATGTTCTATATTTCCTTCGCACACTCTGAAGTGTTGTGACGATATTAGACATAATGCATGACCCACAACCCCTTGTCACGCATAACCCCTGTATGTTTTGAAGGGTGGGAGGAAACTGGATCACCCGGAGGAAACCCACGCAGATACAGGGAGAACATAGAAACTCCTTGCAGACAGCACTGGATTCAAATCCGGGTCTCTGGCACTAACCGCTACAATAACATGCTGCCCAATTTCTTCAGATTTCTTCCAATTTGGAGCACATTGTGCTGCATCCAGCAAGCCTGCTTTTGATGGTGCACCTGTGGAGTGTCTGTTTCAGGTGACAGGCATGCAATTAATTAGGGCTGCCTCATGAGAATGTGCCAGGGACGTTGGAATATGAGGAGACACCGACGTTGCTTTGGTTATTTCTCCAGTGAATTTGGAGGATATTGCAGAACAGCGTTAATGCTGTCATTCCAGAGTCTCAGGTGTGTTTTTTTAGCAATTTGTGGGAAACCTGGTGAAATCACGAGGAGAATGGGATGCAAGAAGGTTAATGACTGTGATAATACACAAAAGTGATGGAGAAACTCAGCAGCGTCCATAGAAGGCAAAATGATATAGCCAACATTGAGCCCTTCGTCAAGGTATGCGCAAAAAGCAGGCAGGTGCCTGAATGAAAAGGTAGGGGGAGGAAAGAGAAGAGGCAAGGGGAGGAGCAGAGGCCAACAGACAAGAGGCCGTGGTGAATATGGATAGGAGGACAGGAGAGAAAATCTTAGAATTCATTGGGGAAAGGGAGGTCGTTCTGTGAAAGTAGAGCTGGGTCAAAGGTGACATAGGGACGGGGAACGAGAGCGAGAGAGGAGGGAGGGGGAGCTGGATCAAAGGTGACATAGGGACGGGGAACGAGAGCGAGAGAGGAGGGAGGGGGAACTGGGTCAAAGGTGACATAGGGACGGGGAATGAGAGCGAGAGAGGAGGGAGGGGGAGCTGGATCAAAGGTGACATAGGGACGGGGAACGAGAGCGAGAGAGGAGGGAGGGGGAGCTGGATTAAAGAAGACATAGGGACGGGGAACGAGAGCGAGAGAGGAGGGAGGGGGAACTGGATCAAGGGTGACATAGGGATGGGGACTGAGAGTGAGAGAGGAGGGAGGGGGTGTTGGGTCAAAGGTGACATAGGGACGGGGAATGAGAGCAAAAGAAGAGGAGGGAGGGGGAGCTGGATCAAAGGTGACATAGGGATGGGGAATGAGAGCGAGAGGGGAGGGAGGGGGAGTTGGGTCAAAGGTGACATAGGGACAGGGAATGAGAGCAAAAGAAGAGGAGGGAGGGGGAGCTGGATCAAAGGTGACATAGGGATGGGGAATGAGAGCGAGAGGGGAGGGAGGGGGAGCAGGGTCAAAGGTGACATAGGGGCGGGAACGAGAGCGAGAGAGGAGGGAGGGGGAGCTGGATTAAAGAAGACATAGGGACGGGGAACGAGAGCGAGAGAGGAGGGAGGGGGAGCTGGATCAAAGGTGACATAGGGACGGGGAACGAAAGACACAGGGACAGGGGTACTGATAGAAACCGGAGAAGTCACTGATGCCATCTGGTTGGCCATTGGAAATGTTGGTAACATGTTATTGCCTCCAATGGACGCTGCAGGTCCTGCTGAGTATGTCCAGCAATCTTGTACATTTACTACAGTGTACAAGCACACTGCCTGCAGACTTTCTTGTTTCACTCTCATCAATGACAGTCCAGTTTGGGGCAGAGATTTATTTGTGCACCATTCTATAATTGAAGGAGAGATGTGTCCAGCTCTTTAAACAGCATTATAAAATATGGTTTGTTCTATAAAGCTATAGTCCCAGCCATGAATTAGACCTGAAATTATTGATGTAATTCCAGATGATTTGGATGGTCAAAAATGTGACATTTGGCTACACAAATTTCCCACATTTGTTTCATAACTGTTAGCTCACAGAATCATGAGATAAAAGCATTAATGCTACCTTGACATGATTTTTCCTCTACACAATTTTGGATTTATATTTTGCTTGAGCTATGCAGATGAATTTCTTTGCCAAAATGTTCAAGCGTCTTTTATCTTTGTGGTCCAGCCAACAATTCAAGAGGCTTGAATTTGTCCTTGTGTGAATGCTGGAAGATGGAAATGCCCACTGGGATTGCTTGAGAATGGCTGTTCACTATTGTGACAATTTCCATTGCGCCCTGCAGAAAAGAATTCTTTGACACCCATACTCATTTTATTTAAAGGCTAAAACGACGCAGATCCAAATGTCAGTTGCGTTAAATTAGCTGATGGTTGAGTGATAGCGTTTGATTGGTCTGGACAGATGACAACATGCCTTTTCTGTATGACAGGAGCCATGGGCTGAAACTTCAAACCAGTTATTAGGAGAGAAAAATACATGTTCCCAGCCATATATTATACCCACACAGCTGAATGTTTGCAATTTTTGATTGAGAGATGTAATTGGAATGTTCAAAATTCTGACAGGGCTTAATCAGTGGGTGGACGATTCCCTGATTGTTCCCAAAATTTAAAGAAACAAAGAGAAGACATTCAGAATCAGAATCAGAATTTGTTATCATGAACAAGTCATGAAATTCAGTGTTTTGTGGAAACATTCATATTATAACCATCTTACAACATTGCTATAAATAAAACAAATAAAAATAACTGCATAAAAAGTAAGGCAGCGTCTTTGGTTCATTGATCATTCAGGAATCTGATGGCAGCAGGGAAGAAGCTGTCCTTGTGCCGCTGAGTGCTCATTTTTAGGCTCTTGTACCTTTTCCCTGATGGTAGCAGAATGAAGAGAGCATGGGCTGGGTGGTGGGGGTCTGAGGATAGAGGATGCTTTTTTAAGACACTGTGTCATTTAGATGTGCTCGATGGAGTGATGTCTGGTGTCTGTGATGTCACAGGTTGAGTTAACAACCTGCTGAAGTTTATTCTTGTCCTGAGAGTTGGTACCTCCATACCAGACAGTGATGCAACCAGCCAGAATGCTCTCCATGGTACACCTGTAGATGTTTTCGAGAGATTTCGGTAACATACTGAATCCTCTCAGGCACTTCACAAAATATAGCTGCTCGCGAGCCTTATTTATGATTGCATCAATATGGAGGCTCTAGGACAGATCCTTGGAGATGTTGACACCCAGGAATTTGAAGTTCTTGGCCCTCTCCACTGCTGAGTCCTCGATGAGGACTGGGTTGTGTTCCGCTGACTTCCTTCTGAAGTCCATAATCATCTCCTTGGTTTTGCTAACATTGAGCACAAGGTTGTTGTCGTTACACCATTCAACGAGCTGATCTCCCTCCATTTGTGAATCTGGCAACAACTGTGGTGTTATCAGCCAAGTTGTGGATAGCATTGAAATTGTGCCTGGCCACAGAGTAGAGCAGTGAGCTAAGCATGCATCCTTGGGATGCCCCTGTGTTGATAATCAGTGAGGAGGAAATGTTTCCAATTCATACTGACAGTGGTCGTCTGATGAGAAAGTCAAGGATCCAGTTGCAGAGGAGGGAATGGAGGCCTAGAGCTTGTAGCTTCTTGACCTGCACTGAAGGAATAACGGTATTGAAGGCCAAGCTGTGGATGATGAAGCGCAGCCGTATGTATGAGTGGCTGTTTTCGAGGTGATCCAGAGCTGAGTGGAGAGCCAGCGAAATTGCATTTGCTATGGAGCAATTGTGACGATAGGCCAATTGAAGTGGGTCCAGATCTTTGCTTAGGTACGTGTTAATTCTGGCCATGACCAGCCTCTCACAGTAGAAGGCTGCAAAGGGGGGAAATCTCTTCAGTCATAGAAGGCTCTGAAGAGCATCGCTGAGATGTAGATTAGGCTTCAGATTTTCATTTAAACTGGATTGTTTATTGTCTTGTGCTCTGAAATTAGTTTAAAAGAAAGCTTTGTTTGGCATGTTATCCAGACAATTCAACTCTTAACTCAGGAAGTGTTGCCTCAAGAGTTGCCATGAGCATTGCTCGGTGTCCCTAACAAGAGGAGAAAGAGAAGCATAAGAGAGTCACTGGGATTCACCTCCAGCATTCCTGCAGTTTTCACAGCTGCACAGATTCCAGTTCAAACCATCGGTAACCTGAGCCCCAGATCCAAACCTCCAATAGGATCAGGAAGTCTTCAATGCTCGAGGCCCTTCGGGAATCTGACCAGGTTCAATATCCAGAACTAGATCCAGTATAGCCTCCCCTCTTGTCAACCAGTCCACCTATTCCCACCCTTCAAAATATACAGGGTCTGTAGGTTTATTGGGGTACTTTGGCAGCATGGGCTCATGGGCTGAAAATAATGAACAAAAATTTAATTCTACAGAATTTATTGCCTTTGATGGCTATGGGGGCCAGTCATTGAATATATTTAAGACAGAGGAAGATAGATTCTTGATTAGGAAGGGAATCAAGGGGCAGGAGAAAGGGGTTAAAAAGGGCAGTAAATCAACTATGATGGAATGGTAGGTGGGCCAAATGGCCTGATTCCACCCCAATGTCTTCTGGTTTTATGGAAACTAGAAACGCCTTGTAAGAAATACAAAGTCACAGTCTCTGCGCGGAGGTGAGAAGTCACTGCTGTGAAGCAGTATCTCCACGAAATGTGTTACTGGATCACCCTGGCGGAGAGAGGCACATAGATTAGAATGAAGATAAATCAGGAGAAACAATTTTCATCCATATCCTCAGAACACAGACTTAATGACATGTTAAAAAGACAGGGGGGCTGCATACAGACTTCAAGTCTACTGTCGTTCAGTAGAATTGTATCCTTAAATCCTAGCCACTGACCTTGAACAAATGGATCAAGCCAAAAACATTAATTATATATCTTTACCTCCAATGGACAGTCACTTCGCGACCTTCTGAGTGTCTCCAGCACTTTTACTCCAATCACAGTGTCTGCAGACTTTCTTGTTTCACTCCTCATTTCTGGTTCCTTTCACTCCCTTGCTTACCAATAATCTTACCAACATTTGTCTGGATAAGGTTTAAAAAAACTCTGCCCTCTTGAGAAAGAGTCCTCAGGAGACTCACGACTTTCTGAGAGAGAAAAAAAATACTTGTCTCATTCGTGTCGTAATTGGGCGCACCCTGATTTTTAAAAACTGACTCCTCCTTGGTTCCTTTTATTGATTGAGTCTGTGATCCAGACTCGCTGTCTGGAAGGACAAGGGAAACGATTAGCCAATTGGACAATTGAGGAGAAACTATTTGTCGGGCTGCGAGGGAAGAGCAGGGAATGAGATGGAACAGGTTGCTATACAAACTGCTGGCATGAACTTGATGAACAGAATTATGCCATGTTTTGGAATTCAATTAACTTCATTAACGTGCTGGATAGTCTTGCACCTCAGCATAAGGCAAAGAGTCACACAGTCATGAAATTCTCCAGCACTGAAACAGACCCTTCGACCTGACTTGTCCATGCTGACCAAGTTAGTCCCATGTGCTTCATTTAGCCCATATCCCTCCAAGCCTTCCCTATCCATGTTCCAGCTTAAATGTCTTTTCCAAGTTACAATTGTCCCTGTTTCTACCACTTGTTCTGGCAGTTTTTTCCAAATATTTGCCACCCTCAGCTCCCTTTTAAATCTCTCCCCGCACACCTTAAACCTGTGCCCTCTTGTTTTAGGATCCCCAGCCTGAAAAAAAACTGGCGATGACTGTTTACCTTATCTCTGTCCCTCATGGCTTTATAAGCTTCCACAAGATCCCCCCCACCCCCGGCATCCTGCGATCCAACAATGGTCCAGACTTAACTGTTGATGGAAAAGTTGCAAAGCTCTTGTTACCTATGTCGCATCACGGAAAGATGAAAGATCGTCGGCAGATCTTTACATTGGTAACTCTGCAACCATTTGTTCAGTTCATCAAGTCTGAACAGCAAGGACAATGCAGGTGAACTCTGCATGGCTAACATTTGTTGGGGGTGACTGAGCAGATGATGGTCAGGAAGAGAAGTAGCAGTGTGGACTGGGGAGGACTGGCAGATTTGGAGACGGGCTGAGGGAGTAAGGAGATTTTGCTGATGTTGCAAACCAAGCAGGGAACAAAGAGTCTTTGCAATGATGCACAGAGGGGGGAAAAAAGGCAATGTTACAATGGACATGGATGACTTCAATATGCAGATAGACTTGAGAAATCAGGTTGGTGTTGGATCTCAACAGACGGAATCTGTGGGAAGAGATGGCTTTGAAGTAATCAAAAACCAAAAGAGAGGGCATATAGTATTGCAAAAATTAGCATGAAGGCCGGAGAATTGGGTAGCTTTTAAAAGCCAGTGGACCAAACAAACTACATTCCAGGGTTCTAAAAGAGGGTGCAGGAAATATTATTATCTCATTAGTAGCGATCTTTCAGGAAGTGCTAAAGTTGGGAATGGCTCCAGAGGACTGGAAATTGCAAATATTGCTCCACTCTTTCCAGAGTCACTATTAAGGATAAGGTTTTGGAGTACTTGAAATCACAAGATAAATCAGGCTTAAGCCAGCAAGGTTTCCCTCAGGGAAGATCTTGCCTGATAAGTCTGTTGTCTGCCTGTCCCGCATCGGACTTGTCAGCCACAAACGAGCCTGCAGCTGACGTGGACATTTACCCCTCCATAAATCTTCGTCTACGAAGCCAAGCCAGAGAGAGAGGGAGAATTCATTTAGGAAGTACTGACAGACACTGACAGAGGCAGTGCATGTTGTTTATTTGGATTTTCAGAAGGCCTTTGGCAAAGTGCTGCACATGACACTTCTAAACAGGGTAGAAGCCCATGGTATCATGGGAAAGGTTCTAGCGTGGATAGAGGATTGAACAGCTGGTAGAAGAAAAATAGGAAGAAAGACAGCCTTTTCTGGGTGGCTGTGGTGACTAGTGGTATGCCCCAAGGGTTGGTGTTGGATCCACTTCTTCTCACACTGTACATAAATGTTTTATATGAGGGAATCGATTGATCATGGTCAAATTTGTGGATGATACGAAAGGACATAGAGGGGCAGGTAGTGTTGAGGATCTAAGGAGTCTTCAGAGGGATTTGGACAGATTGGGAGAATGGGCAAAGAATTGACAGATGGAATACAGCAAAGGAAAATGTATGGTCATGCATTTTGATAGAAGGAATAAATCAATAGACTACTTTCTAAATAGGGAGAAAATTTAGAAAGCAGAGGTCCAAAGGGTCCTAGGAGTCCTAGTGCAGGATTCCCTAAAGGTTAGTGTGCAGATTGAGTCAGTAGTGATAAAGGCAAATGTAATCTTAGGATTCATTTCAGGAGAACTCGAATATAAAGGGAAGTAGTTTTGAGCCCCATAATCTCTGCTGGCATTAGAGAGGGTAAAATTTGTTGCCATAGTCGGTTGTGGCGGCTAAGTCAAAGAGAGAAGATGTTGATATGCTCTTGATGGAAAAGAAGTGAAAAGCCCCTTTTACACAGCTTCTTCCAAACAGGAATATTGTGCCTTTATTGAACCACTCTGGTCTGTGTAAAAGGTATGAACATGGAATGGGAGGTCATTGTAGTCCCGCCTTTAATCCAGCAGTGGAGATGGTCACAGCTCGAAATCGACGTCTGTTTGAAAAGGGCAAGCCGTCACACTCGATGCCGTCACTGTTGTGTTACACGTCACACCTCCTTTCCTTCTGGAATGCTGGCATACTTTGTAAAATGACACCCTGGGACAACAATATGCTGCCATTATTTGATTCAGTTTATAAAAGCAAACCTGGCTAAATGACGGGACTTATTTACAGCAGGTGATCTCTTGTAAAGAGGGCTAAAGATTATGGTGAGGAGTCAAGAAAATGGGTTTGAAAGAAAACAATTTGAATGGCTGAGCAGACTCAATGGACTAAATGGCCTAATACTTCTCCAGCCTAATGGTGGAAAAGTCCCCTTCCTCTCGAGGCAAGGGACAGTGACATCTCATTAAGGTTGTCACTGAGAGTAAGTTGAAAGGTTATGTAAAATTACACTGAGAGTTATTGGAGCTTACAATGCTTTACCACATGATTGGTGAAGCAAAGAGAACTATAGCAAAGACTTGACACCAGTAACAGACTAATCCATCTGCCCCTATCTCAAACATTTCCATTTGTTTGTTTTTTATTTCCTGATTGTGGATAACTCCCTTCTATTCTTCTGTCTCATCCCAACATATATTTCTTTTATATAATTGTGTAATCGTTGATACCTTAAGGCACTATTTTATCATCTGCTGTAGCCTTGTCTCCTTTGATTTTCGTTCTCCCACACGTGCACGCATCCCTCCACGTTTCTTCGCTTGGTGCATGGTGCCTTTGAGATAATGGCTCAGCAGAGAATGAGCAGCTTGCCATAACATATTGCTAAAGTTCAGAGTGTATTCACCAAGTAAACTGTTTCTCTTCACTCCACATAAGCAGTCAGACAGTTATTCATCATCTGGGAGCTACCATTACCCAATAAATTGAGTTTTCAACTACATCGTATAATGTGAGAAATCAGAGCACTTCCTTGTGGGAGTCATAAAATTATTCCATGTGCTGTATATTTCTTTTCTCACATTAAATGAAACTGCAAAAAACATGGTGCAATTCTCTTATGTGACCAGATTCTTCTTTTGAAGCAGTTTCTTGCTACGACTCCAGTCCATGGACCATGAGGGTGTGAAGAATATCTCTATGTGATTTAGAAATTCAGTCACAGATGGGAGAAGTGGGTGTGCAGTTTGGAACATTGTCAGAATCAGAATTTATTGTCATCATATGTCACAAAATCCATTGTCTTGCGGCAGAATCACAGTGCAAGTCTTTCTATAAACCACATTTCAAAATAAGCAAAAATAGTGCAAGAAAAAGTTGAAAAAGACAAAGTAAGGTAGTGTCTGTGGTTCATTGTTCATTCAGAAATCTGATGGAAGGGGGGCTGGGGGGAAGAAACTGCCCTTTTACCCTATGGTAGCAGAGTGAAGAAGGCATGGCTTGGGTAGTGGGGGACTTTAAGGATAGAGGCCGATTTCTCAAGGCAATGTCTCTTGTAGACATTCTCGATGGAGTGGAGACTGGTGCCCGTGATATTGCAGGCTGAGTTAACAACTCTCTAGAGTATTTTTCCTGTCCTGAGCATTGGCATCTCTGTACCAGACAGTGATGTAACCAGACAGAGTGCTTTCCACTGTACACCTGTAGAAATTTTTTGAATGTCTGGTGACCTACCAAATCTCCTTAAAATCCTCATGAAGTATAGCTGCTGGCAAACCTATTTTGTGATGGCTCCAATCTTGGACTCTCAAAGTCTTTAGTCTTCTCTGGGTGCCTCTCCAACATTTTGGTCAATGATGGACTGGATTAGGGAGAGGGGAGAGTGGTCCCATGAATCAGTGAAGATGCTATATTTCTTCAAGAAGATCTTGAGAAGAAACCCATAAAAGTTTTCAAGAGTCATTAGTAGAATGCGTGCTGATTGGCTGTATTACAATCTGGTATGAGGGATACCAATACTCCTGAGTGAAAAGCCCTGCAAAAGGAAGTGGATACAGCCCAGGCAAAGCCCTCCCACCTTTGAGAACATCTACGGGGAATGCTGCCATCAGAGAGCAGCAGCAATCATCAAGGATCCACACCACCCAGCACACACTATGTTCTCGCTACTACCATCAGGAAGGAGGTGTAGGTGTCACATGGCTCACACCACCTGGTTTAGGAAGTTGCTACCCCTCCACCATCAGACAAACTCCAATGACAAACTCAATCAGGGACTCATTTAAGGACTCTCACTTTTACACATTACTTATTGTTCTTTTTCTCCACTCTGTATTGCAGTCCGTTGTTTAGTTTTGGTTGTTTACATGTGTACATTGTGTTCAGTTTATTTCTTGCACTACCAATAAGTGGTAATCCTGCCTCACCTGCAGGAAAATGAATCTCAGAGTCTATATGATGTCATATATGACAATAAATTTGAAGTATGAAAAAAGTACTGAATCTCCTCAACTTCCTCACAAGGATAGCCACTGACGAGCCTTCTTCATGATGGCTTCAACCATGGACTTGCAAAGTCCTCAGTCCTTTCTGCTCCTCTTATGTTCTGATGAATCATAGACCAGGCGGGGATCCCATGAATCAGTGAAGATATATTTCTTCAAGGAAACCTTGAGAAGATCCTTTATGTGATTTCTTCTGGAAATCTGCTCTGTTAAATGGAGCCAAGAGTTGAGTTTTGCTTTGGGTGTCAGTCAGGCGGAGGATTTGACAAAGGCATTACCATGTTGAAAGGGATAAAGGAAGCTGAATAATTTTATCAGGATAGAGTGAGTAGACAGCCTGCTGCCAGTTTGGGCTGAGTGGGAAAGGGTAATATATTCAGTGCATTGTATTCCAACTCTATGCAGCTACAAGGTCAAGTACTCCAGATTAAAAATGACTGCACACTTAAAATTGGAACGGGTGCATTTATTTAAACTTTTAAAATTTTAAAATTTAGACATACAGCATGGTAACAGGCCACTTCAGCTCACAAGTCCATGCCGCCCAATTTATACCCAATTAACCTACAACCCTGGTACGTTTCGAACAATGGGAGGAAACCGGAGCCCCCGGGGAAAACCCATGCAGAAATGGGGAGAACGTACAAGCTCCTTACAGATAGCGTGGGATTTGAACCCTGGTCCCGATCACCGGCACTGTAAAGGCTTTGTGCCAACCATACCAATCTTTGTGAGATACCATTTTTTAATTATCTCTAAACATCCACTTTTTTTTTTTCTTTGGCTTGGCTTCGCGGATGAAGATTTATGGAGGGGGTAAAAAAGTCCACGTCAGCTGCAGGCTCGTTTCTGGCTGACCAGTCCGATGCGGGACAGGCAGACACGATTGCAGCGGTTGCAAGGGAAAATTGGTTGGTTGGGGTTGGGTGTTGGGTTTTTCCTCCTTTGCCTTTTGTCAGTGAGGTGGGCTCTGCGGTCTTCTTCAAAGGAGGCTGCTGCCCGCCAAACTGTGAGGCGCCAAGATGCACGGTTTGAGGCGTTATCAGCCCACTGGCGGTGGTCAATGTGGCAGGCACCAAGAGATTTCTTTAGGCAGTCCTTGTACCTTTTCTTTGGTGCACCTCTGTCACGGTGGCCAGTGGAGAGCTCGCCATATAATACGATCTTGGGAAGGCGATGGTCCTCCATTCTGGAGACGTGACCCATCCAGCGCAGCTGGATCTTCAGCAGCGTGGACTCGATGCTGTCGACCTCTGCCATCTCGAGTACCTCGACGTTAGGGGTGTGAGCGCTCCAATGGATGTTGAGGATGGAGCGGAGACAACGCTGGTGGAAGCGTTCTAGGAGCCGTAGGTGGTGCCGGTAGAGGACCCATGATTCGGAGCCGAACAGGAGTGTGGGTATGACAACGGCTCTGTATACGCTTATCTTTGTGAGGTTTTTCAGTTGGTTGTTTTTCCAGACTCTTTTGTGTAGTCTTCCAAAGGCGCTATTTGCCTTGGCGAGTCTGTTGTCTATCTCATTGTCGATCCTTGCATCTGATGAAATGGTGCAGCCGAGATAGGTAAACTGGTTGACCGTTTTGAGTTTTGTGTGCCCGATGGAGATGTGGGGGGGCTGGTAGTCATGGTGGGGAGCTGGCTGATGGAGGACCTCAGTTTTCTTCAGGCTGACTTCCAGGCCAAACATTTTGGCAGTTTCCGCAAAGCAGGACGTCAAGCGCTGAAGAGCTGGCTCTGAATGGGCAACTAAAGCGGCATCATCTGCAAAGAGTAGTTCACGGACAAGTTTCTCTTGTGTCTTCTTCAGCATGATGCTGAACCAAGCCATGAAAGACCCCAACAATGAAGACGCTGTTTACATCCGGTACCGCACGGATGGCAGTCTCTTCAATCTGAGGCGCCTGCAAGCTCACACCAAGACACAAGAGAAACTTAAACATCCACTAAGTTGGTAATAAAGCCCCTCCTCAGAATTAAGGGTAAATACTGAATTGATAATTCAGTTCATCACTGGTAGAATGATACACATTTAGAGGGAGACAATTTGGTTGAGACATTAAGCTCAAGACCTTGATGAACGGCTCAAGCCTGAAAGTTGGTTATGCATCTTTATCTTTGCTTTGCTATATAAAGTACACCGATTGACCTGCTGAGTTATGCCAGCATTGTGTTTTTACAAGATTCCATTCCAAGTCATTATATCAAACAAAACCAACCTTGGTAAAACAAATTACAGTTCATTACCACTTTGCTTTTTAAAGGACATTTGATGCCACTTATCCAACATTATAACTCTGACTCCCCACTGTAATCGTATTTCAATGGCCATAAAGCACCTTCAGGCTCCCTGAGGTCATGAAGTATATAAATATGGTCTTTCTTTACTCCATTTCCATATTTCCATCTTTGAAAGGCAACTGCAAGTGGAACATTTTACAGGCTGAGTGAGAGTGCGTGTGACAAGTCGCAGACGGGGCAGTCCACACATTAAATTACGCTGCGGGAAGTGGAAAGGAGGGGCGCCTGGGTGGAAAATCTTCCAAGAGCTAATAATAAATTACTACATTTTCATTTTCAGTATGACCTGATAAGAGTCAAAATGCAGGTGGGCCACCCCTGAAGTTAAAAAAGATAAATGGCTCATAAACATTACCACAGCACGTCATGTGCTTCAGCATAAATGAGGTCACACTGGATTGCTTAGAGTAGATCTTTGAAGCATGCTTAAGTGCTCGTATGCCCATTGAATATGCAGCATAACAGATGCGTAACCTTTACTTAATCATGTGTAACATCAGTGAGTGGAGGCATCTATTAAAACCACCGACAACACATTTTAGCCTGAGCTAACATGGGCAAGGTCTCACCTTAAAAGCCTGAATGCTTCACTTTCCACTACTTTAATTAAAAAGTACCAGATGCATTTCAGGTTAAGCCATTAAGATGACGAAGGATAGACTGCCATTTGCTTAATGCCTTTCGTAGCCTCGTAACATCTGTTGAAGCGTAATTTTCTTTCCTCCAACTGCAACTAAAAATATTTATTATCTGTTCTTTATTATCTCTTTTGCATATTATATTCGATGTAATTTGATGTAGAGTTTTGGTGTGGCTGCAGCAAGTAAGAATTTTGGTGCATCAGTACATTGAACCCATGTATAGGACGACAAATTCTCATTATCACCAACGAAAGTGGCTTACAGAATATATAGCAGTGTTGTGGTTAATATTGTTGACACTAGCAACTGGAGAAATTGAATTCAGATCCCACGATGGCCAAACAAGAAATTTTAAATCAGTACCAATGATCCAAATAATAAAATAGAATGCTTCAGTGAGATTCTCTCAGGAAGAAGTGTAACTTTCTAATCTAATGATCTGCATGTGACTCCAAGGTGGTGTGACCCAGTGGCATCAATGGCAGGGCTGCTGCCTTGTAAGTTCAATCCTGACCTTGGGCGCTTTCTGTGTGAAATTTGTACACGCTCCCCGTGTTTGCCTCAAGTGCTCCAGAGTCCGCCCACGTCCCAAAGACACGTGGGTTGACAGGTTAATTGGCCACTGTAAATTGCTCCGGCTATGTAGGCGAGTGGTAGAATCTCGAAGAATGTGGAGGGCAACTATTAAAAAAAATTGGGATTCGTGTAGGATCAGTGCAAATGGATGTATGATGGTCTCGGTAGATGAGAGGGCTTGTTTCCAGGTGCATGATTCCATGTCTGTCTGCTTAACTCTTAACTCCTCTCTGAAGCAGTCTAGCAAGCAATCATTGTAAGGAACCAGTGGCCTGGAGTTGATAACCAAGCTAGCAACACAACGTTTGAAGGTAGAGGCACTGCAGATTTCTCCTGCACCACTTAGAGATATATTCATCTGGCTTGCTTTAAATGGAGAAGGGGTAGCACAGTTAGCGAGGTTTGAGCGAGGCTGGTACAATGCCAGTGACCAGGGTTTGAATCCCATTCTGTCTGAAAGGAGTTTTGTACATCCTCCCTGTTTCTGCGTGGGTTTCTTCCAGGAGCTCCAGTTTTCTCCCATGATCAAAATAATGGGGGTGGTAGGTCAATTGGAAGCAATTGAGTGGCATGGGCTTGTGGCCTGAAAGGGCCTGTTACCATGCAGTATGTCTAAATTTAAATTTATGTTGCTGAGGGACAAGAAGGCCAATGACATACCGTATATACTTGCGCAAAAGTCGGCACCCTATTTTTGGTCAAAAATTCTGGAATTTTCCATTTATCTCATGCAAAAGTCAATCCTAATTCTTCATATTTAACAGATCAATAGTTGAAAGTGCCTGTATATAAATTTTACAATGAGGAAATTATTTTTTAATGTGTTATTATAGGTTTTGATGTACAATTCATATAAATGTTAGGTTACAGATTCCTTAACTTAATTATCGACCAAGCACAATACCATATTTTCACTCATATAATGCACATATGCATATAACGTGCGGAAAATCTGAAACTAAGTCAATATATTCTCGTTTAGTGTGCACACACGTACACTGTGCAGGTGTAGTAGTCTACATTCCAATTGACAAGAGCAATTTGCATTTACTTGTGACAGGAGACAATACAAATTCCATAGACCTGCTATCCACCACACAGTAAATCTCCTGCAATTTCCAACTCATTCAATTTCCCCCAGAGGCGTCAATCACCCATTATATAGATTAATCCTCCTGCAAAGTTTGCTTGAGACCATTGTCTCAGGAGGCACTGCAATTAACATTGATAAGAGGCAGTGCCCTAGCCAAAATATCCAGTTTCAAGGAATACCTCGGCACTCAGGTCAAAGAGATATTCTCAAGACTGCCAAGATCAAAATTTTGAATTTTACTATTTTGTATGTACCCATTTTGTTTTGCTGTGTGAGTGTACGTGTGTGTGCGCATGGATGTGTGTGTGTGGGGGTGTGTGATTGTTTCATCCCCACTGTAATTTTCACATGATTGTCTGCAAATTGTACACGTGTTTCATTGCTGTTATTATTTTCCCGTTTTGAGTTCTGTGTGCCCGATAGAGATGTGGTAGTCATGGTGGGGAGCTGGCTGATGGAGGACTTCAGTTTTCTTCAGGCTGACTTGCAGGTCAAACATTTTGGCAGTTTCCGCAAAACAGGACGTCAAGCGCTGAAGAGCTGGCTCTGAATGGGCAACTAAAGCGGCATCATCTGCAAACAGTAGTTCACGGACGAGTTGCTCTTGTGTCTTGGTGTGAGCTTGCAGGCGCCTCAGATTGAAGTGACTGCCATCCGTGCGGTACCGAATGTAAACAGCGTCTTCATTGTTGAGGTCTTTCATGGCTTGTTTCAGCATCATGCTGAAGAAGATTGAAAAGAGGGTTGGTGCGAGAACGCAGCCTTGCTTCACGCCACCATTTCATCGGATGCAAGGATCGACAACGAGATAGACAACAGACTCGCCAAGGCAAATAGCGCCTTTGGAAGACTGCACAAAAGATTCTAGAAAAACAACCAACTGAAAAACCTCACAAAGATTAGCGTATACAGAGCCATTGCCATACCAACACTCCTGTTTGGCTCCGAATCATGGGTCCTCTACTGGCATCACCTATGGCTCCTAGAAGGCTTCCACCAGCTTTGTCTCCGCTCCATCCTCAACATTCATTGGAGCGACTTCATCACCAGCATCTAAGTACTCGAGATGGCAGAGGCCGACAGCATTGAATCCACGCTGCTGAAGATCCAACTGCGCTGGGGAGGTCATGTCTCCAGAATGTAGGACCATCACCTTCCCAAGATCGTGTTATATGGCGAGCTCTCCACTGGCCACCGAGAGAGAGGTGCACCAAAGAAGAGGTACAAGGACTGCCTAAAGAAATCTCTTGGTGCTTCCCACATTGATCACCGACAGTGGGCTGATATCGCCTCAAACTGTGCATCTTGGCGCCTCACAGTTCGGCGGGCAGCAACCTCCTTGGAAGAAGACCGTAGAGCCCACCTCACTGACAAAAGACAAAGGAGGAAAAACCCGACACCCAACCTCAACCAATCAATTCTCCCTTGCAACCGCTGCAACCGTGTCTGCCTGTCCCGCATCGGACCTGTCAGCCACAAACGAGCCTCCAGCTGACGTGGACATTGCCCCTCCATAAATCTTCATCCGCGTAGCCAAGCCAAAGATTACTTTCCCATACCCACAATAAACTGTGCAAGTGTGTGTGTGCGTGTGTGTGTGTGAGTGTGTATGTGTGTGTGTGAGTGTGTGTGTGTGCGTGAGCGCATGTGTGTGTCTGCATGTGTGTGAGTGTGTGTGTGTGAGTATGTGTGTGTGAGTGTGTGTGTGTGGGGGTGTGTGTGTGTCTGTCTGTGTGAGTGTGTGTGTGGGTGTGTGTGTGAGTGTGAGTGAGTGTGTGTGTGTGTGTGTGGGTGTGTGTGTGTGTTTTGTGGTTGTGTGAGTGAGTGTGTGTGTGTGTGTGTGTGTGTGTGGTGGCGGGGCGCCTGTGTTATCCCTGTTACCGTTTTACCCACACCCATATTTTGTAAATAAAATCATTTCTTACAAACCTTTTTTTCAATTCAAGCAATTAAAAATAAAATTTAATTTAGAACCAGTTGCTGCTCAAATAAATTCAATTTTATATTTAACATGTACAAAAACTTCCTGTATAGTTGTACACGCGAATATAACACATGGTGGGTTACCTGGTTTGTAAAAAACACATAGAACGCATGCATAAAGATATGGTAATTACTGGTAGTGTAATTTGTGTGTTTGTCACAAAATATATCACACCACCATTTCTTATATAAAGTAAACCATATGAATTTACTTCACTATAATCGCTGAATGTGTACTTAATATTATAACTAACATAAAATTATGAAAGCCTTAACAGAAGGGTCCCCAAACCTTTTAGACCATCAACCCCTTCATGGAATCCTTTATCCCTCATAGACACCCAGGCATGTACAATTATAGATAAATAAATAAATAAGCATGCAGTTTCCATATACATTAGTGGGGGAACATATATACCACATGCATGGTGTCTGGGCCTCCCAGCAACAACCCAAACTTTGTTGCAACATTCTAATCACCAAGTAACAAATCTGTAAATTAAGCAAGCAAGTGATTACAATAACAATTAAAAAAAACCTTTGCTTGATGGCAACTCCATTCTCCACATTAGGTGCAATGCCGTCCACATCAAAGAAGTTGCCTCAGGCTCCCGGGCAGGAGCGAGGACCTCGGGCTCTCGAGCAGGAGCAGGAACCTTGGGCTTCTGGGCTGGAGCGGGGGCCTTGTGACCCCAACAGGAGTGGGAACCTCGTGCTCCTGGCTGGAGCGGGGAATGTTGGGCTGCTGGCAGCAACAGGGACGTTGGACTGCTTGCAGGAGCAGGGACCTCGGGGAGCCACCAGGAGTGGAGACCTCAGACTCCTGGCTGAAGTGGGGACATAGGACTACTAGCAGGAGCAGGGACCTCAGTCAGCCACCAGGAGTGGAGACCTCAGACTCCTGTCTGAAGTGGGGACATAGAACTACTAGCAGGAGCAGGGACATCAGTCAGCCACCAGGAGTGGAGACCTCAGACTCCTGGCTGAAGTGGGGACATAGGACTACTAGCAGGAGCAGGGACCTCAGTCAGCCACCAGGAGTGGAGACCTCAGACTCCTGGCTGAAGTGGGGACATAGAACTACTAGCAGGAGCAGGGACCTCAGTCAGCCACCAGGAGTGGAGACCTCAGACTCCTGGCTGAAGTGGGGACATAGAACTACTAGCAGGAGCAGGGACCTCAGTCAGCCACCAGGAGTGGAGACCTCAGGCTCCTGGCTGAAGTGGGGACATAGGACTACTAGCAGGAGCAGGGACCTCAGTCAGCCACCAGGAGTGGAGACCTCAGACTCCTGGCTGAAGTGGGGACATAGAACTACTAGCAGGAGCAGGGACCTCAGTCAGCCACCAGGAGTGGAGACCTCAGACTCCTGGCTGAAGTGGGGACATAGAACTACTAGCAGGAGCAGGGACCTCAGTCAGCCACCAGGAGTGGAGACCTCAGACTCCTGGCTGAAGTGGGGACATAGAACTACTAGCAGGAGCAGGGACCTCAGTCAGCCACCAGGAGTGGAGACCTCAGACTCCTGGCTGAAGTGGGGACATAGGACTACTAGCAGGAGCAGGGACCTCAGTCAGCCACCAGGAGTGGAGACCTCAGGCTCCTGGCTGAAGTGGGGACCTTGGGCTTTCCAATTCTTGTGATCCCAAAAGTTCAATTGATCCCCCTCCCCTTGGCATTTATCAACCTCACTTTCAACCCCCTGGCATTTTCAACCCATTGGTGTTGATATTGACCACTTTGGAGATTTTGGAGACACCTATTTAACACAACAGTCTGCTATCTGTTCGGAGATGTAGTCACGGGTAGGAACACAGCTAGGCCGAAATTCAGTAACATAATTTTACCCTATTACTGAGCCAATAGTATCCATGTAATAGTCGATCCCATAAATTTAACATTAAAAGTGGTCTAGAAAATTCAACTTTTGCACAAGTGTGTATACATATATACGGTATTTCAAAATCCTTTTGGAAAGAAGCAATTGCACTGGAGATAGGGCAGTGGAGATTCACCAGCAGGTCTTCAGGTGTGGGGAGAGATTGGAGAGGTTGCATTTCCTGCAGCACAGGAAGCTGAAACATGACCTGAGAAAGGTACAGGGAACAATAGAAGGCAGGCATAGACTTCTTTCTTCCCTTTGGAAGTGAAAATGGACCTTAATATTGCATGGTCGTTAGCAAACATCTCTAATTCTCAACTTCTGATGGGCAAGAGGGTGAACAATGGGAGGAGAGAGGATAATGGATGTACAACTGAAGGCGGTTGAACAACTGAAGGAGGTTGAACATTGTGCACTTGATTGACATTAATATCCAGCCTCCCCTTAAATGTACCGATCCTTTTTGCTTCATCATATCACAGGGTAATCAGTTCCTCTTCAAAGTCAAGTTGATTGTCGCGTGCACCAAGGTACAATGAGAAAGTTTTTTTCGCTTGCAATCCAGCTAATCGATCCATGCATGCACCGGCAGTAAAATCACAACAGAGAATTCAGAGTTACAAAGAGGTGTTTGTCAGAAGAGAGCGGAAGCAACATAACGTTACAAGTATGAGGTTCGTTGAGGAGTCTGGCAATGGTATGCAAGAAGCTTCCAGCAAAGAAGATTTCTTTGCAATCCATGTTGGATTTCTTAGTGAGCTTTTTAATATGGTTGCTCTACTTATGCTCTTCCCGATAAGTGAAAACATTTCTTCCATATCCATCCTATCACAGGCCAACATCATTTTAAAAATCTTTCTTCAGTCTCCTCTTGTCAAAAGGCCTGTTCATCCCATCCTGATGTGAATATCCTTATTTTTCTGGTATCATACTTGCAAATCTGCTCTGCACCCTCTCCAATGTTCCCATAATCCTTTTTTTAATATGGAGACTAGAGCCATACGTGCACTGTGTAATCAAACCAAGGTTTCATGCAGATTTGGCATAAATTCCCTAATTCAGATATAAACTCTGATACTTGATATGCTTTTTCTATGACCTTGCTAACCTGTGGCATAATTTTACTTCACTTCAATTTTAATAGCTTTTAAATGTCACTGCAAGTCAGAGATGATTGAAGATTGTTAAAATGGCTCACACATCACAGGTTCCTACAGGAACTGTTCAGCCCAAGACTGCAAGAGGCTGCAGAGAGCTGTGAATACAGTTCAAGCCACCACACAAACAGTCCCCCTCACCCCCATCAATTCTATATTCACACTGTACTCTCTCGAGAAAGCTACCACCGATTAAAAGACCCATCCATTCCAGTCATTGTCTCTTCTCCCCCATTCCATCAGGCAGAAAATACATTGGTCTGTAAACCACCTCCAGATTCAAAGGCACTTTCTTTCCTGTTGTTACCACACTTTTAAATAGACCTCTCATTGTTAAAAAAAAGATGCTCTTGCACTGTTTCATCTGCACTTTTATATAACCATATAACTGTTTACAGCACGGAAACAGCCCATGTCGGCCCTTCGAGTCCGCGCCGGTTCACTTGAACAACTCCACTAGCTCCCCCCTCCCACTCTCCACCATAACCCTCCAACCCCCTCACATCCATGTACACATCCAACCTTGTCTTAAATGACAGAAGGGACCCTGCCACAACTATCTCTTCTGGAAGTTCATTCTATTCTGCCACCACTCTCTGAGTGAAAAAGCCACCTCTAACACTTCTCCTAAAGATTTGCCCCCTTACCCTTAACTTATGACCTCTTGTTCCAATCTCCCCTGCCCTTAGGTGAAAGAATCTATTTACATCGGGCCTATCTATTCTCTTCATAATTTTAAATCAAATCCTCTCTCAGCCGTCTACGTTTCAATGAATAAAGTCCTAGTCTCCTTAATCTTTCTCCATACTTTAGATGCTGTAAGCCAGGAAACATCCTTGTAAATCTTCTCTGCACCCTCTCCACCTTATCTATATCCTTTCTATAATTTGGAGACCAGAACTGAACACAATACTCCAAACCTGGCCCCATGCCTTGCACTTTATCTTTGTAACACTATACCCTTCACCCTCTGACTCATTGTAACACTACACCCTGCATATTTGTTTTATTATTGCATGCCCTACTGTACTTTATGGGTTAACTTGCCTGGATTTTTGCTGTATCTTGGGTTCACATGGCTTAAAACAATTCCATTCATTTCAGGATGATAAAGGAGGTGTTTGGCATACTTTCCTTCATCATTCAGGGCATTAAACACAAGATTTCCCATCTGGAATCTAGTTGGAAGTCGCATCTCCTGTCAATTAAGGTTGGATTCTGCCCACCCATTAGTGCACACCTGACCATTCGCCCCTTTTAATCACCTAGTGAATACTGGGGCTGGACCGTCCAGCTAACTGTACTATGAAGTCCACTATGTGCAGTAGCTCTTCCTCTTTTACTTTTCGGTCCTGAGACGAACCCTGCTCCATTCCAGGTCATGAACAATGCTGGGGGTAAGGTGTGCACTATGCAGGGATCGGAGCTATTAGGTAGCATTGGAGCCGTGCACATGTTAGACAAGGAACTGTGGTTAGCATATTGCAATCCTTAGTTGTTATAACTCTGTACACAGTTGCTGGTATTGGTAGTGTAAAATCTGATGTGACTGGGTTGTACTGTATTTGTATGAGTGTAAGCAGTTGCTAAATTCAGTAGTTTTCAGTCCAATGTGACTGATTATACAGTGTATTGTGATTGACAGCATGAGTGTGTGTTATCCCTGCTGCAATCCCACTACAAGTGTTTTAATAAAGATTCTTCCTGTTTTCAACCCAGCCTGTGCCCAGATTCATTGCTCATTGAACTCACTGAATTTTTCCCTTCCCATGCAACATAAAGTGAATAGTCACAGTCTTTTCCCAAGGATAGGGGAGTCGAAAATTAGAGGTTATATGTTTAAAGTGAGAGAGGAAAGATTCAAAAGGAACTTTTTACACAGAGAGTGGTGGGTATATGGAACAAGCTGCCAGAGCAAGTGGTAGAGGTATGTACAAATGCAGTGTTTAAAATATATTTAAGCAGATACATGGAGAGGAAAGGTTTTGAGATGTGAACCCAGCTCAGGTAGGCAATATGGTCAGCCAGAACATGTTGGGCTGAAGGGGCTGTTTCTGTGCTATTTGTCCGTGAACTACTCTTTGCAGACAATGCCGTTTTAGTTGCCCATTCAGAGCCAGCTCTTCAGCGCTTGACGTCCTGTTTTGCGGAAACTGCCAAAATGTTTGGCCTGGAAGTCAGCCTGAAGAAAACTGAGGTCCTCCATCAGCCAGCTCCCCTCCATGACTACCAGCCCCCCCACATCTCCATCGGGCACACAAAACTCAAACGGTCAACCAGTTTACCTATCTCGGCTGCACCATTTCATCGGATGCAAAGATTGACAACGAGATAGACAACAGACACGCCAAGGCAAATAGCGCCTTTGGAAGACTACACAAAAGAGTCTGGAAAAACAACCAACTGAAAACCTCACAAAGATTAGCGTTTACAGAGCCGTTGTCATACCCTGTTTGGCTCTGAATCATGGGTCCTCTACCGGCATCACCTACGGCTCCTAGAACGCTTCCACCAGGTTTGTCTCCGCTCCATCCTCAACATACATTGGAGCGACTTCATCCCTAACATCGAAGTACTCGAGATGGCAGAGGTCGACAGCATCGAATCCATGCTGCTGAAGATCCAACTGCGCTGGGTAGGTCACGTCTCCAGAATGGGGGTCCATCGCCTTCCCAAGATCGTGTTATATGGCGAGCTCTCCACTGGCCACCGTGACAGAGGTGCACCAAAGAAGAGGTACAAAGACTGCCTAAAGAAATCTCTTGGTGCCTGCCACATTGACCACCGCCAGTGGGCTGATATCACCTCAAACCGTGCATCCTGGCGCCTCACAGTTCGGCAGGCAACAACCTCCTTTGAAGAAGACCGCAGAGCCCACCTCACTGACAAAAGGCAAAGGAGGAAAAACCCAACACCCAACCCCAACCAACCAATTTTCCCCTGCAGCCGCTGCAACCGTGTCTGCCTGTCCTGCATCGGACTTGTCAGTCACCAACGAGCCTGCAGCTGACGTGGACATTTACCCCTCCATAAATCTTCGTCCGCGAAGCCAAGCCAAAGAAAACCTATGACTTTATTAATAGGTGAATGATACCTAAAGCAGGTTTCTAGAATATTCAGTAAAAATCCTACAATTCAGCAGCTTGGTGATTGGATCGGTCTGGATTTTTGGATTTTCCATTTTCTCAGGCAGTACTTTCAAAATACAAAGTTAAGGAGGAATAAAGAAGAGATGAACAGGTAAATGTTGATAGTTTATTCATTAGCAAATACAGCATGTTTCATTTATCAAAACGAGCAGATTTTCAAAAAAAATAAAGTCAACACTTGACAATAATGCAAACAATTTTTTGCTACATAAAAGAGCATGTAATGCTTGAAATTGTTTAAAAATGAACATTGGTAAAGAAAAATACAGTACACAAATGAATTGCTTTGTGATAAGATTTCCTGTACAGTATTAAGCATGGTTGCTTGTGGCTGCTGTGTATCTGTGGCGTTTCCGCTTGCACACAAGCACACAAAACCCTGCTCAATTTAAAATGTTGGAACGTCTGGATTCTCAGGTGGTCCGGATTTCTGGCATTTGGATTTTTGGACTTTTACTGTAGTGATCGCCTGTCTAAAGTCTTGTTTGTGAAGAGATTTGCATTATTTTCTTTCCTCTATATTATAGACAACCTTAGAAATGAGTGTCTAGTCACTTTTCATGTGAATGTTTCATTTGATATCACTGGGAATCCAGGAATTCACATATGAAGGTGAAGGGAACATCATTGCTAGACAATCCCAAATCCTGTCATGAGCTCACTGAAGCCTGATCTGCTGTTCTTTTCAAGGGAGAAAGTAAATCAGAAGGGTTTTTACAAATATATGAATAGCATGAGATAAAATTGGTCCATTAGAGAATCAGAGCGGAGAAATGTGTGCGGAGCCAAATAAGATGAGGGAGATATTAAATGAGTTCTTCTTGTCGGATAAGTGAGGTAAAAGGGGTAAATATGCAATATGTAGGGATTAGGAAAAGGGGGTATTGGAATTTTTGAGGCATATAAAGGTAGATAAGATTTTCCCCAGGACCTTGAGGGAAGTCAGGGAGAAAATAGCGGAGGCTCAAACAGTGATTTTTCAACAGTCACTAGAGGGAGGCATGGTGCCGCAGGATTGGTGTGTTGTAAACATGGTTCCTCTGTTCAAAAAGGGCTCCAGGTGTAGGCCCAGAAATTATCGGCCAGTAAGTTTGACGTCAGTGATTGGTCAACTAATGGCAAGTATTCTTAGAGATAATATGTGTAAGTGTCTAGACAGACAGGGACTGATCAGGGACACCCAACATGGGTTTGTGCGGGGAAGGTCATGTTTGACAAATCTTGTTGAATTCTTTGAGGAGGTGACTCAAGAGATCAATGAGGGTAGAGCAGTAGATGTAGTCTATATGGATTTCAGTAAGCCCTTCGATAAGGTTCCACATGAAAGGTTGGTAAGGAAGGTTCGGGGGGTAGGTATTAATGTTGAGATAGTCAGATGGATTCAATAATGGTTAGAAGATAGACGCCAGAGAGTCATGGTGGATAATTATCTGTCAGGATGGAGGCCGGTGATGAGCGGTGTGCCTCAGGGATTGGTACTGGGTCCCTTGTTGTTTGCCATGTACATTAATGAATTGGATGATGGAGTGGTAAATTAGTTGAGTAAATATGCAGATGATACAAAAATAGGGGGAGTTGTGGATAGTGAAGATTGTTTTTGTGGACTGCAGAAGGATTTGGACTACTTAGATGAGTGGGCTGAAAGATGGCAGATGGAGTTTAATATCGATAAGTGTGAGGTGCTTTATTTTGGGAAAAATAATCAAAATAGGAGATATGCAGTAAAGGGGAGGGCATTGAGGAATGCAGAGGAACAGAGGGATCTTGGAATAATGGTTCATCATTCTTTGAAAGTGGATCCTCATGTAGATAGGGTGGTGAAGAAGGCTTTTGGTATACTGACCTTTATAAATCAAA
Organism: Narcine bancroftii; assembly: GCF_036971445.1. NCBI lineage: Eukaryota > Metazoa > Chordata > Chondrichthyes > Torpediniformes > Narcinidae > Narcine > Narcine bancroftii. The sequence continues at coordinate 475,016,796 of NC_091469.1, read as the reverse complement.
GCATAGTATATAGGAGCTGGGAGGTGATGTTGAGACTATTGAAGACATTGGTGAGGCCAAATTTGGAATACTGTGTGCAGTTCTGGTCTCCAAATTATAGGAAGGAGGGTGCAGTGAAGATTTACTAAAATGTTGCTGAGATTGCAGTATCTAGAATGCAAAGAAAGATTAAATAGACTGGGTCTTTATTCATTGGAACATAGAAAGTTGAGGGGGGATTTGATAGAGGTATTTAAAATTATAAGGGGGGTAGATGGAGTAGATGTGAATAGGCTCTTCCCCTTGAGGGTAGATGAGATTGGAATGAGGGGTCATAAGTTAAAGGGTGAGGGGACAAAAGTTTAGAAATAACATGAGAGGAAACTTCTTCACTCAGAGAGTAGTGGCTGAGTGGAATGACCTTCCAGAAGAGGTGGTTGCAGCAGGGTCAGTTTTGTCATTTAAGAGAAGGTTGGTGGATGGGAGGGGATTGGAGGGTTATGGACAGGGAGTGGGTAGGTGGAACTAGTGGAGTTCTCTTAAATCGGTGTGGACTAGAGGGGCCGAGATTACCTGTTTCCATACTGTAGTTGTTATATGGTTATATTTGGTTATTATTTCTTCCCTTCCACTTGTCCACTCTCCAAATCCCACAGATGGGGTATTGTCATTGAATATAAATAATGGTTGATGGATTTGTGCACATCGATGAATAGCTAATATGGGGATCACGCAGGGAAGTGGATAAGCTGATTTGATTGGTGGGATTCTGCTTTTACCTTAGATTATATATTGTTATCACTTATTCATGGTATAAAGCAATGGGGGGAATCATTGCTTTGCATTCGCAGTCTTTGTCACATTTGGGGCCTGGATCTTAATACAGATGGCTAATACACAAAACTTGTATGTGAATTCTGATGCCCTTCATACTTTGATACGTTAAGTTGAGGGCATTTGTCCTTTGATCTTGCAGATTCTTGGACTATGAGTTCGCCCAATTAAGAGGCTTTCAGTTGATGGGGAGCAGCCTAGGGCAGGCAGCAACCCCAGTTAGTCTCAAACCACGAGCCCAAGGGCATGGAAGGAAATCACACACTTCATAGAGAGGAGTAGGTACATGAGCAGATGAGACAGACTCCCAGCCTTAAGTGTTGGGAGCGAGTTTACTTCACACTGAATCTATCCTCACCTCCCTATATCCGCCAGGTTGTTCAAGGTTGGGAAACATGGCTGACCAAGGTAAATCCAGACTAATTATCATGAATGGACATTAGTTCAATTTCAAGTTCATTTTCACATGGACCAAGATGCAGTGATCAAGGTTATTTTGTGAGTAGACCAGTGGATAATATGATACAGCACAAAACTGAAGAATGCCAGAGAGAACAATTGGTATGGAGAAAAGGCAGCATTATTTTATTATTTTGGGGTTCATTCAGAAGTTTGATAAAGGCAGGAAAGAAGCCATCTTTGAATCTGTAGAATTGTTAAAGGAAGCAAATATTGTGCCAAATTTCCCCAGACATCTGAGGCAGTCGAGGCACTGGTGCACTTTCTTGGTCACTGCATTGACATGGACCAACTAGACTAGGACAGGTTACTGGGGATGTTTACCCCGATGAAAGCTGTGTCCTGGCTTCATCTCAGACTATTGAAGCGGTCCAGGGAGTGTTCCAGAAGCCTATAACCAACTCTTTGGTCTGTTGACATTGAGGAAGTGGTTGTTGTCATTGCAACCAGGTCACAATTTCTCTCTGTCTCTCTTCTGTATTCCTCCTTTTTGTTATTAGAGATCTTTTGCATATGACTGTAGTATCATAGAGATGGAACAGTGTTTGGCAATGCAGCCACAGGTGTGCACAGAGTGTCGTCGAGGACTGAAATGCAACTTGACATTTTTCTGTGCTAAAACTTGGCCCAAAGTTTTTGGCTGAAGAATAAGTTGTCTCACCCAGCTATCAGAATAAATGCCTTCACTCTCAATTTCATTCCTTTGGTTAAATGGCCTGCTATATATTTGTCGGAAATTACTATAAATGAATGCTGAAACTTGAGGCCAGTTTCAAGGTTTTTGTTCAAATAGTTTGGTATATTTTTCAAGTTGCTCAATAAGTTTGAGAAACAGTTGATATATATTTCGCACAAGGATCCTAATGAGAAAATTAGATTGATTGCAGTGTTTTTGTGGTGATACGACCACCAGTCTTCTACAGGGGGCGATCTCTGTACCTGCAGGAAGACCACTTAAGTGGCAGACTCCACATGGCTGGCTGTCAATCAGCTGACCTGAATAGAACACCTAAGGGGCTGACTCCACCTGGCCGGCTGTCAATCATCCGAACTGAATATAAACCTGAGCTGGCTCCTCCTGAGCCAGTCACACGAGGAGACACCAAGGCTTGAACTGGTGTTCAGATTTTTACTGGAATAAAGTCTGTTGTACAGTCTTTTGAGTTTTTTTCTTGCTTGCTGCTACCTCAGCCCGCCACAGTTTTGTCCAAATGAACAAGAAGAGCGGCATGGTTAGCGCAATGCTATTACAGTGAATCCGACCTGGGTTCGAATCTGCTGCCTATATGGTGTTTGTACATGCCCCCTGAATCTGTGTAGTTCATGCCTACATTTCAAAGACGTACAGGGTTTTTAGCAGTGCTGAATGTGAGCCGCAAGGCCCTGTTACCGCACTGTATTTCTAAATTACATTTTTGAAAAATGTAAAAATTAAAGAACAGCACCCCTGCATTAAGATGTCGTAGAATAAGCATCTCAAAGCCAGGTATAGGCCTGACTATGTTAAAAGTGAAAGATTATTAACACACTTTTTCACGTATTTGGAAGAAACAAGTTCTCAATGCATGCAGAATATCAGATACAAAAATGCAATATCATCATAGACCACTGAATGGACCATTGAATCTCAGAAGAATTCTCCCTGTGCCTGCATGAGTTTCCTCCCTCCCTCCAAAAATGTACGGGGTTTGCAGGTCACTGCTTAATGTAGGAATGGTGGAGCTGGCTCGATGGGCTGAATGGCCTACTTCTGATCCTATATCATAGGGTTAAGAGGTGTGCTTGGGAAGGATGGGCTCATGGGCCATGCTGTCTGTCTAAATTTAGAAACAATTTAAAGGTGAGATCCTGTTTTGGATAGGGTGGGGTGGTCGAAGTCTAGAATTCTGCAATAAAGGATTTCCAGTTGGAAGCCACACGTTCCTTATTAGAATCCCAGCTGCATAATTGTGGCTTTGATTGGACATTCCTGTGGCCTTCTGTTTAATTTACCAGTGTGCAGCCCGTCACTAACTGAACAGTGGCCTGGTGTCAATCATTAGTATCTGAGATGCAACGCACACAGCAGAACGTCCAGCCTAGCCCTGTGACTAACTTCATTCATGATTAGAGGAAACATCTCAGGATCCTTCAAGTTATTTGGACATGTGATGGGTATTGAATGATGCCCCCCTTTCAGGTGGGGGTTGATTGAATATGATATTTGATGATCATGGAAGGCAAATACTGATAATGAGTTTTCAGAAATCACAGAATGATATTCAGCCTATCAAATATGTACTAGTTCCATGCAAGACCTATCCCACATGTTGGACCCCCTTCACCCCATATCATTTCCTTTCGTATGCTTATTGGAATTCAATCCAGGTTTACCACCACCCCTGACAGTGCATGCCTGATTCTAACCATTTGCTGGCTAACATAAATTTCTCCCTCTCACTTCTGGAGCACTGAAGGCTAAGGGAGATCTGACAGTAGGTTAGAAAATTATGACAGGCATAATTTTCTAGGCAGTCAAAATCTGGAATGTGCTGGATCGGCTGTCGGAAGTTGTGGTGGAAACAAATCAGAATCAGAATTTATGGCATGAATATGTTTTGGGGCAGTATTTCAGTGTAAATATTCCTATCAATTACATTTCAAATAAATAAATAGTGCAAGAAAATAGGAAAAAGTGAGGTAGTGTCTATGATTTATTGTCCATTCAGAAATCTGATGGCAGAGGGGAAAAAGCTGTTTTTGTACCATTGGTTGTTTGTCTTCAGGCTCCTGTACCTCCTTCCTGATGGTGGCAGTGTGAAGCAGGCATAGCTTGGCTGGTGACAGTCCTTGAGGATAGAGGCTGCTTTATTAAGACACCTCGATGGAGTGAAGACTGATGTCCATGATGGAACTGGCCGAGTTAACAATTTTCTGGAGTTCTTTTCCTGTCCTGTGCATTGGCTCCTCCATACCAGACAGTGATTCAACCAGTCAGAATGCTCTCTGCGGTACACCTGTGAAAATTTTCTAGAGACTTTGGTGATGTACCAAATCTCCTCAAACTCCTCACGAAATATAGCCACGGGAGAGCTTTCTTCACCATTGCAATGACGCATAGGCCCCAGGACAGATCTTCAGAGATGCTGACACCCAGGAATTTGAAGTTCTTGACCCTCTCCACTACTGATCCCTTGATGAGACTGGTTCGTGTTCTCCTGATTTCCTCCTGAAGCCCATAATCGCTTCCTTGGTTCTGCTAACGTTAAGTGCAAGATTGTTGTTGCGACACCACTCAACTAGCTGATCTCTTCCCCTCCTGAACACTTTCCTATTGCCACCTGTAATTCTGTGGATGACTGTGGTTTAATCGGCAAATTTGTAGTTGGCATTTGAATTGTGCCTTGCCACACATTCATAGGAATAGAGTGAGTAGAGCAGTGGGCTAAGCACCCATCCTTGAGATGCACCTGTGTTGATTGTCAGTGAGGAGGAGACATTGTTTCCAGCCCAAACTGATGAATGCTATGGTAGTAGCATTCAAAATGACATATTTCTTTTGATTTGGACAACACATTGGGTGCAAACATGAGGGTCAAAGGATCTGTTCCTGTGCTGTATGATTCGATGTTCTATGTTCTCAAAGGCTTTCAGATAGAAGCATGAATCAGCAGGGAGCAGGTAGAAGAGATTTAGCTGAATTTGGCATCATGTTCCATGAACACATGGTGGACAGACGGGCCGGATCCTGTGCTGCACTGTTCTATATTCTAGAATAGTCCTGGAACAGTTGCCTCACGGACAAATAGCAAATTATTTTCAGAGCACAATGCATTGACTTAAGTACAGGACACGTATAATGTTGATTATCTGGAAGGAATTTCTGGGGATTTGTTCTTCAGCTCAGTAAACATGGTTACATAATCTGGATGGGGTCCATTTTCTGCGTCATTGGTTTTATTTGTGCCCTTAATGCATGATGTCGATTTAAAACATCTCATCTTTCTAATGTCCGATGAGTGTTAAAGCTAAACTAGCTCTTCACCAGTAACCATGAGGCACTAGCAATGCAACTCATCTCCACTCTGGTGCAGAGCCAAGCAGAAAGATGAGGCAAGGTGAAAATCTCCATTTTAGCAACTGGGCGAGAATTTTTAATTTCAGTTTTCTTTTGGATTATACAACGACTTTACAATGTATTACATGCATATTGGCCACTGAGCAAAATAAATGAATAGAATTAATTGGTGAGCCATCAGATGCCAAACAGAAAATGGACATGAGTCTCTCACAAGAAACATTAGCTGCGGAGATTTGTGAGCTTGACATTGTTCACTTGCTCCAACTTGTCTGCCCCTGCCTCCACTTCCTGGGATGCATTGAAAAGTAAATCTCCAACCTCTTGATCAAATCAGTCCCATATTTATGCCACCATAAATTGCAAACATTAAGAGAATCAATAGGTGTTACGTATTAATGATTAAAATCATTAATAATTCAATTAGGTGCCGATAGGAAGGCCACCTTGAAGAAAAATGTACCAGCTTGAGAGAAATCTCGTGCAGAACATGTTCTTTTATCAACCTCCATCAAAAAGGAGAAGTTAATAAATCAAAAAGCTTGAGACAATAAAACAGTGCGTGTAATTTGATTTTGCAGCCAATATTAATACCCCAATATCTCTTCCTGGATGGGAGGAGCTGAAAGATGCTGTGTGGAGGGTGGAAGGGGTCCTCAATAATTTTGCACATCCTCTTCGACAAAGATCCCGGTACATCACATGGATGGGGGTCTGGGGGAAGGGAGACTCCAGCGATCCTCTCTTCCACGCTTAGGGTCCTGTGGATTGACCTTCGATCCATTTCTCTGCAGCAATTGTACTGTGATGCGGCTGGCCAGGACGCTCTCAATAGATCTCCTTTTGAAGGTTCACATGATGGTGGCTGGTAACCTTGCCTGCTTCAGTCTTCTCAGGACGTGCGGTCGCTTTTGCGTCTTCCTGACAAGTGAGGAGATGTTGAGTGTCCACAATAGGTCACGGGTTAAGTGAACTTCAAGGTACTCTCCATTCTCTCTAGTGCAGAGTTATTGATGTGAGGATGGTCATTCCTGGTTCTCATGAAGTCCATGAAAATCTCTTTCATCTTGTCCACATTGAGGGTCAGGTTGTTACTATTGCACCATTTCACAAGATTTTCCACCTCTTCTCTGTAGTGCGAATCCTCATTGTTGCTGATGAGGCCACGCCTGTTGTGTCATCTGCAAATGATGACACTGTCGGAGCCAGATTTGTTGATGCAGTCATGGGTCAGTACTGTGAACAGGAGCGGGCCGAGCACACAGCCCTGACGGGCGCCAGTGCTCGGCTTGACAGTGTTCGACATTCTGCTACCGACCCGGACAGACTGTGGTCATTCGGTTAGGAAGCCCAGACTGAGGAGTGAGGCTAAAAGTAACCTTATTGAGATGTATAAAATTGCAAGGAGAGTGGATAAGATGAATGGTCACATGGGAGAGGGATATGAAACTAGTGACCAGAGATTTAAGGTGAAAGAGGAACTTGAAGGGCACCTTTTTCACTCAGAGGCCGATGGGTATGTAGAACAAGCTGCCAGGGCACTTAAGATATTTAGACAGGTACAGAAACATCCCTGGTATCCAGAATTCAAGCAACTGGCAAAAATAATTTTTTAAAATTGAACTAAATAAGGATAAAATAATAGGTTAAAATTTGTGTTTAAAATCGAATATGTTCTCTGAAGTAACACATAAGGTTTTGTGTGAAGATAAGAGCGGAGTGCCTCGATTGTGCTTTGCTCATAATAGTTGTGTGAATAAAATTGTGAGAAACAATGACGTCACCCAGGATGAAGGGTTGGTTGATGTTGCTCGCCGTTGTTCACCAATTTAATGAGATACACAGGAAGAAGTTCAATATTTCCAGTCTAGCGGTGGAATAATAGGTGCCAGATGTGTCCCAAGTCCAATCTGAACCACTTCCTCTGCCAGGTCAGTAGTCCGACTGAGAGTCCTGATTCCTATCCTTTTGTGGAGCCACATTCTTCTCAATCTCCACTAACTTCCTAATGGTCTCAAACACCAGAGCATTGAGGTAACTCTCTTAAAGTATCTCCTTATCCCTGCTTTGTAAGAATCTCCCCAGTCAGAGGTTTTATCTATAAACCTGGATAGGAGAAGGGTTAATTATACTGGGCAACAATTTTTTTTTTCAGGTTTTCATCCTAAAAAAAATGGAGATGATAATAAACAACTTTAGGATGAACACAAAGGTAATTTCAGATTTGCTGTTTCACATGGGAAGTTGGAGAAACATTAAATTAACTTGTATTCAATTTAGCATCTTTAATCGCACAATTATGTTGACACATTGCATTAGTTCAACTGACCTAAACATGTTTTGCCGCTGATTTTCATTTGTCCTTAGCATCTGATGCCTCTTGCGTCAATGCCTAACAATAGTCAGCCAGCATTGATAGATTCTAGTTGCCCTGATACCACTTCACCATGGTCGCAATGTCCTGGTGAAACCTTTTGCCATGTTCATCACCGACTGCACCAAGATCGGCAGGGAAGAAATCCAAGTGCATATGCAGAAAATGGATTGTCAGTGACATGTTGCACTTCACGGTTTTGTCTGCTTGAAGTACACTTAAAACACATCAAAAAATTACAAAAGTCGGTTATATATAAAAAATGGTACATGATAGGAAAATGTGGAGGGGAGATACCTGCAGTTACGATTATATGTTTTCAAAGAATGTGACTGAGAATAAAGTAAAATACATGAAATGGATCTGAAAAGTTTAGAGTCAATGGGCCAAATGGGATAAGCTCAGGAGGCAACTTGTTCAGCATGTTGTGCAACTCCATATCTCTATCTCCACCACGGTAATTCATATCTCTTATCTACTCCACTGTAATCCACATCTCTATCTCCACCACTGTAATCCATATCTCTATCTACTCCACTGTAATCCACATCTCTATCTCCACCACTGTAATCCATATCTCTATCTACTCCACTGTAATCCACATCTCTATCTCCACCACTGTAATCCATATCTCTATCTCCACCATTGTAATCCAGAGATGATTTGCTACTAAGGCATTGAAGATGACAGCATGTGAGTTGCATTCTGGTCAGTCGAATGAAGTTGTCTTCCTTCATTTAGCATGGCACATTGAATGTCGAGAGAGCGGCCCAAGGGATGGAAGCATTGTGACGAAGCTGTACAATACCAGAAGGGAACCTGACTTCTCAATGAAAATCAGCTGGAACTTGATTTCAAATAGCATCAAAGATGCCCATCAATGCGAGCTGCCAGTCCTGTGGAGGTCTTGGCTATTAAGAACCCACTGCCATCACTGTTCCCCTGGCCTTCTCCGTCCCCCCCACCCCCCGCCCCCAATTCTATTTCTACTCCAGCCTCAGCAAAGTGATTGCCTCCCAGTCACCCACCAGATTCCAGCCAGTGTCTGTGCAGAGAACAGAAGTGTGAAATAGAAACTCTCCCTAGCTGGGACCAGGAAAGCAAGGAGTCTGTCTCCTGAATATGTCTTATTTTTGGAGATACAGCACGATAACAGACCCTTTTAGCATAGAGGAGGAGGAACTTCTTTAGTCAGAGGGTCGAGAATCTGTGGAACTCACTGCCACACAAAGCAGTGGAGGCTAGATCACTGGGAGTATTTAAACAGTATTTACCTCATTAGTAAGGGTATCAAGGGATATGGGGAAAAGGCTAGAAATTGGAACTTGGTGTGAGCATAATTGAGCTTAGTGTAGAGTCACGGCCTGCTTCTGCTCCTTTAACTTGTGCAAACGTGTGTGTGTGTGTGTGTGTGTGTGTGTGTGTGTGTGTGTGTGTGTGTGTGTGTGTGTGTGTGTGTGTGTGTGTGTGTGTGTGTGTGTGTGTGTGTGTGTGTGTGTGTGTGTGTGTGAACATACTAACCCTGTATGTCTTCGGAATGTGGGAGAAAACCCACACAGGCACGTGGAGAACATGCAAACTCTTTCCACTCAGCAGCGGATTTGAACCCGGGTTGCTGGTGCTCGACAGCTTTGTGGTAATCCCTGTGCTAACCTTGCCACCCCAAGTTCTTGAAATAAGCCCCAATCTTGATTCAATAATAAAAAGGCATTTTAAAAAATAATCGAATGAAGGAACTCCAACTCTGGAGGAAAACAAACAAAAAAAAACCAAAGATGATGGAGTTCTGGGCATCAGCAACTACAGGAACCACACATCCATCAGTTTCCCAAAAAAAGGAAGAGCAGCTCATGTTTTCAGACGCTGACTCTGTATTGAGCAACAAGGTGTTCCCCATATGCCTTTCCCTTCTCTTCCTCATACTGACAAAACTGCTGGGTGCTTTGAGGACAATTTAACTTGCAATAAAAAAAAGATTCCAAATTAAAATATATTCGATCTCACCTTAATGCAAATTGGTAGGAAGACGGGCCACTAATCAACGTGGAACATTTAACATTACAATGATATTTCTAAATGAATACACCAACCGTTCTGCCACATTTAAGTGGGCTTTGCTGACATTTTGCGAGCATGAATGATGGCAGGTTAAAGATTCATGACATGATATGCAGATTAGATTTTATCCCCATTTATGTTTAAAACTGACCATCTGGAACCTGAAAGCTAATTTAGTTGATGAATTTGTACAAGTAAATGGTCTTAAGTGAGGAAATCAGATCGGATGCTTTTGGAGAGGCTCTTTATTCCTCTCCCCTTCCACCTTCTTTCATGAATAATGAACTGATTTAAATTTTTGCAAGTCACTATCTCAGACGATCTTTCCTGGACCCAACACACCAATGGCATCATGAAGAAACCACGTCAGCGCCTTGTAGAGCTCGTCGAAAGAACAAAAGACTTGTTGATCCAAACCAAGGCTTTTATTAGCAAAAGACCGGAGCTCTTCACAGGTGGCCGACCAGTCCGGAATGATCCGACCTGGCTAGGGACACAACCCTTTAAGGCCCAGACAATAGGTGTGGCTTAGCTCTCAGCCAATCGCTGTAAGCACAGTCTAGATACAGTAACTATATACACTATGTACATTGGTGATAGATCTGTACTATCACACGCCTCTACTTCCTCGGGTGTTTGCGGAGGTTTAGTATGACACCAGAAACCACGGCAAATTTCTGCTGAGGTGTGGTGGAAAGTGTGCTGACCGGCTGCAGCGGGAACACCAAATACACCCGAGTGTAAAGCCCTTGAAAACCCAAGACTTCACAGGCAAAACCCTCCCCACTACTGAGCACATCCACAGGGAATGCTGCCATTGGAGAGCAGCAGCAATCATCAAGGATTCACACCACTCAGCGCACTCTCTGTTCTCGCTGCTGCCATCAGGAAAGGGGCATAGGTGCTACAAGACTCGCACCCCTAGGTTCAGGAACAGCTGCTACCCTTCCAACATTAGACCCTCAATGGCAAACTCAATCGGAGACTCATTTAAGGACTCTTACTTGGGCACTTTATTATGTTTTTGTTCTCTCTGTAATACACAGTCAGTTTGTTTACATTCCTTTTTTAAATATTTTAAGTTTAAAATCACATAGCGTAACATTAGTTACTACATTTTAATACAGACATAATTTGATTAATCATTTTTATATAAACCTCCCCAACTAATATCCTCTCTCCTCCCTTCCCTGCCTACAAAGAGAGAAAAAGGAGATCGTTATCTAGTGCAATCACTTTTAAAAGTTTAAAACTTTTTGGCTGCAGGAGCGGCGGCATCCATTGAAGCGGACTGAGAGATCAAATTCTAACATCAATAATTTTCAGATATGGGCTTCAAATTTTAGCAAAGAAACAATATTTGTCTCTGTAGTTATATGCAATATTTTCTAAAGGAATACAGGCTTTCATTTCATTATGCCATCTTTTCATCCCTAAAACCGAGTCCGATTTCCATGTAATAGCTAAACACATTTTAGAAACCACCAATGACAAACGCAAAAATTCAATTTGATACATATTCAATTTTATTTTTAAAGCTATCGACTTAATGTCTCCTAGTAAAAACAACGTTGGGTCAAAAGGTAAACTTACTTTCTCTAAAAACAATTTAATTTGCAACCAAAAACTTTTAACCTTAGAATAAGTCCATGTCAAATGAAAAAAAGTACCTACTTCTTGGCCACATCTAAAACATAGATCTGAAGAATTAAGTTGAAAAATTTTCAGTTTATACGGAGTCAAATACAATTGATGTAAAAAATTATACTGCACTAATCTACAACATACATTTATTACCTTAGTCATACTATTTTTACACATATTTCTACAAACATTTTCATCAATCTTTCTATCTAAATCCTTAACTGTTTATAGTTCTTTCTTTGTTTACACAGTGTACAGCTTTTTTTGCACTACCAATTAGTGGTAATTCTGCTGTGCTGGCAATACATCTGAAATCTGAAATTAGAACTCTTAAGTGGGCATGGATACAGGCTATCTGTATGACAGAGATTTTTTCCTCTTCCTTACTTCCTACCTGTTTTTTTTACATCCCAAGCAATTTACATTAGTCTGTTCAAACAAGGAACCTCTTTTTCATAATTCTCCAGTTAAATAATTTATAAGCACAAGAGATCTTTATTGGCATTCTACTTGAAGTACAGGCAGGCAACATTGACATCCACCTCTACAGCATATCCTAGTGCACTTTTCTATCCATGCATGTTTATTATTGATGAAGAGGTTCTTGCTAATAAAAATCTGGTAACCTTGGTGAATAGTTTTTTTTTTACTTTGCCTTTAATCATGTGTGCAATGTGTCCAAAGTCACAAAAGATATACCTGGTGTTCTGCCATGGTTCAGTAGGTAACACTACATTTCTCTTTCCTTAGATTGTGCTGTGTAATCAGAATAATGTCACACAGTACAGTATCCATAGAGCCAGAGAGTTGGACAGCACAGAAACAGCCCCTTTGCCCACAGGTATATGCCGACCAAATTGTCTACCTGAGCTGGTCCCTCTTGCCAACATTTAGCCCATATCCCTCAAAACCTTTCCTATCCTTGGAACAAATTAGAGTACCAAAGGGGTGCTACAAATGACAGTGATTCAGCTTTCAAGGTGAGACATTAAACTGAGGTCTTCCCTGGGTGTACATAAATGTGGAACGAGCTGCCAGCTGAAGTGATGAATGTGGTCTCAATTTTAACATTTAAGAAGAATTTGGACCGGTACATGGATGGGAGCGGTATGGAGAGATATGGACTGGGTGCAGGACAATAACACTAGGGAGAATAATAGTTTGGTGCAGACTAGAAGGGCCAAAGGGCCTGTTTCTATGATCTAATGTTCTATGCTTCTATGACATCACCCTACTTTCCTCAGTATCTGAGCCAATAGATATCCCTCAATTTACTCCGGAGGGAGTAATGACAAAACAATGATCTGATTCTTCCCGGATTGTTGTGAGCAGAGAACATTCCACTGGCCACTTCATCCAACAATAATTACTATATTTCCTACTGTTCTTTTTCTACCCCTTCTCTTTCCACTCACTTTTGTTCTTCTTACTCCAGTCATAGAGTTATAGAACACAGAAAAAGGCCCTTAGGCCCATCATGCCCACACCAACCAAAATGTCCCATCAACATTAGTCTTACTTGTTGGCATCACCTCCATATCCTTCTCTAAACCCATCCTATCCATGTATCCATCCAAATGTTTATTAAACGTTGCAATAGTACCTGCCTCAACAACCTCATCTGGCAGTTCATTCCAAACACACAAATGAAAGTGTTACCTCTCGGGTTCCTGTTAAATCTCTCCCCTTCACTTGAAACCCATGTCCTCTGGTTACTGATTCCCTTATTCTGGGCAAAAGACTTCCTGTGTTCATCTGATCTATCCTTCTACTGATTTTGCACCTCTCGTCCTTCAGTTTTCCAAAGAGTAAAGTCCTAGCCTGCTCAACCGCTCCACTCACCTCAAGGGAAAATATACAGTAACCAATTGATCCACCAATCTGCACATAGTAGGGCACCAGACAGAGAGAGAACCTGAAACTCCATACAGACGGCATTACAGATTCGGTTCAAATCCAGATCTCTGAAACCATGAGGCAGTATCTCTTTCAACTCTGCCACCTTTATCATCTGAAATCCCATATACACAATGTTTCGGATGTGCAAGCCACCTCAAGACCAAGTTCAGCTCACCATCTATTCCATAGTGCCATTCAGTTTATTACACCTCCTTTCCATGTGATGTTCTACAATGCAATGTGGCAGGCGGTATGGTGAATCTATAAACTTGTGACAGTAAACTAAATAAATTTCCATTTTTACCACCATCCGGAGAATGGGTTCCTCTTTAACGAGAAAAATCCAAAATTAAGGATAAAGATGTAAAGAGAGTAATGGAAACACAAAAATGATCAAGTAGCCTCTGTGGAAAGAGAAATAGAGTTAATGTTGCAAGTTGAAGACACTTCCTGTTCTTGCTGAATCCCTTCTGCAAGAGATCAAGAATATTGGGCATTTCATACTTCAGGGTACTGGGAAAGGATTTTTTAGCTTGAAACATTAACTCTATTGTTATTTGTAGTTTTCCATTATTCAGATCCATATCTAAAAGGAGAACGTTCAATTATTTAGTCCCTTCAAACAGCTCTTCATCAGCCATTCGTTTCTCTTGGTGTCACACCAAAGCAGTCATCTCCAATTCATTTAATATCATCTGTATAAGTGAATGACTCTTCACATGAAGTTAATCATATTGACAAGTACAAATATTTCCTCAGAATTGGATCAAATCATTGCAATTCTGTCCCATTCTGCGTCTTCTTAATGTCTTGTCAGCTGGTCATTGTGAGCTCTGTGACATTGCAGACCTTTGCAGAACAGATCTTGAATTAACAATTGGCTCTGCAATTTTCTGATGTCAGAACATCTAACATAGAGTTTGGCAACAATATTTTTGACTCTGCTGGTTTGATAAAATTCAAAGGTTTTTTTAAAAAAAAATCTATCAGTATGTTGGTGTGATGGAGTGGAGGGTGAGCTTTGATGAAGACAAGTTCAAATTTATTATTACCTGACTGTAAATATAGAGTCAGACGAGACCGTGTTTCTCTGGGCAACGGTGCTCACACATACACACACAATACACAGCACATAATAATCACAGATATACATGAAGCTAGAATGTCAAATAAATATATATAAATATTTATTTTGTGATAATTTACTCAGTTACAGGATTCCATTCATCAATCTAATAGCCTGCAGAAAATAGCTAATTCCCAGGCTGACATTCCTGATTTTGATGCTCTAGTACTACCTTCCTGATGGCAGTAGGTCAAAGATACTGTCTGATGGATGGATGGGGTCCTCAATAATCCTTTGAGGCCTATTTAAGCCACACTGTGAAAGGAACAATCAGGGAATACTGAGCAAAACAAACTGCTGGAATCTGTTTTGCATTGAATTGGTAATTAGTGTCATCAATTACATTAGGAACCACAAATAAAATATATTTAATACAGTGCAAGGCATTGGTGGGACCATACTTGGAGTATTGTGCGCAGTTCTGGTCACCCAGCGATAGGAATGATATCATTAAACTGGAAAGGGTACAGAAAAAGCAGGTCAGGGAAGATGGCACAATGGTTTTGGGATAGATGACCAAAAAGAATAATAACTCTGGGATCAAAGGAGTCACCACTAGCTGGATGCACTGAACACGTGGAGAAACATGCAAACTCCTTACTGCCAAAGGGCCTTTTTCTGTGCTCTATAACTCTATGACTGGAGTAAGGTCAAAAGTGAGTGGAATAAAAAAAAGAACAGTAGGAAATATAGTAATAGCCTTGCACTAAGCCCTGCACTAACCGTGCCACCCATAATATAGTGGAAATGGAGGGGAAAAGAAGATAAATGGGAATATTTGAACAGATCTAGCAAGCTCTGGCAAAGCACAATGTGCTTTATCAATGTGTATTCATCACCCAAAAGTTGTGTCATCACGAGAGCACTGCTGGGACCTATGAAATATTTAATTTTTTTTATTTGAGCCCATACAGCATGGTAACAGACTCTTCCGTCCACAAACCTGTGCCTCCCAAATACCCTAATTAACCTAAAATCCCCATGTGTTTTGAAAGGAGGGAGAAAATCAGAACACTCACAGGAAACCCACGCAGACACAGGGAGAGCGTACAATCTATTTTACAGACAGCGCCGGATTCAACCCAGGGTCGATGGTGCTGTAATAGCATTGTGTTAACCGCCCTGCTAACCACGCTGTGCTTAACTTAATACATGTGTGCATGCCTCGTTACTTAACTTAAGAGACTTAACTATGCTCCCAAACTGCATTTATTTCAAAACAAGCATTTAGGACAGATTTTGGGACAGATGATACATCGACTTGGTTGTGTATTTAAATAAGAAAGAGATTACTTCAGAAGGAAGAATTGATGATTGAAGGATCAAAATGCTTTTGAAACTTTCAAATCAAAGCTTTCTGAGACATTAGAGGCTTTGTGTCATCCACTCCTGTTATACTGTGCCAAGTAATCTATGGAAAACAGGCAGTTACAAAGCTCTTGCACCATCATTAATGCTCCTCGCATTCATCCGCCACTTTGTTTCTGAGTGCAAATAAGATGCATGGCTCGAGGAATCTCATGGGAAGTTGCAAGACAGAGAGTTTCACACCTCTCAGTTCTTGCTCAATATTGCTCAAACATTTTCCTGGTAGGCCATGCAACTCACTTGCAGGAACATCCACCTCTGAAACCCTTGCTCCACAGGATCACTTTCTCTTATTAGTCAGTTTAGTCTTAGGAGAAAACCTTGCAGGAAGCATGGTTAGTGTCATTATTACAGCTCTAGATTAGAATCTAGCGCTATCTATATGGAGTTTCTACATTCTCTCTGTGACCTGCGAGGGTTCAAGGGGAAGTATGTACCCCCCCAAAATATAAATGCTAGTACTGCCGGTGTTGCGGACATAGGAAGAGCGGGCAGCAGATACACGATGCTCCTCTGCAGGGTTCTTCTACCCAGTCCAACTATTGACGGCTCTGTTCAGGCTTTAAAGGAGCCATTGGTGTTTAATTTTAAAATCCTGCAGCTGTGGGGTCTGGGTCCAAGATGGCGGCATCTGTGTTGGCAGCGGCCTTGAGAAATTGCATTCTCCAAAGCAGAGGACTAGCGCAGGGCACCAGAAAATAGGGAGAACACCCCCCCACCCGATTTGAGAAGGCAAAGCAATAGAAATGATCCTTCGGGATGGTGACTACAGCAGCAGACTAATGTAGGGGTCTGTGGCTGAAGAACACACAGGCAGCAGGCTGTTGGCAACTCGAGGCAAGCAACCCATGTCGGCAGCTGGCTGCTGGCGACTAGTGGTCAAAGGACTTACTCCAGGCTGGGGTCTGTCTCGAGAATGGCTGGAGGGGTAGCAAGTAATGGAACTGGGATGTGAGAGGGTGCCGAGGTGGGGAGGTGTCACAAAGGGCTTCGGACATGATCAGGAAATGTCGGAGGTTTGGATCTGGAGCTCGGATTACCGATGGTTTGAACCAAAGTCTGTATGGCTGCAGAGTCTAAGGGAGTGCTGGTGACAAATTCATGGACACTCAGTAACTGAAGGGACTCTCTTCTCTTCTCTTTCTCTGACTTTAAGGGGCAAGTCTTTGCCTTTATGTCAGACTAACTGGAATTTTGTGCCATATTACATCTGTTTTTTTTTAATGACATAAAAATAAAACAATCATCGATTTTCTCTGGTTTCTTCCCTCCTCTAGAAACATATGGGGTTTGTAGGTTGATTGGGTGTCATGGGGTGGCCAGAATTGGCTTCTACCATGTTACAAATATTTTGTTTTTAAATTTAGGTCTTCTCAAAATATATACTTGCATATAAAGGATCCAACTGGAGTTATAAAGTAATCTATACGGGTAGGTTGAGGATGTTACAGAGTGAGGCATGAAACCAAGAAGGTAGGACAGTCTGTGCAGTGAGATTCAAATGATGTTCAAAGTTCAAATTTATTGTCAGAGTACATTTATTACCATATAACATATAACCATATAACAGTTTATGGCATGGAAACAGGCCATCTCGGCCCTACAAGTCCATACAATCCCGGGATTCTTTTTCCTGCAGGCCAGGCAGAATTTCTACTTACTGATAACTATAAACTGTACTCAAGAGTAAAGAAATGTATTTCTCATCGTTCCGGAGCATAGCTTTTCCCATGTTTCATTCTTTATCTTTATGTTTAGATCTTGTTCCCATTTTTGTTTGGGTTTACAGCTTGTTTCCTCGTTCTCTTTCAACATGAGGTTACGCATGATACAATATAATTGGTTACACAGACTATACACCACGCCCCAAAAGTTAAATAAATGGGACCCAACAGTATCAGACAGATGTTTTCGTTGCAAGAAGGAAACGGGAACAACAGTACATGCAATTTGGGCATGTGAGAAAGTGGAAAAGTTTTGGGAAGATCTAAACCAGGTATTAAATAAAATCACAAAAAGCAACATACCAAAAAATCCAGAGATCTTTCTTCTAAGTAATATAAGAAGTAAAGAACTTGGACTCGATTTGGATGGAGCACAAAAAAGATTTATTATGATAGCCTTAGCTGTAGCAAAAAAATGTATTATGTCAACCTGGAAATTAGAAGATCGCCTGAGAATACAGCAATGGTACATAGAAATGAATACATGTATTCCATGGAAAAAATAACATATAATTTAAGAAATAATATCACAGTATTCGAACAAATTTGGGAACCGTACATGAAACACAACAGAGAAGCCCTACCGCGGACCTCCACCACCTAAAATGACAGAAGGAGAAGAAGACGAAATGAACTGACCCAGTGTGTAAAAGTAGATGACACAAATTTCTTGTTTATTTTCAGTGTGTGATGACATTGTTTAATGGGTTTAATGTATCATATAGGTTGAATGTTGAGTGGGTGGGGAGGAGGGGGGTGAAGGATGTAGGGAAGGGAGGGGGGAAAAAGAGGAGAAAATGTTTGTGTGTATTTTGGTTACTATGGTTCATAGTGTGAAAAATTTAAAAAAAAATTTTTAAAAGAGTAAAGAAATGTATGCAGTACAGGCTCTACAAAGCAAGAAATGTAAACAAACTGTGCCAATATAGAAATATTAAATAATAAATAATGAGCAAAGTATCCTTAAATGAGTCTCTGAGTGAGTCTGTTGATTAGGAGTCTGATGGTTGAGGGGTAGCAACTATACCTCCTTTCTGGTGGTAACCACAAGAACCAAGCATGTCCGGATAATGTGGATCCTTCATGATTGCTGCTGTTCTCCAATGCCAGCGTCCCATATCTTCTCAAGGGTGTGGAGAGTTTCGGTGTCCCCGTACCAGGATGTGGTGGAGCTTGTCAGCACAATTTCCATTACACATCTCTTGAAGTTTGCTAAGGTTTTCATTCTGTGAAAGGGCTAGATGGATTGGAATTTGTAAAACGTGTACAAGATAGTTTTATACAGCAATACATTGGGGAATCAGATAGGTCAGGTGACAGAGGTATGTGTTGAGGACCACTATGGTCCAGTGATCATAGTGCCGTTAGCTTTAATGTAATTATGGAAAGGGATAAGTCAGGACCTAAGATTGAGGTTTCCCAGTGGGGAAAAGCTAGGTTTGAGGAGATGAGAAAAGATTTACGAGGAGTGCATTGGGACAGTTTGTTTTATGGACAGGATGTAGTTGAGAAATGGAGGTCTTTTAAAGGTGAGATTTTAAGGGTCCAACATCTTTATGTTCCTGTCAGGATAAAAAGCAGAGTCAAAAGTTTGAGAGATCATTGGTTTTTCAAGGGATATTGGAAATTTGGTTTGGAAAAAGGAGACCTACAATAAATATAAGAAGCAAGGAATAAAGGAGATCCATGAAGAATACATTGAATGTAAAAAGTATCTTAAGAAAGAAATTAGAAAAGCTAAAACAAGGTACGAGGTGGCTATAGCAAACAGGATGAAAATAAATCCAAAAGATCGCTATAAATATGTTAATAGCAAAAGGAGAGTGAGGGATAAAATTGGTCCCTGAGAGAATCAGAGTGGACAACTGTGTGTGGAGCCAAAAGACATGGGGGATATCCTGAACAATTTATTTTCTTCGGTATTCACTAAGGAGAAAGATGTTGAATTGTTCAGAGTAAAGAAGCAAAGAGGGTAATTATGGAGACTCAAGAGAAACTTGTCCGTGAACTACTCTTTGCAGATGATGCCGCTTTAGTTGCCCATTCAGAGCCAGCTCTTCAGCGCTTGACGTCCTGCTTTGCGGAAACTGCCAAAATGTTTGGCCTGGAAGTCAGCCTGAAGAAAACTGAGGTCCTCCATCAGCCAGCTCCCCACCATGACTACCAGCCCCCCCACATCTCCATCGGGCACACAAAACTCAAAACGGTCAACCAGTTTACCTATCTCGGCTGCACCATTTCATCAGATGCAAGGATCGACAATGAGATAGACAACAGACTCGCCAAGGCAAATAGCGCCTTTGGAAGACTACACAAAAGAGTCTGGAAAAACAACCAACTGAAAAACCTCACAAAGATAAGCGTATACAGAGCCGTTGTCATACCCACACTCCTGTTCGGCTCCGAATCATGGGTCCTCTACCGGCACCACCTACGGCTCCTAGAACGCTTCCACCAGCGTTGTCTCCGCTCCATCCTCAACATCCATTGGAGCGCTCACACCCCTAACGTCGAGGTACTCGAGATGGCAGAGGTCGACAGCATCGAGTCCACGCTGCTGAAGATCCAGCTGCGCTGGATGGGTCACGTCTCCAGAATGGAGGACCATCGCCTTCCCAAGATCGTATTATATGGCGAGCTCTCCACTGGCCACCATGACAGAGGTGCACCAAAGAAAAGGTACAAGGACTGCCTAAAGAAATCTCTTGGTGCCTGCCACATTGACCACCGCCAGTGGGCTGATAACGCCTCAAACCGTGCATCTTGGCGCCTCACAGTTTGGCGGGCAGCAGCCTCCTTTGAAGAAGACCGCAGAGCCTACCTCACTGACAAAAGGCAAAGGAGGAAAAACCCAACACCCAACCCCAACCAACCAATTTTCCCTTGCAACCGCTGCAATCGTGTCTGCCTGTCCCGCATCGGACTGGTCAGCCACAAACGAGCCTGCAGCTGACGTGGACTTTTTACCCCCTCCATAAATCTTCGTCCGCGAAGCCAAGCCAAAGAAAAGAGTGTTTAAGAAAGCCCATTCAGAGCCAGCTCTTCAGCGCTTGACGTCCTGCTTTGCGGAAACTGCCAAAATGTTTGGCCTGGAAGTCAGCCTGAAGAAAACTGAGGTCCTCCATCAGCCAGCTCCCCACCATGACTACCAGCCCCCCCACATCTCCATCGGGCACACAAAACTCAAAACGGTCAACCAGTTTACCTATCTCGGCTGCACCATTTTATCAGATGCAAGGACTGACAATGAGATAGACAACAGACTCGCCAAGGCAAATAGCGCCTTTGGAAGACTACACAAAAGAGTCTGGAAAAACAACCAACTGAAAAACCTCACAAAGATAAGCGTATACAGAGCCGTTGTCATACCCACACTCCTGTTCGGCTCCGAATCATGGGTCCTCTACCGGCACCACCTACGGCTCCTAGAACGCTTCCACCAGCGTTGTCTCCGCTCCATCCTCAACATCCATTGGAGCGCTTTCATCCCTAACGTCGAAGTACTCGAGATGGCAGAGGTCGACAGCATCGAGTCCACGCTGCTGAAGATCCAGCTGCGCTGGGTGGGTCACGTCTCCAGAATGGAGGACCATCGCCTTCCCAAGATCGTGTTATATGGCGAGCTCTCCACTGGCCACCGTGACAGAGGTGCACCAAAGAAAAGGTACAAGGACTGCCTAAAGAAATCTCTTGGTGCCTGCCACATTGACCACCGCCAGTGGGCTGATAACGCCTCAAACCGTGCATCTTGGCACCTCACAGTTTGGCGGGCAGCAACCTCCTTTGAAGAAGACCGCAGAGCCCACCTCACTGACAAAAGGCAAAGGAGGAAAAACCCAACACCCAACCCCAACCAACCAATTCTCCCCTGCAACCGCTGCAACCGTGTCTGCCTGTCCCGCATCGGACTTGTCAGCCACAAACGAGCCTGCAGCTGACGTGGACTTTTACCCCCTCCATAAATCTTCATCCGCGAAGCCAAGCCAAAGAAGAAAGAAGAAGTGTTTAAGAAAGAGGAAGTACTTTAGCTTTTGAAACATAAAGGTGGATAAGTCTCCAGGTCCTGACAGGATTTTCCTCAGGCCCTTGAGAGAAGTTAGTGAAGAAATAGCAGCAGTGATTTTTCAAGTGACATTAGAGGTGGGTATAGTGACGGAGGATTGCACTTGGTTCCTCTGTTTAAAAAGGGTTCGAGGGTCAAGCCTAACAATTATAAGCCTGTAAGTTTGACGTCTGTGATAGGTAAGTTAATGGAAAGTGTTCCTAGAGATAATATATATAAGTATCTGGAGAGACAGTGTCTGAACAGGAACACTCAACACGGGTTTGTGCATGGAAGGTCATGTTTGACCAATCTTATTGAATTATTTTGAAGAGGTGACGAGGAATGTTGATGAGGGTAGAGCAGCAAATGTGGTCGATAAGGTTCTGCATGGAAGGTTAGTTAGGAAGGTTCAGGCACTAGGTATTAATTTTAAGATAGTCAAATAGATTCAACAGTGGCTGGAAGGGAGGTGCCAGAGATTCATAGTGGATAACTATTTGTCAGGCTGGAGGTTGGTGACATGTGGTGTGCCTCAGGGTTCTGTTTTGGGTCCCTTGCTGTTTGCCATTTATATTAATGATCTGGATGATGGGGTGATAAATTGGATTAGTAAATATGCAGATGATACTAAAATAGGTGGAATTGTGGATAATGAAGAAGGTTTTCAAAGATTGCAAAAGGATTTAGATGCTCAGAAGAGAGGGCTGAAAGATGGCATATGGAGTTTAATGCTGAGAAGTTTGAAGTTCTTCATTTTGGAAGGAATAATCAAAACAGGACGTACGTAGTAAATGGGAGGGAATTGAGGAATGCAGAAAGATCCAGGAATAATGGTTCATCATTCCCTGAAGGTGGAATCTCATGTGGATAGGGTGATGAAGAAGGCTTTTGGTATGCTGGTCTTTATAAATTAAAGCATAGAATACAGGAGTTGGGAAGTGATGTTGAGACTGTTCAAGCCTTTGGCGAGGCCAAATTTGGAATACTGTGTGCAGTTCTGGTCACTGAATTATAGGAAGGATATCAACAAGGTAGAGAGAGTTCAGAGAAGATTTACAAAAATGTTATCTGGGTTTTAGAATCTAGATTACAAAGAAAGATTGAGCACATTAGTCTTTATTCCTTGGAGCATAGAAGGTTGAGGGGGGATTTGATAGAGGTATTTAAGGTTATGGAGGGATAGATAGAATTGATGTATAGGCTTTTTGACTTGAGGATAGGAGAGATAGAAACAGGAAGTCATGGGTTAAGGGGCAAAAGTTCAGAAGTAACATGAGAGGGGAATTCTTTACTCAGAGAGTGGTGGCTGAGTGGAATGAGCTTCCAGGAGAAATAGTGATGGCAGGGTCCATTTTGTCATTTAAGGAAAAAGTAGTTAGGGATATGGATGGGAGGGGAATGGAGTGTTATGGGCAAGGTACAGGTAGGTAGGACTAGAGGAGAGTACTTGGTTCGATGTGGACTAGAAGGCCTGTTTCCATGATGTAATTATTATATGGTTATATATACCGAACCTATGAAAACTCCTGAGGATCTCCAGGCGTTGACGTGCTTTCTTCATGATGGCATTGATATGATGGGGCAAGTAAAGTTCTTCTGATATTGTGACCTCCCCCCCGCAGGAAGATAGGTTATTTTGTTTCTCTTTTCAACCATTTATTTTGATAATTATCATCCAGAAGCTGAGAATGCCGAATAAATAGTATTTCTGCTTTCATGATTTAATGTCTTCACTTTCCTTTTAAGACTCTCGCCATCCTCTAAAATCCATGGACCTTCGGCAATGCTTGCCTTCAGTTGAGTTTTAGAGATGCCATGGCCCTGTTTATTGCTTGGACAACATTTCCACTGCATTAGCATTCTGTCCTAATCTTTCATAACTGAATGATGAATGTAAAATATTGTGAATATCTGAAACAGAAACACAAGGCAATGGAAGTACTCAAGATCCAATGGGATCATTGGAAAAATAGAATGAATGTTTCATATATTAGATTTTGAAGAGCTTAGATAAGGTGGACAACCAGGACCTTTTTTTCCTGGGTGACAGAGAACATCTGCTTAAGTGAGAAAAGGAAAGTTTCGGGGAGATGTCAAAGATAATTAGTTTACACAGAGAGTAGTTGGTGGTAGAGATGGTGAAATAAGGACCTTCAAAAGAGTCTGAGATAGCCTAGAAAATTTGCTACAGATGTGGGGTGGAATGTGTGCTGATTGACTGCATCACAGTCTGGTGTGGGGACACCAATACCCCTAAGCGTAAAGCTCTGCCAAAGGTAGTGGACACAGCCCAGGTCATCACAGGCAAAATCCTCCCCATTATTGAGAGTATCTGCAGGGAATGGTGCTGTCGGAGGGCAGCAGCAATCATCAAGGACCATAAGACTCCTCAACAACAAGTTCAATCAGGGACTCTTTGAGGAGTCTAACTTTTGCACTTTAGTATTTTTCTCCCCCTATTGCAAAGTCAGTTTATTTACATTTCTTTTTGTGTTTACATGCATATGTGTGTCCAATTTTTTTTTGCACTGACAAAAAGTGGTAATTCTACCTCCCCTGCAGGAAAAAAACAATTTCACGGTTGTATGTAATGTCATATATGTACTCTGACAATAAATCTGAGTTAGGCACATGGATGTAAGAAAAATAAAAAGGGTTCAGGGTGTGGAGTAGCTCAACCTTGTGAGCCGAAGGTCCTGTTCTGTGCAGTTATTCTATATGTATTATCAGAACTCAATTCATGTACAATTCTTTAAATAACTTTACTTTACTTCTTCAACTTTACCTCATCACAGAGAAAGAGTGGAAGCTTCAGAAATGATATAGACAAGATCCAGGTTGCCACCTGGATTAAAAGGTATGAGGTCGTGAGGAGGTTGTACGATCTTGGGTTGTTTTCTTTGGAGCACCAGAGGTTACGAGGGGACCTGATTGAAGTTCATAACATTACGAGAGGCATTGATAGGTAGACAGTCAGACTCTTTTCCCCAAGCAAAGCTGTCACACACAAGAGAAGATGTATTGAAAATGTGGGGGTGGGGGGTGTTTTAATAATGTGCAGGGCAGGTTTTAATAAAGAGAGAGATGCCTGGAAGGTGATGCCAGGAGTAGTGGTGGAAGCAGATACAATAGTGGCATTTAAGAGGAATTTAGAAAGACATAAAAATGCAGAGATTGCAGAGATATTGATCATATGCTGTGAGCAGAGATTTAGTTTAATTTGGCAGGATGTTGGGTGCAGATATTCAGGGCTGGAAAGACTGTTCCTGCGCTGCTCTATCAAGGCTGAGTTGCTTCCGGTCTGCTTTCGTGGGTCTCATTGTAGGAGACACAGACTCTTCCACAGTTGGGACAAAAGTGGTCAATGGGACGCGAGAGTGGGTAATTTGTGAGGTGGTGCTCTCCTAATGTGAGGCTTCTGTATTCTCCTGATGCATGTGCTTCAGGTGCTCAATGCCATCCCCATTGCCACAACTCCATTTGCAGTACCACTGGGTCAGTGGGGATGATGTATTTCTTCAAGGAAGCCTTCATCACCTCTTTGAATTGTTTCCTGCTGCTCTCCACCTACTGATCTCTTTCTTTGACAGAATTCAGAATAGACGGGCGAGCCCATTTCAGACAAATGAGAGCAATGTTAGTCTGGGAGAGGCCACTGACATTGATTGCAATGAATATGAACAATTTTTGAAGGTATTTCAAAAGCTGTCTCCGCAAAATTGTTCATATTTACTACAGCCAATATCGGTGGCCTCTCCCAAAGCAACATTGCACTCATTGTCTTTGAGGCACCTGTTCTTGGAAATCTAGGTCTCCAAGCCATATCAGAGAACAGGGATCATCACCACCCAGTCAACTATAAATTTAATGCAGGCCTTCAAGTACTCTTCCTCAATCATCTGAACATTACGTTGATGGTGAATTTTGTCATTGATGTTTGGCTTTGCTGAGAAGTGACTTCTGAAATATTGGGAACAATCCACCAGATCTCCCATTCTGCAACAGTGTCCACTTCAAATGGACTTCATTGCCTGAAAGTTGCACATCTTATTCCCATGACACGAGAAGGGTGAATCCCAGAATGAAGGGGTTGGTGTCCTGAGGGAAGGTTGCACAGACCTATCCTTGTCACAGAGTC
Source organism: Narcine bancroftii (assembly GCF_036971445.1). NCBI lineage: Eukaryota > Metazoa > Chordata > Chondrichthyes > Torpediniformes > Narcinidae > Narcine > Narcine bancroftii. The sequence continues at coordinate 474,991,091 of NC_091469.1, read as the reverse complement.
ATACATCTGGGAAGCAGGCTCTTCAGCCCATTGAGCCCATTCTGGCTATTAAACACCCATTTACACTAATGCTGTGCTCATTAAATTTTATTCTCATCAGTTTCACCATAACTCCCCTAAGATCCTTCCACACATTAGGGACAATTTACAGTGGCCAATTGACCAACCAACCCGCACATTTTTGCAAAAACCAAGCAGTCGCAGGGAGAAAGTGCAAACTCCACACAGTCAGCACCTGAGGTTGGGTGGCTTCACCAATGCATCTAATTTAGCTCTGAGAACCCCAAGGGACCTTTGCAGGAGAGCCAATTATCTTGCAGGAGAATCTCAAACTAAGAATCGCTGTTTAAAAATGAAAGGTGCCCGAGGTAAGGCAAGACCTTTTTTTGAATTCGTCGTGAGCTTGCTTTTTTGAAGTGCAGTGGAAGCAAAGACTTTGAACTGTTTTAGGGCAGACCAGGGAGAGATACTTGATAAGCAAGGGTGTAAAAGGGAAACACCATCTTCTAGAGGAATTCCCCAGTAAAGCAGCATCAGTGAAAGGAAAAGAATGGTCAGCGTTTCAAGCCAACACCACTTATCGAGAAGTATAAGGTTAATAATCAGATCAATGATCGAATGGTGGAACCGCCTCAGTATTTAATGCTGCCTGGGCATTTGTTCAAATGCTTTCTGTATTGAAATTACCTTCCAGGCAATGACTTTAGATCAATAGACTATGGCCAACATTGCAATATGCAACTTGGGAACCCTGGGAGCACTGTTGGCACAAAGTCAAGTTTCAGCATCTTGAAGTGCAACCAAAAGGCCTGTTTTGTGTCCCATCAATCTGAGCACTAATGCGATATACAAGAAACAACCTGCTGGCAGAATTTAGCAGATCAAGTGACATCAATGGGAAAGGCACAAATAAAGTAGGCATCCAGCACCTTTTTTCCAGGGCAGGAATACCAAACACCAGAAGACATTTGTACACAGTAAAGGGAGAAAAGTTTAGGGGAGACATCAGGGGTAAGTTTTTTTACACAGAGAATTGTGGGGGCCTGGAATGCCTTGCCACTGCTGGTAGTGGAGGCTGAAACAATAGGGGCATTTAAGAGACCCTCAGACAGGCACATGGATGTAAGAAAAATAGAAGGTTATGAGATAGGGAGGGATTAGTTATTTTTTGGTAGGTTTATATAGGTCAGCGCAACATTTGTGAGCCAAAGGGCCTGTACTGTGCTGGAATGTTCTATGTCGGTGTTTACGCTGGAATCCTTCGTCGGGACTGAGAGTGTAGGCAGTAGACAAGCTATTTCCCTTTTGTACTCTCAATCGTGAAGTAGCGTTCCAGCCCAGCAGGTCAACCATCCTAGTTTTCCCACTGAGGCTGCCTTCCTCCAGCAGATTGTTTTCTTTTGGTCCAGATTCCAGCCTCTGCCGTGCCGTACACACCTCCGATCTGTATCACCGTCATTTTCACTTCTGAGTGCCCTTATCCCCAAGAGGGATTTTTTGTGCATCATTGGGTTGAAATTATATCTTATCTCATTGCTAAAGGACTACTATGGAATCATCTGAACAACCTTGGCACAGTGGAATAAAATAAGTCATTCGTACAGATAAAATCACTTTTGTTCTCACTTCTTGCATATTTTATACATTGGTTTAATGCTCGGTGCTTACTTGGTGTGTTGTCTGGAGACTACACGAAAGAAAAATATCGCAGCATTCTTTGGCTTGGCTTCGCGGACGAAGATTTATGGAGAGGGTAAAAAGTCCACGTCAGCTGCAGGCTCGTTTGTGGCTGACAAGTCCGATGCGGGACAGGCAGACACGGTTGCAGCGGTTGCAGGGGAAAATTGGTTGGTTGGGGTTGGGTGTTGGGTTTTTCCTCCTTTGCCTTTTGTCAGTGAGGTGGGCTCTGCGGTCTTCTTCAAAGGAGGTTGCTGCCCGCCAAACTGTGAGGTGCCAAGATGCACGGTTTGAGGCGTTATCAGCCCACTGGCGGTGGTCAATGTGGCAGGCACCAAGAGATTTCTTTAGGCAGTCCTTGTACCTTTTCTTTGGTGCACCTCTGTCACGGTGGCCAGTGGAGAGCTCGCCATATAACACGATCTTGGGAAGGCGATGGTCCTCCATTCTGGAGACGTGACCCATCCAGCGCAGCTGGATCTTCAGCAGCATGGACTCGATGCTGTCGACCTCTGCCATCTCGAGTACTTCGACGTTAGGGATGAAAGCGCTCCAATGGATGTTGAGGATGGAGCGGAGACAACGCTGGTGGAAGCGTTCTAGGAGCCGTAGGTGGTGCCGGTAGAGGACCCATGATTCGGAGCCGAACAGGAGTGTGGGTATGACAACGGCTCTGTATACGCTTATCTTTGTGAGGTTTTTCAGTTGGTTGTTTTTCCAGACTCTTTTGTGTAGTCTTCCAAAGGCGCTATTTGCCTTGGCGAGTCTGTTGTCTATCTCATTGTCGATCCTTGCATCTGATGAAATGGTGCAGCCGAGATAGGTAAACTGGTTGACCGTTTTGAGTTTTGTGTGCCCGATGGAGATGTGGGGGGGCTGGTAGTCATGGTGGGGAGCTGGCTGATGGAGGACCTCAGTTTTCTTCAGGCTGACTTCCAGGCCAAACATTTTGGCAGTTTCCGCAAAGCAGGACGTCAAGCGCTGAAGAGCTGGCTCTGAATGGGCAACTAAAGCGGCATCGTCTGCAAAGAGTAGTTCACGGACAAGTTTCTCTTGTGTCTTGGTGTGAGCTTGCAGGCGCCTCAGATTGAAGAGACTGCCATCCGTGCGGTACCGGATGTAAACAGCGTCTTCATTGTTGGGGTCTTTCATGGCTTGGTTCAGCATCATGCTGAAGAAGATTGAAAAGAGGGTTGGTGCGAGAACACAGCCTTGCTTCACGCCATTGTTAATGGGGAAGGGTTCAGAGAGCTCATTGCTGCATCTGACCCGACCTTGTTGGTTTTCGTGCAGTTGGATAATCATGTTGTGGAACTTTGGGGGACATCCGATGCGCTCTAGTATTTGCCAAAGCCCTTTCCTGCTCACGGTGTCGAAGGCTTTGGTGAGGTCAACAAAGGTGATGTAGAGTCCTTTGTTTTGTTCTCTGCACTTTTCTTGGAGCTGTCTGAGGGCATTAATATCATGCATATTCCCTAAATTGGCCTTTTTTGCCACAGTGCCCACACTTCATATAAATCTCATTGGCTGTTCTCTTTATTTGGACATTCCAAAAATGATGTGAAATGTACATTGCAAATATATTTCTTTCCATTTTTTTCTTTCAGGATCTCCTGCTAATGTACCCATAATTCACAAAGAATATGATTTACAAGTACAATTGGGTTTGTCAAATGCATTAAATTTATTTTTAATTAATGTAGGCATACAGCACAGTAACAGGCCATTTTGGCCCATGAGTCCACGCCACCCAATTTACCCCCCATTAACCTTCACCCCGGTACGGTTTGAATGGTGGGAGGAAACTAGAGCCCCCAGGTAAAACCCACGCAGACACAGAGAGAACATACAGACTCCTTACAGACACCGCGAGATTCAAACCCCAGTCCAGTCCCGATCACTAGCGCTCTGAAGGCATTGCTCTAACCGTTACACCAACTGCGCCGCTGTGGCCGGTTGTCTCCCAATTTCTGCAAGTAGAGAGAAGATGATTAGCTATGGCAAGAATTGTGTCATAGTTTAAGGCAGCCATTCTCTGGGGGCCACAGCACATTCAAGGGGAGCCACGGACTGAAATCATAAAATAGTTTTTTTTGTTTTTTATGTAGTCAGTAGGAGAGAAGTGTGGAAGAAGCAAAAACTTGACTGCTTCACAAAGAACTGGGCCCATAAACTTGGCCAGTCTTAAGGGGGCCACAGCCAAAAAAAAGGTTGAGAATGGCTGGTGTACGGGAAACATGCAGATGACTGCACCAGAGTTCCATAGGGTCAAGGGAAATCTCTTAACTTTAACCCATAGACTGAAGGAACATCGAGGTGGCGAGCCCTGACAGAAAAGCCAGCATAAATGAGTGAAACTATGGGTGTCAGCCCCTTGTAGCCACCAATGGCTTAGAAATATTTTTGATAAATTTATGTTTGAATCTATCCATAATCCTGATGATCTGGACTCCAAATTTAAGTGCCTCTCGATGGGTAATAGATACAGAATGAAAACTTTCTGTCTGACAGAATACATAGAGTTGGAGTAAATGGGATCTTCTCAGACTGGAAGGAGATAACTGGAGGAGTGCAGCAGGGATCGGTCCTTGGCCCTCAATGGGCCACTGCCCACCTGAATGTCCTGGACGAAGGGCCAGTGTGTACAGTTTCCCAATTTGTTGATGATACAAAAATAGGTGGAAGTCCACATTGTGACTGAGCCACAAGACACAGATAGATTCAGTAACTGAGTAAAACACTGACAAATAGAGCTGAATGTGTGGAAATAATGCTCATGCACTTGAGTCAGAGAAATCCAAAGGCAGATTACACTGAACAACATATTTTCTCAAAAGGTTTCCTTCCTGAAAAAAAATGGGGAATATAATAAACTTCAAGCTGAACACCAAGATCATTTCAGATTTGCTGATTCACACAGGAAGTTAGAGAAACATTAAATTAATTTTTATTGAATTTAGCCTGTTTAATTGCATAACGATGCTGACCCATTGCATCAGTTCAACTGATCTAAAAATGTTTTTCCTCTGATTTTCATTTGTACTCAACATCTGATGCCTCTCATGTCAGTGTCCAACAATAGTCGGGCAGCATGATGGATTTCATTTGCCCTGATACCGCTTTTCCGTGGTCGCAATGCCCTGGTGAAACCTTTCGCCATGTTCGGCACCAAGATCAGCAGGGAAGGAGTCCAAGTGCAAATGCAGAAAATGGATTTTTCATCGTGGTTTTGTCTGCTTGAAGCATGTTGTCTATTATCAACAATAATAATTATTATTTAACTGGAGAGAGTTTGCAGTGAGTGAAATACAGATGAAACTAGGCATATTAGTGCATTAATCATTAAAATCTAGCAGGGTTAAAAGACTAGAGCACATTGGTCGAAGGCGAGCGGTGGAAAGTTTAGGGGAAATGTCAGAGATACGTTTTTTCCTTCAGAGCCTGGAATTCTTTGCTGGCAATTGTGGTGGAAGCTGGTACAATGGAGACATTCAAAAGACTCTAAGATATGCACATGGATATAAAGAAAGTAGAGAGTCATGGTTATGAGGTAGGGAGGGATTAGGTTTACAGTGTTGTGGGAAGAAGGGCCTCTACTGTGCTGTAATGTTATATGCTCCATGGCATTCAAAGTGGTTAAGCATCTAGTAAACAGCTTCAAAGTGTTGGCAGTTTACAAACAAAGACGTTTTGTTGCAATTGTGCTGGGTGCTGATGAGACCTTATCTGGAATATTGGGTTCCATTTTGCGCTCACTCCCTACAAAAAAAAACAGAATTAAGACAGTACAAAATAGATTCACTAATCTTTTCCTGGAATGAGAGACTAAATAGTTTAGGTTTGGAGTTTTGAAGAATAAGAAGTGACCTTATTCAAACATGTGTGATCCTAAGGGGGCTTGGCTGGGTAAATGTTGGGATGTTTTCATTAATGGAAGTCAGTGGCGGATTACCCATTAGGCTGAGTAGGCTGAAGCCTAGGGGCCTGGAAGGTGAGCGGGCCTTTCCTTGATTTGATTGATTGCCCAACAGACCAATGAAGCACTGGCATCTGCACGGAGGGCATGATGTTCGGCAAATGAAAGACGACGTTGGGGGGTGTGGGGGAGGTAACATCATGTAGCTGATGACGTGAATAGAGATCGGTAGTAAATGTTGCCTTGAGAATAAACGCCATAGTCACAGTAGCCATGGAGATTGTTACCCATCAACACTTCAGGCCCGTAATGTGAGTAAAGGTAAAGGTTCCATTATTGTCACATAAATACATTTAGAATGTAGCATACATTAACTTCTTTAGCTTTGTCCACTGCAATGAGGTCCTAGCAAGGAGCGAACTCGCAGCCCTGATTCACAAGACCAGTGCTCTAATCACTGAGTACTGCCACACCATCAGAATCAGGCCACAGCCTGTGTGCAGGGATAGTGGCAGTCTCCGTGGTCCCTTGAGAGCCATGTTCCACCCCATTCTGTGTTTACCACATACACACGGTATGCTTGAGCAGTAGTATGTTGAGGGGAGGGTGCCAAGTGCTCAGGTGTGCGCTTGTAGGTCAACTGCCGTGGGGATATTCTCAATCTGGTGTCGGAAGTTCTGGTCACTAAAGTTCCCCAAGCCCGAGTTCCAACTCCAAACCCTCTTCTCAGCCTACACTGGAGCTCCTGACACCCGACTCTGAACCCTTCCCTGTCCTCTGTTGGAGCCAGGGTTGAGTAGGGAGTGCGCTGAAGGATGTGTTTGAGCGTGGGCTGAAGAATGTGTTTGAATGTGGGGTTCGGCATCTTCCTGGATTTCTCTCACCAGGTGCTCGGCACCAAGAGGCACCTTTTCTCTGAAGGTAAGAGAGGGTGCTTGCAGGGACGGTGACAGCTACTCAATACCTTTAACTTTGGCCGCTCTACTCCAGCTCACTGCTTTCATTCAGCAAATGCTGGCCTTTAAAGAAGGCAGAGAGTTTTTTAATTGAAATGACTGTTGTGTTTTTTAAGATGTTGATTATTTTCCAATACCTCAATATATCCAGCACAACATTGGGTATGACTATTTTAGGGTTCTACTGTAGCTGAGTTTCCCCTGCTTTGCATTTTTACTTCAATCATGGTGTCTGCAGACTTTTTGTGTTTTACTACTGAATGTTCCTGATGTTGGGCAAGTCTAGGACGGGGTCACAGTCTAAGGATGGTCTAAGGCCAATTAGGACTGAGATTAGGAGAAGCCACTTCATTCAGAATGGTGAGCTTGTAGAGCTCCCTACCACAGAATGCTGTTGAGGCCATTTCGTTATATATATTTAAAGTGAGTTGGATGTGACCCGATTGGCTAAAGGGATCAAAGGGAATGGAGAGAAAGCAGGGATAGGGTACTAAAGACATGTGATCAGCCATAATCATATTGAATGGTGGAGCAGATTTGAAGGGCTGAATGTCCTTCTCCTGCATCTATTTTCTATGATTCTATAATAAGGTAAAACAAAGGTTCTGATTTTCTAGGAGTCCCTTAAACTCACCATTTGTTTGACAGGTTAGTGGCAAACTTAGTATGAAAATTGCTTAGCTAAAACCATGGCAAATGCTCTCTGCACAAGCATGACCACTGACTTTCAATCAGTTGAACTGGTGCATAAATATGATTTGGTTCATACATCAATATTCTATGCATTCTGCTTTTCTTTTTCTCTCATCAATGTGACATGGACAGTTATGAAATAACATAAGACAACCAGGTTGTCTGATAGGTCTGCCTGATTCGTGGTGACAAATGACTGGTGAAGGAACATTGACACCATGAGTTTTTGAGGCATGAATTCAGACGTCTGCCCCAGATTGATCATGGCCATGTAAGTTATATGCTGACTATCTATTAGTCATCATATCCTTGTTTCCAGAAAATGGTTATCAGTGGTTCGACGCTACATGCACCGGGTCATTCCATTAAATAATCAATTTCAGGATCAATACATTTTCCGGGATCTTTGACTCTAACTAACCAAATGAATGACATGGTTCATGTCCTTACACATCGAACGTACTGGCTGTATTGCTGAATAATGTATCCTAGATTTAGCATTCATATCTGTTAAAATGGAAAGGGCCAAGTAAATTATGATGGGATGGAGATCCATTAGATATCCATTCGATTACCAGAATGGATGGATGCTCTGTTGGAGAGATAATGAGACTACAAGATGAGGCACCCACTTCATCACTGGCCACTGGTACAGCATGTCATCCATTGCATTAGAAGAATTAAATGAGTCAATTGAATGGAAAATATGTGCTTCATCTGAAGGAAAGTGTACCGTTGTGGGATTAAATATTTTCTCTCACCTTGTCAATGTCCCGAAAATTATTTATTAATCAAAGCTAAATAAATTCATGGCGATAACATTTCACGAGGAAGAAGCTATTTTGCAATTTACTATATACCACGTCGTTGAAAATTTAAACTAAAAGTCAACTTAAAAATTTGATATAAAAATTGAAAATGTTCAAAATACTCAGCAAGTCAGGAAATCCATGAAAAACTAACAGGAGTCAATGTTCCAGGGTGAAGAAACGATCAGAATAGTAGGTGAGAAAACAAATTAGTGTGAGATGCAGTTTGGGCAGGCAGAGAAAGTCAGGATAAAGGGATAATCTCTGCAATAGAGCGAATGAGGGAGAGAGAGAGAGGGAGAGTGTGTGTGTGTCTGTGTGTGTGTCTCTCTCTCTCTGTATCTCTGCATGTGTGATTGTCTGAGTGTGTGTGTCTGTGTGTGTCTCTCTCTCTCTTTGTGTATCTCTGCATGTGTGTCTGTGTGTGTGTGTCTGTGTGTCTGTGTGTGTGTCTGTGTGTGTGTGTGCGTGCACGTGTGTGTCTCTCTCTGTGTATCTCTGCATGTGTCTGTGTGTGTTTGAGTGTGCGTGCGCGTTTGTCACTCTCTAAGTATCTCTGCATGTGTGTGTGTGTGTATGTCTGTGTGTGTGTGTGCGTGTGTGTGTGTGCGTGTGTGTGTGTGTCTCTCTCTGTGTATCTCTGCATGTGTCTGTGTAGGTGTGTGCGCGTGCGCGTTTGTCACTCTCTAAGTATCTCTGCATGTGTGTGTACGTGTGTGTGTCTGTGTGTGTGTGTCTCTCTCTCTCTGTGTATCTCTGCATGTGTGTTTGTCTGTGTGTGTGTGTCTGTGTGTGTATGTCTCTCTCTCTTTTTGTGTATCTCTGCATGTGTGTCTGTGTGTGTGTCTGTGTGTGTGCGTGTGTGTCTCTCTCTGTATCTCTGCATGTGTATCTGTGTGTGTGTCTGTGTGTGCGTGTGTGTGTCTCTCTCTCTCTCTGTATCTCTGCATGTGTGTGTGTGTGTCTGTGTGTGTGTTTGTCTGTGTGTGTGTCTCTCTCTCTCTGTGTATCTCTGCATGTGTGTGTCTCTGTGTGTGCATGTGTGTCTCTCTCTGTGTATCTCTGCATGTGTGTGTGTGTCTGTGTGTGTGTGCGCGTGTGTGTCTCTCTGTGCATCTCTGCATGTGTGTGTGTGTCTGTGTGTGCGTGTGTGTCTCTCTGTGTGCATCTGCATGTGTGTGTCTCTCTCTCTGTGTATCTCTGCATGTGTGTGTGTGTCTGTGTGTGTGTACACGCATGTGTGTGTGTCTCTCTGTGTATCTCTGCATGTGTGTGTATCTCTCTGTGTATCTCTGCATGTGTGTGTGTGTGTCTGTGTGTGTGTGCGTGTGTGTGTGTCTGTGTGTGTGTGTCTCTCTCTGTATCTCTGCATGTGTGTTTGTCTGAGTGTGTGTGTATGTGTGTGTCTCTCTCTCTCTTTGTGTATCTCTGCATGTGTGTCTGTGTGTGTGTGTGTGTGTGTGTGTGCGCGTGCGCGTGTGTGTCTCTCTCTGTGTATCTCTGCATGAATGTGTGTGTGTCTGTGTGTGTGTGCGTGTGCGTATGTCTCTCTCTCTTTTTGTGTATCTCTGCATGTGTGTCTGTGTGTGTGTCTCTTTCTCTCTGTGTATCTCTGCATGTGTGTGTGTGTGTCTGTGTGTGTGTGTGTGTCTGTGTGTGTGTGTCTGCATGTGTGTGTGTGTCTGTGTGTGTGTGTCTGTGTGTGTGTGTCTGTGTGTGTGTCTGCATGTGTGTGTGTGTGTCTGTGTGTGTGTGTCTGTGTGTGTGTGTGTGTGTCTGTGTGTGTGTGTCTGTGTGTGTGTCTGTGTGTGTGTGTGTGTGTGTGTGTGTGTGTGTAAGGGTAAGGAGCAGCACAGCAACTGGCTAGACACATCTCAGCTGTCATGACTCAATATCAAATTCAACAATTCATAACATTCATCTATCTCAGGCAACTAACATTTTCTGATTGTATCAGAGCTAGTTCTGCTGCAAGGTTTTTTATCTGAAATATTAATTCAAAATTTCCATCCATGGCCACATCTATCCTGGTCTGTTGAGTACTCCTAGCATTCTCCTTCTGGTTTCAAGAAACCGCAGAGAGTTGTGAACACAGCTCAGAGTATCTCACATATTCCCTTCCTTCAACTCCATGTATACTTCCCACTGCCTCAGAAAAGCAGGCCAATCTCTTCTCCCTCCTCCCGCTGGGAAGAAGATTCATGAGTGTGAGATCACACACCACCCGATTCAAGGACAGTTTTAGTCCTGCTGTTTAAGTCCTGATGAACATCACACTGGTAAAATAATGGTGCCTTTGATAGGTTTAAACTGATCTCTTTCTGAACAGTTTGCAAAACAAACTTTCTCTGTGTGCATGTGACAATAATCTTGTACTTGTCCTTATAACCTGCATTTCACAACCTCACAACCTTTACATTCCTTTCACACACACACACACACACACACACACACACACACACACACACACACACACACACACACACACACACACACACACACACACTCTCTCTCTCTCTCTCTCTCTCTCTCTCTCTCTCTATATATATATATATATATATACCCCCCCATTTTGTGGTGAAGAATCCAGAGAAGTGTTGCTCAGGTTGATCTGCACCATCCTGTGCTCTGTTCTGAAGCTCACTGTGAGACCCATTTTACATCACGAAGCTTGTCCACCACATATCCATTAAACATACACACGCACACACATACACACACTCACACACACACACACACACACACACACACACACACACACACACACACACACACACACACACACACACACACACACACACAACATTATTCTGTCAGCAAAATCAGTTCATAAGTAGAGTACCAACAAAATATCTCTAACTTCATTCTAACACCTGGATGCATCACAGCCTGGTATGGGAATTCATATATCTAAGAATGCAGAAGGTACCTAACATAGCCAGGTCTATCACAGCCTCTGCACTCCCATCCATTGCAGAGATCTAAGAGAGCATTGCTTCAAAAGAAGCATGGTAGGTTGTGTTTAACCAATCTTATAAAGTTTTTTGAAGAGGTTACCAGGAAAGTTGATGAAGGAAAGGTTATGAATGTTGTCTATATGGATTTTAGTAAGACTTTTGATAAGGTCCCATATGGCAGGACGGTCAGCAAGTTTCAGATGCTGGGTATCATGAAGAGATAGTAAACTGGATTCGACATTGGCTATACAGGAGATGCCAGGGAGTGGTGTGGATGATTGCTTCTCAGACTGGAGGCCTGTGACTAGTGATGTGCCTCAGGGATCAGTGTTGGGACCATTGTTGTTTGTCATTTTTATCAATGATCTGGATGATAATGTGGTCAATTGGATCAGCAAGATTGCAGATGACACAAAGATTGGAGGTGTTATGAACAGCAGGGAAAGCTTTCAAAGCTTGCAGAGGGATTTGGACCAGCTGGAAAAATGGGCCAAAAAATGGCAGATGGAATTTAATGGAGATAACTGTGAGGTGTTGCACTTTGGAAGGCCAAACCAGGGTAGGACGTACACTGTAGATGGGATGGCATTGACAAGTGTGGTGGAACAGAGTGATCTGGGAATGCAGATACATAATTCCCTGAAAGTTGCTTTTGGCATATTGGCCTTCACAAATCAAAGTATTGACATATGTGTTGGATGTTTTGGTAAAGTTTGTATGATATTACTGTCAATGAATTTGGAGTATTGTGTGCAATTTTGGACACCTAACTACAGGAAAGATATCAATAAGAGAAAGAATGCAGAGAAGATTTACTAGAATGCTGTCTGGACTTCAAGAACTGAGTTACAGGAAAAGGTTAAACAGGTTCGGACTTTATTCCCTGGAGCTTAAGAAGAATGAGGGGAGATTTGATAGAGGTATTAAAAATTATGAGGGGGATGGAGAAATCAAATACAAGGATGCTTTTTCCACTGAAGGTAGGTGAGATAGAGGATGTGGGTTAAAGTGAAAGGGAAAAAAATTAGGGGGAACATTGGGGGGAACCTCTTCACACAGAGAGTGGTGGGACGGTGGAATGAGCTGTCATCTGAAGTGGTGAATGTCAATTTTAGCATTTAAAAAACTTTGGACATGTACATGGATGAGGGGTATGGACTAGGACTAGGCAGAATAATAGTTTGGTACAGATTAAAAGGGCTAAAGGGCCTGTTTTCTGTACTGCAAGGCTGTATGGTTCTATAGTTCAAAAGCAGGCAACGTCTTAGAGAACCTCCACCACTCCGGTGCCAACCTCTTCTCACTACTACCTTTGGGCAGAAGACACAAAATCTTGAAGACCAGCACCTCTAGGTTTCTTTCCAACAGTTATTAGACTCTTGGACCTTCCCTTGTTTCACTAATCATGGTTGTTCGAACATCACAAAAGGATTGTTTGCACGAATGCATATCACTTTTTTTGTGCACTAGGGCCACTGTGCATATTTCTATCTATGATGTAGTTATTACCTTTTTTAATTTAATTCAATTCATATGCTATTGGATTTTTTCTTTATAAGTACCTGCTCAGCTGTGGCAAGTAAGAACTTTGGTACAAATGTCCTGTTCCTCCCTCTCCACCCTTGATGGATCTCAAGACCAGCTATTTTTATCGGATAACTTGTCAATGATCCAGTGTTGCCCTGGACTCATTTGACACCCTTAAGAATGATTGGCACATTTCACACAAAATAAATACTTAATCGTGAACCACAAACGTTGGCTGGAAGGTTTGGCCCAAATGAAACTAACGTGCTAGAAAATGTTTTGCGCAGGAATGCAGAAAAGTTCTGGAGAAACTCAACAAGTCACGCAGCATCCATGGGAAGTACAGGGTGACTAACGTTTCGGATAGCCTTGGCTTCCTATGGATCCAGCATGACTTGCTGAGTTTGTCCGGCACATTTCTGTACTGCACTTGACCAGGGCATCGGCAGATTTTCTTGTTTCGCTCCAGTGTAGCAAGGTGGAAGGGCTTGGAAAATGGTCCCCAGTGGAAGGAATGCAGGGCGCATTGGACTCAGAGATAGTGGAAGATAAGAGCAGTAGGCAAGGGAGTGGGTCAGCACTTGAGAAAAATCAAATGGGAAGAAGTTCTGATTGAGGAGCAGGGATTTAACAGTCTAAATTTGTAACCTGGCAGGTGCTGCCTGGTTAACATGGCACTGTGCCAGTGACAGTATGAAAGCCACTTTCATTCAACAACTCACTTTACGTTGCAGGCAAGTAATTCATATCAGAGAATAAAAAGTTTAACCACGATAACAGCTGCACTTTTACAAAAACATTATCGACCAATAGTTTTAAGTGACAGATTGAACAGACTGGCATTGTATGTTCCTGTGTTAATAACTGCAGTCACTTTACTGGGAAATTGCATTTGTTAAGAACTTGATAGGTATTTTAGGATTCCTTGTTATGTTTACTTGAGAACTCAGAACAAAGGGAACTACAGAAAGAAGCACTTAAAGATAATATGTACACAAATTCGCTTTCATAAAAGCTTCAAATTGCATTGTACTTTAACACATTGTTCCATGGTGGTTTAGAATTACTTTTTCTTGCAGATTTTCATGGCACGTGATTAGTTTTATGTCAGCATTGGATCTAAAATTGGCAGTAAATGGCAACATAAAAGCTTAGTTATTTAATTTGCAACGTACATAAAAAGAAAAACATTAACATGGAGTTCGTTGGAGTGTGTGGTGTTTATTGAAGCAAAAGTTTTCCGAGGACATTCTGCCTGCGAGAAGTTGGCGGGAGGCAGAAATCAGGGCATAGTGCCCATGTTGGAAATGTTGGAGGTGTTGTGGACCATAAAATACAACCTTGAGATGATTTTTCCTGCGGAGCCACGCAGAATTCCTTCTAATCGGTAGTGCAAATTGAACTCAACAAAAAGCTACATATTCAAAAGAGAGAATTGCAAACAAAGAATGTAATGTAAACAAACTGACTGCGCAATACTGAAAAAAAAATTCAGTAATAAATAATGTGCACAGGTAAGAGTCCTAAAATAAGTCCCTGATTGAGTTTGTGGTTGAAGAGTCTGATGGTGGAGGGGTAGCAGCTGTTCCTGAACCTGATGGTGCGAGTCTGGTGGGACCTCCACCTCTCTCTCCTGATGGCAGCAGCGAGAACAGAGCATGTGCTGGGTGGAAAAACACACAAATGCTGGAGAAACTCAGCAGGTCAAGCAGTGCCTTTATGTAGCAAAGGTGAAGATACATTGGATAGTGTGGATCTTTGATGATTGCTGCTGTTCTCCCTGTAAATTTTATCAATGAGGGGAAGAGTTTTGCCTGTGATATATTGGGCAGTGTCCTCCACCTTTCGGCTCATAGGTGTTGGTGCCCCCAAACCAGGCCGTGATGCAGCCAGTCAGCACACCTGAGGAATTAGAGGTGTTGATGTGCCTTCTTCACGATCACAATTCTGATGGGTCCAGGATAGGTCCTCCAAGATAGTAACTCCCAGGAATTTAAATTTACTCTCCCTCTCAACCTCTGATCCCCCACTGATTGTACACCTCCGGTTTTCCCTTCTTAAAGCCTACAATCAGCTCCTTGTTTTTTTTTCTTCTTTTCCTGAGGCTCCTGAATGAATCCTATAACATCATCCTTAACCTCTCTCACCTTCATTTTCCTCGTACGCTATCAACTTTGGACGTTCCCCTGTCCTTCCCACTCCCTGTTTCCACTTGTTTCCCACTCTAGTTTCATAAAAGTAGCCCGACCAGAAATGTCTGACTATTTCTCCCCATGGGTGCCACCTTACCTACTGAGTCCTTCTAGTTTCCCATTATTTGCTTGAAATTGCAGCATCTTCAGTTCATTTTTTTTTGTTCTCTCTCCATTTGCTGAGTATTTAAGTGCTAGTTTGAAAAACTACATGTTTTATATCTTCATTGCCTGCTCAGAGCTCGACCAAATTAATTCTTAATTAGAACTCACAAGCAATGTCACATAGAGAGGAAACTTAGTTAGAATAATTTTGCATTAACATCGAAAGAACTGCAGATATTGGAAATTTGAAAGTAAAATATAAAATGCTAGAGGCATTTTGCAAGTATACTGTTTTGCATGATGTTGGGGGTGGGGGTTGGGGGCTGAATTATCTACCAGCGACATCGTCGTGGTCAGGTTTCTGGCACAGAGTCTGGTCCTTCAGCTCAGAAGGGAAGAGGGATAAGGGGGAGAGCTGTAGTGATTGAGGATTTGATAGGGGAATAGATAGGAGGTTCTGTGAACAAGATTGAGACTACTGGATGGTATGTTACCTCTCAGGTGCCAAGGTCAGGGACATCACAGATCGAGTCTGCAGCATTCTCAAACAGAAGGGAGAGCAACCCGATGTGTGGCTCACCTTGACATTGACAGGAAAAGGGATGAGGTCCTGAAAGGGGGAATATAGGGAGTGAGGAAGGAAACTAAAAAGCAGGATATCAAGCCTGGTCATCTCGAGACTACTGCCAGTGTCATGCGCCAGAGCGGCAGGAATAGGAAGTTTTGCCAGATGCATAGCTGAAGAGTTGGTGCAGGAGCCAGGGGTTCTGATTCTATTCCTTTTAGGTGGTCATTACCAACACAATTCGGTCACTTATCAGGGTATAAGTTAAACTTACACAAGCGTGAACTTTTTCTCCTGAATAATATGGTGCCTATCTATGCCAATATCCCTTTTCAGGTGGTTAAGAATCAGTTTACTAACCTAGGAATTATAATCACCAAAAACCACAAACATTTATTGAAGGAAAATTTTCTTAATTTATCCAAATAATTTAAGCAGCCATTATCCAAATGGTCACCTTTCTCTACTTCATTAGTCAGTTGTATTAACTCTATTAAAATGATTATTTTACCCAAACTTTTATACCTTTTTTATGCAATTCATCCCCAAGTCATTTTTTGATTCCCTTGACTCTATTATATTTTCTTATATTTGGCAAAACTAATGAATCAGCTAAATAAGCTTCATTTGCAGAGATCAAAAAGGAACGGAGGCTTGACATTGCCGAATTTTAGATACTGTTACTGGGCAATCAATATATGTTTTATCTTGTTTTGGATTCAATATTTTAATAGATTGGTCTACCCAGTTTGGGTCTCTTTGGAATTGAGATTGGCTGAGAAGTTTCGCTCCAGTGTAGCAAGGTGGAAGGGCTTGGAAAATGGTCCCCAGTGGAAGGAATGCAGGGCGCATTGGACTCAGAGATAGTGGAAGATAAGAGCAGTAGGCAAGGGAGTGGGTCAGCACTTGAGAAAAATCCTTTTTAGGAGCCAGCACTTCTGTTTCTTTAGCTGACGTTAACAGAACGATATAAAACATTCCTTGCATGCCTGGTTTCAATTCAGGAATTGTTTTATTTAAAAGGTTTTAGCTTATCAAGGTTTATATCATCTAACTATGTATTTCCTCCTTCTTTATATGATTTGATGTTTGTCAATTGGTATGTGTGGTGGTACACCACTGGCCTACTGCAGGAGGCAACCTCTGTACCTACAGGAGCGTACCACTGGCCTACTGCAGGAGGCAACCTCTGTACCTACAGGAGCGTACCACTGGCCTACTGCAGGAGGCAACATCTGTACCTGCAGGAGTGTACCACTGGCCTACTGCAGGAGGCAACATCTGTACCTGCAGGAGTGTACCACTGGCCTACTGCAGGAGGCAACATCTGTACCTGCAGGAGTGTACCACTGGCCTACTGCAGGAGGCAACATCTGTACCTGCAGGAGTGTACCACTGGCCTACTGCAGGGGGAAACCTCTGTACCTACAGGAGTGTACCACCGGCCTACTGCAGGGGGCAACCTCTGTACCTACAGGAGTGTACCGCCAGCCTACTGCAGGAGGCAACCTCTGTACCTACAGGAGTGTACCGCCAGCCTACTGCAGGAGGCAACCTCTGTACCTACAGGAGGGTACCACCAGGCTACTGCAGGGGGAAACCTCTGTACCTACAGGAGTGTACCGCCACCCTATTGCAGGGGGAAACCTCTGTACCTACAGGAGTGTAAGGGGATAGGACAACACCTGGCCAGCTGTCAATCAGTCAGCCTGAAGGGATCAAGCCCCACCCAGGCGGATGTCAATCACCCTCCGGGATATAAGCCTGCGCCAGCCTCCTGAAGCTCACTCAGAGTTACTGCAGCTACAGCCAGCCTGGCTCTGTGGAAGTATTTTTGGTTTAAAGCCTGTTGTACAGTCTTTACCTTGTGTGTGTCTGATTCTGGCTAACAGTGCACCACAGTATGATAATGGTGTTCAGTGTTTTTGAGATTTGCTTGTTGACAGTTGTCTCGTGTTCTGAATGGCTATCAGCAAAGTTTAAGTTACCAGATTCACATTTTTTTAGATACTTGCAGATCAGAATTTTTTTATAGGTTCAATTACCAAATTTTCCCATGGCTTGTGAATCTAACATGCTGGATGTAATTTTCAAATTACAACCATCCCAGAAGGGTTTAATGGAACACTTTCAAAGTCGCGTCAGGTTTCCCTCAATAAGATTAAAAGAGCATGGGACCATGATCTACAGTTTTCAATCTCAGACAAAAATGGCAATTTAATTCTTAAATTAGTTAATACTTCTTCACTATGTGCTCAACCTTCTCTTATTCAGTTCAAGGTTGTACTTCGGACTTATATATCTAAAGACAATTTATCCCTTATATTTCCTCATCTAAACCCCCGATGTGACAGATGTAATGACAGGCAAGCAACCTTGATACATATGTTCTGGTCTTGTCAAACTCTTGATCCTTATTGGAGGGAGATTTTTCATGTTTTGTCAATAATATTCTGCTAATCTTGAACCTAATCCTTTAACAGCTTTGTTTGGAGTATTAGATGATATTAACGAGCTATTTTCTTCATCTGATCATCAAGACATACTATTTACAACTCTTATGGTGTCTGGAGGTGCAAAATATCTTGGGAGTACTCTAGTGGGTTAACCTCCAGGTTGAATCGATGGAGTCAGGGGAGAGGGTCAAGAACTTCAAAGTCCTGAGTGTCAACATCTGTGAGGATCTGTCCTGGAGCCTTCATGTCACACATGTCAAACCCCCACCTCCTCTCTTTACTTTCATTAGCGTCTGCGACCTGTCGCCGTGCAATAAACCCCTTACGAAAAATGGCCAAACCAAAGACAGAAAACAGGACCTTTCAAGACAGGTGGGAGGCAAACTCTGACCCCAGAGTTTGATGAACTTGCATCTAAGAAGAGATGCCAAGTATCTGGTTTAGACCCAGGTGCATCAGAGTAAATCACAGTGTAGCAAGCTAAGTTTGGATTCATATTTTCTTTGGTTCACTTTGGACTGTTCCTAGTTGAAAGATTGGATTTTCATTGAAGCAAGTTGTTATTTTTTTGACTTGTTGGCTTGTGAAAAAAAAAAACATTTAAAAGGAGCTTAAAGGCTAGAGAGAAATATTATTTATTGAATATTTTATTTCTCATTTGTTAATGCTTCTTCTGGAAAGAGTTTAACCAAAACTATTATTAAATATTTATTTTAATAAGAAAAAGTTTAACATTACATATGTTGAAAGAAGAGAAAACATGCAGATGTTGTTGAAAAATTTCAATAAATATTTAGTTTGGCCCACGACTTAGTCCAAGTTTTTAATTTTGGCCCTCTGTGAATTTGAGTTTGACACCCCTGCTCTATGTCGATGTAATCATGAAGGATGCGCACCAGCTATACTTTGTGAGGTGTTGAGGAGATTCACATGTCACCAAAGACTCTCAAAACCTTCTACAGGTGTACTGTGAAGACCATTCCAGCTGGTTGCATCACTGTCTGGTATGGAGGTACCAATGCTCAGGACATGAAAAAAACTCCAGAGCATTGTTAACTCAGCCTACAACATCACAGGCACTAGACTTCACTTCATCGAGGACCCCGACAAGAGGCGGTGTCTTAAAAAAGCTGCCTTTATCCTCGTTGACCCCCACCTGCCAGGCCATGCCCTCTTCACTGTGTTACCATTGGGAAAAAGATACAGGAGCCTCAAGGTGAGGAGTCAGTGGCACAAGGACAGCTTCTTCCCACTGCCATCAGATTCTGGAATATTCGATGAACCAAAGACACTGCCTTACTTTATGTGCACTGCTTTTTAATTTATTGTTATAAGGTGGTTTATATGAATGTTTGCACTGTAACGCTGCAGCAAAACAACGAATTTCATGACTTGTTCATGACAATCAATTCTTATTCTAATTCTGGTGAAGGAGGTAAATGCAATGTTGGTTTTCATATCTAAAGGATTAGGATATACCTGTAAGAACAAGGGTGTGATATCAAGACTTTATACTTTATCCTCACACACTGGTGAGGACTCACTTAGAGATGGGGTAGTTTTGTGAACCTTATTTAAGGAAGAATATGCTGGAATTGGAGAGGGTTAAAGAATGAAGGGATTAGCATATGAGGCACATTTGATGGCTCTTGAACTGTGCTCCTTGCAGTTCAGAAGAATTATAGAAGCATTTCAGACTGTATGTTGAACGTCCTAGAGAGAGTAGATATGGCAAAGTGATTTCCTGTGGTAGGGGAGTCAAGGACAAGATGTCACAAATTCAGGTTTGAAGGGTGTTCATTTAAAACAGTAATGTGGAGGATTTCTTTATCTGGAGATTGGTGAACCTCTGGAATCTTCTACCACAGGTGGCTGTGGAGACAAGGCCTTTGGGTGTATTTAAAACAGAGATCGATAGGTATCTGAATAGTCAAGGTATGAAAGGTTATGGGGAGAAGGCAGGGGAGTGAGGCTGTTGGAGAATGGATCAGTTCACGATGGAATGGGGGAGCGATCTTCACGGACCAAATGGACTACTGCTCCTACAGAATATCGTGAACTGATCCATTCTCCAACAGCCCCACTCCCCTGCCTTCTCCCCATAACCTTTCATACCTTGAATTATTATGGTCTGCAGTCAGGCAGCATCTCTGGAAAGAGAAACAGAGTTGACATTTCAGGTAGGCGATGAGTATTTTGGGTCTTCACACATTATCTCTCTTTCCACTGATGTAGCCTGATCTGCTGAGGGCTTCCAGTACTGTATTTCTGGCTTTTATTTTATAGTCACTGTCCCTGCCCCCGATCGAGTCTGTAGAAAGAGAGAGATGAAATATAGTGGGTGGGTTTTTGTTAGCAAAATTGTCTTACAGCATGGAAACTGGCCATTCAGTCCACTTTAACCATTCTGACCAATGGTCACCCATTTTTATTTAATTCCATCTGATAACATGTGGCCAGAGCATTCTGTGATTGAATGATACAAATGCTTATCGAGACACCTAGAAGTCAAAGGAGGTTCGGCATGTCCTCCTTCTCCCAGTAAATGTCGTCAATAGAGCATCAAGGATGCATCTCACCCTAACTTTTCTTCTGTCTGGTAAGCGGTACAGGAGCCTTCGCTCTCGAACCAAGAAGAGCTTTATTCCCGAGCATGTGACCTTTGTTGATCCTTAAATCAAAGCGCTGAGTGGTACTGCATTGTATTGTCAGAACTTCCCTAACTCTTTGCTTGCTGAATGCGCTTGTTTTTAGTTGCATGTAGTTCTTTTCTTTGGCTTGGCTTCGCGAACGAAGATTTATGGAGGGGGTAAAAAGTCCACGTCAGCTGCAGGCTCGTTTGTGGCTGACAAGTCCGATGCGGGACAGGCAGACACGATTGCAGCGGTTGCAAGGGAAAATTGGTTGGTTGGGGTTGGGTGTTGGGTTTTTCCTCCTTTGCCTTTTGTCAGTGAGGTGGGATCTGCGGTCTTCTTCAAAGGAGGTTGCTGCCCGCCAAACTGTGAGGCGCCAAGATGCACGGTTTGAGGCGTTATCAGCCCACTGGCGGTGGTCAATGTGGCAGGCACCAAGAGATTTCTTTAGGCAGTCCTTGTACCTTTTCTTTGGTGCACCTCTGTCACGGTGGCCAGTGGAGAGTTCGCCATATAACACGATCTTGGGAAGGCGATGGTCCTCCATTCTGGAGACATGACCCATCCAGCGCAGCTGGATCTTCAGCAGCGTGGACTCGATGCTGTCGACCTCTGCCATCTCGAGTACTTCGACGTTAGGGGTGTAAGCGCTCCAATGGATGTTGAGGATGGAGCGGAGACAACGCTGGTGGAAGCGTTCTAGGAGCCGTAGGTGGTGCCGGTAGAGGACCCATGATTCGGAGCCGAACAGGAGTGTGGGTATGACAACGGCTCTGTATACGCTTATCTTTGTGAGGTTTTTCAGTTGGTTGTTTTTCCAGACTCTTTTGTGTAGTCTTCCAAAGGCGCTATTTGCCTTGGCGAGTCTGTTGTCTATCTCATTGTCGATCCTTGCATCTGATGAAATGGTGCAGCCGAGATAGGTAAACTGGTTGACCGTTTTGAGTTTTGTGTGCCCGATGGAGATGTGGGGGGGGCTGGTAGTCATGGTGGGGAGCTGGCTGATGGAGGACCTCAGTTTTCTTCAGGCTGACTTCCAGGCCAAACATTTTGGCAGTTTCCGCAAAGCAGGACGTCAAGCGCTGAAGAGCTGGCTCTGAATGGGCAACTAAAGCGGCATCATCTGCAAAGAGTAGTTCACGGACAAGTTTCTCTTGTGTCTTGGTGTGAGCTTGCAGGCGCCTCAGATTGAAGAGACTGCCATCCGTGCGGTACCGGATGTAAACAGCGTCTTCATTGTTGGGGTCTTTCATGGCCTGGTTCAGCATCATGCTGAAGAAGATTGAAAAGAGGGTTGGTGCGAGAACACAGCCTTGCTTCACGCCATTGTTAATGGAGAAGGGTTCAGAGAGCTCATTGATGCATCTGACCCGACCTTGTTGGTTTTCGTGCAGTTGGATAATCATGTTGAGGAACTTTGGGGGACATCCGATGCGCTCTAGTATTTGCCAAAGCCCTTTCCTGCTCACGGTGTCGAAGGCTTTGGTGAGGTCAACAAAGGTGATGTAGAGTCCTTTGTTTTGTTCTCTGCACTTTTCTTGGAGCTGTCTGAGGGCAAAGACCATGTCAGTGGTTCCTCTGTTTGCGCGAAAGCCGCACTGTGATTCTGGGAGAATATTCTCGGCGACACTAGGTATTATTCTATTTAGTAGAATCCTAGCGAAGATTTTGCCTGCAATGGAGAGCAACGTGATTCCCCTGTAGTTTGAGCAGTCTGATTTCTTGCCTTTGTTTTTGTACAGGGTGATGATGGTGGCATCACGAAGATCCTGAGGCAGTTTACCTTGGTCCCAACAAAGCTTGAAAAACTCATGCAGTTTGGCATGCAGAGTTTTGCCGCCAGCCTTCCAGACTTCTGGGGGGATTCCATCCATACCTGCTGCTTTGCCACTTTTCAGTTGTTCGATTGCCTTATATGTCTCATCCAGGGTGGGAACCTCATCCAGCTATAGCCTTAGGGGCTGTTGAGGGAGCTGGAGCAGGGCGGAATCTTGGACTGAGCGGTTGGCACTGAAAAGAGATTGGAAGTGTTCTGACCATCGGTTGAGGATGGAGATCTTGTCGCTGAGGAGGACTTTGCCGTCTGAGCCGCGCAGCGGGCTTTGGACTTGGGGTGAGGGGCCGTACACAGCCTTTAGAGCCTCGTAGAAACCCCTGAAGTCGCCAATGTCCGCGCTGAGCTGGGTTCGTTTGGCGAGGCTAGTCCACCACTCATTTTGGATCTCCCGGAGTTTGCGCTTAAGATGGCTGCATGCGCGACGGAAGGCTTGTTTCTTCTCTGGACAGGACGGCTTTGTAAGGTGAGCCTGGTGGGCAGCTCGCTTCTTTGCCAGCAGCTCCTGGATGTAGTTACTAAATAGAATAATACCTAGTGTCGCCGAGAATATTCTCCCAGAATCACAGTGCGGCTTTCGCGCAAACAGAGGAACTACTGACATGGTCTTTGCCCTCAGACAGCTCCAAGAAAAGTGCAGAGAACAAAACAAAGGACTCTACATCACCTTTGTTGACCTCACCAAAGCCTTCGACACCATGAGCAGGAAAGGGCTTTGGCAAATACTAGAGCGCATCGGATGTCCCCCAAAGTTCCTCAACATGATTATCCAACTGCACGAAAACCAACAAGGTCAGGTCAGATACAGCAATGAGCTCTCTGAACCCTTCTCCATTAACAATGGCGTAAAGCAAGGCTGTGTTCTCGCACCAACCCTCTTTTCAATCTTCTTCAGGATGATGCTGAACCAAGCCATGAAAGACCTCAACAATGAAGATGCTGTTTACATCCGGTACCGCACGGATGGCAGTCTCTTCAATCTGAGGCGCCTGCAAGCTCACACCAAGACACAAGAGAAACTTGTCCGTGAACTACTCTTTGCAGACGATGCCGCTTTAGTTGCCCATTCAGAGCCAGCTCTTCAGCGCTTGACGTCCTGCTTTGCGGAAACTGCCAAAATGTTTGGCCTGGAAGTCAGCCTGAAGAAAACTGAGGTCTTCCATCAGCCAGCTCCCCACCATGACTACCAGCCCCCCCACATCTCCATCGGGCACACAAAACTCAAAATGGTCAACCAGTTTACCTATCTCGGCTGCACCATTTCATCAGATGCAAGGATCGACAACGAGATAGACAACAGACTCACCAAGGCAAATAGCGCCTTTGGAAGACTACACAAAAGAGTCTGGAAAAACAACCAACTGAAAAACCTCACAAAGATAAGCGTATACAGAGCCGTTGTCAAACCCACACTCCTGTTCGGCTCCGAATCATGGGTCCTCTACCGGCATAACCTACAGCTCCTAGAACGCTTCCACCAGCGTTGTCTCCGCTCCATCCTCAACATTCATTGGAGCGCTTTCATCCCTAACGTCGAAGTACTCGAGATGGCAGAGGTCGACAGCATCAAGTCCACGCTGCTGAAGATCCAGCTGCGCTGGGTGGGTCACGTCTCCAGAATGGAGGACCATCGCCTTTCCAAGATCGTGTTATATGGCGAGCTCTCCACTGGCCACCGTGATAGAGGTGCACCAAAGAAAAGGTACAAGGACTGCCTAAAGAAATCTCTTGGTGCCTGCCACATTGAGCACCGCCAGTGGGCTGATATCGCCTCAAACCGTGAATCTTGGCGCCTCACAGTTTGGCAGGCAGCAACCTCCTTTGAAGAAGACCGCAGAGCCCACCTCACTGACAAAAGGCAAAGGAGGAAAAACCCAACACCCAACCCCAACCAACCAATTTTCCCCTGCAACCGTTGCAACCGTGTCTGCCTGTCCCGCATCGGACTTGTCAGCCACAAACGAGCCTGCAGCTGACGTGGACATTTACCCCCTCCATAAATCTTCGTCCGCGAAGCCAAGCCAAAGAAGTTACTTGTATATAAGCACTCTTTTTTAAACTAGTTGGACGCTAATTGTATTTCATTGGTTTTGTATTTTACTTGGCACAACTACAATAAAGTTGAATCTAATCTAATCTAATCAAGAAAGGGAGACCCCAGTGATCTTCTTGACCTTTTTGTTGATCTTGTGTATTGACTTCTGGTCTGATCCTTTGCAACTACCACACAATGATGCAACCAGACAGGACACTCTCAATTGTGCCTCCTGTCAAAAGGCTGTGAAGATGGGGAGCCGGTAGCCTCGTCCTCCTCAACGTCTCTCCTCAGCGCTTTCCTGACTAATGAAGGGGTGTTGTGGATCCAGGATAGATTGTCCTTTATGACTCCTGCTGCAAAGGAGAGGCAGTCGGCATGCTGAAGGATCCATCACACTTGGGCACACTCTCCTCTCTCTCCTCCCACTGGGAAAAGGCAGGGAGAAGAGTCAGAGAACACACAGCAACCAGCTTAAAGTTTCTTCCTTGCAGCAATCAGGCTCCTGAATGAACTCCACAACGGTGTCTTCAAGCTGCTCTGATCTTTTCATAGTGATCCCATGTTCTGTAAAAGATGCCCATTACCCGAATGTATGTAATGTTAGAGATAACCTGTTGGATAGGTCGCAGAAGAACTTCATAAAAAACAGCTAGCGAATCAGCTTCCACCAGCCACTCCGGCAGGTACTTACCACTCTCTGGATGATGAATTGTCGGGAATACAAAAAGAGCAAATTCACCATCTTTTTCTCACTCCAATATCTGGTGGGGAGAATCTGCATTCAGTGCCCAGGATCTCGCTGCCAGCTGCATGTGAGGGAGAATATCGAGGAGGGGAAAAACAAATCACTGGATGTTTCTTGAAAGATTGTCAGCAAATTTCCTGGAGTCTTACATCAATTTATGCTTAAAACTGTAATGATCTGAAGATTGAAAAGAGATCTTGAAGAATGCATCTTTGATCTCACCTTAAGCTTCATAACAGCTCAGAGAGAAGTGAGGTTATTTTGAGGCTGGATTTATTTCTATCCGTCAATAACAAATTGCTGGAGAGGGCTTTAACAGATCTTTGGAGGAATTAGAACCTAAAGGTGCAAGATGATTGTTTATCAGGTCTTGGGAGTTTTTTTTTGGGACGAAGTGATGGTGAATTTCCTTTTGAACTACTGCTGTCTTTCTTGTGAAGCTATTACCAGACAGTTACTAAGGAGTCAATTCTTGGAATTGGATTCAAAAAGGGACTCGCTAATATATTTCCAAATCAACACGGTATGTGGCTTGGAGGGGAATCTACAGATAATGGTAGTCTGGTCCTAAATGGAAATAGATGTTGTGGAAGTAAAAAGTTTGCAGACATCATGGTTGAAGTAAAAACACAATGCTCATCGACTCTCCCACCAAGACCATCGTATATTGGAGGAACAGCGCTTAATTTTCCATCTGGGTACTCTCCCACCAGATAGCATTAACATCAACTTCTCCGGTTTTTGCAAGCCTACTCTCTGTTCTCCCTCCATTCCCTTTCCCTTTGTCTTCTTTCCTCCAGCTCTCCCTACTGATGGAGCATTCCTTCTCCCCCTGCTTGCTGGCGTGCCCTCCCTCCCTTATCCACCTATTACCTCCTGCCTTTGAGGCGGTGCTCTTCCTCCTTTACTTACCCCCCATCATTTTGTTCAGGCACCTGGTGACAAATTTCCATACCTTGATGAAGGGTTCAGGCCAAAAACATTGGTGATGTATCTTTATCTTTGAAATAGATGTTGTTGATTTGGGAGGTGCAGTCAGAGTTGCATGAGCAGGTATCTATAGGTACCACAAAAAGTCTTCAGATACTTGGAGGAACTCACCAGGTCAGGCAACATCCATGGTAGGCAAGTGAGAGGTCATCTATCACCTCTGGTTCCTCCAGCAGTTAGTGTGCCTCTCCAGGTATTTGCAGTGCATTTTGTCCATAGAGCGATGTTAGTGGAGGCAGGGAAAGGTTAAAGGGATGAATTGGGACCCATTCAACAACCTGCAGTTCCCATGGGCAAGCAAAGAATTGCTGAAGGAACTCAACAGGTGAGACAGGGTTTCATTCTGAGTCTGAACCTTTTATCATAGAACTATAAAGCCAAAGAAAACTACAGCACAGAAACAGGCCTTTTAGACCTTCTAGTCTCTGCTGGATAATTACACTGCCTAGTCCCACTGACCTGTCCCCAAACCATAGCCCTCCATACCCCTCCCATCCATGTACCGGTCCAAATTTTCCTAATTGTCAGAATTGAGCCTGCATTTACCAATTCAGCTGGCAGCACATTGGACACTCCCACCACTCTCTGCATGAATAAGTTCCCCCTAATGTCCCCTTTAAACTTTTTCCCTTTTGCCCTTAATCCACGTCTTCTAGCTTTATCTCTCCTCACATCAGTGAAAAAATCCTGCTTGCATTTACTCTATCCATTACATTATAATTTTTGTCTTCAATATCGAGGCAATAATGGGCCCAGAGCTCATTTCTACCCAGGAATGCTATCTGATCTACTGAGTTGTTTGTTTGCTCCAAAATACTATGTTTTTCTGCATTATATTTTGCATCATGTGTTTATTTGAGTGTAGATTGCCTTGGGAAAGCGGGTGGTGAGTCCCTCATTACAGAATGCCAGTCTTCGAACTTCTCTTGCAGCCACTTTATTTGACATGACTAGTCCGGTTGAGTGTCTGAGTGAGTGGTGCCCAGGGTTTTGACAGTGAGGGAGTTGGTACCTTTGATGTAATCAAATGTCAGGCTGTCTTGTTGGAGATTGTCACTGCCTTTCACGTGGATGGCATGGAGCTTTTGTTTATAGATTTGAAATGGAATTGAACATTGCACAATTGACTCTTAATTTCAGTGGTGAATAATGATGGATCATACATGCTGCCATTGACAGCAAAATCCTTGAACAAATAAATAAATAAAATGTGGTGGATATGTTGATAATTTATTTCTAACTTTATATGATCGTCTTCCCTGCTTGTCCTTCATTCCACCTGATCCTGACTTTGTTCATGGATTCATTGAGTCAGACAGCACAGAACAGGCCCTTGTGTCCAACTCATCCATGCTAAGTTGACAATCTGGGCTAGTCTCATTTGCCTGCAAATGGTCCATGACCTTCCTAGCCCTTCTTGCCCAAATGTCTATCCAAATGTCTTCTGAATGTGGAAAGTGAGCCTGCTTCTACAGGTTCCTCTGGCAGCTCACTCCAGACATGAACCCTCCTCTGAATGAAACAATATGCCACTTGCATTGCTCGGAAGCTGCTCCCCTCTCCCTGAAAGTCTATTCCCTAGATCTCTTGAATAACTTACCCTGGAGAAAAGACTGTGAGCATTCACTTTATCCATGCTCCTCATCATTTTGTAAACCTCTATCAGGTCACCTCTCAACCTCCTACCCCCTAGGTTATAAAACCCCAGCCTATCCTACCTCTCCTATGTCCTGGTGAATGTATGTACCTCTTGCAACTTATATCCTGAGTAAAAGTGAGTGGCTAGATCATGTATCCACCATACAGCAACAGAATGGGTAGGTCCAAAACTATTTCCTAAAGCACATCAGATCCCAACAGAAGTAGCCTCGGACTTGTCTTTTCATCATTTGTACCCCTGGTCTACTCAGGCTGAACTCCCTGCCTGAACATATGAATAAATCAGAGTACCAGTGGAATACTCACTCAGATGTAGGGGGAGTACACAGACACCACACAACAGGACTCGTAGTTGAATTGAACTCAGGTCTCTGGATCTGTGAGGCAGTGTTTCACCTGCCAACTTCCTTCCCAATGGAATCGCTCAGAACCTCCTCGGAGAACATACATTTGAAAGATGGATTCAGTGAAAGAAAAAATGTAAACCCTTCCCATTGGAACTTTAATGTAAACTCCAACCACCTTGAACATATCAGTTTAATTCTCGTTTTATCTTGTACCACAGGAGACCTTTGGGCTCATTTCTCTGGAGCTACAACCTTTAGTGTCAATTGATGGACAGGCACATTTCTAATTTAGTGGTCCTATTCCACGAGTCCATACTGTACAATGCTGTCACAACATCCTGCATGATAACAATTCATTATTGTGATATAGATCTTGTCAAGAAATTCAGGAACAGTGAGTAACATCTTTCTTCCAAAGATGAACCAGGCGATTGAAAATTATCTTTAACAGTCTCATACCATGCCTATTAACAACGGGACATGTACAATAAAATGAGTGCAAAGATAAATGGGACGGAATTTCAGAGGATCCCATGTGCAACCAAGGGAATGGCTCAGGTCCATGAATACAAGAGAATCCCTAGATTCTCCAGGTGATAACCTCTTTCTTTCAGGTCACCACAGATTTCCTTTCCGTTTCCCTTATTCCAAGTGAAACATTAGACAGCCAGTCCTCTCCTCTTGCATGAACCACAAGGGCTGTGACTAGGCCATCTTCCAAACTGAGCTTCTTGCCAGCTTGTCCGGTTCAACACTGTGTCTCGCTCTCTCTCTCACTGATACTCAAAGAACGCCTGTTTGACTCTCTCTGCTTGACCCTCTTACAACAGCAAAACTCTCCTGCAGACAATAGCG
Source organism: Narcine bancroftii (assembly GCF_036971445.1). Lineage (NCBI taxonomy): Eukaryota > Metazoa > Chordata > Chondrichthyes > Torpediniformes > Narcinidae > Narcine > Narcine bancroftii. The sequence goes on along the minus strand of NC_091469.1, from coordinate 474,962,137 downwards.
GCTCCAGCCTGCTCTTTCAACTGCTGTCTTGATAAACAATAATCCATCAGTGACATCTCTGGAACACTCATCAAAGTTCTTGCAAAAAGGTGTGAGAATCCACTATGTCTCCAGTATTTCAAATAAGATCTGTTTTAAACTGTTTGCATGTGACCTACTCTATCAAATCTTTCCCAATTTATCTCCCAAAAGCATTCCTATATACTCTGTCACACTGTCAATATGGGGAACAGAGAGACACAGTGAGTGGAGCCACTGCCTTACAATGCCAGAAAATGGCTTTCAATCCTGACCTAGGGTGCTGTCCATGTGGAGTTTGGACATTCTCTCTGTGTCCGTATTGGATTCCACAGGGTGCTTGAGTTTCCTTCCCCAGTCCTCAAGTCATGTTGGTTGGACGGTTAATTGGCATTGGCAAATTGCCCCGAATTTGTCGGTGATTTGTCCAATCTAGTGGGGAGATGATGAGAATTTTTTTTTTAATTTTAAAATGAATTAACCATTTATTATAACATTTTTTTTATTATAACATAGTTGGGTGACACAGGCTCATAGGCCGGAAGGGCCTGTTACTGTGCTGTATTCCTTAATTTAAAATAAAATATAACATTAAATTTTAAACAATAGAGCACGGCAGAAAGCCCTTCCAGCCCATGAAACCCGTGGTGCCTAATTACACCTAATTAACCTGCCAACCCCAAATATTCTGTGCTCTTCCACCCCCTCCCTCTACCTATTCAGTCTACTGCCGGATTTTTGGTATTTCTAATGAAGAATTCCAAGCCAAAATATTGTCTGTGTTTGTTTTCCAATGGATGCTGCCTGGCCCGCTGAGTTCCTCGAGTGCTTTGTATGTTTTTTCCAGTGTTTCAGCATCTGAAGACTTCTTGTTCATAATAGATAGATGGGTGGGTAGGTAGGTAGGTAATTAGATAGACAGACAGATGGATACACCTTAATCTCCCTGAACCTGAGGGGAGATCTGATATACAATATATTGAATTATAAACACCATACATAAAACAGACAGACTATTTTTCCACAGGTGGAACAGCCGCAGAGCATGGAAACAGGCCTTTCCGCCCAACTTCCCATCCTGATCAAAATATCCCACCCACCCTAATCTCACCTGCCTGCATTTGGTCCATATACAGCCGTCCGTATTTTTCTTCAACGTCAAAGAAAGCGGCAGCCTATTCCATACATCGGTGTAAAAGTTACCCCTCAGGTTCCTGTTAAATCTCTCCCCCCTCACCTTAAACCAATGTTATCTGGTCACTGATTCTTCAAATCTGCGCAAACGCCTCCGTGTGATCACTAGATCTAATCCTTTTTTGATTTTGTTCACCTCTTTGAGATCACCCCTCATCCTCCTACGCTCCAAGGAATAAAGCCCCTAATTCTGGCTCAGTCTTGGCACTCTCTCTGCCTTGACATCTTTTCTGCACCACGGTCACCGAAACTGTACACAATACTCCAAATGGGGTCTTACTAATGGCGCACGTTTTAGGTGAGGAGGGAATGTCAAAGATTTGTGAGGCTAGTTTTTTTACACATTAGGCATCTGGAAGGCATCGCCATGGGAAGTGGTGGAAGCAGATACAACAGTGATTTTTAATAGTTCAAGTATATTATCATCGGATTGTACATATGCAGTACAACCAACAATGTTTCTCCAGACCACAGGACACACACAACACATAATCACCACATAAAGATATAATTTGAGATATAGATTTTCTAAATATTTTCAATTTATTTACTCTGTGATAAGATACTGTTCATTACTCTCACCACCTGTGGAAAGAAGCTATGTCCCCATCTGGCAGTCCTGATTTTGATGCTCTTGCACCTCCTTCCTGATGGTAGTTTGTCAAAGATACTGTGTGATGGATGGAAATGGTCCTCATTACTTCTTTGAGCCCTATTTAAGCAATGCTCCTGGTGAATGTCAACAATGGAGGAAAGGGAGTCAATTAGACTGACACACGAACATCCAGGAATGGAAGGGGTTGGACCAAGTGCAGGGAGGTGGGATTAGTCAATATTGTCATCGTCAACACAGACATGATGGGCCAAAGGGTCCGTTCCTGCACTGTTATTCTCTGTTAAATGCTCACTCTCTGTTACTTGTAAAAATATAAAATATAGGAGCAAGAATAGACCCTTGGGCCCAATCTGTCGTTTGCTATAATCATAGCTGACTATCTATCTTAATGCTACCTCTGCGCGAAGCTCTTCATTTTTTTCATTCAGAGGTTTATTTTGGATCCTTAAATATTTTCAGTAATATGGTCTCCATTGTCAAGCGGTGAATCAAGAATCCGTAGTGCTGTCACCCAGAATGAAGAAATTTCTCCCCAGCTTGGTTCTATACGTTGTAACTCCTGGTTCTAAGCCCCCAAACAAGGGGACACCTCTTCACACAGAGTTTTCAAAGCTTGGCGAGAATTTTGTACGTTTCAGTGAAATGCCGTCTCAGTTTTCTGAACTCTGTAGCATACAGGGCTCATCAACCCAATCTGTCATAGGTCAGGAACCAGTCTCATGATGGTGTTCCCTCCCTTTTCGTGCATTCATTCATTCATTCATGCGTTCATTCATTCATTCATTCCACTTTCAGACAGTGATATTTTAAATATTAATACATAATCACAGGACTTTAGGAAGGGCAACTGTAATCGTTTATCTCCAGTTCCTGTTCAGAGGATATTATGCAAATTCTTGATCATCGAAAAGATGAACAAATATCAGATGAGATCAGAGACTATTTATTGTAATGTAATAAAACAGAAATGCAGTATTACACTAAGTTGTCTTTAGTCTACCATAGGCAGACAAAAATTTTACATTAGCATTGCCCAGCACGATGCCACTAACGCAAAGAAGCAAAAGAGTCACTGAGTGCCCGTGGATTTGCCTCCAGCATTTACACGGCTTTCGTAGCTGCACAAGACTCCAGTTTAATTCAAACCATTGGCAACCTGAGGCCAGATTCAAACCTCCAACATGATGAGGAAGCCTTCAGCTCTGGGGCCATTTGGGACCTCTCCTTGCCCTCACCATCTACTTGAATTCCAGTTCTGACACCTGGTTCTCATGAGCTACAGTCCGCAGCCTGGTGTGGGTCCTTTGACCCCAAGTCACTGCCAGCGCCCACAAGTCATCAACGGCTCGCCACCTGTGTGTGTCCTTCAGTCGCAGAGCTCCTCGCTGGTCACCATCCTTAGAGTCATCTCCTCTGCTTCTCCTTCTCAACAGTGGGTGATCGCTCCATTATTGGTGACCTGCACCAACCTGCTGCCCCCCTAGACCCCTCGCGGCCCCTGCTGAACACAGGTGCTGCTGTCAGACTCTGTTCACAGGATTTTAAATACCATTTAAAGCCTGTATGAAGTCACTGGCAGCGGAACTTGGTGGGAGGACCCTTCAGTGGAGCACTATGTCTCTGCTCCCCACTCTCACTGGGTCCTCACCAGAAGTAGCACTCTGGTTACCGCAGCCACCCTTTAATTTTCCCTTACATCAATGCCACACTCAAATAATTCTCATAGAATTTTAAATACATAATCGAATGTTAATAAATGTACTTCAATTATTTAAAACAACAAATGAGGTGACATTAGAGGCAATTATAAAATTTTATACATGGTAATGCCTCTAAATTTAGCTCTTTCATAGATTGATAATGGGGCTTTGCACTCTTTCTCCTTTTTGTGCTTCTGTTTAAAGCAGGGGTGTCCAGCTCAAATTCACCGAGGGCCAAAATTAAAAACTTGGACTGAGTCAAGGGCCGAACTAAATATTGATTGAAAATTTTCAACAACATCTGCATGTTTTCTCTTCTTTCAACATCTGTAATGTTAAACTTTTCCTTATTAAAATAAAGGTTTAATAATAGTTTTGGATAAACTCTTTCCAGAAGCATTAACAAATGAGAAATAAAATATTCAATAAATAATATTTCTCTGTAGAGGATTTGTCAAATGTTGCTAGTGTGCTGTCGAATAGTAAAATCTGAGGGCTATTGAGAATGTGGGAGAATAACATGATTCCTGAAACAATCCAATGGGTGACTGATTGTGGGCATGAACTCTAGCAGGGTTATTTGCCATGCCCTTTTTCCATTGGTACAGATATCCTGTGATTGACACACTTTTCAAGTTTTATGCCTAATGAGCTTGTATCCAGGTGCAGGACCATTTTTAACCAGGAATGTATTTATCACTGTGACATGAAACTATTGGAAGATTGTTTTATCCTGAGATTAAAGCTCATAATCCTTACTCAGGCCTGTGTGCGGGAGGGCGGGGGTTTGCGGGCGATCGGGTTGGACAACGACAGTGCGGGGACATCGGCTCTCGCTGCAGGACGGCATCTCGGCGGATCAGCGGCCCTGTCACCATGAGTCGCGGGTCGCCCTGCGGCAGGGAGGGGGAGTGGGCAACGGTCCTGGCGAGGTCAGGCCCCCCCTGAGTTTCTGCTGGACCCCCCCTTGACCTGCTGAGTTTCTCCCGGACCCCCCTTGACCTGCTGAGTTTCTGCCGGATCCCCCTTGACCTGCTGAGTTTCTCCCAGACCCCCCTTGACCTGCTGAGTTTCTCCCAGACCTCCGTTGACCTGCTGAGTTTCTCCCGGACCCCACTTGACCTGCTGAGTTTCTCCCGGACCCCCTCCCCTTGACCTTCTGAGTTTCTCCCGGAACTCTCCCCCTTGACCAGCTGAGTTTCTCTCGGACCCCCTTTTGACCTGCTGAGTTTCTCCCGGATCCCCCTTTGACCTGCTGAGTTTCTCCCTTCTGGTGTTTTTACGAGAACCACAGACTTTCGCTCATACATTGATGAGGGGGATCAAGGGCCAAACATTGTCAGGTACCTCTCTGCTGGATAAAGGATACGGTTTAACCCGCTGAGTTTCTCCAGTGTTGGGTTTTCACGAGGTAGGGTCAAAGGGCCGAAGGGCCTGTTTCTGATCTGTAATGTTCTACGGACCCTGCTCTTCTTTCTGTTCCGGTGTCCCAGGACCTTTCCAGGGCAGTCTCCGCGCTCAGGACCGCGCTGGGATCCTGGTCAGCGGTGGAGGAGCAGGTGAGCGCAGCTAATCCCGATCCAGCCCACGCCACTCCCGAGATTGGTGGGGGGTTCCACCCTACCTCTCCGACCAGCCTCGCTCTCCACGTGTACTCCGGGCACACGCCGCTGGTCCGGTGGGAAGGCGCAGAGCGGCCGGCGGCAGGCGCCCCCATCACCCGGCGGGGAGCCCCAATCTTCCCTCCGGCATCCCGACTCCATCTGCAGCTCCAAGAAACGCTGTGCCACTGGGGTTCCGGGCGCTGGGAAGCGGCCTTGGCTTCCCCTGACACCGGCCAGGCCGCGCTGCAGTGGGGGGGGGGTGGGCGGGGGGACACGACAGCATGTTTATAAAACCACCCACCACTACTTTTCAAGGACCAGGATTTTTCCCTCTCTCTCTCTTACCCTGGGACACAGCGGTTACTGTGCATGCGCTATACTGGCGCGGCGGCCAGCGGGCCACCTTTAATACATTTTTGATATGATCTTGCGGGCCAAATATAATTATATCGCGGGCCAAATTTGGCCTGCGGGCCAGAGTTTGACATGTGTGGTTTAAAGCAAGACAATGAATATTATGCGGAACTTATTATATCAGAGTGGCAGAAAGACATTTGTGTGTATCTTCTGATAATTCAAAGCTCAGTAGATTTTTCTGTGACCTTGTGCACTTTATTGATACAATTAATAGTTTAAAAAAAAAAGAACAAAATAGATAGAACATTACAGCACAGAAACAGGCCCCTTCAACCCTTCTAGGCTGTGCCAAACCATTTTTTTGCTTCATCCCACTGACCTGCACCAAGTTCCTGTTTAGTCCAAGGAAGCATCCCTACTGAGTAAATTCATTCTTTAGGCGCAGTGATGTAGCTAGTTGAATCAGGGCAATGGTAGCAAATGCCAGAGAATGTCTGTTCAAGGTGAGTGGAGGAAAGTTTAGGGGAGACATTAGATTGAGTTTTTTTACATAGAGAGTGGCGAGTGTCTGGACTGCATTGTCAGTCAGGGGTAATGATGGAGGTTGGTACAACAGACAGGCACTTGCATGTAGGAAAAATAGAGTGTTATGGGTGTGAGGTAGGGAAGGTTTGGGTTGTTGTGGAGTGGGTCTATAAAGGTCAGAACAACATTGTGGGCTGAAGGGCCTGAACTGAGCTGCAATGATCTATGTTCTAATTGCAGGTTGGGTATTGTAATCTGAAGCTACAGAACCCAGGACATGGCACTCTTATGAGATACTGGCTTTAAAATATGGACTTGCCCATCTCTCAGGTGACCCTGGAACTAATCCGAACCCTGGACATAATTTACTGATCCATTTAGTACCAACGTTTTTGCCTTCATCATTTTGATCTGGATCCCTGCATCTGGGAAACAGCCGCAATACTCGGCACATGGAATTTGTCAGTGGAACACAACTATCCTGATCACAGACCCAGTCTCTTGGTTCATTTCCTGCCTCGGAGTTAATTCCCAGTTCACTGTGTCTGTTCATTTTTTTGTTGTTTTTGATCATATTCAGAGCTCCTTGAAACTGTTGTTCACTTGCAGAGATGTACAACACCAACTGTCAGTCAGAATCAGAATTTAGCATCATGAACATGTCACAAAATTCATTGTTTTGAGGTAGCAGTACAAATATTTATATAAACTACCTTACAAAATAAATAAAAGAAGTGCAAGAAAAATAAAAAGTCTAAGTAAGGCAGTGTCTATCTTTTAAGAATCTGATCACAGAGGGGAAGAAGCTGAGAGCTCATCTTCAAGCTCCCGTTCCTTTTTCCCGATGGTAGCAGAAAGGAGAGGGCATGGCCTGGGTGCTGGAGGTCCTGGTGGATAGAGGCAGCTTTCTTAAACACTGCCTCTTGTAGATGTCCTTGATGGAGTGAAGTCTAGTGCCCGTGATGTCGCAACGGAGTTAACAACCCTCTGGAGTTTTTTCTTGCCCTGAGTGATGGCACCTCCATACCAGACTGTGATGCAACCAGCCGGAAAGCTCTCCATGGTACACCTGTAGTTGTTTTTGAGAGTCTTCGGTGACGTACCAAATCTTCAATATGGCAACCGTGTGTGCCGCATTGGAGATACATATCACATGCGACACTTCACTTATAGTTGCTTTTGAGAGGATGCATTAAAGGTTTGCCAGACTGAAACCTGGAAAGGTGGGTCTGAGGTACGATAAAAGAATGGATAGACTAACCATAAATGAATGAGAGGGGGTATCATGGAGTCATGTATAATTCTGACAGGACTAGACGTGTTGGATGCAGGAAGATTTGTGCCGATATTGTGAAGGTCCAGAACAAGGAGGTCAGTCTAAGGATAAGGGGTAATCCAGTTTGGACTGAGATGAGAAGAAACCTCACTCAGAGGGTTGTGAACATGTGGATCTCCCAGTCGCAGAAGATAGCTGAGGCCAGTTCATTAGATATACTTGAAAGGGAGCTGAATGTGGCCCGATTGGCTAAAGGGATCAAGGGATAGAGAGAGAAAATAAGAACAGAGGACTGAAGTCACATGATCTGCCATGATGGCAGTGAATGACAGAACAGCCTCAACCGGCTGAATGGCCTTCTCCAGCATGCATTTTCTATGATTCTTTTTTCTCCTTTCTCTCTCTCGTGGCTGTCAACCTAACAAACCAGCTGACTCGGCGACCTTCAACAAGAAATGCAGGCCATTCACGGGAATAATATTATAATGCCGGGAAAATAAATCTCCGACTTTCACTTCGGGGCTTCACACAAAACTGGCAGTCAGATACGACCATTGGCATTTTCACCTCCTGCAATTTGCATTGAACTGGGAGAGGTCTGAAATAGGCGATGGGCCCACCATGGTGACAATCCACCTTGATAGCACGATAAGGTTCTTCTTCACCCTGCACTGACCGAAACTTTCATCCCATCCAAGTGCATTTGCTCTTTCGCAAATGTGGGAGTCGAAATTACTTCCCACGAGGAACATTAGCCTTGTGAGGAAAGGCACCAAGTTCCCCATTCCCCTCCCACCCTCTCTCCTTCCTTCCTCCCTCTCCTCCCTCCCTCCTCCTCTCCTCACTCTCTCTTCCTCCCTCCCGCTCCCCCTCCTTCCTCTTTTCCTTCCTCCCTCTCCTCTCTCCTTCCCCCTCCCTCCTCTTTCCCTCTCTGTCCCTCTCCTCTCTTCCTCTGTCCCTCTCCTCCCTCTCTCCTTCCCCCTCCCCTCTCTCCCTCTCTCCTTCCCCCTCCCCCTCCCTCCCTGTTCCTCTCCTCCCTCCCTCCCCTCCCTCTCGCCTTCCCCCTCCCCTCCCTCCCTCTTTCCTTTCTCCCTCCCTCCCCGCTCCTTCCTCTTTCCCTCCCCCTCCCTGCCTGCCCCTCTCCTCTCTCCCAACCCTCTTTCCCTCCCTGCCCCTATGCTCTCTCCCTCCCCCTCCCTCCTCTTTCCCTCCCTGCCCCTCCTTCCCCCTCCCCCCTCTTTCCCTCCCTGCCCCTCCTCTCTCCCTCCCCTTCCCTCCTCTTTCCCTCCCTGCCCCTCTCCTCTCTCCCTCCCTCCTCTTTCCCTCCCCGCCACTCTCCTTCCTCCCTCCCTCCCTCCTCCTCTCCTCTCTCCCTCCCTCCTCTTTCCCTCTCTCCCCACCCTCCTCTTTCCCTCCCTGCCCTCGCCTCTCTCCCTCCCTTCTCTTTCCCTCCCTGCCCTCTCCTCTCCCTCCTTCCCTCCTCTTTCCCTCCCTGCCCCTCTCCTCCCTCCCCACCTCCCCTTTCCCTCCCTCCCTCCCCCTCCCCACCTCCCCTTTCCCTCCCTCCCTCCCCCTCTCTCCTCTTTCCCTCCCTGCCCTTCCTCTTTCCCTCCATGCCCCTCTCCTCTCTCCTTCCCTCCCTCGTCTTTCCCTCCCTGCCCCTCTCTCCCTGCCTTCTCTTTCCCTCCCTGCCCCTCTCTCCCTCCCTTCTCCTTCCCTCCCTGCCCCTCTCCTCCCTCCCTCCCCCTCTTTCCCTCCCTGCCCCTCCTCTCTCTCCATCCATCTCTCTCTCTCCCTCCCTCCCTCCCTCCATCTCTCTCCCTCCCTCCCTCCCTCCATCTCTCTCCCTGCCCCTCTCCTCCCTCCCTCCCACTCTTTCCCTCCCTGCCCCCTCTCTCTCCCTCCCTCTCTCTCTCTCCATCTATCTCTCTCTCCATCTCTCTCTCTCTCCCTCCCTCCATCTCTCTCTCCCTCCCTGCCCCTCTCCTCCCTCCCCCTCTTTCCCTCCCTGCCCCTCCTCTCTCTCTCCCTCCCTCTCTCGCTCCATCTCTCTCTCTCCCTCCCTCTCTCTCTCTCCCTCCCTCCCCCTCTTTCCCTCCCTGCCCGTCCTCTCTCTCTCTCCCTCCCTCTCTCTCTCTCTCCCTCCCTCCATCTCTCTCTCCCTCCCTCCCCCTCTTTCCCTCCCTGCCCGTCCTCTCTCTCTCTCTCCCTCCCTTTCTCTCTCTCCCCCTCTCTCTCTCTTCCTCTCTCTCTCCCTCCATCTCTCTCTCCCTCCCTGCCCCTCCTCTCTCCCTCCCTCTCTCTCTCCTTCTCTCTCTCCCTCCTTCCATCTCTCTCTCTCTCTCCCTCCATCTCTCTCTCCCTCCCTGCCCCACTCCTCCCTCCCTCCCCCTCTTTCCCTCCCTGCCCCTCCCTCTCTCTCCTTCTCTCTCTCTCCCTCCTTCAATCTCTCTCTCTCTCTCCCTCCATCTCTCTCTCCCTCCCTGCCCCACTCCTCCCTCCCTCCCCCTCTTTCCCTGCCTGCCCCTCCCTCTCTCTCTCTCCTTCTCTCTCTCTCCCTCCTTCCAACTCTCTCTCTCCCTCCCTGCCCCACTCCTCCCTCCCTCCCCCTCTTTGCCTCCCTGCCCCTCCCTCTCTCTCTCTCCTTCTCTCTCTCTCTCTCCCTCCATCTCTCTCCCTCCCTGCCCCTCCTCTCTCCCTCCCTCTCTCTCTCTCTCCTCTCTCTCTCTCTCCCTCCTTCCATCTCTCTCTCTCCCTCCCTGCCCCACTCCTCCCAACCTCCCCCTCTTTCCCTCCCTGCCCCTCCCTCTCTCTCTCTCCTTCTCTCTCTCTCCCTCCTTCCATCTCTCTCTCCCTCCCTGCCCCTCTCCTCCCTCCCTCCCTGCCCCTCCCTCTCTCTCTCTCTCCTTCTCTCTCTCTCCCTCCTTCCATCTCTCTCTCTCCCTCCCTGCCCCTCTCGTCCCTCCCTCCCCTCTTTCCCTCCCTGCCCCTCCCTCTCTCTCTCTCCTTCTCTCTCTCTCTCCCTCCTTCCATCTCTCCCTCCCTCCCTCCATCACGTTAGCCGCCGCCGCCTCTCTCCCTGGTGTTGATGCCGAGCCGTGGAGCGTGTGGCGATCATCAGCGAGGAGTCGGTGGGGTGGGGGTGGGGTGGGGGGGGTGGGGGGGGGGGTGTGTCTGCCTGCCCTATTAAAGGATGCGCGGCACCTCCGCCTCTCTCACTCGCCGTGCGGGGACTGACCCGTCGCGGGGCAACCGGACCATGGCCGGCTTCAGGGGGCTGAAAAAGTTCTGGAAGGTTGGTGCATTTTAAAGTTGGACCGGCTTCTCCCCCCCAACCCCCCCCCCCCCCACCACCCCCTCCCCTCAGTCGGCTTCAACGAGCGCAGGGGAGCCGAGTCCGGAACTTGCTCCATCAGCGCTCCCAGGTGTCAGTCAGTCTAGTGGTGGTCCTGCTCTCTCGCCCCTGTCGCTCCGTGATGCACCAGCTTCGACACACGGTGACACGGAATTCTTGTCACCTCTGGGAATATTCCCTCCCCCATGGCGAGGAGGGGGTCCTCTGGGGTGCACCTGGCCTGGAGGTGGCCCTGTCCGTGGCGAGGAGGGGGTCCTCTGGGGTGCACCTGGCCTGGAGGTGGCCCTGTCCGTGGTGAGGAGGGGGTCCTCTGGGGTGCACCTGGCCTGGAGGTAGACCTGTCTGACAAGGAGGGGGTCCTCTGGGGTGCATCTGGCCTGGAGGTGGGCCTGTCCGTGGCGAGGAGGGGGTCCTCTGGGGTGCACCTGGCCTGGAGGTGGCCCTGTCAGTGGCGAGGAGGGGGTCCTCTGGGGTGCACCTGGCCTGGAGGTAGCCCTGTCTGTGACAAGGAGGGGGTCCTCTGGGGTGCATCTGGCCTGGAGGTGGGCCTGTCCGTGGCGAGGAGGGGGTCCTCTGGGGTGCATCTGGCCTGGAGGTGGCCCTGTCCGTGGCGAGGAGGGGGTCCTCTGGGGTGCACCTGGCCTGGAGGTGGCCCTGTCTGTGACAAGGAGTGCAAGGAGGGGGTCCTCTGGGGTGCATCTGGCCTGGAGGTAGCCCTGTCTGTGACAAGGAGGGGGTCCTCTGGGGTGCATCTGGCCTGGAGGTGGCCCTGTCCGTGGTGAGGAGGGGGTCCTCTGGGGTGCACCTGGCCTGGAGGTGGCCCTGTCCGTGGTGAGGAGGGGGTCCTCTGGGGTGCACCTGGCCTGGAGGTAGCCCTGTCTGACAAGGAGGGGGTCCTCTGGGGTGCATCTGGCCTGGAGGTGGCCCTGTCCGTGGCGAGGAGGGAGTCCTCTGGGGTGCACCTGGCCTGGAGGTGGCCCTGTCCGTGGCGAGGAGGGGGTCCTCTGGGGTGCACCTAGCCTGGAGGTGGCCCTGTCTGTGGCGAGGAGGGAGTCCTCTGGGGTGCACCTGGCCTGGAGGTAGCCCTGTCTGTGACAAGGAGGGGGTCCTCTGGGGTGCATCTAGCCTGGAGGTGGCCCTGTCCGTGGCGAGGAGGGGGTCCTCTGGGGTGCATCTGGCCTGGAGGTGGCCCTGTCCGTGGCGAGGAGGGGGTCCTCTGGGGTGCACCTGGCCTGGAGGTTGCCCTGTAGTTTCAGGAGCTTGCAGCCGGCTCATGCATTGGATTGCCACTGACCCTAAGAATCTAATAGTGTGAAGCAAGAGAGTCCGCCAGCGCTGGGACTGAGGTTAATTCACACAACCCACTGGAGGAGATCCCCCCCCTACCCCTGCAGCGTCCAGCAAAGTTATCCGACCAGCGCTTCAGGCCTCATCCCTCCTACCTCGACTGAGCACTCAGGCCTGAGAATGTGGGCTGGCACATCCTCGCCTCCTGTGGACCTGCTGAGCTTCTCTCCGGCACTTTTTGTTAATTTAAATAGAAGCAGTTTGTCCTGCCTATTTGCAGGGCACGCCATATTATCATGGTTGGTTGTTGGCGAAGGATGGCCGTGGTTTGCTAGACTATTGGAACAGCCATGGTGCCTGCCCAAACTAAACCAAAATTCTGTGCTTGAATATAATCCCTATGTTTTTATCCAGTAGCCTGTTAAATGTTATTTCGCCACTAGACCAAGCTGCCTGCTCCAACCCTCTTGACTTTTCAAAAAAAACTTGCTCTGCACACCCCCTTCAAACTTCAGTCTCCTCCTCCATTTTCTCGTGTGGAACCTGGTCACCCATCAATGCCTCTTATAATTTCATAAACGTCTGTCCCTCCAACTCCTGATGCTCCAGAGAAAGCAAACCACATCTGTCCATCCTGTCTCCTTAGCTAATACCTTCTAATCCAGGGCAGCATCCTGGTAAATCTGGCTGTCCCCTTTCCAAAGCCTCTGCATCCCTCCTGTAATGGGGCGACCTGAATTGTACACACTGCTCCCCTTCTGGCCTATCTGAGATTTGATATCAATTTGCTGTGGCTGTGGAGTGCTAGAAATCCCCCCCCCCTCGTGAATTAACTGGTTCAAAAAAAATGCAAATTGCGTTAATCTGCTCACATTCAAGAGGATGAAGAGCAGAATTCAAATTAAATTTATTTATTTAGCAGAAGCCAATTCTGACCCTTAAAGCCCAAATTAACTTTTGTGTAAATTCACAACTGAATAGAAAAAATAATCGAATGTGTTTGCTTCATTCCTAATGTACTTTGGTGTAGTGTTCTATGTATCTGCACTGAACTAATATGAAACCTGAATTTCCTACAGATAATTACTAAAATTAACTGCAAAATCAAGGGTAATTGTGATATTTTAAACAAACATACCTGACATGTGAAAGGTTATTAACAATGGGTTATGTGTCACAGTGCCCAAATTCTGGCAATATTTAATACAGCTACGATGTTTGCAGTTTGCTGAAGCTATTATCCTTTAGTAGATGAAAAACTGTATACTCTACTGTACCACTAATTAAATATTAATTGGCAGAAAATGCAAGAACTATAACTTTACTATTGCAAAGTTGGGATTGTAAATTATTTATTCTCATTGAAATGATGGTTGAAAGCAAACGAAGAGACACAGAAAGGTGCTGAGCTGAACTAGGTGCCGATTCAAAACTCGCTGCAGTCGTTTGAAATGTGCGGGAAAGTATGGGTTGGTTAGACTCTGTCTTCCTTGCAGTAGACAAAAGTTAAAGAATTTCATGTATGTTACATTCTAAATGTAGTATGTGACAATAATGGAACCTTTAGCGCTATCTTCAGGACAATGGACTTGCCTTTAGTGCAGTGGGACATGTACTTCAATTTAGTCATTTTGCAACCAAACATGTTGGAGATGTTAGCTGATACGATAGTGTCTTAAGGAGGACATTTCTGGACTTGGTGAATGGGACACTGGTGTGTTCTCTGAAGGACTGAGAAATAAATAGTGGTTATAACTTGAAAGAAAATTAAAGAAGGGTCGATGTTGTGAGTGGAAATAGAAGTTAGAATGGAAATGTTAAAGAGAAAATAATTTTCAATGATTATTATGTGATGGGAAGGAGACCAAAGAATTGAAATTGTTCCCATTCTGCACTATGGAGGGACTGCCTTGATAATTAACACTGCCAAGCCACAGCCCAAGTTTGCTGTGCTGAGTTCAGTGGGCAATAATTTATGAATCTTGCAAGCCCTTAAAACAAACAGCGAGATTCAGGGTGAGATGGTGTTTGTGCAAAGCAGTATTAACCATCCAGTGGTCTCTAGACATTCAAAAGTAGAACTGGGAGGGATGGTTGGTGGGATGTGGAGGAAGGTGGAGAGGAACAGGAAGTTGGGCAGCATGGTTATCATTACCAGATACCGTAACTCCGTTGCAGGACCAGCGAACCAAATTTCTGATTTGTTGTCAGAATACGTACACGACATCAAAATTACCCTGAGGTTCCTTTTTCCTGTGGGCACGGCAGAATTACCACTAATTGGTAGTGCAAAAATAAACTGTACACAACGTAAACCTGTAAACCAATTTAAAAAATATATAGTGAACTGATAACAAATGTAGGCAACATGACTGTGAACCAGGTTCAAATCCAGAACTGAGTGTAAGGCATCTACGTTCTTTCTGTGACTTGTATGGGTTTCCTCTGTGTGCTCCAGTTTCCTCCCACCCTTGCAGATTAATTGGGTGTATTGGGCAGCACGGATTCGAGGGCCGGAAGAGCCCTTTACTGGGTTGTATACCAAATTTAAAACCATTATTATGTGCGATTCTGCAATTCGTGTTGATGAGAATTTCACAAGTTTATAAGGCTGCCATTGTAAAAATGAGAATAAAATTAATCCAAATCCCCGGCTCTGAGTTATCTTCTACCTCTATTCCTCAGGCAAATATGTACATTAACAAGATTGTGTTAGTACATATAATATTTCCAGCAAATTGTAACAGGATGACCTACAGTAATATGGACACAGGAAAATGTGTATTTATTTCTTGTGTTGGGTAAATAAATTAATCCAGTCCAGCACTCTGAAGTATCAGCCACCCGTGGCTCAGCCAGCCATTGTAAACAAGAGTTCATTGTTCAAATGACCACGGTGGCGGACAGCGATGGGCTCAGCAGCTGAGGGACTGATGCAGGCTGATGCAGGCTGCTGACAGCTTGCGGATGGGCTCTGGCCAGCTGAGACTGGCTCATGGGAACCAGATATTAGAGCTGGGATACAAAAGACTGCTGAAGGCAAGAAGGGCTCCCGAGGGGCCTTTGGCGCTGAAGTCTTCCTGATCATGTCAGAGATTTGGACCTGGAGCTTGGGTACCTGATGAATCGAACAGAAGTCTGTGTGGCTGTGGGAGTGGTGGAGGCAGATGCTCAGCAACTCTGAAGGCACTCTCTCTCGCTTGCCCTTCTCTCGTACTATAAGGGGTACCAGGTAACTCTAATGCTGTCTCTGTCTGCCTTACAGCAGGCGTAAGGCAATTATGTGTAATATTACATGTTCTGCACCATTACATGACAGTCAAGGATTCTTGACTCTTGTTCAAATGATCAGCCACCATCAAATTGAATAGTGGAGCAGTCCTGAAGGGCTGAATGGTCTACTTCTGCTCCTCTTTGATTCTATCATATTCAGCAGGTCAGCTGCATCTTTGGGAAGAGAAAGGGAGTTTCTGTTAACTCTGTTTCCCTTTTCCTCTGTCAGCAGCCTGACCTCCTGAGTATTTCTGGCACATTGTGTTGTCAATTTTATGTTTTCCACTTCTGCTGCTGCTTTTTAAAAAATCTTCGCCACTGTGAACGGTGAGTGAACAGGTTAGCGGTTGCCAAACATGCGTGTAATTGAGTAATTGTGAATTTTTTAGCAATTGAGAAACGTGTTCGAAGCGATTCCAACACTAAGCCTATTTGCCTTTATTGAGAGAACTCGAAGTGGTATGACATCACCATTCCCAACCTTAATCATCATAAATCCAAGATAGAAAAATAACTTGTTGTATCAATCTTCATAGTATAAGATGAACTCTCAGAGAGGGCCGGGGTAATCTGACAAGTCAGTTTAAACCAGTGGTTCTCAAACTGCAGCCCCACCCCACTAAACTCGCATTCCCGATGCCATTGGTGCTCTGTGATTAGTAAGGGATTGCTTAAGGAAAAAGTTTGAAAATCCTGTTCTGATCGTACCTAATTGACTCGTTATGTGCATGGTTTCTTAACTCCAAAGGAAATGGGCCAAAGACCATTTTTCTCCAGCAAAATATTTCCGTAACAATTGGGTCTCGAGCAGTGATTCTCAACCTTCCCTTCCCACTCACATTCCACCTAAAGCAATCCCTTACCGATCACAGAGAGCTTATGGCATAGGGATTGCTTAAGGTGGAATGTGAGGTTAGGGGGGCAGTTTAAAAACCACTGGTTTAAAGTTAAGAGTGTGCTGGACAAACTCAGCAGGTTCACACAGCATCCCAAGGAAGGAAAGGGTAACCAAGATTTCAAGCCTGGGCCCTTCAGCAGGTAAAATCTAATTTACAGTGTATACCTGATGAAGGTTATACATGATGAAGGGCCCAGGCCTGAAATGTTGATTACCCTTTCTTTCCTTGGGATGCTGAGTGACCTGAGTTTCGTCGGCACATTTGTAACCTCAGCATCTGCAGATGTTCTTGTTTAAGTAGATGTTAGGAGTGGATGATATTGCATTTACAAATGTTTCTCTCCAGAGAGGCCAGAACTAACACATGCATTTGACGCTATTGTACAAGAAATCCAAATGCAAGTCATGGACAGGAATGAAATAAAAATGGATTGGTTGCTAGACATTAGTCTCAGTTCACAGACAGGCAATCTTATTGGCGTCAATTTCTAATTGCCACAAGCTTCAATCTCCAATAAATTGCTTTTACGATTTTGTGGAAGTCAAAATTTTTGGCGAAGAAGAGGGCAACAAGCTTAAATTGGAAAGAAAAGGTTTGATTAGTGGAAGGGAAGATAGGAGATGTTATTGAGCACATGAGATGTGAATGTACCAAATCCGGCAGAGTAATGGTTCCTGTCACTTTCATGCTGATCTGCGCTTCAGATATTGGAGGAAGGGAGTACTCTTTGTATTTTGATAGATAAAGCCATCAGTGTAATGCTTCTAAAAACTCAAAATAAAACTGCACATGCTGGAAAGTCTGGGAAAAAAAAAATGCCAGTGATGTTGTGCCCTGAAATGTAAACCATTTCTCTTCCCACAGACGCTGCTTGACCTGCTGAGTGTTTATAGCATTTTCTACTTTTGGTACAATGCTCACTTTTTTTTTTAAAAGCACATGAAATATTGGTCAGAATATGAGGGAATTTTGGATGAGAAACAATTTGGAGGGAAATGTTTGATAGGGCAGCAGGGAAAAGAGAGGAGTAGACTGTTCAGCCCATTATGCCTATTCTGTCCCTCAATAATATCAAGTCAAGTTTATTGTCATCTGATTACACAAGTCCAACCTGACAAAACCCCATTCTCCAGTCCTCTGTGCAAAGCACAGACACACAACATACATATAGATGAACAATACACATGCAGGAAAAGTATTAATTTATCAAAATAAATACATAAATATTTATTTTGTGACTGTGAGAGCCTCGGATGGTTAGTGTGAGCAGTTCCTTTGGTCGTTCAGCATCCTCACTGCCCGTGGGAAGAAGCTGTTCCTCAGCCTGGTGGTGCTGGCTCTGATCCTCCTGTATCTCTTTTGTGTCGGGAGTAGATGAAAGATGCTGTTCACAGGGTGGAAGGGCTTGTCAATGAATTTGCATGCCCCCTTCAGACAAAACTCCTGATAGATCAGGTCAGTGGTGGGGGGGGGGGGGGAGTGTGGGGGAGAGTGGGAAAGGAAGGGAGATGCCAGTGACCCTCTCTGCCACTCTTGTGGTCCTGTTGATTGACCTCTGATCCATTTCTCTGCAGCAACTGTACACTGGGATGCAGCCGGCCAGAATGCTGTAGAAGGCTAGCATAATGGTGGCTGATAGCCGTCTCTGCTTCAATCTTCTCAGGCGGTGCAGTCGCCTTTGTGCCGTCCTGACAAGTAAGGAGATGTGAAGAGAATCTTTCATCTCCATGCCAGTTTCCTACACTCAACTGATGTTCCTTGATTATCTTAATGTCCACAAGCAAATGTTTTTTTTTTGGAGTAGACTCAATAACTAAGTATACACAACCTTCTTGGGTAGAGAATTATAAAGACTCATCGCCTTCTGAGCGAAGAATCTCCTTTATTGTGAGACCATGACCTTTGGTGCTTCTCCCATCACAATCCCATCTAATTTTGTATAATTTAGCAAACTTGGCAATAAGATGTTTACAAGAAAAATAACTTTTAGAATCTGTAACAACAACATTCCTAGAGCCATCATGTTCAAATCTGAAACATTCCTAGAGCCATCATGTTCAAACCTGAAACATTCCTAGAGCCATCATGTTCAAACCTGAAACATTCCTAGAGCCATCATGTTCAAACCTGAAACATTCCTAGAGCCATCATGTTCAAACCTGAAACATTCCTAGAGCCATCATGTTCAAATCTGAAACATTCCTAGAGCCATCATGTTCAAATCTGAAACATTCCTAGAGCCATCATGTTCAAATCTGAAACATTCCTAGAGCCATCATGTTCAAATCTGAAACATTCCTAGAGCCATCATGTTCAAATCTGAAACATTCCTAGAGCCATCATGTTCAAACCTGAAACATTCCTAGAACCATCATGTTCAAATCTGAAGCATTCCTAGAGCCATCATGTTCAAATCTGAAGCATTCCTAGAGCCATCATGTTCAAATCTGAAACATTCCTAGAGCATTCATGTTCAAATCTGAAACATTGCAAGAGCCATCATGTTCAAACCTGAAACATTCCTAGAGCCATCATGTTCAAACCTGAAACATTCCTAGAGCCATCATGTTCAAACCTGAAACATTCCTAGAGCCATCATGTTCAAATCTGAAACATTCCTCGAGCCATCATGTTCAAATCTGAAACATTCCTAGAGCCATCATGTTCAAATCTGAAACATTCCTAGAGCCATCATGTTCAAATCTGAAACATTCCTAGAGCCATCATGTTCAAACCTGAAACATTCCTAGAGCCATCATGTTCAAACCTGAAACATTCCTAGAGCCATCATGTTCAAACCTGAAACATTCCTAGAGCCATCATGTTCAAATCTGAAACATTCCTAGAGCCATCATGTTCAAACCTGAAACATTCCTAGAGCCATCATGTTCAAACCTGAAACATTCCTAGAGCCATCATGTTCAAATCTGAAACATTCCTAGAGCCATCATGTTCAAATCTGAAACATTCCTAGAGACATCATGTTCAAATCTGAAACATTCCTAGAACCATCATGTTCAAACCTGAAACATTCCTAGAGCCATCATGTTCAAATCTGAAACATTCCTAGAGCCATCATGTTCAAATCTGAAACATTCCTAGAGCCATCATGTTCAAATCTGAAACATTCCTAGAGCCATCATGTTCAAACCTGAAACATTCCTAGAGCCATCATGTTCAAATCTGAAACATGCCTAGAGCCATCATGTTCAAATCTGAAACATTCCTAGAGCCATCATGTTCAAACCTGAAACATTCCTAGAGCCATCATGTTCAAATCTGAAACATTCCTAGAGCCATCATGTTCAAATCTGAAACATTCCTAGAGCCATCATGTTCAAATCTGAAACATTCCTAGAGCCATCATGTTCAAATCTGAAACATTCCTAGAGCCATCATGTTCAAACTTGAAACATTCCTAGAGCCATCATGTTCAAACCTGAAACATTCCTAGAGCCATCATGTTCAAATCTGAAACATTCCTAGAGCCATCATGTTCAAATCTGAAACATTCCTAGAGCCATCATGTTCAAACCTGAAACATTCCTAGAGCCATCATGTTCAAATCTGAAACATTCCTAGAGCCATCATGTTCAAATCTGAAACATTCCTAGAGCCATCATGTTCAAACCTGAAACATTCCTAGAGCCATCATGTTCAAATCTGAAACATTCCTAGAGCCATCATGTTCAAATCTGAAACATTCCTAGAGCCATCATGTTCAAACCTGAAACATTCCTAGAGCCATCATGTTCAAACCTGAAACATTCCTAGAGCCATCATGTTCAAATCTGAAACATTCCTAGAGCCATCATGTTCAAACCTGAAACATTCCTAGAGCCATCATGTTCAAATCTGAAACATTCCTAGAGCCATCATGTTCAAATCTGAAACATTCCTAGAGCCATCATGTTCAAACCTGAAACATTCCTAGAGCCATCATGTTCAAACCTGAAACATTCCTAGAGCCACCATGTTCAAACCTGAAACATTCCTAGAGCCATCATGTTCAAACCTGAAACATTCCTAGAGCCATCATGTTCAAACCTGAAACATTCCTAGAGCCATCATGTTCAAACCTGAAACATTCCTAGAGCCATCATGTTCAAACCTGAAACATTCCTAGAGCCATCATGTTCAAATCTGAAACATTCCTAGAGCCATCATGTTCAAATCTGAAACATTCCTAGAGCCATCATGTTCAAACCTGAAACATTCCTAGAGCCATCATGTTCAAACCTGAAACATTCCTAGAGCCATCATGTTCAAACCTGAGTTATTATGAGCAATGATTCCACAAGCTAATGTCTTTGCATTGATAAATTTGTTTCCTACAAAAATGGAATTTCAGGTGTCCTCGAATAATCTAATTTGTTTTGTTTTCTTTTGATATCTTCTGTTCTCTATAGTGCAGGTAAACTCCCTAATTTCTCACTGTATTGTCAATTCGAAGTAAATATTTACGTAAACCAGTTGAAAGTAGTAAGTATCATGTAAGATAGGTCAAGGACGATTTGCTTTCAAGAGGTAATATTTGATGAGTTGCTCACTGGCAACGTGTGGCTTTGGAGCAGTGACTTCACATAAATGTAGGTTTGGTGCCAAATAATTCAATTTCCCTATCAATTGTGAATCTGCCCAACTTGTTCATGCTGATTTTGATGTCTTTCTATGCCAAACCCATTTGCCTGCATTAATAATAGCGAGTTGATTGCCATATACATTTTGCAATGTACAATTGCACCAAAATATTTATTTGCTGCAGCCAAACAGACACTTTGCAATAGAAACGGCAATATTATCCATTAAATTAAATTAAAAATGATGATAAATATTCAGTTACCAGAGTGCAAGATGAAGAAGTTGGCTCTACAGTACCACGCAGGATGCTTTGTGTCAAGAGTCCGTGATTACTGTAACAAGGGGAGATTAAAGAGTCTGATCTGCTCTCGAAACCTGGAGGTGTTCAGGCTTCTGTGTATCTGACGGTAGCAGTGAGAAGAGGTTGTGAGCAGGGTGTTGGAGATTTAAGGTGTCAGCTGCCGCTTTGAGGCAGTGCCTCCCATGGATATCTTGTGCCCGAATTCCTGTGGAATTGCCTGTTTTAAACTTTATAATATTATCTGCCTCCACTAACCTTATTCCAATGTTTTAAAGGATTTGATTTTGGTTTGATAATGGGTTGATAGAATTGTGTTAATAAAGACTTGCAAAAAAAAAAAAGAGATTTAATGTACAGTTAGAAGATTCCATGAAAGAGGTGAAGTTGGAAGACGTGGTGGTGAAGAAAGTCTTTGGCATGCTTGTTCTTGTCAGTCATTGAGTTCAGGAACAGGGACATTCTATTACAACTGCAGTCTCTTAGTGAGACTGCACTTGGAGTATTGTGCACGTTTTGGTCACCCAAGCATGCAGAAAAGATTGGAGTCCTAGGTTCCTTTTATTGTCACATAACATTCATGATATAATTTAACTTTTGCCTTTAGTTGTAATTAGTATTGCCCTGCATCCCTTACAGTACAAGAGGAAGAAAAGCTAAAGAAAGCCCTTCAACTCCAGCACTCACACATCCTCTGTTCGATTCATTGGAAGGGGTAGGAATTATTGGGAAGAGCTAAGGAGTTGGGGGTGAATCAGAGAGGGGTATAGGCAAGTTCTTCTTTCATATGATTTTAGGGTCAAGAGTTGGGGGGGGGGGGAGGCGGAATGATTAAGCCAGCTGAGTTAAACAAGAAAGTCTGGAGACACTATGTAGTTTTATGTGCTCTTGAGAACCTCAGCAGCTCATGCAGCGTTCTTTATTGCAAAGATATGCAAGGAATGATTCAGCCCTTCATCGAGGGATAGGCAAAAAGCAGGCAGGGGCCTACTTCCCATCACCCTCCACCACCTCTCTGCTCACCATTTTATTCAGGTGCCTGCCTGCTTTTTACTCATATCTTGACAGAGGGCTCGGCCCCGAAATGTTGGTTGTGTATCTCTGTCGTAAAGAATGGTGTGTGACCTGCTGAGCTTCTCCAGTACTCTTGTGTATTGAACCATGAAGCCAGTTGAAATGGGGAGCGATTTAACAGGATGAGGTAGGAGGAAGGCAAATGTAGGATTTGGAGAGTGGGTTTGTAGCAGCAGTAATTGAACCAGCTCACACACAATTTAAAGAAGACGCTCACTCCTTTCAGCACAAAATGGAATCCACTCTCTTTACTCCCTTCAGGCACAACGCTAAATTCTTCATCTCCCCAAACACCACCCAGTCAAGCCCCTCTGACTTTTTCATTGTCCCTCCGCCATACGGGTGATCTTGATGCTCCCACTCTTCTCTTGCGTCCAAGATCCATCACCATGTACACAGCCTTCTGAACTAAGGCGTGCATGCGCACTATTAATCCCATGCGATGCCTTGGATATGTCCTCAATGGCGACTGGCACCACTCCCGATGCAGGTAAGTACAAAACTGCACCAGTTTCACCATATCAGGATGTTGACTTGTTTTTCAATCCAAATTCCTATCATCCTCTCCTTGCTTTGGTTTGATAGTGTTTTAGTTAACCCCACACATCCGAGGGTAACACTGGAACTCTGTCCTCGGTGTCTAACTTTGTGCAATCTCCCATTTATGTCCCATCCAACCCACATTGTTATCAATTACCATGATGCAGGAAGTAATTCAGCCAACCAGATTCATCCTGCCCCTTCCCTTTTGCACAATTTATTCTGTCGCAGGGCCATGGGTGACATTCCCAATTATTTTTCTTCCATGTACCTACCCTGAAGGGTTGTTTGCAGTGGCCAGTTAAAATGTATCAGTGCATTTTTGGAATTTGAGAAGAAATGCAGAAGAAGCACTGTTCAAAGGAGAACCTGCCATCTCCACTCGACAACACCTGAGGTCAGGGTTGAACCTGCGGCAGTGGAGCTGTAAGGCAGCAACCCGACTACTTGCGTCACTGCCATTGTAATCTCCCCAACTCTTTTGAGCATCCCATTTTAATTACTTCTCCATTGCCAGGCATTACTTCCGAAACTAGAGCTGTGAGTGCAGTTTTGGTCACCTAACTACAAGAAAGATATCAATAAGATTGAAAGAGTGCAGAGAAGATTTACTAAGATGTTGGCTAGACTTCAAGAACTGAATTGCTGGGAAAGGTTAAATAGTTTAGGACTTGATTTGCTGGAGCGTAGAAGAATGAGGGAAGATTTGATAGAGGTATTTAACATTTGAGGGGTATACACAGAGTAGATGGAGGTAGGCTTCTTCCACTAAGGATGGGATCAGATACAAACCAGAGGGTGTGGGTTTAGGATGAAAGGGAAAAGGTTAGGGGAACCTCTTCAAACATAGAGTGCTGGGAATGTGGAACGAGCTGCCAGCTGAAGTGGTGAATGTGGGCTCAATTTTAACATTTCAGAAGAATTTGGACAGGTATGTGGTTGGGAGGTATAGAGGGCTATGGACTGGGTGCAGGTCAGTGAGACTCAGCAAAGAAGTGATTTGGCACAGACGAGAAGGGCCAAATGTTTTGAGTATTGTAATTCTATCCTTTAATTTCTATCTTTTTAAAGGTCTCCTTAAAGTCTCTGTGTATGTCACCCCTACAGGAATTTTGTTCATTCACCTTTATTTTGAAACACACTTGGATTTTTTCCCCCCCCATAAATACAATATAAGAATAATTTGTTGACTACTGAGTTCACCTGTAAAATTTCATCTTAGTACCTCTTGTCATCTGTTAGCAATGTAAAAATTTCTCAGCATAATTTATTTCTCATCCCCATGAATATTTCACTTCACCTCTGCACAGCACTGATTCCTGGATCATTCTTGCCAGTTCTGCTTTGATCCATGAATTTCTCCCTCTCTCCTGAATACCAGGAAACTTGGCCATCATGTATGTTTTGATGGGGGTGTTGACTGATCTAATCTACAGGAACAGCATGTGGTCTTGTGTCTCAGCCCTGGAATATTTTTAAGTGACTTGGAGCTGACAGCACTTCAGAACTGCAAAAACTAACAATATAACAAGGAGATGGAACTTTGGAGAGGAAATTCAAATATGATTGCATCTGGGGTGTCATCTAATGAAACAGCATGCCTGGACCCTTTGTCATCCAGCATGTAGTCCATCCCGACTCCCACCGCATCTGTTCTTGCAGAAAAGAAAACAATTGATACATGAAGCTCGCGTCCGAGAAAGTCTGAACTGTGGAAAAACTGAGTTCAAAAATCAGGCTCATTTAGGCAAAAAGCAATGGATGAACTCGGTGGATCAAGCAGCATCATCGGTGGGAGAAAAAGAATGGGTGATGTCTCTGGTCAGAGCCCGCGACAATGAAGCAGTTGATTTCTGCAAATTTAAAGAGCACGTGGTTACATGCTTTTTTTTTCATTTATTCAGTTTTAGGTGCATGATTCATTGGAAGCTGAGCCAGCATTTTTTTTGCCCATCCATAGTTGCTCTAGTCTAGGTGGTGTTGAGCAACCTCTGGAACTGCTGCAGTCATCCGGTGAAGTTTTGCACACAGTGCTACTGGGTAATTTATTCTGGCATGTCAACCCAGTAATAGAAGGGAAAACTGTACGGCAAAGTAACGGGCCCTTCAGTCCATAATATCCATGCTGACCAAGATGCCAGTTAAACTAATGCCAAATGTGTTCTAAGGGCCACTTAAAACAGCAATGGCGGAATAGCAATGCATTTCCAAGTCAGAATGGTGGTACCATACAGCAGTAATATTCCTTGTGTGCCTGTAGTCAGAATGGGTGCTAATGTACTGTACAGCAGTGGTGTCCCCATGTGCCTATAGTCAAAATGAGTGGTAATGTACTGTACAGCAGTGGTGTCCCCATGTGCCTGTAGTCAGAATGGGTGGTAACAGGCAGTGGTGGTGTTCCCTTGTGTCTGTGGTCAGAATGGGTGGTAACAGGCAGTGGTGGTGTTCCCTTGTGCCTGTAGTCAGAATGGGTGGTAACAAGCAGTGGTGGTGTTCCCTTGTGCCTGAAGCCCTGGCTTCATGATGGTAAACGTAACAGCATTTTGGGTGAGTAAGTATGAATTTTAGAGATGGCACAGTCTGCACCCATGGAGGGAATCATTATGATGGTGGTGGATGGAGTGCCAAGCCAGATGACTCCTTTGCTCAATGTTGAACATCCTGCCTGTTGTCACAGCTACATTTTTCCCATCCTGTCATGGCCCTGCCATGCCTTGTACTTAGTGGGGAATACCCGGAAGTTAGTCCTTTGTTACAGGACCTGATCTTGTAGTCATCCTATTTTAATGGCTGATGTATTTGAGCTTCTGTCATCTGGTGGCTTCCTGGATGTTGACGGGGAGGGGAACGAGCAAACTGAGCAATCGCAATATCAAGGGAAGGTAGTAGACACTCTCTTGTTTGAGCTTGTTATTGCTGGGTTTTGTGGCACAAATGTTGAAGTTGAAGTTTGTATATTATCCAATTGTAAATGTACAACCTGATGAAATAATGGACCCCACCTTCAGTGCAAAAAACATGCAAACACTCATCCAGGTGCAATTCACATACAAACGATACATATGCAGTAGGTCAATATATTTAATACTCAGTAAAATCTCGGAGGTTTGTATCACCATCTCATTCAGCTGTTCAGCAGTCTCACTGCCCATAAGAAAATTGTTAAACAAGAAAATCCACAGATACTGGGCTTGAGTGCAACACAGAAACATGCTGGAGAAACTCTGCATCCACAGAAAGTCAAGGGTGACCAATGTTTTGGGCCTGGACCCTTTGTCAGCTGAAAGAAAAAAAAAACAGACAGGTGTCTGAATAAAAAGGTGGGTGGATAGGAGAGAAGGGAGGAAAATGAAGGGACAGGAGCACAGGAAAACAGGTAAGAGGTACCAGATGGATGCAGGTGGGAGGGTAGAAGAGGAAAAAAGCTGAAGTGATGGGGGAGAGGGCTGATAAACATAGAAAATAGGTGTAGGAGTAGGCCATTTGGCCCTTCAAGCCTACACTGCTATTCATTTTGATCATGGCTGATCATCCACTCAGTACCCTGTTCCAGCTCTCTCTCCATACCCCCTGATCTCCCTAGTCACAAGTATTAAATCTAACTCTCTCTTAAATATAGCTTTGGAACAGGCCTCAATCACTTCCTGTGGCAGAGAATTCCATAAATTCACCACCCTGAGTGAAAAAATTCTTTCTCGTCTCAGTCCTAAAGGACTTCTCCTTTATCCTTAAACTGTGACCCCTGGTTCTAGACTTGCTCAACATTGGGAACAATCTTCCTGCATCTAGCCTGTCAAATCCCTTAAGAATTTTGAACATTATTAAATCTCCTCTTAATCGTCTAAACTCCAGCGAGTACAAGCCCAGTCATTCTAGACTTTCTTCATAGGCAAGTCCCGTCATCCCTGGTATCAATCTGGTAAACTTTTCTGCACTCCCTCCATGACAATGATGTCCTTCCTCAGATAAGGAGACCAAAACTGAACACAATACTCCAGGTGAGATCTCACCAAGGCCCTATACAACTGCATCAATACCTCCCTGCTCCTGAACTCTAATCCTCTTGACATGAACGCCAACATACCATTTGTCTTTTTTACTGCTTGCTGCACCTGCCTGCCCACTTTTAATGACTGATGCACAGCGACACCCAGGTCTCTTTGCATCTCCCCTTTTCCTAATTGGATACCATTAAGATAATACTCAGCCCTCCCATTCTTTCCTCCAAAGTGGACAACCACACACTTATCCACATAATAATGCATCTGCCATGCATTTGCCCACTCACCCAACCTGTCAGTCACCCTGCACACTCTTAACACAGCTTACAATGCCACCCAGCTTCGTGTCGTCTGCCAACTTGGAAATGCTATTTTCTATTTCCTCATCTAAATCATTAATATATATCGTAAATAACTGGGGTCCCAGCACTGAGCCTTGTGGTACCCCACTAGTAACTGACTGTCATTCCGAAAAGTACCTGTTTATTCCTACTCTTTGCTTCCTATCTGTCAACCAATTCTCTATCCACCTCAATATCATATCCGCTATACCATGCACCAAAGAAAAGGTACAAGGACTGCCTAAAGAAATCTCTTGGTGCCTGCCACATTGACCACCGCCAGTGGGCTGATAACGCCTCAAACCGTGCATCTTGGCGCCTCACAGTTTGGCGGGCAGCAGCCTCCTTTGAAGAAGACCACAGAGCCCACCTCTCTGACAAAAGGCAAAGGAGGAAAAACCCAACACCCAACCCCAACCAACCAATTTTCCCTTGCAACCGCTGCAATCGTGTCTGCCTGTCCCGCATCGGACTGGTCAGCCACAAACGAGCCTGCAGCTGACGTGGACTTTTTACCCCCTCCATAAATCTTCGTCCGCGAAGCCAAGCCAAAGAAGAAGTTTGTATAGTAATCTCCTGTGTGGGACCTCATTAAAAGCCTTCTGAAAATCCAGGTAAACTACATCTACTGGTTCTCCCCTATCCACTCTACTAGTTACATCCTCAAAAAATTCAATAAGATTAGTCAGACGCGATTTACCCTTCATAAAACCATGCTGCTCTGACCAATTAATTCACCACTTTCCAGATATGCCACAATCACATCTTTAATAACTGACTCTAACATTTTCCCCACTACTGATGTCAAGCTAACCGGTCTATAATTCCCTGATTTCTCTTTTCCTCCCTTTTTAAAAAGTGGAGTTACATTAGCCACCCTCCAGTTCCTCAGGAACTACTCCAGAATCTAAAGAGTTTTGAAAAATTATCAACAATGCATCCACTATTTCATGGGCTACTTCTTTTAGCACATCTGGCCCTGGGGACTTGTCTGCCTTTAATCCCTTCAATTTATCCAACACAACCTCATAACTTACACTTATTTTCCCCAGTCCTTCTGTTACATTAGCCCCATGGTCCCTTATTATTTCCTGAAGATTATTCATATTTTCCCTTGTGAAGACCGAACTAAAGTAGTTATTTAATTGGTCTGCCATGTCCTTGTTCCCCATGACCAATTCATCTGTTTCTGACTGCAAGGGACCCACATTTACTAGTCTCTTTCTCTTTACATAGCTATAAAAACTTTTGCAGTCATTTTTTATGTTCCCTGCCAACTTTCTCTCATAATCTTTTTTGCCTTTCCCGATTAATCCCTTTGTCTTCCTCTGTAGAACTCTGAATTTCTCCCAATTCTCTGGTATTCTGTCTTTCCTGGCTAGTCTATACGCTTCCTCTTTACACTTGATACACTCCCTGATTTCCCTTGTTATCCAAGGATGTACTACCCTCCTTGAGTTATTCTTTTTCCAAACCGGGATGAACAAATGCTGTATTTCATCCAAGTGATCTTTAAATGCTTGCCATTGCCTTTCTAGTTAATCCTTCAAGTAACATTTGCCAATCTAACTTAATCAATTCGCGTCTCATACCCTCAAAGTCACCCTTCTTTAAGTTCAGAACCTGAGTTACAGAATTAACCCTGTCACTTTCCATCCTAATGTAAAATTCCACCATATTGTGGTCACTCTTGCCCAAAGGGCTTCGCACAACAAGATTGTTAACTAACCTTTCCTCATGACTCAGAACCCAGTCTAGAATGGCCTGTTCCCTCATTGGTTCTTCAACATACTGGGTTAGAAAATTATCCCGTATACCTTCTAAGAAATCACTCTCATCAGTACCCTTACCAATTTGATTCATCCAATCTATATGGAGATTAAAGTCACCCATTATAAGAGAAGGAAGGAGTGGGAAGCTGTAAAGAACATACATTAAAACAGCCCCATCAGCCCAAAATGTCTGACATGAGGCCCAAGTTAAATTTAACTGTAGACATTCAGCACGGTCACAGGCCCTTTCTGCCCACGAGTCTGACCCACCCAATTGACTTACACTCCCGATATGTTTTGAAGGGGTGGGATGAAACCAGAGTGCCCAGAGGAAACTCTCGCAGACACAAAGAACATATAAGCTCTTTATAGACATCACAGGATTTGAACCCTGATCGCTGGCGCTGTAAACAAGCCAGAACTCAACTGGTTGCTCATGCCTCAAATTCATCTATTCCCTACTTGTTCATATGTCCATCTAGAAGCCTGTTAAACACTTTCTTGTCAATTATTGGACAATTGCATGAATTTCTCCAGGTAATGTGTGGTGTATTGCTTAGAATTGGGGGATCAAGGAAGCACACCTGAACTCAGTGATCCTGACGAATGGTACACGGAATGTTTCATGAGGATTGTAGCAGCTCCACCAACCTTGAAACGCTTAACATCCAAAACCTACAGGTTAGAAACCAATGCAGATGTACCACATTGATGAACAAATCTTGATAAAGGGTGGCAAGCAAGAGAGACTGCAGATGTGGGGAAATGAAGCAACACATAAAATGCTGGAGAAACTCAGCAGGTCAGAGAGTGTCCATGGAAGGCAGTGGACAGTCAATGTTTCAGGCCGTAACCCTTGGTCAGGTCTGAGAAGAAAGAGGACAGAAGCCCAAATGTAAGAATGGGGAAAGCTGGAAGCTGACTCGTGAATTTGGGTAGGGAAATGGGAATGATGCAATAAGCGTGTGGGTGACGTGGTCAAGGAGATGGAGAGCAATGGAGATGACTGAGGAGGAGCAGTGAGTGGGGCTCGTGCAGTAGTCTCATCGAAGAGACCAAGAGAACCTCCAGGGCAAGCTTCCCTCGAAGAGTCTTCACTGGAGCAGCAGAACAATGACCAAGGCTACAGAAGTTGGAAAATTGGAGGAACTTAGTGGGTCGGGCAGCCAAAACATTGACCGACCATTTGTACCTATGTATGCTGTCTAACCTGCTGAGTTCCTCCAGGAATTTGTTGTATAATTACCTCACTTATATGCTGCTTGTGAATGGCATGTATATTCAACTTTAAATTTTCTGTAAGACATGAAAAATAATAACTTCCGACCCACCTCAGCAAAACAGAATGTTAATATCGCACACATTTACTTTGTGGCTTGGTTGGCTTTGTCAAGTAATTATCAAAGTTATGATTTTGATAATCTGAATGTTACAGGAGTACTTAACAGAGCTATTCCAGAGAGATTGCCTCTCCAGATAATGTCATGATTTAGAATTAAATGTGTTGAAAGAAAAATATAGAAGGGATAGAAATATATATTAACAACTTTGACAGTTTGAATGAACAGCCATGCATCGAGCTTGGCTTGAATCATTCACCACCTTCAGATAGGTTCGTGGGCTCGAGGTGGAAATGTCATGGACTTCCAGCACAGCACAGTGTGTTTGAATGGCATTTGTGCACGGGTTGGGTGGGGGGGGGGGCAGCGGGGGGAGGGAAATCTGAGATTCTTCTCTGTTTCCTGATAGTAAGACTGAGATAAAATGCAAATTGGTGGGCTCAGTTTATAATTGCATGGAACAGCTGTGGGAGGGTCAATGTGGACGTACAGGTTAACTGTTATTGCAAATCTGAACAAGGAAATGGTTTCCTTTTATGTGGTGGATCTTTTTTTCTCCACTGACATTGCTGTTTTCTTCATACCAGACTTGCACATCTTTGCCCAGTGGTTTGGTTTACCACAGGCTCTACATTCAGAACCGTATGGGGGCATTTGTTTCGGTCATCAAAGGGGTATTGTCTCCTGCACTTCCTGCAGGTCTTGGGGGTTTGCCCTTCCTTCCCTTTGCTGTGGGTGGGTCTTCATAGGCGGGGATTTCAGTTGTGTCCTCATGGCTTTGAAGGCTCTGGCTGTGTTTATAGGTTCACCCACCTTCATGCTATCCTTCCCTACAAGTGACTTTTGCACTTTGAGATGGGCACTCCCCCATATTTGATCAACTAATTTTTCCTCTATAATCCTTAAATTTGCATTTTGCAGCAATAATTTTTAGTTTAGTGAGGAAGTTATCAACAGTTTCATTAGTCTCTTGTATTAAGTCTTGAAATTCACAGCGTTTAATTCTGATTAGACCAGGGTTGCAGATATTTGCTCTGAATCATTCTTCTCCACCTCTGCAAGCTCCCAGCTATTAAATAAGTCAAGCCCTCCCTCCTCTGTCCAGAGAAGTGAATAACTGACCTTCTCCTCTGTTGTTGCATTTTTAAAATAGCTTTTGAATGCTACATTGCACTTCTGAAACCTTTAAATGATTCAACAATGTTTCAGCCCCTCAGTCCATCACTGGGTGAACTGCAGTTGCTCCAGCCATTTTTAAATGTTTTTTTTCTATTCTTCCCCTTCATATTTCAGCGACTTCCAATCAATTATATAGCTTTATTTCTGTTCTCTTATCCCACTTCTGCCACCATGTTATGTCTCTCTGTTACTTGGGAGGTTTCTTAAATAACTTAGAGATGCAAGATTCAAATAACAGAAGAGATTTTACGAACTGATATCTTCCACCATCTCAGGAAACTGCTCTCTCACACACACTCTGTATGCATACGCCCCACAGTGGTGCACTACAGTGAGAAGGGTGTATTCTTGTGTGGTTACAAAATAGTTCACAATATCCTAAACAAATAACACACAGGAAGTGAAAGCCAGTTAATGTTTTGGACCTGAGCAAATTTCTGAAGGCCTTCTTTCAGACGAACACCTGTGAAGGGCCTGGACCCAAAACAGAGGGCCCCTCATTATTTGCTGAAATTATTCTCTGTCACACTCCAATCCAATGTTTGCTCATTTGTTTCCAGCAGAAATCTGCTGTAATGTCTCCAACGCTTTTGCATCATGAGAGCATATTTTTTCCGGTTTTTTTTGTTGCCAATTTCACCTAGTTTGCGGCTTTCAAATATGCCTGCTTTATTATTTTATATGCATGTATTTTGTATTACCTTTACCAGTCTGGTGCACTGTGTACTTGAATGGAATATTGATTATGAAAGGAGCTCTTGGTTTTGACAGCTGTGGGGCCTAAGCTCCCTTGATGGAGTGGTCCAAGGAATTACTTTGATGAACCCCTTGATCATTTCTTTTCAAAGATTTCACGATCAAAGAATTCAGTCAGGCAAGTAGTGAGAAAATCTTTTTTTTATTGATTGGGCTTCAAGATGTGGCTCAGTGATGAGTGACAGAATGGCAATGAGGGGCTGAATGGCCCCGTTCAGGTTTCTCCTGGCATTCCATTGCCCATCAGGCATTCCAGAGTGGATTCTAGTTTTCTAAATTCTTGAAAAGGAATGAAGGGCAACAACTGATCTGGAAAAATGTTCCTATGAGAATAACAACTTCTGTCTTGGTCATTTTCCTGTAGTGATGCAGGGAATGGGCTTGGGGGAGCTCTTGTTTCTGTCAGGCACTGGGGTGAAGGGAAAGACCCAGAGGATATGGTTTGAATAGAGTCAAGTAGGATGGATATAGATAGGCAAAAGGGCTGGCATTGATGTATTGTCCAACTCTTCTGTCAGTCCTGTGGTAGATTTTACAGTCCTGTCAAAATGAGACAATTGTGGCTGATGAGGGAAGTTGAAACCAAAGCAATAATAATTAGGAAGATAAAGGACTGGGAAACTTTTTAAAAAAAACTTAGAGAAACCTCTTAGTGAAAACAACTTAGAAAGTGATTAGGAAGGAAAGGATGAATTATGAAAGGTTAGCAAATAATATCAAAGAAGATAGATTCTAAAAGCTTTTTTAAATATACAAATAGAAAGAGTGGCCAAAGTAGACATGGGATCAATAGATAGAAGATTGACTAGAATGATACCAGAAATGAAAGGTTGAGCCTAAGAATAATTGTCAGCTCTTGCACTGAACATGTTGGAGTCCTGAAGAATTTGGGGTGGGGTGGGGGGTGGGGGAGGAGGAGAAAGAACCTTGGAGGCCTTTCGAATGCTGAAAGGCCTGAACAGTAGATTTGAAAAAAAAACAGGACAAGAGGGGATAATTTCAGGTTAAAAGGACCTCCATTTAAAATAGAGGTACAAAAAATGTTATTTAGACTGAGGGTCGTGATTCTGTGACCTTGTTGCCACAGACGGCAGTGGAAGGAAGATCGTTGGGTGTATTTGAGGCAGAGATTGACAGGTATGTGAAGAGTCAGGGCATCAAGGGTTAAGGGCAGAAAACTAGGGAGTGGGGCTGAGTCAGAGGAGGGAGAAGCTCATGATTAGAATGGCAGAGTAGACTCAACGGGCTGATTGGCCTACTTCTACTTCTCCACCTAGTGATTATACCAAACAGCCACAGTACAGTGACAGGTCCTCTTCATGCTAACTATTTACAGTAATCCCAGATTAATTCTCATCAGATCATCTACTGCTCCTACTCCCCCCACCCCCCCCTTATATTCTACCACTCACCAGCACATAAGGTGCCATCTAGGTTGAGTTTGAAGTAGAATTGGATGCCTGTTTGAATGGTACCCTTTTAGATCCATCCCTGGGGGGAGCGGGGGGGGGTAGAAATAATGGAAAAAAAAGTCTCCATTTCTCTTTATCGCATGTGCCAGATCCATAGCCAAGCTGTGTGAATAAGTGGGGGGGGGGGGGGGGGGGCGGAGTGGGGTGGGGTGGAGAAAAGGATGAGAACCACTGCCTTAGTTACACTGCACTTGAAATAATTCAATTTTGGTCACCGAATTACCTATTATAGAAAGGGTACAGAGATTTACAAGGATGTTGTCTGGATGGAGAGCATACCTTATAAGAATAATTCAGTAGTTCTCAAACTTTTTCCCCCACTCACATACCACCTTCAGTAATCCATTACTAATCACAGAGCACCTGTAACATAGGATACCACTGGTGCTCTGTGCACTGCTGGTAATGGTGGTGGAGGCAGGTACAAGAGGATCTTTGAAGAAACATTAATAGGTACATGGAACGAAGAAAAATGTAAGGTTAAGAAATGAGAAATTCTAGGCAGTTGTTGGAGTAGGTTATTGGGTTGACACAACACTGTGGGCTGAAGGGCCTTAACTATGCTGTAGATTTCTATGTACTTTTCAAAAATCTATCCATTTGTGCATTTAACTACATTTAATGAGGCACCATCTACTGGTTGAAAGGACAAAATTCCACAGATGCACATTACAGGGAGAAGCAGTTCCTCCTCAATTGTGACCAAAATCTACTCCCCTATATCGTAAGGCAATGTCCCCTTGTTTTGGCTCAAAGCATTGACAATTATTTTGCTCCCATTGAGTTCCTTCTGTAGATTGGCTGTTTAAACCACCATTAGAGAATTTTTGGAATTTTTTTTTTTTTTGCACATTCCCCTAGATTCCAGTTCTTGCTTTGGCTTGGCTTCGCGGACGAAGATTTATGGAGGGGTAATGTCTACGTCAGCTGCAGGTTTGTTTGTGGCTGACAAGTCCGAAGCGGGACAGGCAGACACGGTTGCAGTGGTTGCAAGGGAAAATTGGTTGGTTGGGGTTGGGTGTTAGGTTTTTCCTCCTTTGCCTTTTGTCAGTGAGGTGGGCTCTGCAGTCTTCTTCAAAGGAGATTGCTGCCCGCCGAACTGTGAGGCGCCAAGATGCACGGTTTGAGGCGATATCAGCCCACTGGCGGTGGTCAATGGGGCAGGCACCAAGAGATTTCTTTAGGCAGTCCTTGTACCTTTTCTTTGGTGCACCTCTGTCACGGTGGTCAGTGGAGAGCTCGCCATATAACACGATCTTGGGAAGGCGATGGTCCTCCATTCTGGAGACGTGACCCACCCAGCGCAGCTGGATCTTCAGCAGCGTGGACTCGATGCTGTCGACCTCTGCCATCTCGAGTACTTCGACGTTAGGGATGAAAGCGCTCCAATGAATGTTGAGGATGGAGCGGAGACAACGCTGGTGGAAGCGTTCTAGGAGCCGTAGGTGATGCCGGTAGTGGACCCATGATTCGGAGCCGAACAGGAGTGTGGGTATGACAACGTCTCTGTATACGCTTATCTTTGTGAGGTTTTTCAGTTGGTTGTTTTTCCAGACTCTTTTGTGTAGTTTTCCAAAGGCGCTATTTGCCTTGGTGAGTCTGTTGTCTATCTCGTTGTCGATTCTTGCATCTGATGAAATGGTGCAGCCGAGATAGGTAAATTGGTTGACCGTTTTGAATTTTGTGTGCCCGATGGAGATGTGGGGGGGCTGGTAGTCATGGTGGGGAGCTGGCTGATGGAGGACCTCAGTTTTCTTCAGGCTGACTTCCAGGCCAAATATTTTGGCAGTTTCTGCAAAACAGGACGTCAAGCGCTGAAGAGCTGGCTCTGAATGGGCAACTAAAGCGGCATCGTCTGCAAAGAGTAGTTCACGGAGAAGTTTCTCTTGTGTCTTGGTGTGAGCTTGCAGGCGCCTCAGATTGAAGAGACTGCCATCCGTTCGGTACCGGATGTAAACAGCGTCTTCATTGTTGAGGTCTTTCATGGCTTGGTTCAGCATCATGCTGAAGAAGATTGAAAAGAGGGTTGGTGCGAGAACACAGCCTTGCTTCACGCCATTGTTAATGGAGAAGGGCTCAGAGAGCTCATTGCTGTATCTGACCCGACCTTGTTGGTTTTCGTGCAGTTGGATAATCATATAATATATTACATATATTATATATTTATGATAATATGTTATTTATATTATATATTATATTTATAATGTGTGTGTTTTTAAAGGAGATAGATTGTGGGGGTTTAGTGTAGATCACAAACAAACACTTCACAAAACAAATCTCATTTAAAATACAAGAGCTTTGCTCAAGCCAGACAGTCCAGGCTCCGAGTGCCTTTACAAAGGCTATTTTAAAAACTGCTTTGAGAAATAACTTAAGGGCTCAAGTGCTGATAAAAATCTTTCAAAGATTGGGTTTGGAGCCCCACAAGGAGTTCTGGTTTTGCAGTTTGCTGTTCTGCAAGAAGGTCATGTGATTTTGCAAGGAGAGAGAGGGAGAGAGAGAAACAGGCTCTCTCTGAGAGAGAGAATTCTCTTTGAGTTCTGCAGTGGCTTTTGGAAGCTGGCAGCTTGTTCAAAACCCATTTTGAAGGTGGATTGTGAGTTCTGAGTTCAGCCTGGTGAAAACCCCTATGGTCCTTACAAGAGGAAATGGCTGGCTAGACTGTTTCACCTGAAATAAGGGAAACAAGAGGAACTCTTGTGGTGACCTGGAAGAAGAAGTTATCATTTTGAAAACCCATGATGGGGCAAGTTTCTTTGGCAAGACACTGAAGTGACTGATGGAAGTAGATCAATTTGTGTGTGTCCAATAAGCAACAAATCTGTCTCTCTGAAACCAACAAGAACCTTCCTGAGCTGTAACCTGTTACCTTTAAGCACCAGAGCTTGGTGAAAATTTATAAATATTAAACTTTGTGCACAGTATAAGAATTGCCTGATACCAGTGAACTTTGAAGAGTGAGAGTGAGATTGGACTGTGGGATCAAAGAACTTTCCTGAACATGTACTCATTACGTACACGTGTGCTTAGAATTGGAAGGGGGTTAAGTTAAGATAATAGTATTAAGTTAAAGTTTGATCCTGTTTTTGTTTAAAGATAATTAAAAGCAACTTTTGTTTAAGTAATCATTTCTCTTGGTGAATTTCTATTGCTGCTGGGTTTTGGGGTCCTCTGGACCTGTAATGACTATTGCCTTGTCTGGCAGAGAATTCCATAAGTTCACCATCATCTGAATGAACAAATTTCTCCTTGCTTTAGTCCTCATTGACTTAGTTCCAATCCTGAGAATGTGACCCTCTGGTTGTAGACTCTCAGATGAAGTAAACCTGTCCCTCAGCCTGAAATGAAGGGTCTACCATGGGACTGAAATAGATAAGATTTTCTTTTCATAGTGATGGGTACCTGGATGCATTTCTGGGGGTGGTGGTGGAGGCTTGTACAGTAAGGACATTCAATGGATGAAAGAAAAATACAGGGTTATGGGTGTGTGGCAGGGAAAGATTGGACTGTTCTAGAGTAGATTTCACGAGGTTGGCATAATATAGTAGGCTGAAGGGCGTATACTGTGCTATTATGTTCCATGTTCTAAATCAGATTTAAAATGTAAATGAAAAATATAATGGCTTTCCGATGAGAGTCCGGCATAACATCTGCTCCAGTCACAGTGCCAGAACTGTGATGGAAATGAATGCTAATAAGCTTAGTTTGGGCAAGTGAGGTTACTGTAGATGGACAAAGGGGTAGGTCTAACAGCCCAACACAGTTCTGGAGGATCTTGGCAAATCCAGCAACATCCATGAAAAACAATAAACGGTCAATGTTTCTGGTCAAAAAGCCTTTATCAGGAATATGATAAATAAATGCTCAGCATCTTGTTTGTCAATTAAAAAAGAATTTAGACATACAGCATGGTAACAGGCCCTTCTGGCCCACAAGCCCCCGCCATTCAAATACTCCAATGAACTTACAACCCCGATTAAATTTTCAAGGGTGGGAGGAAACCAGAGCACCTGGAGGAAACCCACGCAGTCACTAGAACAAACAATGCTGCATTTAAACCCAGGTCGCTGGTGCTATAGTAACAGCTTTACTGCATACTATATGATTTTGTGACAAACCAAGCCAAGATCTTTGGACAAGTAAAGATGGAAGCGTTTGAAGTGAAAGACTTGAAAGACTCTAATTATAAACTTGGTTCTTGATCTATGGTATAATTGTGTCATGGATCATGTCAAAATTCTATTTAACCAAAATACTCCTGGTGTCAGAACTCAACTTTAAAGTTCCAGGCAATTAATGTGCTCTTCAGAACACTTGCTTGCATAAAGCACCCCTGTGATGAGTCTGTGACAGTGTCTTCAGTGGTGAATTTTCAGAGTGGCCACATGCTTGGTAGTATGTCAATCACCAGATGTGTTATATTTCTATTTCTGACAGAAAAGCAGTGACAGTTGGACTTGTAACAGGTAAATCTGTTCTCCTAGAGACCCTCCCAAACCCAGTGCCCCACCCCCCACCCCCAGAGAGATTTAGGGAAGTTTGATCTCGCTGGTATTTTGTTGTTACAAATGAAATTTGCTTAAATTCAAATCCAGACCCCTATACATTCAAGCGTAAGTGCTTGTATCTGTATCTCCTGCCCCTAACATACTGGAATACCCGTCTTTCATACTCTTCTCCCTCCTCCCATTGTGGATGAGGCTTAAGAATGTGAAAGCACACATTACATCATAGGTTTAAAGACAGCAGCTATCGAGCTCCTGAATGAACCCCATAAACAGTCCCCTTGCCTGGTGATATTTTTTTTTTGAAAACTCTATTTTCATTTTGTGGATAGCATGCATCAAAAAATAACTGTCTAAATTTGAAAATAAAAATAAATAAATACTTTTTAATTTACTTGAAATTTCTTGGAAAGGCTACACTTCTTACGGAGGTTGCAGAGGGCAAGGCCACCGGTCCCCATCTTGACAACATTTTACAGGAGCTCAATTGAGCGTGTCCCGTCTGGCTGCATCATTGTGTGGTATGGTAGCTGCAAAGCATTGGGCCGAAAGTCGATACAGAGGATCATCAAAATGACTGAGAAGATCAATGGGATCTCCATTGACAGCATTTACCAGGAGCTTTGCTTAAATAGGGCTCAAAGATTTATGAGATGCTTTCCATCCATCACAGCGGTTGTGAACCACTACCATCAAGGAAATGGTATAGGGACATTTAAAAAAAGACTACCAGGCTGTTAGATCCTGTTACCAAGTCGATCATCCCAAAATATTTATACATAAATTTATTTTGTATTGTATCTTATCAGAACTTATTGTCCTGAAAATGTCACAAAAATTTGGTTTGTGGCAACGTCAACCACCTCGCAACAATAAATGAAAACAGTGCACGAAAAGCCAAAGGAAGGCCGTGCCTTTGGTTCATTGATCATTCAGGAATCTGATGGCAGCCGGGAAGAAGCCGTCCCTGTGCCGCTGAGTGCTCGACTTTAGGCTCCAGTTCTTTTTTCCAGATGGTAAAGAAGGCATGCCTGGGCAGTGTGGGCTCTTGAGGCTGCTTTCTTAAGACACAGTCTATTGTTGATGTCCTTGATGGAGTAAAATCTGGTTCCTGTGATGTCACAGGTGAAGTTAACAGACGTCTGGAGGTATTTCTTGTCCTGAGTGCTGGCACCTCTGTACCAGACAGCGATGTAACCAGCCAGGCTGGTTTTTGAGTCTTCTGTGACATACCAAATGAATTGCCCATTTAGAGCCAGCTCTTCAGCGCTTGACGTCCTGCTTTGCGGAAACTGCCAAAGTGTTTGGCCTGGAAGTCAGCCTGAAGAAAACTGAGGTCCTCCATCAGCCAGCTCCCCACCATGACTACCAGCCCCCCCACATCTCCATCGGGCACACAAAACTCAAAACGGTCAACCAGTTTACCTATCTCGGCTGCACCATTTCATCAGATGCAAGGATCGACAATGAGATAGACAACAGACTCGCCAAGGCAAATAGCACCTTTGGAAGACTACACAAAAGAGTCTGGAAAAACAACCAACTGAAAAACCTCACAAAGATAAGCGTATACAGAGCCGTTGTCATACCCACACTCCTGTTCGGCTCCGAATCATGGGTCCTCTACCGGCATCACCTACGGCTCCTAGAACGCTTCCACCAGCGTTGTCTCCGCTCCATCCTCAATATCCATTGGAGCACTTTCATCCCTAACGTCGAAGTACTCGAGATGGCAGAGGTCGACAGCATCGAGTCCACGCTGCTGAAGATCCAGCTGTGCTGGGTGGGTCACGTCTCCAGAATGGAGGACCATCGCCTTCCCAAAATCGTGTTATATGGCGAGCTCTCCACTGGCCACTGTGACAGAGGTGCACCAAAGAAGAGGTACAAGGACTGCCTAAAGAAATCTCTTGGTGCCTGCCACATTGACCACCGCCAGTGGGCTGATAACGCCTCAAACCGTGCATCTTGGCGCCTCACAGTTTGGCGGGCAGCAACCTCCTTTGAAGAAGACCGCAGAGCCCACCTCACTGACAAAAGGCAAAGGAGGAAAAACCCAACACCCAACCCCAACCAACCAATTTTCCCCTGCAACCGCTGCAACCGTGTCTGCCTGTCCCGCATCGGACTTGTCAGCCACAAACGAGCCTGCAGCTGACGTGGACTTTTACCCCCTCCATAAATCTTCATCCGCGAAGCCAAGCCAAAGAAAGAAGACATACCAAATCTCCTCAAATACCTCAAAGTATAGC
This sequence comes from Narcine bancroftii, assembly GCF_036971445.1. Lineage (NCBI taxonomy): Eukaryota > Metazoa > Chordata > Chondrichthyes > Torpediniformes > Narcinidae > Narcine > Narcine bancroftii. The sequence continues at coordinate 474,921,922 of NC_091469.1, read as the reverse complement.
TGCTAGTGAGTCTTCATGATTGCATCGACATGGAGGCTCTGGGACAGATCCTCGGAGATGTTGACACCCAGGGATTTGAAGTTCTTGGCCCTCTGAGGACTGGATCCTGTTCCCCTGACTTCCTCTTGAAGTCCACAATCATTTCCTTGGTTTTGCTAATGTTGAGCGCAAGGTTGTTAGCGTGACACCAGTCATTGAACTGATCTATCTCTCTTCTGTACATTTCCTCATTGCTGTTTAATTTTGCTGACAGCTGTGGTGTCATCAGCAAATTTGTAGATAGCATTGGAATTATGCCTGGCCACAAAGTCATGGGTGTATTATAAATCGAGCAGTGGGCCAAGCATGTATCCTTGAGGTGTGCCTGTGTTGATAATCAGTGAAGAGAAGATGTGTTCGATTCATACTGACTGTGGTCTTCCAATGAGAAAGTCAAGGATCCAGGAACTTCTTGATCAGCACGGAGGGAATAATGGTATTGAAGGCTGAGGTGTAGTCTCTGGTGTTTTCAGAGCTGAGTGGAGAGCGATTGTGACAATAGGTGAATTGCATTAGGTCCAGACCTCTGCTTGGGCACATGTTAAATCTGGCTATGACTCAAAGCACTTCATCACAGTAGATGTTAGTGCTACTTGATGCACAAGACGCAACCATCACATCTGCACCGTGGGCTGGAGAAGCATTTCTCCAGCATTGTACAGCATTGTACAGTCACATGACAATAACCTTGAACTTAAGAGAGCTTGGGAGGTGCTCTCAAAGAACCCATGGTGACTTGCTGTGAGGATCTCAAATGTGTAGCCTGCAACGTGCTGGTGGTGAAGATGTTTTAAGGTGTTGGGTAGGGAGTGTCCGTCTACATTGTCCTTGGTGGTGGTGAGTGAGCTTTTTACGTGGTCTTGCTGCTTTACAGATGCAGGCCAACAAAGAAATTTTCCATCCTAATTAGATGGGTCTCTCTGATCTTAAAATAACCTTTTGACTTCTGTGTTTAATAAATACTGCTCATCATTTCCTGGCCAAGAGGACAAGGAAGCAGAAATATGCCAACAGACATTCTGTACGAGCCTGAATAACCTAGCAGACATACAAGGTACGCAAATTTCTATTATTGCTGCCTCTAATATTTCAGGGAAAGATTTATTGATGGGATGATGTTTACTGAACAGATCATGTCTGGTGAGGAACGTGCCTCACAGAGAGAGGCAGCGAACCCAGAAATTTGTTATTTTTATTGTATCTGATGGCACCTTATTGTGTTGAATTTCGCTCAGCATATGCAGTCTCTGGGGAAGAGGTTTGATAATACCTGGCCACTTCTGTTCTTGAAGCTTAACTGTCACAAAGCAGGATAAATGACACCAACAAACTTGAAACTATCAATCGATTCTTGATCATTAACTTTCTATATGCTCATTAAATGTGTACAAATGATAGGTTGTCATTCTGTGAGCCTTGCCTCTCGTCCAGTGCATTATTCATGGAAAGTGCATTTTTTTTTCCAAATGGAAATGCATGATCTGACCAGATCGGCAACGCAGAAAATATCCACAAGACGCTGTGATACAATCACCAATATTTACAAAAAAAAGACAACCCACAGCATTAAACTAATTTCCCCTTGATGGTTGTGCATCAAGCATATTTTATTGTTGGAATAAGGAGGGAAATTTTAGATGGCAGGCCATTTAAATGAATTGATGTATATCACTGAGAGACAGCTATTTAAAATATGCATCTGGTTTGAATCTCTGACAAAGGAACATTAGCATATATTAAGTGGAATAGAACAGAGAAAAAAAATAATGATGGCTTTAACAATTCGGAACATAAAACATCTTGTATGTTAATTAAGGAATCTGTGAGCTGAGTACAAGGGTTTTTTTTTGTTTCATGGGTTTTCACCAAAAGATCATTTGCACATTATTCTTTCATCTCTGTTCCATGCTGCTTGAAGTCTCATCTCCCTTGACCTTTCCCCCCCTGTTGCTTGTGAGGATATTCTCAGACGTGAGGATGCACTCCGCGTCAAATTAATGCAGATGTAGAAACATGGCAAAAGTTTTGCCGGTAAGATGTGCCCCTTGCGTTGTGAGCGTTAGTGTGGCGATTAGGGGATTGGATGCCAAGTATTTAACCACCCTTGCCCCACACCCCTGCCTTCACCTATTCAGGCTAAGCAGATCACATGATCAATTCAGTACAGAAACAGGCCTTTCTAGCCCACGCTGAGTTATTTATTCCACCAAATTCCATCAATCTGCGATCAGACCATCCCTCTCCTATCCAATCTCTGAAACATCGAAAATGAATCTGCATCTCTCACCTCCATTGGCAGTGTGAGTTCCACCCTCCCACTGCCCTCTGAGTGAAGAGGTTTCTCCTTCATGGTCCCCTTTAATATTTTGCCTTTCACCCTAAATCCACATCCTCTTGTTCCTGACTCGTCCAACCCCATTTATACCCCTCATAATTTTGTATTCCTTTATCACTTCTCCCTTCATTTTCTGACACTTCAGGGAATAGTCCTAACCTATTCAACCTTTCCCTATAGCTCAATTCCTCAGGTCCTGGCATTATTCTTCTAAATCTCTGCACTCTTTCGATCTTATTGACATCTTTTCTGTAGGTAGGCACTCTTTCAATCTTATTGACATCTTTTCTGTAGGTAGGCACTCTTTCAATCTTATTGACATCTTTTCTGTAGGTAGGCACTCTTTCGATCTTATTGACATCTTTTCTGTAGGTAGGCACTCTTTCGATCTTATTGACATCTTTTCTGTAGGTAGGCACTCTTTCGATCTTATTGACATCTTTTCTGTAGGTAGGCACTCTTTCGATCTTATTGACATCTTTTCTGTAGGTAGGCACTCTTTCGATCTTATTGACATCTTTTCTGTAGGTAGGCACTCTTTCGATCTTATTGACATCTTTTCTGTAGGTAGGCACTCTTTCGATCTTATTGACATCTTTTCTGTAGGTAGGCACTCTTTCGATCTTATTGACATCTTTTCTGTAGGTAGGCACTCTTTCGATCTTATTGACATCTTTTCTGTAGGTAGGCACTCTTTCGATCTTATTGACATCTTTTCTGTAGGTAGGCACTCTTTCGATCTTATTGACATCTTTTCTGTAGGTAGGCACTCTTTCGATCTTATTGACATCTTTTCTGTAGGTAGGCACTCTTTCGATCTTATTGACATCTTTTCTGTAGGTAGGCACTCTTTCGATCTTATTGACATCTTTTCTGTAGGTAGGCACTCTTTCGATCTTATTGACATCTTTTCTGTAGGTAGGCACTCTTTCGATCTTATTGACATCTTTTCTGTAGGTAGGCACTCTTTCGATCTTATTGACATCTTTTCTGTAGGTAGGCACTCTTTCGATCTTATTGACATCTTTTCTGTAGGTAGGCACTCTTTCGATCTTATTGACATCTTTTCTGTAGGTAGGCACTCTTTCGATCTTATTGACATCTTTTCTGTAGGTAGGCACTCTTTCGATCTTATTGACATCTTTTCTGTAGGTAGGCACTCTTTCGATCTTATTGACATCTTTTCTGTAGGTAGGCACTCTTTCGATCTTATTGACATCTTTTCTGTAGGTAGGCACTCTTTCGATCTTATTGACATCTTTTCTGTAGGTAGGCACTCTTTCGATCTTATTGACATCTTTTCTGTAGGTAGGCACTCTTTCGATCTTATTGACATCTTTTCTGTAGGTAGGCACTCTTTCGATCTTATTGACATCTTTTCTGTAGGTAGGCACTCTTTCGATCTTATTGACATCTTTTCTGTAGGTAGGCACTCTTTCGATCTTATTGACATCTTTTCTGTAGGTAGGCACTCTTTCGATCTTATTGACATCTTTTCTGTAGGTAGGCACTCTTTCGATCTTATTGACATCTTTTCTGTAGGTAGGCACTCTTTCGATCTTATTGACATCTTTTCTGTAGGTAGGCACTCTTTCGATCTTATTGACATCTTTTCTGTAGGTAGGCACTCTTTCGATCTTATTGACATCTTTTCTGTAGGTAGGCACTCTTTCGATCTTATTGACATCTTTTCTGTAGGTAGGCACTCTTTCGATCTTATTGACATCTTTTCTGTAGGTAGGCACTCTTTCGATCTTATTGACATCTTTTCTGTAGGTAGGCACTCTTTCGATCTTATTGACATCTTTTCTGTAGGTAGGCACTCTTTCGATCTTATTGACATCTTTTCTGTAGGTAGGCACTCTTTCGATCTTATTGACATCTTTTCTGTAGGTAGGCACTCTTTCGATCTTATTGACATCTTTTCTGTAGGTAGGCACTCTTTCGATCTTATTGACATCTTTTCTGTAGGTAGGCACTCTTTCGATCTTATTGACATCTTTTCTGTAGGTAGGCACTCTTTCGATCTTATTGACATCTTTTCTGTAGGTAGGCACTCTTTCGATCTTATTGACATCTTTTCTGTAGGTAGGCACTCTTTCGATCTTATTGACATCTTTTCTGTAGGTAGGCACTCTTTCGATCTTATTGACATCTTTTCTGTAGGTAGGCACTCTTTCGATCTTATTGACATCTTTTCTGTAGGTAGGCACTCTTTCGATCTTATTGACATCTTTTCTGTAGGTAGGCACTCTTTCGATCTTATTGACATCTTTTCTGTAGGTAGGCACTCTTTCGATCTTATTGACATCTTTTCTGTAGGTAGGCACTCTTTCGATCTTATTGACATCTTTTCTGTAGGTAGGCACTCTTTCGATCTTATTGACATCTTTTCTGTAGGTAGGCACTCTTTCGATCTTATTGACATCTTTTCTGTAGGTAGGCACTCTTTCGATCTTATTGACATCTTTTCTGTAGGTAGGCACTCTTTCGATCTTATTGACATCTTTTCTGTAGGTAGGCACTCTTTCGATCTTATTGACATCTTTTCTGTAGGTAGGCACTCTTTCGATCTTATTGACATCTTTTCTGTAGGTAGGCACTCTTTCGATCTTATTGACATCTTTTCTGTAGGTAGGCACTCTTTCGATCTTATTGACATCTTTTCTGTAGGTAGGCACTCTTTCGATCTTATTGACATCTTTTCTGTAGGTAGGCACTCTTTCGATCTTATTGACATCTTTTCTGTAGGTAGGCACTCTTTCAATCTTATTGACATCTTTTCTGTAGGTAGTTGATCAAACGTGCACACAAAACTCCAAATTTGTCCTAATCTACAACTTCAAATTTCAAATGTTCCTCTTGTTGTGATGTAATAATACATTAACAATGTAACATACTTGCTAAACCAACTTTTTCTGGTGTAAGGCAAACAGTTACCATAAATAATAACCTGCTCCCCAAACAATAGAAGAAAGCAAAGTATCCTATCAAAACCAAGTGTGAGGTGTTTTGGAATGTCAAACCAGATGGTTGAGTACAGGGTTAATGGTCAGATACTTAGCAATGTGTAGGAACAGAGAGGCCTTGGAGTCCAAATCCATACCCCTCTCAAGGTTGCCACACAGGTTGATAGGACAGTCGAGAAGGTTTGTAGGATTCTGGATTTCATTGGTCAGGGGGATTGAATTCAAGATTTGAAAGGTTGTGATGCAACTTTACAATCTCTGATGGGTCCACAACAGAGTAGTGTGTTCAGTTCTGATCATCTCATTATTGGAAGGACGTGGATGCCGTGGAGAAGGTGCAGAGTGGATTTAACATAACATAACATAACATAACAATTACAGCACGGAAACAGGCCATTAGGCCCTTCTAGTCTGCAGCGAACCAAACACCCCTTTCTAGTCCCACCTCCCTGCACAATGCCCATAACCCTCCATTTTCTTCTCATCCATAGAGCTGTCCAACCTTTTCTTAAATAATACAATTGACTCCGCCTCCACTATTTCTCCCGGAAGCTCATTCCACATGGCTACCACTCTCTGAGTAAAGAAGTTCCCCCTCATGTTACCTCTAAACCTCTGCCCCTTAATTCTTAACTCATGTCCTCTTGTTTTAATCTTTCCTCCTCTTAACGGAAATAGTCTATCCACATCCACTCTGTCTATCCCTTTCATAATCTTAAATCCTTCTATCAAATCCCCTCTCAACCTTCTACGCTCCAAAGAATAAAGACCCAATCTGTCCAATCTCTCCCCATACTCCAGATGCTTAAACCCAGGCAACATTCTGGTAAACCTTCTCTGCACTCTCTCCACTCTGTTTATATCCTTCCTATAATTAGGCGACCAGAACTGCACACAGAATTCCAAATTAGGCCGCACCAACGTCTTATACAATCTCAACATCACCTCCCAACTCCTATATTCCATGCAATGATTGATAAAGGCCAGCATACTAAAAGCCTTCTTCACCACCCTATTCACGTGAGTTTCTACCTTCAGGGAACGATGTACCGTTACTCCTAAATCTTTCTGCTCTTCTGTATTCCTCAATGCTCTCCCATTTACCACATATGTCCTATTCTGATTCTTCTTACCAAAATGAAGCACCTCACACTTATCAGCATTAAATTCCATCTGCCATTTTTCAGCCCACTTTTCTAAGCAGCCCAAATCCCTCTGCAATCCTTGAAAACCTTCTTCATTATCCGCTATTCCACCTATCTTAGTATCGTCTGCATATTTACTAATCCAATTCACCACCCCATCATCTAGATCATTAATGTATATAACGAACAACAATGGGCCCAATACAGATTCTTGAGGCACACCACTGGTCACCGGCCTCCAACCTGACAGACAATTATCCACTACCACTCTCTGGCCTCTCCCTTTCAGCCAATGTTCAATCCATTTGACTATCTTAAAATTTATACCTAAAGACTGCACCTTCCTAACTAACCTTCCATGTGGTACCTTATCGAAGGCCTTACTGAAGTCCATATAGACAACATCCACTGCGCTACCCTCATCCACATTCCTAGTCACCTCTTCAAAAAATTCAATCGGATTGGTCAAACATGACCTTCCTCCCACAAATCCACGTTGAGTGCTCCTGATCAGACCCTGTCTATCCAGATGTTTATAAGTACTATCTCTATGAATTTTCTCCATTAATTTACCTACCACAGACGTCAAACTTACAGGCCGATCGTTGCCAGGCTTCCTCCTTGAACCCTTTTTAAATAACGGAACCACATGCGCAATGCGCCAATCCTCCGGCACTATCCCCATATCTAATGACATTTGGAAAATTACCGCCAGAGCCTCTGCTATTTCCTCCTTCACTTCTCTCAATGTCCTGGGGAAGATCCCGTCTGGTCCCGGAGACTTATCCACCTTTATATTCTTCAAAAGCCTTAAAACTACACCTTTTGTAATCTCTATATTCCCCATATTTACCCAATTTGCTTTTTTTATCTCACATCTCCCAATATCCTTCTCCTTAGTGAATACCGAAGAAAAGAAACTGTTCAATATCTCCCCCATTTCTCTAGGCTCCACACACAGTTTTCCGCTCTGATTTTCTAAGGGACCAATTTTGTCTCTAGCTTTCCTCTTACCATTAACATATTTGTAGAACTCTTTTTACCAGGATGGTGGCTGGTTTGGAAAGTAAGTCTTCTGAAGCAAGGTTTACAGAGCTAGGGCTTATCTCTTTGGAGCAAAGAAGGATGAATGGTGACTTCATAGAGGTCTATAATATTCTAAGAGGCATGGATAAGGTGGACACCCAGTGCCTTTTCCCCAGGGCAGGGCTAGCAAACACCAGAGGATGTGGGTACAAGGTGAAGGGAGGGAAGTTTGGGGGAGGGTATGTAGTTTACACAGTGTTGTGGGTGCCTGGGGTGATGGTGGAGACTGAAACATTAGGGGCATTTAAGAGAAACTTGGGCACATGCAAGACAGAAAAATAGAGGGTATACTTTTTGGTAGTATGTAGTTGGCACAACATTGAGGGCTGACGTACAGTGCTGTAATGTTCTATATTCTAAACCACACTGGGAAATTTATTGCTGCTCCATCATTGCTGAGTGTAAATCCTGCACCTCACTACCCATTCAAACTGTGGGAGCACCTGCAGCTGAGTGACTGCAGATGTTCAAAAAGGGCAATTAGAAATGGCGAATCAATGCTGGCCATGCCAATGACAACCTTATCTCGTACATAAATAAGTGAACTTGCAAGTGTTGTCCCTAGGTGTTTGGCAGAAGATTTGGAATATTGGGTTTTGGCAGATTGCTCCGGTCAATACCTTCAATCATTTATCTCTCTGTTGCTGTGTAAAGATTGAAGGGAGCCATGAGGTCTGATGCATGAGGTATCATTTTGATGTATTAGCAGATCCCGTGTGTGAGAGGGTTATTTCTGCCATGTTGTTGGCTTTCTTGAGCGAGCCAGAAGAATAATGAATCAATGAGAGGGGACCTCAGAGAGACATATAAAATTCTGACAGGACTGGACAGAATGGATGCAGATGGGATGTTTCCAAGGATGGGAAAATCCAGAACCCGGGGCCATGGTTTGAGGATAATAGGCAAACCATTTAGGACCGAGATGAGGAGGAATTTCTTGACCCAGAGGGTGGTGAATCTGTGGAATTCATTGCCACAGAGGGCAGTAGAGGCAGGTTCATTAAATATATTTAAGAGGGAATTAGATATATTTCTTCAGTATAAGGGTATTAAAGGTTACGGAGAGAAGGCGGGGACGGGGTACTGAACTTTAAGATCAGCCATGATCTCGTTGAATGGCGGAGAAGGCTCGAAGGGTTGAATGACCTACTCCTGTTCCTATCTTCTATGTTTCTATCTGTTTCTATGTAACTGGATTTGGATGTTTGGAGTTTCATTTCCAGTACAGCACAGTACTCCATACCAGCAAACTGAAGGGCACAGATTTGAAGTGAGAGGGGAAAGTTTTAAAAGGGAAATGAGGACCACCTTCTTCATGCAGAGGGTAGTGGCTGTGCAGTACACACTGCCAGGGGAACTAGTGAAGGTGGGAACAGTTAGACAGGTATCCCTTGATCCTTCAACCACATGGCTACATTTTGCTCCTATCTTGACAAAGGGCTTGAGTCTGAAATGTTAGTTATATATCTTTATCTTTGCTATATAAAGTAGACTGACCTGCTGAGTTTCTCCAACTTTGTTTTTATTTAGACAGGTATGTGGATAGGAAGGGTGTGGATGAGATATGGGCATAACACAGAAATGGGATGAGGTAGTCAACAAGTTTGGCTAAAGGGCCTGTTTCTGTACTGTTAAACTTTCTCTCGATGTCTTCAGACACCCTATTTATGATATTAAAGCCAACTGCTTCCAACTGGGCCCTTGCTTCTGCGAGTTAAATGTCATATAAGAACATAAAAATTGGAGCAGAAGTTGGCCATCCCGCCCGTCGAGCCTGGTCCACCATTCAATACGATCATAGCTGATCAGATCATTGACTTAACTTCACCAACTTGCCTTTTTCCCTATATCCTTTAATTCCATTTTTATGTAAAAATCAATCTAACTAAATCTTAAATATGTCTATATGAAGTAGCCTCAACTGCTTCCCTGGGCAGAGAATTCCATAGATTTGCTATTCTCTGGGGGAGTGGGGGGGAATAGTTTTTCTTCATCTTCCTGAATCTTAGGCTGTGTCTCCCTAGTTCTGGTCTCACTTACTAGTGAAAACCATTTTCCTGCCTCTCTCTTATCTATCCCTTTAATAATTTTATATGTTTCTAAGATCTCCTCTCATTCTTCTGAATTCAAATGAGTATAATCCCAGATGATTTAGTCTCTCTTTGTAGGTGAACCCCCTCATCTCTGGGATCAACCTGGTGAACCTCCTCCAAAGCCAGTATATCCTTCCTCAAATATGGAGACCAGAATTCCACACATTGCTCCAGGTGCGGGCTCACCAGTACCTTGTATAGTGCTGCATAACCTCCCTGCTCTTGAATTCAATTCCTCTAGTGATCAAGGCCATCATTCCATCTGCCTTCTTCATAACCTGTTGAACTGCAACCCAACTTTTTGCGATTCATGCACAAGCCCTCCCAACTCCTTTTGCACTACAGCATGCTGCAGTTTTTCACTATTTAAATAATAATCTGCTCTTCTATTTTTCCTACCAAAATGAATGACCTCGCATTTACTCACATTGTACTTCATCAGCCAGACCTTTGCTCAATCACCTAACTTAACTCTATCCTTCTGCAGCCTCTTCTCATCCTCTGTACAATTTGCTTTTCCACTCAATTTAGTATCATCCGCAAACTTGGCCACATTACACTCTGTCCCCTCTTCTAAATCATCAGTATAAATGGTGAACAGCTGTGGTCCCAGCACCGACCCCTGTGGCGCCCCAAATGCTTGGGTGGGATGGGGGGAGGAGAGGGCGAAGAGCCTGTATCAGTGTCGTCGTGTTCTGTAATTCTGTGGTCTTATTGAAGGTGGATGTGCACTGCCTCATTATCTGAGGAATAATGCCAAACAGAAAAACACCCATTTATCTCAACTCTCTTCCTTTTGTCAGTTAACCAATCCACAATCCATGCCAATATGCTTCCCTTGACTCCAATCATCTGTATTTTATTTATGCCTCTTGTGCGGCACCTTATCAAACGCCTTCTGGAAATCAAAATATACAACATCAGCCTGTTGCCCTCCATCTACTGGACCCATTATATCCTCAAAAGAACTCCAGCAAGTTTCTGAATTCATGCCTCTTCTGCCTGATGGAACCCCTTTGTTCTAATGTCTCAGTATTTCTAATGACAGCTTCAAGGATTTCCCCGACTATAGACGTTAAGCTAACTGTCAATAGTTACCAGTCTTCTGCCTACATCCCTTTTTTAAAAAAGTGGCGTGACATTTTCTGTCTTCCAATCTGCCGGGACTTGTTCAGAACCCAGAGAATTTTGGTAAATGACTTCCAGTGCATCGACTATAACTCCCGCCATTTCCTTCAGTACCCTGGGATGCATCCCATCAGGACCAGGGGATTTGTCCGCTTTCAGTCCCATTAGTTTGCTCATCGCTCTCTTTGTAACAATTATTTTATCGAGGCCCTCACCTCTCCACATCCCTATTGCCATTTCTATCACGTGAATCATTACCTAAAGGTCAGATGGAAAAGGAACTAAATGGGAAATGTGTGTAACAATTATTTTATCGAGGCCCTCACCTCTCTTCGCATCCCTATTGCCATTTCTATCACGTGAATCATTACCTAAAGGTCAGGTGGAAAAGGAACTAAATCGGAAATGTGTGCGCCAAATTTCACGTGAACAACACATGGCATTAGTAATAATACAAAACACACTCGGGTGACTTTTCTTCTGACATTTCATGGCAAGTTTGACACTGATGGAAACACTATTTTCAAGATACATTTAGATGAAAATATCTGAGGTCTCGAAGGAGAGCAGCAGCAATTATCAAGGATCCACACTACTCAGGACATCTCACTGCTGCCATCAGGAAAGAGTTATCAATGCTACAAGACTTGTATCTGTAGGTTCAGGAATAGTTGCTACCCCTCAACTATCACAGAGTCAATCAGAGACTCTTTCTTTGCTCATTATTTATTATTGAATATTTATTTTTTGCACAGTCATTTTTTTTTTCTTCAATACAGTTTACAGTTACCAGTCACTTATAAGTTCTGTCTGGCCCACAGGAAAAGGAATCTTGGGGTTGTAGGTGTATCTCATGTAAGAACAAAACATTTTTTTAAAAAAAAGCAGGAGTTGGCCATCCGGCCTGTTGTGTCTGCTCTGTCATTCAATGTGATCATGGCTGACCTGATGATAGGCTAATCTCCCCCTACCTGCCTTTTTCCCATATCCCTTAATTCCCTTACTATGTAAAAATCTATCCAACTTAGCCTTAAATATAGTACTTGAGGTCTCCTCCACTGCTTCAATGAGTAGCGAATTCCACAGATTCACCATCCTCTGTGAAAAGCAGTTCCTCCTCATCTTCATCCTAAATGTACTACCTTGAATCTTGAGGCCATGTCCCCTAGTTCTGGACACTCTTACAAATGGGAACAACTTGCCTTCCTCTATCTTATTTGTGCCTTTCATAATTTTATTTTTATCAGATCCCCTCTTATTCTTCTAAATTCTTGCAAATACAGTCCCATACGACTCCATTTCTCCTATAGGCTAACCCTTTCATCTCTGGAATCAACCTGGTGAACCTCCTCTGCACCACCTCCAAAGCCAGTACATCCTTCCTCAAGGAAGGAGACCAAAACTACATACAGTACTCCAGATTCGGTGTGTTTTTACTACAGTCACTCTTTCCAGATGTGGTCTCAGCAGTACTTTGTACAGTTGCAGCACAACCTACCTGCTCTTAAATTCACTCCTTCTACTCATTTACTCTGACAATAAATTTCATCTTTGCTCTGTTATGGTCACAATATCCATGGGCAGAAATGGTCAGTCAGAACGATAGCTGAATTGTTGACTGCACCTTTCTCCCCACAAATCCTGCTTGTCCTCCACCAGCTCATTGTTTGCTCAAGATTCCAGAATCTGCAAATTTTTTGTCCTGTGCTGAACAACTCGATGACTTTTTTTTTAAAAAAAAAACACCCGGTTTTAATCAAACAGATCACAAGAACTCACTCCACTTTACTCAGTGGATGCATCTTAATTTTTACACCACTGCTTTCCCTTTTTATTTGGGACCTTGTGTCCTTGACGAGTCTCCAAGGATTGTGAATCTGCGTGAGTCAGCTCGAAATAAAGAAATGAGGTGTCAGGTGGGTAAAGAATGAGCTGCCTTTGGGGGATTATTGCTTAATTAAATGTAATTTAAACAATAAACAATAATCAATTTGTTGTGTGTTAAAATTCTGCCTTACCCTCACATTTTGCTGTGGGAGGAAATGGTGTCATGAGCAAATTTGCTAATCCGTTCCTCACTTTTCTCACCCTCTGTATGAATCGCATCTTGCCTAAACTATGTATTCTGCTGCTTCATTGGTACTAAGCAGGCGATCTCTGCTTGACTTTTTTACCCCCCCCCCATAGAAATAATATAGCTGCAAAAGTACCACATTAAAATGATAGAAGTTTACTGCTCAGGCGAGTCCCTTTCAACACATTGCAACATTTCCAATTTATAAAAGAAAATAAACACTAATCTTACACTTGATTTCCATTGACAACGTAGTTTCCCACTGGGGTCTTAAAATAGTTACAGTCCATTGAGTCGGTGCAAGCTCCTGGGAGACCTTCCTTCCCCTAATCTTTCCCTAACTTATTCCCCTTTGAAAGCACTGGTTAGTTAATAAGACCGTGTCAATGCTGACTTATGCCAAAGACAGGTTGGCAAATCTTCATTTCTCTCTGAGAAGTTTCTTCTCACTCCCCCCACTTGAAATGAGGATTGCTTCACTCTCCAGCTAAATCATCCTGAAACTGGAAATGCATCGCTGTTCAAATTTCTTCAGAGAGGTCTACAGGATTATGAGAAGCACAGACAGCCAGCACCTCTCCATCCCCTTCCCTGCACCACCCCCCCCCCCCCCCCCCCCCCGCAGGGTGGCAGTAGCAAACACTAGAGGACATCTGTACAAAGTGAAAGAAGGAAAGTTTAGGGGAAATTTCAGGGTTTTTTTTGAGTTGTGGGTGCCTGGAATCCATTGCCAGGAGTGGTAGGGACATTTAAGAGACTCTTGGGTACACGGATGAAAGAAAATTAGAGGGTTATGAGGTAGGGAGGGTTTAACATTTTTTTGGGTACATATGTATGGGATGGCAATGCATCATGGGCCAGAGGGCTTTAATTGTGCTGTAATGTGATTGTAATGTAATTGTGCTGTACTGTCAAATCTCTTCTCAACTCTCCATGCTCCAAAGAAAACCAACCGGGCCTCTCAAAGTATAGCCTCGGAGTTGAAATTCTGGACAAATTCTTCCTCCTACTCTGGGATCTTCACACCTTGGCTGAAATGACCAAGGCTGATCATAGAGTTCCTTATGCATGTTTAACACAATTTTCTCATGATTACCTCTGTTTATGAATCCTGTATGCATTGCTAACTGTGCTCTCAACATGCCTTGCCACTGTTTTAATTTGCATGGACGTGGGCTTCACAGCCTGAACCCACACTTAAATGCCCATGCCTCCTTGCCTTTGAGCAGGAGATGTAGAGCTATGTTCTTGAACTGCTGCAGTCTTTGAAGGTGGGTGTACCCACAAATGCTTGGGTGGGGGGGGGGAGGTGAGGGCGAAGAGCCTGTATCTGTGCCGTCGTGTTCTGTAGTTCTGTGCTCTTATTGAATGTGGATGTGCACTGCCTCATTATCTGAGGAATAATGTTGAGCATTGTGTAATCATCACCAAACATCCCACCTCTGACCTGCAGGAAGGCAGTTAATGTAACTGTTGAAAATGGTGGAACCATGACACGACCCAGAGCAACTTCTACTAAGCTGTCCTGAGCCTGAGATGCGGACCTTCAAACACCACAACCATCTTCCCTTCTGCTTGGTATATTTTCCCCTGATTCCCATTAACTCCAGTTTATCCAGGAATCCTTGATGCCAATTGCCACCAAATAATGCCTTCTATTGAGAATATTGAAACATGACTGCAGTTGTAGAGGACCTTAGTCAGGCGAAACCATCAGTATTGTGCATGATTTAGGTCTCCTTGTCTGAGAAAGGACATCCTTGCTATTGAGGGGGTGCAGCAGGTTCACCAGACTGATCCCTGGAATGGCACTACTTGGGTTTTAAAGAAGACTGGATAGACTTGTGTAACATTCATTGGCGTTTAGAAGAACAAGAATGTTCCTGATATTGGGAAAGTCCAGAGCAAGGGTGAACTCCTGGAACTCCTTCCCACAGAAGGTTGTGATAGGGAGATGGATGTGGCCCAATTGTGGAGAAAAAGCAGCAATAATGTACTGAAGACGTATGATCAGTATGGAATAGTGGAACAGGCTTGAGGGGCTGAATGGCCTTCTGCTTCTATTTTTTAAAATATGTGGCACAGTAACAGTCCCTTCTGGCCCATGAGCCCATAAATGCCCAAATACACCAATCGACTGACAAACCCCCGCCATATTTGAAGGGTGTGAGGAAACCAGAACACCTCGAGGAAGCTCACACAGTTCATGGGGAGATCATACAAACTCCTTGCAGACAGTGGCGGACTCGAACCTTTGTCATTGAAATAATGTTGCACTGACTGTTTTCTCCGTTTCTATCTTTCTATGATGTCAAGTGCAGTTCTCCTTCGGATTTAGATTTATTATGGTCTTGTTCATGATGTGAAAAATCTTTCTTTCGGTCAATTAAAAGTTACCATGTTCCAACACCACCTTGGAGAAAAGGAACGAAATAAAAAGTAAAAGAAAGGGAAGGAAGAAAGAAAAAATGATCCTTCAGAGACTGCGGGTAATGGAGGATCGTGCCGCATCTTCTGATGTGGCCTGATCTTGTTGTTCTTGACCGTTGTCCAGCAGTGGCAGTCATCCAAGCATCAAATTAGAGCCCCACCATGTATCCTTTGCCACTTCTTGACTCCCTGCCCTCAATTCCCCGAAGCCCTTGTAGCATACACATTATGCAAACGTGGAGAAGAACAAGACTCACACCAAAGCCTTGGGGAAATAAGACTGGTTTATTAGTCTGGTGAAATCGGAGCACCAGCCTAGGACTGGCTGGCATTTCTGCCAGAGTTCCCCATCCCCATCTTCCTGCCATGTGGAGATCACTTGGGATGATGGCCAGTGTCACCCCCCCCCGCCACACCAAAAGGATGCTACCCCTCTCTCCCTCATCGCCAATCACGGCAAAATTGGATCCACATCTAAACCCTACTACTACTATAAATACAAAAACGTGCTGGAGAACTTAGCAGGTCACACAACGTCCTTATGAAATGAAGGGTGACCAACATTTTGGGCCTGGGCCCTTTGAAAGGTGTAAGCAATAAAAAGGTGGTGGAAAGGGGGAGGACCAGAAGAGAGAAAGATAGATGAGCCAGGGGGAGGAGCAGAGGTAAGAGATTATTGGTGGATATGGGTGGGAAGGTCAAAGAGGAAAAAAAAGATGAGAAGGAGAGGGCATAGCTCTCTGATGGGAAAGGGGGAATGGAAGAGTGCAGAGAGCCAGAGAAAAGGAGACCGAGGGATTGAGAGACTCAGGAGGGGTAATCTGGAATCTGGACATAATGTTGGACTGTCCCCAGGTGGAATACAAGGTGTTGTTCCTCCACTTTGCAGAGTGCCTCGGTTTGGCAGTGCACGAGGCCAAATGAAGACTTATTGGTGAGGGAATGGTGTGTGGAATTAAAATGGTTGGCCACCAAATGGAAGTCCTTGCTTTCCTTGGAGATTGCCCTTCATCTCTGACGTCCATTTTTGATCAGCTGAAGTAGATCATATCAAGATCTTCTTATTGGTTGAAACTTTTCTTAGCCCTTTCCCACGAATGCAGAATTTTTATTGTTGTCTGTCGATTTGGTAATTTCACCCAACACATCTGGGTCTGTTATTCATATTTATTTTGAAATAACGCAGTAATTGCAACGCTGACTCCAGAGAATGCCACTGTCTACCATCCTTATTTGAAAACAACAATCTGTAAACCATATCCCATTCCTTTGTCAGAACAGTTCAAAATAAGGTGCTTCTCTTTCAAGCTTCTGCTCCCTTTTAATCCCTGTATGCTTTAGCATCAGTCGGCATCATGCTGTTATGGCGCCAGCATCTGGGACTAGGGTTTGAATCCAGTGCTGTCCGTCAGGAGTTTGCATGTTCTCTGTGTGACTGAGGGTTTCCTTTGGATACTCCAGTTTCCTCCCACCCTTCCAAAATATACCAGGGGTTGTAGGCCATTTGGGTGTAATTGGTGGCATGGGGTTGTAGGTCATTTGGGAGTAATTGGTGGCACGGGGTTCGAGGGTCATTTGGGTGTAATTGGTGGCACGGGGTTGCAGGTCATTTGGTGGCACGGGGTTGTAGGCCATTTGGGTGTAATTGGTGGCATGGGGTTGTAGGTCATTTGGGAGTAATTGGTGGCACGGGGTTCGAGGGTCATTTGGGTGTAATTGGTGGCACGGGGTTGCAGGTCATTTGGTGGCACGGGGTTGTAGGCCATTTGGGTGTAATTGGTGGCACGGGATTGTGGGTCATTTGGGTGTAATTGGTGGCACGGGATTGTGGGTCATTTGGGTGTAATTGGTGGCACGGGGTTGTGGGTCATTTGGGTGTAATTGGTGGCACGGGGTTATGGGCTGAAATGGCCTGGTACCATGCTCTGTCTAAATAAAACCTTTAAATTCATTTACACAAAGTCACCTTGCTGATTCCTCCAAGATTGTATATCCCTGAATGATTGTTTAATGATTTTTTTTAAACAATCCTTATTAGACTAATACAATATTATTACTATCTAATTTGTAGCCAGACTCTGGAAGCAGCTGTCATTTTGTATGCAACAACACAGGTATTGTGACAAGTTCAAGATCAAGTTTATCATTATCTGATTGTGTGTGTGTGTGTATGTACAACCTGATGAAACAGTGTCTCTCCAGAGTATAGTAAACACATGATACGCAGTACATAATGATCACATAAATAATCAAAATAAATACATATATGAATAATTAAGATGATTGTCATGGTTAGAAGCTGTTGTTCATCACAGCCTATGGGAAGAAGCTGTTCCCCAACCTGGCAGTCCTGATTTTGATGCTCCTGTACCACCTTGATGGTAGTGGGTTGAAGATGCTGTATGCAAAGCATTTTAGAAAAGTATCTTGACCATAGTATCTTGAGCTCCATTGAGACAGTGCTCCCAGTGAATCTTGACTATGGAGGAAAGGGAGACCCCAGTCATCTTCTCAGCTGTTTTAATGGACTTCCTGTCCAATGCTTTGCAGCTACCGTACCACACAACGATGCAGCCAAACAGGGCACTCTCAGTTGTGTTCCTGTAAAAGGTTGTCAAGATGGGGACTGGTAGCCTTGCCCTCCTCAGCCTCCTTTGGAAGTGTAGGTGCTTATGTGCCTTGCTGACTAATGAGACCAGGCAATGCAGATTAGATGTACCTTTGCCTATTTATCCCCTATTATATTTAACCATGCTCCTTGTTGGATTGTGGAGATGAAAATAAAACCTGGCAAATGTAACAGAGTAGACGACAAAATGAGCTATCAGAGCAAGCAAGCACCTAACTTTAACTGCTGGAGAGAATGCCTGGATTATTCCACCAAGAAAAGGGTTACTGGTTTATTCATTCACAAAATACCAGTCTGTCTAGCCTTGGCTGCTCACCCGAATTGGTAGGGTTTTATCACTGCTTGTCAAGGGTTGACCATGTTAGTGGTCTGGGGCCACATATATTTTGTTTTCAGATCAGGAACAATGGATTTTCTTCTCTGAAGGATCATTTATGAACCAGCTTAGTTTTTGCAACAGTCCAGTAAATGTGTGGTCATCATTACAGATCCTGGCATTTTCAATGAGCGTTATTGAATTGCTCATACTGAACAGCTGCAGCAATGAAATTAAAACTCCAGATCAATAGCTGAGGTCTCTGAGTTATAAGGCAATAAGTTAACCACTTGACTATTCGTCTAAAATGTATAAGGCGTAGCCTTCAATCAAAGTTTAGTTTGTACCTCCTATATAAGCCCAGAAACGTCCCATCACTCACAGCACATAGAGAGTGGGCCAAGTGTGTGACACTTTTTCTTGATGTTATTGACAAGGCAATGTAATGGTGTACAGGTGGCAAGGAGACGATCTACAGATCCAGGGGTCAAGTGCAATTGGGAAATTTGCTGGAGAAACTCAGCAGATCATGTGGCATCCTCAGGAAGTAGAGGATGACCAACCAACGTTTGGGGCCCAGGGCCCTTTGTCAGGTATGAGCCTTTTCGCTCATATGTTTTATGCTCATACCTGATGAAGGGCCCTGGCCCCAAACGTTGGTTGGTCACCCTCTACTTCCTGAGGATGCCACATGATCTGCTGAATTTCTCCAGCTCATCTGTGTATTGCACTCGACCACAGCATCTGTAGACTTTCTTGTTTAACTCTTAGGAAAAATGTTCTTGGGATTGAGTTCATCAGATTGATTCTGGTAATTGGCAGTTGTGCTCTGAGGAGATATAAAGCTGACTCCAGAATTTAAAGGGTGGTCAAATTGAAAATGCAAAATGATAGGGAACAGTCTCCAAAGAAAATGGCCGTTTATAAAAAATTTTATGAATATTTTCAAAATTTTTTTACATTTCTAGATACAGCACAGAACAACCAGAGGAAACCCACACAGACAGGGGGGAGAATGTACAAGTGTACAGGGCTGGATTCGAACCTGTTTGTTGGCACTCATTATGCTGCCCCATTCAAGATGGTGTGTGGATATTTTTTTCACCCAGGAAGTGGTTTAACTTTGGAGCTCTCTTAGTAAAAAGGAATTGGACAAGTGACTTCAAATTGAAATTGAACCCAAGCTTTGGGAACTATGAGGCAGCATGGTGGGGGTGCAGAGAAGGTTCACTAGACTAATACCAGGGATGGAAGGACTTGGATATGAAGAAAGGTTGAATGGACTAGGCTTGTATTCTCTGGAATTTAGAAAGATTGAGTGGGGATCTTATATAAACATTAAAAATTCTTAAGGGTTTAGACAGACTAGACACAGGAAGATTGTTTCCAATGCTGGGAAGAAACAGAATCAGGGGTCACAGTTTAAGGATAAGGGGGAAGTTTTTTTTAGGACTGAGATGAGGAAAATTTTCTTCTCTCAGAGAGTGGTGGATCTGTGGAATTCTTTGCCACAGGAAGTGGTTGAGGTCGGTTCCTTGTCAATATTTAAGGGTAGGTTAGATTTGGAGTATGGGGAGAAGGTAAGAATTGGGTACTGATCAGCCATGATCATATTGAATGGCGGTGTAAGCTTGGAGGGCCAAATGGCCGATTCCTACACCTATTTTTGTATGTTTCTATGTTTTTACTACAACCAGTGCTGCTGCTTTGTAACCTGGTACCTGTACCATAGTGAAACACAATGGGCTGCAGAGACACTGGTTGTAGTAAAAACACAGAAATGCTAGAGGAACTTGGGTGTTCATTTCAGCATGATGTATCTGAAAGTCAGAATCCAGACCAACAAAAGGTGTGAATTGGTTGTGGTAAGTAGCTAGGTAATGTTTATCATATCTGCAAAAGGAGACAGGAAATGGAGAGATGATTTGGGGGGGGGGGGGAAGGGATGTTAATGAAAGGTTGGAGGGTCCCCAGTTGTAAGATGAGGTGTTGTTCCTCCAATTTACAGGTGGTCTTAGTTTGGCAGTACATGAGACTATGGACAGACATGCTGGCAAGGGACTGGGATGAACACTTGAACTGGGTGGCCACTGAGAGATCCACGCTATTGCGGCGGACAGAGTAGAGGTGGTCAACAAAGCCATCTCCCAGTCTGTGTCCAGTCTTTCAGATGTTGAGGAGACAACAGTGGGAGCACCGGATGCAGTAGGTGATGCCTGTGGATTCACAAGTGAAATGTTACTTCACTTGGAAGAACTGTCTGGGGCTATGTGAAGGTGTGGGCGCAAGTGGAGCATCTCCTGTGGTCAGAGGGGTAGGTCCCGAGGGGACAATTGGTGGGGAGGGTCAAGGGAGTCATGGAGGGAGCAGTCCCTGCAGAAGGCAGAGAGAAATGTGTATCTAGTGGTAGGATCATGTAATAGGTGGCAGAAATGGTGGAGGAGGATATGTTGGATGCGGAGGGTGGTAGGTGAGGACAAGAGGTCCTCACCAGTGCATTGTATTCTGGGTTACAAATGCATATTGTATCACTCAGCTAAGCATATAGCAAATTCTTTAACTGCAGATACTACTCTGGGTATAATAAATAAACAGATCTCTGGAAAACAAATAGATTTATAACATCAAATCCTTTTTCATATATACTCTTTTACCATCAGGATGGGAAGATCTTCCACCAACTCCGAACATTCTCACAAACTGAATTTTTTCTCATGTGGAAGAGGACTACAAAAGGCATGAGGTTCACTATTTTAAATTGTGACATTTTTAAAATTCAGTGCCTGAGAAAAAATTTTTTTAAGATAGAATTTACATGATTTTTTTTTAACCACTCTGAAGAATTCCTGTCTGCATTGGTTGTTCACACACGAATGACTAAATTTCAATCCCCATTTCCTTATACGAGTTTAGACAGAATACCAGAAGAGCGGTGATTAGAGGTGGGACTTGCAATGCACATCGTCGATATGTGCTCTTCATTTGCCAGTTGTTCATGCAATGCCTGCAATTAACTTTATACTGCAGGCATTCTGGTCGAGGAGTTAAAATATCACCCTCATTCCCGTTCCAACCTTTTACATAGCATGCGTTCCAGGAAAATAGCAATAATTTCCTGGAGTGCATCAGCTGTAGGAAGTTCACTGGAAGCCGAGGGAGTGAAGAGTTTTGGAGGGAGAATGGAGAGGAGAATGAGCTCGAATTCCTTTTTCCCCCACACAACTGTGGAAACATTTCAGAACACTTGACATGCTTTAACTTGTACTGTTTTTTTTTTAAATGAGGGTCACTAGTCCAAAAAAGTCAAAGCTCAAGGTGACTGACAGCTTAAAGAAACTTCCCCTGATAACATTGTACCTCATGGACTGGACTTTGTAACAAAGCAGTTAAGTGGTTTTACCATTTAAAGTTGCTCGAGTAAAATCTTGGAGGTGGGTGGTAGGGTAGAAACAGGGTTAATACTTAATCTATTCTTAACACTCTCATTTGGAGAAGTGGAGTTTGCCATGGTAGAAATTATTGCTGCAGCTTATTGATGGTCCAAAGAGAATATTCTTTTTCTTGTGCTACTGTTACCAAAGGAGCAAAATAATCTTGAAGTAATTAGATTTTGTTTTTATTATTTCCATTTGTCTGAACACATGAGTCAATGAGCTCATCAAAAACTATAATAGATTGGTTTTTCTATTTAATCTTCTCCTCTTTCAGTTTTTCTCCTTCTAGCAAGAAGTATCCAGTATTGCCATGCTCTCAGTCTACATCAAGCACAAATAATCCACACAAAGGTCAAAGAAAAAAAAAAATCAAACTTAAAATGCTTTTTCAGAGGGTGTGTTGGATAGCACTGTTTGGACAGCAAAGATTTTGCATATAAAGCATAGAACCGTGCAGCGCACTATGTATATGCTGTACAGGATTCCCAAAATTAAATTCTGCAGCTTGCACATGATGCCTATCCCTCTATTCCCTGTATATTCATGCGTCTGTCGAGAATCCTCTGAAACACTGATATGGTATCCACTTCCACCACCATCCCAGACAGCCCATTCCAGGCACTAACCTCTCTGCATTTAGAGAAAACTTGCCCGCACACTTTCTTTAATATTCCTTCCCCTCACCTTAAATGCATATCCTCTAACTGAGATTTGAGTTAAAATTCAATTCACACATACAATGGAAATCGCCTCTCTCTGTTGACTGAAGTTCCCACAGAAATACTTTTTTTTGAACATTTTAAGTATATTTCAAAAGAAACATTCATCAGATTATTTCCAAATGTCATTGTTATACTGATTCTCCATGTACAAAGATGTTTCCAGCCTCAAAATGCTGCACCACATTGCATTTAAGGACTGTATCGGCTGAATTTATATCCTTTGCTGCTTCCTTCCTTAACGTAGCGCCACTTTATCTGGCTGCAGTCAGATCACATGCAAAGACTTAAGCAAAAGTCCTTCCCCCTTGTGAAGCCATATCACCAGGTCCTTGCCGAAAAATATGGATTGAGCAAAATTAATTAATTTTTAACTTAATTATGAGAATGACAGTACAATATAATAGATAACAGCTTGGTTTGCATTCTCAATCTAGACTAGCCCCAGGGGTTTGAATCACAGTACTAGTTTCTGACATTCAATCGCAATGGGAACTAATTTAGTCACAAGTTTACAGCCAAGTGTTCAGTGAATTAATGGTATCTAAATGGGAAATACTTAATAAAATATATCTATATGTTGCATCAAATTGAGGTTTTTTTTATTGGTTTTCAACTATTCCTTCTAAATGTTTTTCTCTGAAACTTTGTGGATATTGTGAAGTTTTTTTTTGTATTTAATTTTTGCAATAATAATTAAATTGAGCCATTATAGAAACTAAGAATCAAGGTTAATAAAGTATGATTCCGTTTCTGTGCAAAATAATGCTTGCCTCCCAACTGAGGACTAAATATTAAGCTCTAGTAATGACTTATTTCTATCAGAAGAGTCTGCGCCACTGCTGTTCACTCAAGGTTGAGCTGATGTTGGCATCACAAAGTTATACCACCCAGAAGGAGGCTGTTACACCCAAACTACATGGAAGCCTACAGCCCCTTTGCCCCACAGTGTTGTGATGACCTAATAACCTACTCCAACAACTGCCTAGAATTTTCCTTCTGTATAGTGCTCTCTCCCCATTGTACTTACGACAAAGCATCTTAAAACATTTTTAAACCTCCTTGTTCGCCATTTCGGCCCTAGGTAAAAACCTCTGGCCAGCGACATGATCAATGCCTCTCATTATCTTGTACACTTCAATCAGATCACCCCCCCCACCCGCTATCCTCATAAGGCATACACGCCAATCCAGGCAACATCCGTTTAAATCTCTGCACCCTCTCCACATCATCCACAACTTTCCTGTAATGAGGTGACCAGAACTAACCAAGGTCTCATCTTACTGTAACAGAACTTCACAGCTCTTGAACTCTATCCCACGGTTAATCAAGGCCAATGCACCATACACCTTAACAACACTAATCAACCTGTGGAGCAGTTTTGAATGTCCTCTGGCCACAGATCCTAAGATCTCCCAGTTCCCCCATTCTGCTCAGAGTCTGCCCATTAACATTGAATTCTGTCTTCAAATTTGACTCATCAATATAAATCACTTCATATTGTTTCTTGTTTAAGCTCCATGTGCCTCTTCTCAGCCCAGCTCTGTGTCCTACTAATTCCTCTTTGTCACCTCTGGAAACCCTCCATACTATCCACTAATCACCTACTTCATTTCCTTGCAAATGTTCTGAGCCACCCTTCCACTTCCTCATCAAGGTCATTTATTAAAATCTCAGAGGTGGGGGTAATTCCAAGAGCAGATCCATGTGAACCACCACTGGTCATTGATCTCCATGCAGAATGCAAACCACCTTCAACCAATATCTGCCTTCTCTAGGCAAGCCAATTCTATACACTCTTTTTGAGTTATCTGATTAGCTCCATTCCCCAGAGACATGCCAACACCAATTCCTTTGAGAAAATAATTAACTTTCCCCTCTAGCTTCAATTCCATTAGGACTTGGGTAAACCCAGTTATTCCATTCAATCTGAAGGTGCCTTAGCCAATTTATCTCAGCTTGGTAGTATGTTATCATACAAAGAATCTCCAGATGCTGGGGAACTAGAGCAATAATGAGGAACTCAGCAGATCATGTAACACCCATGAAAAGTGATAGGCAGTCAACATTTTGGGCCTGAGCCCCTCCTGTGTATGCCAAAAATCAGGCAGATCTCTGAAGAAGAATGTGGGTGGTGGTGGAGGGAGAGGGAGGAGGGAGAGGGAGAGGGTGGTAGGTGGAAACAGGAAAAGAAGAGACACAAGGCCATGGACGAACATGTCAATGAGGCAATAGGGTGTGGAATTGAAATGGTTGGCCACTGGGAGGTAGGTCCTTGCTGTTGCAGGGGACAGAGCAAATGTGTTCATCATAATGGTCACTCAGTCTGCTTTCAATCTTCCTGATGTAGATGAGGCCACAACAGGAGGACTGGGTGCAATAAATCACAGGTGAAGTGTTGCATTACTTTGCAAGGACTATTTGGGATCCCGAATGTGATTAGTTGGATTCCTGCTTTATGATCTTGCACAGTCTTGGGTTTATTCAAGATTCTGGCTGTACCTTTAGAAATGATGATGCCCTGGTTTTAATTAACTGTACATTTCTCTACATCTTTCATGTTTTCTCCGTGACTGTGTTGGTTTCCTCCAAACACTCCATTTTCCTCCCACCGTTCAAAATGTACCAGGGTTGTAGGTTCATTAAAAGTGTAATTGGGTAACACGGGCTTGTGGGCCATCAATGCCTGTCACTGTACTGTATATCTTTTATATTTAAAAAAAGTTGCACTTTGAGTCGCACTATACCCCTTGTAACTTCCTGTAACATTTCATTCTGCACTTCCTGCTGTACTTAAGCATGGGTTAACTTGCCCAGATAACATACAAGACAAAGTTTTTCACTACGTGAAAATAAATTGAACTTAAGCATACAACATGGTAACAGGCCCTTCTGACCCATGAGCCTGTGCGCTCCCAAATAAGATTTATCCTACATCCCCTATAGTATTTAAAGGTTGAGAGGAAACCAGAGCACCCAGGGCAAATCCACGCAGACGCGGGGAGAATATACAAGCTCCTTAGAGACAGCACAGGATTTGAACCCAGGTCATTGGCACTGAAATAATGCTATACCAGTGATTCCCAATCTGGGCACTGCCACCGGAAAGATCCAAGGGGGTGTTCAGAACCTTCCATCTTGTTATTTAGTTTGATCCAAAGTTTAATGAAGAAGGCAGTGCAGTAATCTTCTGGTCAGACTCTGGGTAGCAGTAATAACCAAAATAAATGCCAACAAGGAGTTTTCGTGAGAGCTGGTCTCAATGGCTGCCATTTTGTACTGGCGTCACTAACGCCCCCAGTGCTGCCACCATCCCTCCCCCAGCACTACCACTAACCACCCCCCCCCCACCCCACTCAGCGCCACCACTAACCTCCCCCCAGTACCGTTGGATGGTGGCCACTCAGAATGTGGCCTGGAGGCCAAAGGAGCAGCAGCATGTAAAAGTTTAGGAGCCACTGTGCTACACTAACTGTGCCATTAATTCAATAAATAGCAGTGTCTTGTCGAAAATGCTCATTACCGCTGCACGTGTACTCTGTCAGAAAAGAAACAACGGTGAGCCAATTGTCCTCTGAAGCTAATGCTAATGAGGAGGATTTAAACTAGAGTGGCAGGAAGGTGAGAGCCTATGCAGCAGGACAGCAAGTCAAGGAAAAAAGGAAATGGCAGATTCTGGGGACAGGTGAATGGTCACAGCTAGACTGAAGGGATGAAGTGCATTTATTTTAATGCCCAGAATATTGTGGGGAAGGCCAATGAACTGAGAGGCAACCTGGTACTTGTGTGGTTATTAGGGGACACGGCTGCAAGAGGAACAGGGGTGGGTTTTATTGTTTCAGAGAATAGAGAAGGAAGTAAAAGAGGTGGAGGGGTAGTGTTCCTAATCGGAGAGAGGATCAAGGCTGTGCTCGGAGAAAATCCAATAGTGGCCTCAAAAATTGGAATGGCATGGGTGTAGACATATGAATGTTGAAGGATATCTTCCAGGTGTGCAGCATATTTTCTTTATTTGATTTGAACATCGTACTTGGCACAGACGTGTGCCAGAGGGCTGCATCTTCTCTAGTCTGTGGAAGCTTGTCCTGTCATTCAGCCAGATTGTGAAAGATCAGTACTATATGAACAAATGATGGCAGATGCTGGAAATCTGAAGAAAAAGGAGTACGTCAGAAATAGTCATCGGCCCAGGCAACTTCTGGAGTGAGAGAAGCTCAATGTTGATGCTGTACACTGCTCATCTTTCATCAGAGATGGGTTGCTAGAAAATAAAACCAGCCTTCAGTGGCAGAGAATGGGAGGAGGGGCAAAGGGAGCGAAGGGGGAGGTCCGTGCTATGCTGAAGACATTACTGGACAGTGCTGAAGGTATGTCTGACTGGCATGAATCGGAGACATGCGTCAACCTGAATCTCACAAAAGGAGGAGCATACATTTAGACATACTGTACAGAGAGCCATGAATCATATTCACACAGTTGCAGTGTATGGTTATAATCTCCAGCCTGGCAGAGACTGAGGCTAGACATAATGGAAGTTTACCGAATTATGGGTGGCGCTGATAGGATAGATGGTTAGTTTCATTTCTCAGAGTTAAAACGTCAAATACAAAAGGGTGTTTGGTGAAAGGAGAAAAGTTTAGAAATGTCTAAGGCAGTTTTTATTTATACAGACTGGAGGAGATGCCTGCAATGCACTGGCAGGGGAGATATTGGCAGCCAATATAATAGTGATGTTTCAGAGCTATTTAGACAGGGAAATAAGATTTGGTTTCTTTGTACCATGGTCCACACAGACATTATGGGCCAAAGGGCCTGTTCTGAACTGTACTGTTTAATGTTACATGTTTAAATTAAGTCCATTTTTTTGTACTAATTTAAACAAATGGAAAAAAAAATTGACATTTTATTTTTGTTATGGCAAAACTTCATTATACATTGTAGTGTGATAATAGTGGTTTTCAACCATTGGAATACTTAGTAGTATGTGAGTGGAAAGAATAAGGTTGTGAACCGCAGGGTTACGACTATAGTTTCTGGCATGTTACCAATAATATTAATTAATTTTAAAAAGATAGTGCTGGAGAAAAAGAGCAGGTCAAGCAGTGTACTTAATATAGCAAAGATACATAACCAATGTTTCGGGCTTGAGCCTTCATCAAAATGTAGGCAGGTGCCTGAATAAAATGGTGGGGGAGGAGCAGAGGCTGGATAGGTGGATAATGGCTAAGAGTCAGCGCAAGACAAAACCGGGAGGGAGAATAGCTCTGTGAATGGAGAGAGAAAGGGTGAAGCGAGCTGGAGGAAAGGAGTCAGAGGGATGGGAAAGAGATAGAGAATGGGAAGTGGTGATTACATACAGTACAACTCCGATTATCCAAAATCGTCAGGACTGCACCTATTTCGGATAAATTGTTTCTTCAGATAATTGGTCATTTTTTAAAAACAGCTCAGTAGCGACAGCAAGTCACTTGTATTCATGTTTAAACAACAACAAACAAACAATGAGGGAAGCATTAAAATGATGTTTAATTCTCACCAAAAAAATCCCTGACACATCCCTAGCGCCACCACCAAACACCGAGATCTCCCAACCACCCCTGCTGATCCCTGACATATCCCCACCAAGGCCGCCGATCTCCGGGGAGGTTTCCCGGGCCGGTGGAACACTCACTGGCGAGTAACCACATTTGATACTGTTATGTGCATGGCTAGCCTGCCCCTTGCTGATTGTACCTGTGGCTCCTCCCCCTTGATTTACCCTAATATAAGTCGCAATGCCACAACTCCTCCCCCAGATCAAGCTCGGGGCTCGGGTCAGCAACATGAAACATGCCTTCTGTTTATGGTCCTATCAGCTAGTTAACTTCTAGTCTTTGGAGTTATTGATAATGCTTCAATGTTGGAGCTTGACCCAGATCCAGTCTTCAACTGCGCGCACTCCCCCTTTCAACTGCTGCGACTGATCACGGACACCTCCCCACTGAGGTCCCTCCTCCTGCCCAGGAGCCCGAGCTCTCACTCCTGCCTGAGAGGCTGCTCTCCAGGACAAGGGATTCTTACGACTGCTTGCGGCTGGGAGACAGTGGAACATAATTTGAGAGGGAGAGTTGGAGAGAAAAGTCAATAGGGGAGGTAAAGAAGAATTGGAAAGAGAAAGGAGAGGGAGTTACCTGAAACGAGGACAATCGTCGTTCTAAGTTCATGTCGGGTGAATTTTTTTTCCCCAAAGTGTGAGCTCAGTTTGGTGCTGGAAAATTTTCAGATGACCAAGGATTTCTGATTGTTTCCAATATCCTCATTTATTCAAAAACTTTCAGAGGTGAACAGACGTAACTTCCAATTAAAAAAAATTTGGATAAATGAGGATTTGGGATAATCCAATTTCAGATGATTGGAGTATTATACAGAAAGATTAATGAAGTGTCTGATTCTCAGTTTTAAAAATAAATTGCTGTTTTTTAACTTTTTATCCCCTTTGGCTAAGCTTTTTTTCATTTCTGTCATTTAAAAAGAACAAAAAAAAAATGGCCCCGTCAAGTCAAACCCAGAATTCCACCATTTTGGGGAACAATTGTGATATTTAAGATCATGGGATGTGTTGGGGTGGCACGGCTTGCAAGCTGGCTTCTTCACTTCTAATCTGCCACGTTTCCTTCAATTCAAAGACTTTTATCCTAAAGGCTAAAAAGAAATCAAGAAATAAAGATACCATTTTAGTTTTATTTTCCAGTGTTAATAAGTAATCAAGCCTGTTTTGATTGGGGAAATATAATTGGGTTTTATTTGTTTAACCTGAGTACTGGCAGCTGAATAATGAACTGACAGGGAATGAGTTCTAGAGGTTTCATGCTTGTTGCTGTTTGATACAACAATTGATGGCAGGTAACAACAATCCAGCACTTGGTACTTGTGAACGTAATTCACTTGAGACATCCATTATCCATACTTATTAATGCAATAACTTTATAGTCTTCGTAAATTTACTTGTCTTTGGCAACAGTAAGTCAGGAGAACATTACACCAATTAGCTCTGTGCACATCAATATTCTAATGTAAGTGTATCCAGAACACAGATGTTGCAAGACTGCAATTAGATCAGTTGATAGATTATCAGATATTTTGACGACGACATTGGAAATAGTCTCTGCATTTTAGCTCACAATAATCAATTTTCAAACATTGAAACGATTAATCTGCGGGTTTAATCTCTGCTTTTAATATAAAGTCAGACATAGAACAATGCACACCATACAGGCCCTTTGGCCCACAATGTTGTGGTGACCTATGTAAACCTAGTCTACAAACCAATCCTTCCCGAACTCACACCATAAACCTCCATTTTTCTTATCTCTGTGTGCGTATCTTTTAGGACCATAAAACTATAGAATGCTCCAGCACAGAAAACAGGCCATTTGGCCCCTGTGCTGACCATTGCTCTGTGAGTCCCATTGACCTACTTCCATTCCATAACCCTCTAGACCTCTCCCATTCATGTATCTTTCCAATTTATTCTTAAAACTTAAGATTGAGCCCGCATTCACATCAGCAAATGGCAGCTCATTCCACACTCCCACCACTCTGAAGAAGTTCCCCCTAAACCTTTCCCCTTTCATCCTAAAAGCCATGTCCTCTCGTATTTATCGCTCCTAATCTCAGTGGAAAGAACCTACTCGCATTTACTCTGTCTCCCTCATAATCTTTAAATTTCTGAAATCTCCCCTCATTCTTCTTTGCTCCAAGGATTAAAGTCCTAACCTGTTTAATCTTTCCCTGTAGCTCAGTTTCTGAAGACCAGGGAACATCCTAGTAAATCTTCTCTATACCTTTTCAATCTTACTGATATCCTTACTTCACACAATATTCCAAATTTGGCCTCACCAATGTCTTAAACTTCAACATAACATCCCAACTCCTGTACTCAATACTTTGATTTAGAAAGGCTAAGGTGCCAAATGCTTTCTTTACAACCCTGTCTGCCTGAAACGGCACCTTCAGGGAACAATGTATCTATATTCCCAGATCTCTTTGCTTCTCTGCATTCCTCAGTGCCCTACCATTTACTGTGTATGTCCTACCTTGGTGTGACCTTCCAAAATGCAACACCTCACATTTGTCTGCCTTAAACTCCATCTACCATTTTATGGCCCATTCTCCCAGTTGGCCCAGATCCCTCTCCAAGCTTTGAAAATCTTCCTCGCTGTCCGCAACGCCTCCTATCTTTGTGTCCATCAGCAAACTCGCTGATCCAATTCACCACTTTATCATCCAGATCATTGACATGGACCACAAACAATAATGGTCCCAACACCCCATTAGCCACACATCTCCAGTCTGAGAAGCAACCATCCACTACCACGGTTATCTCCCATAAAGCCAATTTTGAATCCAGTTTATAACCTCTCCATGGATATCTAGTATCTTAACCTTCTGAACTAACCTTGCACGTGGGACCTTGTCAAAGGCTTTACTGAAGTCCATGTAGACAACATCCACATTCTTTGCTTCATCTACCTCCTTGGAAAAACTGCAAGATTTGATAAACCTGACCTACTATGTACAAAGCCATGCAGACTAGCCATCCAAATACCTATATATCCTATCTCTCAAAACTCCTTCCAATAATTTACCTACTACTGACATCAGGCTCACCAGCCTATAATGTCCTGGTTTATTTTTGGAGTCTTTTTTTAAATAATAGGACATGAGCTACCCTCTAATTCGCTGGCACCTCTCCCATGGCTAAGGAGAAGGAAGGAGTGAGACGGGCAAAGGATCCTTCAAATATGCCTAGGTTTTGTATAAACTAAAGGCAGAATGTGAGCATGGTATTATCAGTGACATCTCTCTTTGGAGGTTTAAAACTTCAAAGTAACCCAGGACAAGTTGAATCCCTATTGTACCAGTCTCCACCACCACCCCGAGAAATGCATTCCACCATTCTCTGTGTATTAAAAAAAAACACATTTCTGGCATTTTCCTAAACTTTCTTCCACTCACCTCATACAAATGTCCTCCGGGTGTTTGCTTATGTCACCCCAGAAAAATGGTGCTGGCTGTCCACCCTATCTAAGCCCCTCATAATCTTGTGTAAATATTAAGTCACCTCATCCTTTGTTGCTCCAAAGAGAAAAGCCTTGGCTCAGTCAATCATGCTTAATATGACATCTTCTCCAATCCAGGCAACATCCTGATAAGTCTCCTCTGCACCCTCTCCAAAGAATCTACATAATTTCTGTAATGAGGTGACCAAAAGGGAACACAATACTCCATGAGGTTTTATAGAGTTGCAACATCACCTCACAGCTCTTGAGCTCAGTTCCCCAACTCATGAAGGCCAACACACCATACACCTTCTTTACTACCCTATGAACTTGTGTGGCAACCTTGAAGGATCTATCGACCTGGACTCCAAGATTTCTCAGTTTCTGGACACTGTAAGAATCCTAGCATTAACCCCATACATGGTTAACCACGTGGTGCATCACTTCAAATCTTTTGGGATTGAACTCCATCTGCCAGCTCTCTGCTCAACTCTGCATCCTACCTCTATCTGGTTATTTTTTACCTTTTAAATTTAGAGACTCAGCACTGTAACAGGCCCTTCCGACCCACAAGCCGAACATTTCGAGTGATCTACAACCTTCAACACTATCTCCAATTAATTTTCTAATCATTTGTGCTCTAGTCTACCAAGCACTTGATATTTTGTTTCTTGCTTTGAGCAGTGGGTCCAAGAATGCATTGACACACAGCTCACATGCAGTGTCATGAAGCACCATTGACTCAGACAAACCACAGGGTTTGTGATGAATAAACTTGAACTAAACTGAACTAATCTTCAATTCCACTATTAGCCACTTACCAGACTCCCAACCCTGTCATCATTAAGCTCTGGAACCAATCTCATTCCCAAAGCAACCCTTAACCTTATTCACAAATTCCATTTAACACTCCGATTATGATACAGACATACCCTCAGACACCCTGAACTATTCTGCTGGGAGATCCATTGACATGACACAGAATCGCCTTCTGGGGAAGATGATAAAGGCTGATCCTTAGAGATCTGCTGGTATTTACAAAGTGTGGATGTTCGATTGAAAAGGTTGCGCGGGTTGAGATACAAACGAACCATTTTCCTTGTACAACAGCCCGAGACCCTGAGCAATGGGTGAAAGATGCTCAAGCAGGATAAGTGGGAGTGGAATGGCAGCAGTAAAATCCATAGCTAATAAAGTATTGACTACATCTTGTGCCTCATCTTTCCTCACCCTGCAGGTGCTGGGCAGCCAGAATCAATTACCTGCCACTGCAACCCTTGTAGGGGGTACACAGGAATTTAAATCTAACCATACAATAGACATCGAACCATGCAGCACAGATCAAAGTCAACTGGGAAAGTGGTATAATGAATGGCAGATGGAATTTAACTTGAATAAGTGCATTTTAGGAAGTTAAACCAGGGCAGGATTCACACCGTAACTAGCATGACCCTGGAGAGTATTGTAGAACAGAGAGGACTGGAATACAAAGACATTTTCCTGGAAGAAAGTATAGTTTCCAGGTAGATAGGGTAGTGGTGGGGGGTGTGATGAAGAAGACCTTCAAAGTTTAGGGAAATGAGCACAAGAGATAGAACATCAAGTAGCAACTGTACAAGGTGTTGAGGGACTATACTTGAAGCATTGTTCAGAGTTTTGGAAAGGTTGCAAAAAAGATACCCTAATACGTTGCTGGCATTGGAGGTCTTGAGTTACTAGATAGGTCGGGGCATCCTTCCCTGGAGTGCAAGAGGCTGAGAGGGGACCTTACACATACACATAAAAGTGTGAGGGAAATGGATAAGGTGAATGGTCACAGCATTTTACCCAGGGAAAGGAAATCTAAAAGTAGAGAGTATAGACTTTCGTGAGAAGGGAAAGATTTGAATGGAACCCAAGGGGAAAGTTTGCCACACAGAGGTCAGTGGGTATATGGAACAGAGGAAGTGGTAGAGATGGGTACAATTCGATTGTTTTCAAGGCATTTAGATAGGTGCATACTAATGTCAGGTCAATCGTTTGAGTGCTACTGGTAAAGGTAAAGATTCCATTATTGGAATATTTAGAATGTAACATACAAGAAATTCTTTAACATTATCTATTGTAAGGAAGACAGTTGCCACTTTAAAACAGAAATGAGGCCCTGGCGAGGAATGAACTCACATGAACTCACAACCCCTGGTTTGCAAGACCAGTGCTTTAGCCATTGAGCTAAGTAACCCAGTATTACTTGTCACATGGTTGGATGGTCAGTGACTAAACTGGCTCCCCCACCAGGTTTGCCTTGTGCAGAGGGTGGCTAGATGCCTTGCAGGATGCAAAAACAAGACTTGTCAAAGGGCGGACGAAACCTCTCATGGGGCCAACAGCCATCGAGCAGACATGCCGTGAAGCATGGAAAGGGCATCCCTTGCAACGAACCTGGGTTCGGCCATTCACTGCAACAGAACTTCCCCCAGCCGTCTTGTTCCCTGCCGCTGAATCCGGGAGGAGATGTCGAGAGAGTGAGTCTAGACCTGTGCAACCCCCTACTCACCTAAATCCATTCATGAACACACTTCCTTTCTGAGGAGTGGGGTATCCTCATATCAAACCCCAAAAGCTGACTGAAAGGAACCATCATCATCCTATGGGATGGAGAGTCAGAGAACAGGAAAGGTTTAGAGGAATATGGATAAAGCAAGTAAATGAGACTAACTTAAGTAGTTCAGTGGGACTAGGCAATAAAAAAAAATGGTTTTGCACAGATGAGAAAGGCCGAAGGGGCCTATTTCTGTGCTGTAGTGTAGTTCTAAGTAGACAAACTGGCTAGCATGGATAAGTTGGACAGAAGGGCCTGTTTCCACATTATATAACTCTTACTATGTTGCTCTGTATTTTCAAATTGTCTTTTATCTGATTGTTGTCTTTGATGACAAAGAACCTTGATGCATACCAATGAACGTGAAATCTAAAAGAAAATTCAGCTGGGATGTGTTGAGATTATGAAATGATCTTAGAGTTCATTGACATTATAAAATAATGAATGTAAACCAAATATGATTTCCCAGTCCCTGTGACTCCAAATACAAACTTGCAATCCTTATTACATTTATATCCTGCATTTGCAGTATCTTCAGTCAAACAATCTGTCTTATTTTATTTTTTATATTTCCTCTCCTGCCTTGGTATTAATGCTACAACTTTATAGCAAAGAACAGTCAGTTTATATGCTAAATAATTTGACATTTCAGACCAATATGTACTGATTCCTTTTGATTTCCCTACATTGGTTCAGTATGAATGCAGTAAGAGTTAGGAATCAACTATTATCCTGATATAATGCAGAACTAGATAGTAGACTCTTCCCTCATAAACATTTAATAGCACTTGTCCCTTTTGAATGCTTATAAACACCATATCAGAAAATCGCATTAACCTGAAATGGAATAGAAATGATTCTCAGGTCTCACACAGGTAATATTACAAGGAGGCCAATAAATATACATACATGTGTGTGTGCGCATATATACACATACATACACACACACACACACACACACACACACACACACACACACACAAATTGAAACAAACTAAATTAATTTAAAGAATATATATATATTTGGTTTCCAAATTGCATGGACTAATTGATTTTGTTCTTTTTTTAACATTCTTTTAAGTTGCTCTCTCCATCATTATTGATTTGTTTCTCTCTGCAAGGGTGGCACAATTAGTATCGCGCTGAGTGCATCGCTATTACAGCGCCAGCATCCCGGGTTAGAATCCAGCAATGTCTGTAAGGAGTATGTACATTCTCCCCGAATCTGCATGGGTTTCCTGCGAGTGCTCTGGTTTCCTTCCACCCTCCAGAAAAAAATGCATGGGGTCTGTAGGTTCATTGGTGTATTTTGGCTCGTGGACTGGAATGGCCTGTTACTATGTTGTATCTCCAAATTCAAAGTGCTCAAAGTTATTCTACTGTGTAGTTTTGTAGCATACTGTGCATGGGTTGATGAGCCAGACTGCTCATAAAATGAACTTTCTCACTGCACCTCAGTGCACAGGATAATAAATGAAACTTGTGAAGTGATTATGTTATTGGTGCAATAACCAATGACCTGGACACTTTATGTAGTGACACATTTTGAATTCCACCATGGAAAATGGGAAATTTAATTTCAGCTTCAAAAACTAAAGTTAGCAATAACTCTGTTTTAGGATCTGAGATTGTGATTTAAAAACCACCCATCATTCCCTGACTTATCACACTTCCCCATTCAGTTCTGCTTTCCTCCATTATCAGAACAGGTTATTTCCTTTCTTCCCATCCCATAGACCTTAGAATAGTAGAGCACCCATTTTGTCATCGCAGTACATGCCAAATTATTTTATCTAGTCCTATAACCTGCACCAAGTCTACAGTCCACCACACACCTTCCATCTGTGGACCTATCCAATCTTCTCTTAAATGTTGAAATCCAACCCGCATCCACAATCTTCACTAGCTTATTCCACACTCTCACCTCCATCAGAGTGTTCCCCACAATGGGCCCCTTAAATATTTCACCTTTCACTTAATTCATATCCTTGTCTCACCCAACATCCATGGAAAAGCCCTGTTTGCATTAACCCTGTTTGCATTCACCCTGTTTCTACCCCTCATAATTTTGTTTACCTCTATCAAATCTCCCTTTATTCTCCAGTGCTCCTGGGAATAAAGTCCTAACCTATTCAACCTTTCAATGCAACTCAGCTCTTCAAGTCCCAGCAGCATTATTGAAAGTTTTCTCTGCTCTTTAAAATTTTATTGCTATCTTTCTTGTTGGTAGGTGACCAAAACTGCACATATTACTCCAAATGTGGCCTCAATTTAAACATAACTTCCCAACTCCTGTACTCAATACTTTGATTTATGTGCCATAAGTTCAAGGAATTTTGTATGTGCATTGCCAGATCCCTTTGTTCGACCGCACTCCTCATTGCCCTACCCTTTACCGTGTAAATCCTGCCCTGGTTCATTCTTCCAAAGTGCAACCCCTCACATTTTGCAGCCCATTTTTCCATCTGGTCCAGATCCTGCTGCAAGCTTTGAAAACCTTCCTTCCTATCAATTATACCCCCAATCTTAGTGTCATCTGCAAACTTGCCGATCCAGATTGATATAGATGACAACAATGGACTCAGCACCTATTCCTGAGGGACACCACTAGTCACAGGCCTCCAGTCAGAGGCAATCCTCTGCTTCTCTCCAAACCCAATGCCTGATCTAATTTTACTCCCTCATCTTGGATCAATTTTACTACCTCATCAAGCAGCTGCACCTTCAAATTCAAATTTAGTCAAACTGCATGTTTCCAGGCCATTTTGGCCCACAAGTCCATGTCATCCAATTTAGAGCCAATTAACCTACACCCCTGGTACGTTTTGAGTGGTGGGAGGAAACTGGAGTATCCAGGGAAAACTCACACCAGCACAGGGAGAACGTACAAACTCCTTAAAGACAGCGCAGGATTTGAATCTCAATCACTGGTGCTGTAACAGCATTGCAAGAACCGCTAGGCCAACCATGCCACCCAACTTCCCATTTGGAACCTCATCAAAGGGTTTAGTGAACTCCAGGTTAGATCTGACCTATCATGCACAAAGCCGCAATGACTTTCCCTAATCCCATCATCCTGGAACCTAAAAGGTCTTTCCTGCTGAAGCAGCGATTCGTTTGCACTTCTCTCAACCGACTACACTGCATCCAATCATCACAGGGTGGTCCAGTCCATCCAGGAGTAAGAAAGGGAAGTGCCAGTTTGGGGGAAGGCCAATTACTGCAGTGTCAGGCAGGAACTGGCCAGAGTAGATTATTGTTTAGTAAATTCACATCTGGCACGTGGAAGCCATTTACAGGCCAACTGATTGGCATTCAGGGGCCAACATGTCCAGGAGGACGAGGCTTGGAAACCTCAGTTGACAACGCTTTAAATTTATTCAAAAAGAGAAATGTATATGTAGGGTGCAGGAAACTAAAATTGGGTTGAGCTCAAAATTATAGGAGATTAGAGAATGGGAGATAGTCAAAGAGAGTTTGACATAGTTTTGTGGCTAATCCAATTCTAATTACATTGAAGATTTGAAGAAGCTCAGGTATAATTAGAACAAGGTCTCATCTCCACCAGTACTTTTATCAGAGTGCTCAAAATGGACCCACTCGTTGTTTCTGTCACATGCTTATGACCTGCCTTGAAACTCCAAGCCTCGTCCATCAGTTTCCATCAGTTTCAAATGTGTGAGTGGAAACTGAAGACTTGGCGTTTCACAATTTTTCTTTGAATTAACTTGCATGACGCGGCCATCAAGAACATGGCGTTATTGATTATCACAAGGGAAAGAGAGAGCAGAAAGGAAATTATAGACCTATTAGTCTGATGGGAAGCTGTTGGAGTCAATTGTCAAGGATGAGGTTACGGAATATCTGGAGATGCATGAAAAGATGCTCAAGTAAGCATGGTCTCCTCAAGGAACATCATCCTCGACAAACCTATTATAATTTTTTTTGAAGAGATAACATCGGATAGAGAGGGGAGATGCAGTGGATGTTTTGGACTTTCAAAAGGCCTTCCAACAAGATGCCACACATGAGAGCCTATGGAGTTACAGGTAGGATATCAGAATAACAGCTCCACAGGAAACAGAGTATAGGAATAAAGGGACCCTATTCTGGTAGTCTACCCTTTACCAGTGGTGTTCTGCAGAGGTTGGTGTTGGGGTCGCTTCTTTTTGCATTGAAAATAAATGATCTGGATGATGGAATAGATGACTTTGTGGATAAATTTGCAAACGATACCAAAATAGGTGGTAGGGCAGGTTTTGCTGAGGATTTTGAAAGACTGCAGAGAGACTGGGAGAGATTAGGAGAATGGGCAAAGGTGGCAGATGAACAACAGCGTTGAAAAGTGTATCATCATGTACTTTGGTCGAAGAAAATAGAAATGTATACAAATTGTAATGTATTTATTTATGGGGGAAAAAACAATTAAAAAAAAAAGAGAAATAGGCGGGCAGACTATTATTTAGATGAGGAGAAAATTCAAAATTCTGAAGTGCAGAGGGACTTGGGAGTCCTTGTGCAGGATGCCATAAAGGTTAACCTCCAGGTTGAGTTGGTGATGAAAAAGACAAATGAGATATAGCACTGAAGAGCTGGGATGTAATGTTGAGACTTGAAAAGCATTGGTGAGACCTCGCTTGGAGTACTGTGTACAGTTTTGGGGTGCCTTATTTAAGAAAAAATGTGCTGACGTTGGAGAGGGTTCAGAGAAGATTTACTAGAATGATGAGGAATGATTATCAGCTCTTTGACAGTACTCATTGGAGTACAGAAGAATGGGAGACCTTATAGAGGCATTTCAAATGCTGAAAGGCCTGGTCAAGGATATTTCACAACATAGGAGATTCTAACATAACAATTTACAGCACGGAAACAGGCAATTAGGCCCTTCTAGTCCGCACCGAACCAAACACCCCTCTCTAGTCCCACCTCCCTGCACAATGCCCATAACCCTCCATCTTCTTCTCATCCATAGACCTGTCCAACCTTTTCTTAAATAATACAATTGACTCCGCCGCCACTATTTCTCCCGGAAGCTCATTCCACACGGCTACCACTCTCTGAGTAAAGAAGTTCCCCCTCATGTTACCTCTAAAACTCTGCCCCTTAATTCTTAACTCATGTCCTCTTGTTTTAATCTTTCCTCCTCTTAACGGAAATAGTCTATCCACATCCACTCTGTCTATCCCTTTCATAATCTTAAATACTTCTATCAAATCCCCTCTCAACCTTCTACGCTCCAAAGAATAAAGACCTAATCTGTCCAATCTCTCCCTAGACTCTAGATGCTTAAACCCAGGTAACATTCTGGTAAACCTTCTCTGCACTCTCTCCACTCTGTTTATATCCTTCCTATAATTAGGCGACCAGAACTGCACACAGAACTCCAAATTAGGCCGCACCAACGTCTTATACAGTCTCAACATCACCTCCCAACTCCTATATTCCATGCAATGATTGATAAAGGCCAGCATACTAAAAGCCTTCTCCACCACCCTATTCACGTGAGTTTCTACCTTCAGGGAACGATGTACCGTTACTCCTAAATCTTTCTGCTCTTCTGTATTCATCAATGCTCTCCCATTTACCACGTATATCCTGTTCTGATTCTTCTTACCAAAATGAAGCACTTCACACTTATCAGCATTAAATTCCATCTGCCATTTTTCAGCCCACTTTTCTAAGCAGCCCAAATCCCTCTGCAATCCTTGAAAACCTTCTTCATTATCCACTATTCCACCTATCTTAGTATCGTCTGCATATTTACTAATCCAATTTACCACTCCATCATCTAGATCATTAATGTATATAACGAACAACAATGGGCCCAATACAGATCCTTGAGGCACACCACTGGTCACCGGCCTCCAACCTGACAGACAATTATCCACTACCACTCTCTGGCCTCTCCCTTTCAGCCAATGTTCAATCCATTTGACTATCTCAAAATTTATACCTAAAGACTGCACCTTCTTAACTAACCTTCCATGTGGTACCCTATCGAAGGTCTTCTATGTCAAGAAGGAATAACTTCAGGATAAAAGGGAGTCCATTTGAAACAGATGCAGAAAAATTTCTTTAGTCAGAGGTTTGTGAGTCTGTGGAATGTGTTGCCACAGGTAGCCATGGAAGCGAGGTATTTAAGGCTTCCTTAGTATTACCTGTCCATTCCCCCGGGTGATACTCAGAGAGTCAGCATCTGAGGCTGCACCCTCTGCTCCTGGCTTTTCTCACTACTTGACATTGTGACTGAAACATCACTTTGAGCATGCCCTCTTACCTCTGTATTAAAGCTTGACTGTATCCAAGTATTTGTGATGAGTCAGGGTATCAAGGGTTATGCGGAGAAGTCTAGTGAGGGGCTGAGTGGGAGGATGGATCAGCTCATGATTAGTATGGTAGAGCAGACGCGATGGGCCGATTGGACTACTTCTGCTCCTATACCTTATGAACTTTTTGAATAATTTCTGCTGAGCATCTGCGAGTTTTTCCTCCAGTGGCCAGAGCAGGTAAGGATGGGCAATTTCATTTCTTGAAGGGCATGGATGAACTGAATGGATGTTTACAGCAATCCAGTCACTTCCGCCGTCACCATTGCTCACAAGTTTATGGTATTATATTTCAGATTTATTTTATCACTTGTACGTAGGCATCCAAGATACGATGGTGGGGTTTGAACTGATATCTTTCCACCATTGTCATAGATAGGAAACTAATCCAGTTACCTCACCTATTGGTCTAGGCAATCTTCTGTGCAGCTATCTCCCATTATATGTAACATGAGAGATAGGAGCAAAATTAGGCCAGTCAGGCCATTGCGATTGTTCCACTATTCAAATCATGGCTGATGTATACTTCCATTCTCCTGTTTCTCCCCATAGCTGACACCCAACCTTAGTGTTTAAGGGAGAGATTGATAGATTCTTGATTAGCCAGGGCATCAAAGGTTATGGGGAGAAGGCAGGACTGAGTGGGAAAATGGATCAGCTCATGATTAAATGGTGGGACAGACTCAATGGGCTGAATGGCCTATTTTTGCTCTTTTGTCTTATGGTCTTAACAACATCTGCTTTAAAAATAGGGTGGCATAATTAGTATGGAGGTTAGAGCGACATCATGAAAGTGCCAGCGACCTGGGTTTGAATTTAGCGCTGTCAGTAAAAAGTTTTTATGTTCTCCGCACGTCTGTTTTGGTTTCCTCTGGGTGCTCTGGTTTCCACATATCGTTCAAAATTTGCCATGGTTATAGGTCAATTAGATTCAATTGGGCAGCATGACTCGTGGGCCGAGAGAGCCTGTTAACCATGCTCTGTGTCTAAATTTTTAAAAATATACCCAATGACTTGGCATCAAATTCCACAGATTCATCACCCTCTGGCTGAAGAAATTTCTCTTCATCTCCATTTTAACGGGACGGTCATTTATTCTGAGGCTGCACCCTCTGCTCCTGGCTTTTCTCACTACTTGACATTGTGACTGAAACATCACTTTGAGCATGCCCTCTTACCTCTGTATTAAAGCTTGACTCTATCCAAGTCACCATCAGCCATTACCTGTGTGTTCAGATTAAGGTCAACATCCTCTTCTTGGTCTAGTGAACAATGACAAATGGATAATTGAAAATCGCTCCTGTGGCAAGCAATAAGAAACTTAAATAGCATCAGGCTTAAAGTCTGACATGAGGCATTTGACACAAGACTTTCTTGTCATTACCTGGCAAAGCTATTTTGGACTGCGCGTTGTTACCATTGCAAGTGACTTGGATCACTTGACTCAGTTTTCTGGGCAAAGTTAAGTCATTATTTTCAAATCTGTTTGGGTCAGGACTTCTCTCTCTTTTAATGACCTAGTTTCACTTAATGGCACTGCTTAATTCATCTGAAATAGCCATTCCACCCAGCCGCTGCTTTGATAGGAATGCTGTGAGCAGATGCAATCATGCTGATTTGCTGCCTGTAACTTGATGCTGACTCTCTGAGTATCACCCAGGGGAATGGACAGGTAACACTGGACAAGAAATGTTTTCAAAAGCTTCACTTCCTGAAAAGAAAATTGGGGATTGCGATGGACAACTTGTAGCTGAACACCGATAATTTCAGATTTGCTGTATTACGTAGGAAGTTGGAGAAACAGTACACTGACTTTTACTGAATTTAGCCTGTTTAATCGCGCAATGATGCGGACACGTTGCGTTAGTTCAATTGATCTAAAAACGTTTTGCTGCTGATTTTCATTTGTACTCAGCATCTGATGCCTCTCATGTCAATGTCCAGTAAGAGTTGATAAGCATTGATGGATACCGGTTGCCCTGATACCACTTTTCCGAGGTCTCAACGTCCCGGTGAAACCTTTCACCGTGTTCGTCGTCTCTGACTGCACCGAGATCAGCAGGGAAGACGTCCAAGTGCAAATGCAGAAAATGACGACACGTTGCACTTCGTGGTTTTGGAGGCTTGAAGTTGACTTAAAATATGACAGGAAATCATAAAAATACGTTATATCTAAAAAAACAGTACGAGATAGGAAATTTTTAAGGTGATTGTCGAGATCAGCTGCCCAAAATCCATAAAATACACCAAAAAGTGTTCCAGACACAAAATCTTCGTTGTCCAGTGCAGACACAAATAAGTAATTCCCCTGGAAGGTCCATTCAATTTTGCACATGCCTTAATGTATTGTGGGAGTACACAATCCTGTTGCCTTGGCAGGTGTTTGCATTCTTAGCTTGTTAGGAGTTGGAAATTTGCTGATAGAGAATGGAGTATAGAATGCACAGAATGGAAGCAGGGCCAATATTCCAGTAAATCTAGCAAAATAGCACTACAGGCCCTTTGGCCCTCGATGTTGTGCTAACCCATAACATCGTTTTTTTTTTAAAAAAAGGACTAAACCCTCCCTATCCCGGCACCCTCTATTTTTTCATCAATGTGACTGTCTTAAATGCCCCTAATGTTTCTGTCTCCACCACCATCCCTGGCAAGGCATTCCAAGCACCACAACTCTTTTTTTTAAAACAACAGAGATGTCTCCCCTGAGCTTCTCTCCCTTAACTTTCTACATATGTCCTCTGGTGTTTGCTGATCCCACCCTGGGAAACAGGTACTGGCTCCTGATCTTGTAGACCTCTATCAGATCTCTTCTCATCCTTCTACGCTAGTTTATTGCATTAAGAGACTGGCTGGATCACAGCAACCTCAAATGACGAATCTGGCACTGTCTATAAAAAGTTTGCATACGCTCTCCTAGTGTCTGTGTGGTTTTCCCCAGGTGCTCCGGTTTCCTCCCACACAATCAAATGCAAGAGGTTGTAGGTTAATTTGGGCAGCATGGGTTTAAATGGCGGGAATTGACTTCTGCCATGCTGCAAATAAAAGTTTAAAAAGGTTTTGAATTGCTTGTTGAACCTTGGTCTAAATGCTTTCATATTAAGTACATGACAAGCCATTGCCACTAGCTCCACCATTAAATTCATTGACCTTCTACCTCAAACAGGCGAAGGGGGTGAGGGGGAATGGCTCTGTGAACAGAGAGGGAAGGGAGTGGAGAATGGAGTAAAGAAGGCAGAGTGATAGAGGAGAGAGGGAGACGGGGAGTGGGTAAGCAGAAACTGGAGGTCGACGTTAATGCCATGCAGTTGGAGAGAGCCCAGACATAAAATTAGGTGTTGCTCCTCCAATTAATGATTGGCCTTGGTTTGGCAGTGCATGAGACCATGGACAGACATGTCCATGTTTACTGATATGCCCTCCCTCCCTTATCCACGTATTACCTCCTTCCAATGGGACTGTGCTCCTCCCCCACCATTTTTTTTGGGCATCTGCCTACATTTTGTTCATACCTTGATGAAGGGCTCAAGCCTGAAACATTGGTTAGGTATCTTTATCTTTGCTGTATTACATACGATGCTTGATATGCTGAGTTTCTCCAGCATTGTGTTTTACTTCATGGTGTCTGCAGACTTGTGTTTTACTCCTCTCATCTTTCCTCTCCTCTGTACTTGCTGGTCTCTCCCTGTAACTCTGCAATCAGGACTGTGTTTTACTTGCTGCATTATGCATGGGCTGTCAATCCTGGACTACTCGCAAAATGAACTTTCTTACTGCTCCTTGG
Organism: Narcine bancroftii; assembly: GCF_036971445.1. Classification (NCBI taxonomy): domain Eukaryota; kingdom Metazoa; phylum Chordata; class Chondrichthyes; order Torpediniformes; family Narcinidae; genus Narcine; species Narcine bancroftii. Next base: position 474,877,793 of record NC_091469.1, on the reverse strand, counting down.
TGCCCGAGACAATAACCCTGAAGTTATCAGGGGTGGGGAATGACGGCTGACTTTCTCCTCCTTTCAGCAAAAGAGAAGCAGAGCGGACACTGAGCACCCAGAACTGAGATCAACATTAGCCCGCACCATATGCTGGATCCAAATGGTTTCCATTACATGTAAGCTCGCACTGGAGTAGATTTAAAGACTTATACAGCACAGAAAATTGCCATGCAGCTCACTGTGTCCATGCCAACCATTTTTGCCCATCAACACCAATTCCATTTTCCCCCATTGGGAACATATCCTTCCATAGAACAATACAGCACAGGAAAAGGACCTTTGACCCATATCTCTGTGCCCAACATGATGTCCAAGTCAAACTAAAATTGCTGTTGGTATATGATAGAAATCCCTTCATATTCATGCATCTATCTCAGTGGGTCTCAACCTTTTTCTTTCATCTTGCATACCACGTTAAGTAATTCCTTTCTAACCCTCTACATTGTCCTCAACTCTGCCGATCTTTTTTATCATCTGAAAACTTAATAACCCATTCCATGTTACCACTGACTTTATTTAGAACTCTACAGCACAGAAACAAGTCCATTGGCCCTTCCAGTCTGTAATTCTGCCTAGCCCCATCTGAACCACATCCCTCACATCCATGTACCTGTCCAAATGTTTCTTATGCTAAATTGAGCCTGCATTTACCATTTCAGCTGCCAGCCAGCTTGTTCTACACTCCCACAACTCTCTGCATGTTCCCCCTAAACTTTCCCCCTTAACTCACGTCCTCTTGTTTTCAATCTCTCCTAAGCTCAGTGAAAAAAAAGCATCCCTGAATTTACTCTATCTATACCCATTTTAATTTTCTATATTTCTATCAAATCCTCCTTAATTCTTCTATGCTCCAGGGAATAAAATTCTCACCTGTTCAACCTTTCCCTGTAATTCAGTTGTTCAAGTCCCAGCTGAATTTTTTGCTGAATTCCTGGATACCTAATCTTTTGCTTAAAGCATGCAATCACTTTCAACATTTACAAAGCTCACAACACTTTCTGTTTGCCAGCTATCTTTTGATTATTACATCAAATTCTCACATGAGTTGAAGATCCCAAGACTGCTCTCTTAACTCTTTCAGTCAACATCGAGCAAGATTAACTTCTTTTGACCCCCATGCACTTTGGGCAAACACACAGCAAGATTTGGCATGAGCAAATCTCTCGTGACCTTTCATTAAAATGTTCGCTGTGGATGGCAAGTGTCGTAGTGCTCCCTCTGGGTCATCAGGATTGATTCCAGTCCCGTTCCAGAAATCAAAGCAGAAAAATTGAATTCAGCTCCACCAACCTGTCTGATGGCCAAATCCCTCAAAAACCCATCTAACTCTGCCTTAAATATATTTAACAAGGAAGCCTTAACTATTTCCATGCATGGAGAATTCCACAGATGCACTATTCCTTCTTCAATTCTGTCCAAATTCTACTTTCACAAATCTTGAGGATGTATCTCCCAGTTCTAGTCTCACCTACCAGTGGAAACAGCTTCCCTCTCTCTACTTTATCTATGCTTTTTGCCATCTTCTATGAGATCCTTTCTGAACTCCAGCAAGTGCAGTCCCAGGCAACTCAGTATCCCTCATAGGTAAAACCCCTCATGTCCGCGATCATCCTGATGAACCTCCTCTGCACGACCTCCAAGCCCAGTACATCTTTTCTCAAGTAACAAGAATACTTGAGAAATGTAATATTTCAGGTGCAGCCTCAGGTACAAGGAAAATTTGCCCACTGTAAAATGCTAAAGGAGAAAATGGAATTAATGTTTGCTGGTCAGTATAGACTCTGTGGCTAAAGGACTTGTTTTCATTGCTATACAACTCTTCTGGACTAGAGGTGCTGCCTTTCATTTGAAAGATTAGACCAAGACCCTGGCTGCTTTTACAGGTAGAACCAATTTTTAAAAAAATCTGGAGCATCAGTGGGAGAAAAACTGCCAGAAGAACCAACTGGGTCAAGGAGCATCAGTGGGAGAAAAAGAAATGTCAACAGTACAGTCAAATTTCTTAAGAACATAAGAAATAGGAACAGGAGTCAACCATCCGGCCCATCAAGGCTGCTCCGCCATTCAATAAGATCATGGCTGATCAGATCCATCTACCTGCCTTTTCCCCCCATCCCTTAATTTTTTTTAAATGTAAAAATCTATCTACCTGAACCTTAAATAAGTTTAATGAAGTAGCCTCAACTGCTTCCCTGGGTAGAGAATTCCACAGATTCAATATTCTCAGGGAAAAACAGTTTTTCCTCATCTCCATCTCAAAGCTACTTCCCCAAATCTTTACCTACCAGTAAAAATAATTTTCCAGCCTCTAATCTATCACTTTCATAAATTTATGTTTCTATTCGATCTCCTCTCATTCTTCTGAATTCAAATAAGTATAATCCTAGGTGATTTAGTCTGTCCTCATAGTTGAATCCCATCGTCTCCGGGATCAACCTGGTGAACCTCCTCTGGACTGCCTCCATACTTGAGGGAAGATATACTGGCTTTGGAGATCAGAAATGCTCACAGTAATTCAGGTGTGGCCTTTAACTTTCACCATTTCCTTCAGTTGTCTTTTGTTGCTTTTTAAAGTTTTCACAATCCTTCAGTTTTCCACTATTCTTGGCTACTTTGTACAGATGAGCTTTTAATTTTATACTTTCCTTTATTTCTTTAGTTAACCAAGGCTGCCTCTTCCCTCTCTTACTGCCCTCATTTTCAATGGGAATATATTTATGTTGAGCACTGAAAAATCTCTTTGAAAGTCTTCCACTGTTCTGCCAATTAGCCTGTGCTCCCAGTCCATGCCGACCAATTCCTCCCTCATCTTGTTGTAGTCTCCCCTGTTCAAGCATAATACACTAGTTTTAGATCTAACTATTGCACCCTCCATCTGTATGAGAAATTCAATCAAACTATGATCGCTTTTTCCAAGAGAGTCCCTAACTACGAGATGGTTAATTTTACCTCTCTCATTGCACAATACTAGATCTAAAATAGCTTTCTCCCTTGTTGGTTCCTTAACATGCTGCTCAAGAGAGCGATCACAGTTGCATTCTATGAAGTCATCCTCTGCCAACTTGATTTTCCCTATCTATGTGGAAGTTAAAGTCCCCCACGACAACTGCTGTTCTGTTCTTACATGCCTCCGCTATCTCTCGGTTAATTGTCTGTACCACTGTGCTATTGTTATTTGGTGGGCGACAGACGAAACCCACCAGTGATTTTTTTTTCCCCTTTACTATTCTTAATCTCTATCCAGATGGACTCAACATTCTCCTCTGTCGATCTCATTATAGTCTCTCACTATTGCCCTGATCTCATTCCTTAATTAAGAGCGCCACCCCACCACCTTTACTTTCCAGTCTATCTTTTCATATTACCTGATACCCTTAAATATTTAATTTCCAATCATACCCACCTTGCAACCTGTTTCTGTGATGGCCACTAAATCATATGCCTGGGTACTGATTTGTGCCTTAAGTTCACTAACCTTGTTTCTAATACTACGGGCATTCAGATAAAGTGCCCTTATGCTCTTTGTTCTTTTCGAATCTAGTGACCTCTGCATCATTTGCATTTGACTTTTGCCCTATAGTTTTCTTTTTCTCTTTCCCAACTCTTTCTTTGGTTCCTGCACCACTGTCCTCATTCTTTCTTTGTAGGTTCCCATCCCCTGCCCCATTAGTTTAAACCTCCACCCAACAGCACAGGCAAACAATCTCCCTAGGACATTGATCTTACCCAGTTTGTACTGGTCCCATCTACCCCAGAACTAGTTCCAATGCCCCAAGAAACTGAAATCCCTCCTGCACCACCGTTCAAGCCACATAGTCATTCTAATTATCCTGCTATTTCCACTCTAACTAACCTGTGGCACTGGAAATAATCCGGAGATTATTACTTTTAAGGTCTTACTCCTTAATTTATCTCCTAACTCCCTATATTCAGCTTGTAGGTCCTCATCCTGCTTTCTTCCTATATCGTTGGTTCCAATATGGACCACGACAGCTGGAATGTCCTGCAACCAATGCGAGACATGCCTGACCCATCTGGGAGTCCCTTTTGCGGCCACAGAAGCTCCTGCCCATTTCCCTTACTATAAAATCCCCTATAATTATTGCTCTACCACTCTTTTTCCCTCTCTCTTGCACAGCAGAGCCGCTCTCGGTGCCATGATCCTGACTACTGCTGCCTTCTCCTGGTGGGTTAACTCCCCCAACAATATCCAAAGCGGGATATCTGTTTTGGAGGATGACGACCGCAGGAGACTCCTGCACTACCTTCCTGTTACTGCTCTTGCTGTTGGTCACCCAATCCCTATCTTTCTCTACTTTCTGAAACTGCAGTGTGACCAACTCACTAAATGTGCTATCCACCACATTCTCCGCATCCCAGATACTCCAAAGTGAGTCCACACGCAGCTCCATCACACAGTCTATCAGGAGCTGCAGCTGGACTCACTTCCTGCACACGTAGTCCTCAGGGACACTGTCGGTCTCCCTGAGTTCCCACACGTCTCTTTTTAAAAACTAAATCTGCAAATTCCTGGTTACCATTACTGAGCTAGATGTTTTTTTAAAAAACTCCAGATATTATTTAATTGCTGGAATTTAAATTCTCTAGCTGATGGGATTCAAACTTGAGTTTCAGAATAAATGGTTCAGAGCTCCCGTTGTTCGCACAGCAACGTAACCACCATGAAACTTGAGAAGTACTTAATTGGTTGTAAAGTCCTTGAGCTCATGGAAGACATTATTTCAATACAAATTATTCTCAAATATTGTGCAAATTATTAAATTCTGCATTTAACCACCAATTCTTGATTTACTCCCAGGACAGTATACAAAGATTGTGCATTAATATTTTCATCTGGAACAGAATTAGGACTCAGGGTATTGGTTTAGAATCCATCTGATTCACAAATGTCCTTCGGGATCAGGAATCAGTTCTCCTTGTTAACTCTGACTGATTTGCGACTGCAGATCTATCAATCCAGTTGACTCTGAATAGCTAAGATCATGGCAATTGGGGACAGACAATAAATGCTGGCATCCCCAGTGATGTGCATATGCTTTTGTGGCACAAGTGAAAAACAAAATCGAGTATCTTGCTCCTTAACCCTCAGGACCAATTAAACATAGAGCATAGAAATCTACATCACACTAATAGGCCACAGTGTTTGCGCCAACCTAATAACCTACTCCAACAACTGCCTAGAATTTCTCGACTGCATAACTCCCCATTTTTTTTCAGTTCCATGTACACATCTAATTATCTCTTGTACCCATTGCTGGCAACATATTCCATGCAGCCACTACACCATGTGAAAAACTTATCTCTTGCATCCCCTACTGTACTTACACCCAAATCTATGCCCCCTCATATTAGAAATTTCAGCCCTGGGTAACAGCCTCTGGCCATCCACATGATCAATGCCTCTCATCATTCCTCTTTTTGTTAAATTTATTTGCAACACGGTCGAAGCCAATTCTGGCCATTGAAATCCGTGCCGCCCAATTAACTGACCCAGCTTGTATATTTTTGGGAAGGCAGGAGGAAATCAGAGGACCTGGAGAAAACCTACACAGGTCATGGGGAGAACACACAAACTCCTTACAGACAGTGCTGGATTTGAACCCAGGTCACTGGGGCTGGAACAGTGTTGTATTTGCCGCAGTTGGGAAAGAGAAATAGAGGAAAATGAAAATCGAATTGAAAGGAAGGGAAAGACTGAAAATATAGGAAATTGGACCAACGAGTGTTTAAAATGGGCCTTCAGGGTTATCTTGGACTTCATTTCACATCCCTGTTTATTCTCCATAACCCTTGATTCTCAAATATTCCAAGAAAATTCCGAACTCTGAAGAAACTTATTTGCTTAGTATTTATGGGTTGAGAATTCTGCAGATTTTTACAGTCTTCTCAGAAATTCTTCATCAGTCTTCAATAAGCGACTAGTTACTTGAAAATTATGTCTGATAGTTCTGGAGTCTTCCAGAAGACAAGAAGGCATATCATCAGGAATAGGCTATTCAGCCCATCAAGTCTGCCCACCATTTTCCTTTCAGCCCCACTTCCCAGCCTTCTCCCTATATCCGTTGACACCCTGGCTCATCAATAACCTCTATCTTTGCTTCCAGCAGGAGAAACATCCTTTCAACATCTTTCCTGTCAAGCCCCTTCAGAATGTATCCATTTCAATCAGATTGTTCTTCAAAACCCTGCAGAGTATTACGGCCCAATCTGTTCCATCATGCTTTATAAAACAGCCTCTTTGTTCTTGGAATCAATCCAGTGAATCTCCTCTGCATTTTCTGCAGGCAAGCACATCCTTCTTTCAATAAAGAGACTAAAACTGTGCATGGTAAATGCAGAGCCATGTGCAATGGAAGCCCATTTTCCCCGATATACGCTATGTCCTCTGCCCACCTTGCAAGAAAGGAGAGAGAAGGCAATAAGGAAGAGAGTGAAAAAAATATTTTTTATTATATTTGTAATTTCTTGAAAAGTCTCCAGCAATTTTCCAACTTAAAGAATAAGTCTGTACATTTGTAATGGCTCACCATCTGGATGAAGATCATTATCATATCATTAAATGGGTAATTATGCTATTAATTACTCAATTTAACTTTCTGTGGCAAGTTTAATGGGCACTTTAGGTGCAAATGCAGCCACTTCACGAAAATCACTGCAAGGTTAAGACAAGATGCGAAGCATATAGTGGAGGCATGCAAATCACACCCTGTGACTTCTAGCAGAAAATTATTGTCCATTAGGTTCTAGCTGAGGTATGGGCTTAGGCTCGTTTAAGGCTGTTCAAAATCTTAACTAAACAATTTCTCAAGTTCATTCATGGGTTAATTGCTAATCTGTGTGGTGATCCACACTCCGACTTGGTTGAAGAGTCAAAGGAGGAGACTTTGACTCTATATCTGTGCAGAATCGGAAAGCTCGTCCTTTTCCTTCATGCTGAGGCTTGGTGATTGATGCCTAGGCTGGAATCAGGGCTTAAAGAGTAATGCACAAACGTGCTGGAGAAACTTGGCAAAGCCAACTATATCAAAGCCATACGGGGTTGGTAGGTGAATTGGGTGAGAAAAGAGTAACCAATGTTTAGGCCTGGGCCCTTGTCAGGTGTAAGCAACAACAGGCAGGGGCTTGAATAAATAGGCAGGGAGCCTGACTGTTTTTGCTAATACCTTGACAAAGGGCTCAGGCCTACAATGTTTGTGACCCTTTACTACTTTTTAAATTTTTATTTTTATTTTTCACACTATGAACCATACTGACCAAAATACACACAAACATTTCCCTCTTGAATATACACAGTGTCATTTTCTACCCTTTTCTCCCTTCCCTCCCTCCTTCACCCCCCCTCCCCACCCACTCAACGTTCAACCTATATGATACATTAAACCCATTAAACAATGTCATCACACAATGAAAATAAACAAGAAAATTGTGTCATCTACTATTTTTGCCTTGATGCTGCGTGACCTGCTGAGTTTCTCAAGCACATTTGTGGACTATACTTGACCTCAATCAGAAGCATGATTTGTCCTGAACAAGTCATAAAATTTGGTGTTTGAAGACTTTCCTGTTGAACTATGAGAGTCATCAGCTCACAAAGAGCTCCAGCACTGAAAGAGATGCCAATTAGCCCATTTTAAAATTTCTTTTATATTTGATTTAATGATCCACCACAGGAGAAGGCCCTTTTAGTTCATGAAATCTATGCAGCCCTGTACGTTTATGGAGCATCCCAAGAAAACCCACGCAGGTCACCGGAAGAACGTACGCACTCCTTATAGGCAGGCTGGATTCGAACCTGGGTGGGTGGTGCTGTAATAGTGTTGCGCTAACTGCTACACTAACCGTGCGCCCCCCTCCCCCCCCCCCCCCCCGTGCCAACTTATTTACACTAATCATTATTCCCACATTCTATCAACTCCATGCAGAATCGACCACTCACCTACACTTTCTGGACAATTTACAGCTGGTAATTAACCTACCAGATTCTTTAGCAGCATTGCTCCGCCTCTCACCCGATTTAACATTGGTTGAATGTGATCCGAATGAGCAGGACGATAATTTACACTGTGGTATTATATTAAGATTAGTTTTGCCTGCATAAAACTGTTCAGGAGGTGTAAATTGGGAACCAAATCAGTGGATGGACAATATGTACAGATGCTGAGAATGAGCTTGACAAAGTGACATTGAGGTGAAGCAGATAGATAATGCAGTGAACAAGGCATTTGGCATACGCCCCCTCCAATGGTCGGGAGCAGGGATGTCATGTCATAACTGTATAAGACACTGGTGAGACCACACATGGAGCAGTGCTGGTTACCCAGTTATTGGAAGGATATCACACTAGAAAAGGTGTAGGAAAGGATCACCAGAATGTTGACAAAGCTCAACAGCTTGAATTCTAAGGAGAGGCTGGATTGGCTGGGACTTTCCTCCCTGTAGGAGGTTGAGAGGGGGCCTCATAGAGGTTTCTGAAATCATCAGGGGTATAGATAAGGTAAATCGTAAAGGGGGAGGGAAATCGAAAACAAGGGGGCGTAGAGTTGAGGGGAGAGGGGTAAGGTTTAAAAGGGATCTGAAATGCACCTTCACATGGGGACATGGAATGAACTGCCAGAGGAAGAGGTAGAGATTGCTCTAAGAACCAACAAGACAGCCGCTGAAATATTAAAGAAGCGATTAGCACCAATGACCACCCAACCTCCGACACCTGACACCATCAAAATGTTAAACAATGTATTGTTTAAAAGGCATTTAGACAGGCTCTTATATAGAAAGGTTTTGAGGAACATCAGGCAAATAGTTTGCCAGAGACAAGTTGAATCAAAGGGCCTGTTTCCATGCTATAGATTCTCTGATTCGATGACTCTAAATGATTCCTAAATAAACAGGTTAGAACTCTTGAGCATTATATGAAGAGAAGTAAACTTGGGAATTAAATTGCCACTTTATCCAAGTATTGGTGCAGACAATGGTGCCCACTTGTCAATCGCTCACTGGCGGTTTTGGAGCTGGTATGATTGCGATACATGGGGCTGCAATGCAGTCCTGATGAAAGGTTCTGGCCTGAGACATTCACCATTCTTCTTCTCCCACTAATGCTGCTTGACCCGCTGAGTTCCTCCAGCTTCAGATTCCAGCATCTGCAGACTCCTGTGTGTCTTGCTGCCTGTGTTTTCATGCAAATCACTGGCATTGGCGATGCATTCTTGTCCAAAATTCATATATGTTAGAGTAACTGGCCACTTTTACATTGCTGTTCATGCATCAAATTGACTTGAAATACTGGCTTCGTTCAAATACTGGCTTCAGTCAAAATTCCACTTTGATTTACTTAAATAACTGCATCATATTGCATTTGTATTCTTTTATTAGTGAGTTTCTATTGAAGAGTGAATATTATGTATTCACTCCAAAACTCTGCAAGATATTCAATTACCATTTCACTTTGTGTCTTTGCAAAATAATTGCATCAACAATTAGCAATTATTTAGTAAATTTACCTCAATAACAAGAAACAGTAGCAGGACCCTGGCCCGCCCGTCGTGCCTGCTCTGTCCGCCATTCACAAGATAATTGGCAGATCTTGCCATGGACTCAGGACCCCCCACCTGCCATTTCCCCATAACTCTTAATCCCCCTGCTATGTAATAATCTGTCTGAGTCGTAAATATATTTATGAGGCAGCCCCGACTGCTTCCATGGGCAGAGGATTCCACTGATATATAACGCAGAATTTTATCAAACAACAATTGTTGTGAGCCCGATGGGAAGAGATTGAAACAGTTCTTAGACACTGAGGCAGGGTTTAAGCAACCTTAGAATGAAGGAAAGTCAGATGGAAAAATGGAAATGATGACAAAGAATTACAGAGAGCAGACAATAACAGTGGGGTTTCAAGGCTAAGCAAATGATGTGCTATTCTGCAATACTTAAAACTAGCTCCATAATTGTCTATTATCCTGTTCCAAATGTTCTAATCTATCTATTAAAAAGGCTCCATGTTACTTAATTCATCTTTTCCCACTAGGTGTGTCTCTTGTGTCCTCACTTCCTGTACCACAGAGGATTTTCTACAGAGTTATCTATTCGATTTCTTTGAGGTAATCGTACATTGATGCCTTCTGCTCTTCTACAGTCAGTGGGAACATTCTGTCTCAACCTCATCAGAAGGGGATATTTATTTAGAGCATCTTATCCCATCGGTCCTGTTGCATATCACATAATTTCTCTGTACCCCTGCAGCTTATCGCATCTTTCACACGTCCATCATGCTCGAATGGTGCTTTTATGGAAAGCCTAAACGCTCCAGTAATTTACAATGTACTTTCCAGCAAATGCTACCCTGAGAACTCAATTTTTCCTAATAGGCCAATCCCCTCATCTTTGGAATAGACATAAGAGCCATCACTGTCACGGGAATAATGTGCAAACTCCATCCCAAGAGTAGCTGAAGTCAGGATCGAGCCCGGGTCATTGGAGTTGCAAGGCAGCAACACTGATTGATGGGCCACCAAACTGCTCCCCATTCTCTAACAGGTCCAATGAATTGTCCTTCTGTAGGCTGTACACAAAGTGGTGGAGAAACTCAGCAGGTTACGCAGCAGCTGTGAGAAGTAAAAGGTGGTCGACGTTTCAGACCTGAGCTCTTCATCAGGAATGTCGAAAATCAGGTGGGCACCTAAATAAATAAGAAGGGGGAGGAGCTTAGGCTAACAGGAAAGAGCTAATAGGTGGATACAGGTGGGAGGGTAGAAGAGAAAGAAACTGAGGTGATTGGGGGAGAGGGCAAAGGGCTAAGAAAGAGAGGAGAAGGAATGGAAGGGAGAAAGAGAGAGACAGGAAACTGGAGGTTGATATTGATGCCTTTTGGTTAGAAACTGCCGAGATGGAATATAACGTGTTCCGCCTCCAATTTGCAGGTGGCCTCAATTTGGCAGCGCACGAATCAGTGTTCAGACATGTCAGTGTGACACTGGTGTGTGGAATTAGTGGTTGGGGACAGAGGGAAGATGCTCGACAAAAATGATCTCCCAGTCTGCGTTCAGGCTTCCCGATTTAGAGGGAGGTTGCCTCGGGAGCAAAGGGCACAGAAAATGATCCCTGCTGCAGATTCGCAAGTGATGTGTTACTTCACATGGAGGACTGTTGGGGCTCTGAATAGTTGTGAAGGAGGAAATGCACGTGTAGCACTTCTTCTGGTCACAGCGATAGGTGCCAAGGAACCTTCTAAAGGAATGAGGCAAATCTTGGTAGAGGTACACAGAGAATAAAGCCCAGTAGGTGTTCTTCTTCAGAGAGAGAGAAAGAGAGTGAAATCCAAGATATCAACTTAATAATTGAATAAGTTGCCATGACAAATTGTATATTTGAGTGCATGAACGTTGAATGATTATGGAAACCATATTCCATTGTTATTTAGAAATGAGAGAAAATAATCATCCTTGCCACAAAAAAATGGCATTAAAGTGAAATATGGTATAAAATATAGAGGGCTGATTGGGAGGGAGATTCCCCAGAGATTGGAACAATGTTCCAATTTACATGAAGTCATCATAGTTGCAATGACACCTCTTCAAGATTAATGGAGAACGGTGAGCACAATGCTAATAAAATGCCAGCGACCCCAGGTTCAAATCTGGTGCTGTTTGTATCCTCCCACCCTGCAAAACCATACGGGGTTGGTAGGTTAATTGGGTGTAATTGGGCAGCGTAGGTTTCATGGGCTGGAAGGGACTTCTTCCGTGCTGTATCTTTGAAATTAAATGAATGCTGAAATTATTAAAGAATAGAATAAATGGGTATTTTTGGTCGGCATGGACACAGTGGGCGAGAGGGCTTGTTACCCCGCTGTATCTCTCGAAGATTAATGTGGGCGTAAATCTTATGTACCGGTGCTGTTATGATCGAGAATCATGAGAATTGCCTTGAAAATCGTTCATTCTTTTCCTGATCTCGAGTCTTACCCATTTAGTAAATTTATTAACAGAAATCATTTCAAGATAGTTTTTGATCAAATGGTTCATCTTTACGATGACATGACCAGACTGCATTGCCCTCCACTCAAACGTTTTCCAACAGCCTGCTGGTTATGTTAATATAATTTGGCTTTATGGTTTTTACAGAGATCAGCTTATATTAGGCTGTTCAGTATTCTGTCTGCCGTTCCAACTATCCATGTTTTACAATTCATTCCCGATAAAAATGCTTCCAGGAAATTTTGTGACCTGGGGAAACAAACGACACAATTCATGTTTTCATTTTTTTTTAAATTAGATCACGACAGAAAATAATAGATTTGGTGCAAGTTCTATCAAGTCATTGAGGTCTCCTTCTGATTCCTCCTTGTGTTCATGGTCCAGAGATCTAATGCAGAAGCAGCTGTTCAAAACAACCAGGTAAAAACACAGTGCTGGAGAAACACAGCAGATCAGATCGTGTACTTTAGATTTCACATTTCAGATTCATTATCAGAGTACATACACGACATCACATATAACCCTAAGCTTCTTTTTCCTGTGGGCCAGCCAAAATGGGCAATTATTGGTACTGCACTCAATGTACACATTTAAACAATGACAGAAATGTAAATAAAATGACAGTGAAATACAGAGAGAAGCAAATAAAGAGCAAACGTATGAGTTCTTAAATGAGTACCTGATTGTGTTTTCTATTGAGGAGTCTGATGGTGGAGGGGTAGCAGCTGATCCTGAACCTAGTGGTATGAGTGTTGTGGCACCTATATTTCTTTCCTGATGGAAGCAGGGAGAACAGAGCATGTGCCGCGTGGTGTGGATCCTTGATGATTGCTGCTGCTCTCTGATGGCAGCGTTCCCTGGAGATGTTCTCGATGATGGCTGTGTCCACTACCTTTTGCCAGTCTTTACCAAAGAAGAGGTACAAGGACTGCCTAAAGAAATCTCTTGGTGCCTGCCACATTGACCACCGCCAGTGGGCTGATATCGCCTCAAACCGTGCATCTTGGCGCCTCACATTTCGGCGGGCAGCAACCTCCTTGGAAGAAGACCGCAGAGCCCACCTCACTGACAAAAGACAAAGGAGGAAAAACCCAACCCCAACCCACCAATTTTCCCTTGCAACCGCTGCAACCGTGTCTGCCTGTCCCGCATCGGACTTGTCAGCCACAAACGAGCCTGCAGCTGACGTGGACATTACCCCTCCATAAATCTTCGTCCGTGAAGCCAAGCCAAAGACTCTCAGAGGGTATTGGTGTCCCCATCCCAGACCGTGATGCATCCAGTCAGCACACTTTCCACCATACATCTGTAGAAATTTGCCAGGCCAATACTTTGATGAATGACTCAAGCCTGAAACATTGGTTATGTATCTTTGCTGTATAAAGTACACTGACCTGCTGAGTATCTCCAGCAATGTGTTTTTACTGCAGAATTTTGTGCTTTACCTCCGTTCAAAGCAAAAGAGCAAGGTCAGCTGCAGTGTAATATTTCCTTCATTGTTTTTTGGGATCTGGTATTTGATACAAGGCCATCATCTCTTACCCATGCTCAGTTGCATCTGATAGGATGGTAGTGAAGTACTTCTTGAACTGGTGAAGATGACCCCCACATTGCTGTTTGGCTGAATGTTCCAAGGTTCAGAATTTTTAAAAAAAACAGAAAATGCTGTAAAAAATACTTAGCAGGTCAGGCAGCATCAGTGGAAAATGATGATGACCAGTGAGCTTATTGGCATATACACTACAATGCGCGTACACAACAAGATTTTTATTTGCTGTAGCTTGTGGAAAAAAACTAATAGTAAACTAATTGAATTAAATTAAAAGAGATAATAAATATATTTATAATGACTATGTATCCTTGGGAGGTGTCGTATGTCTATCAGTGAGACACTGAGGAAGGAGGGCTCTCATTTGATAACCTAGAAGATGCCACCACTCACTTGGCTGAGCCTCGGCAACAAGTCTCAGCATTGTAATAAGGGATAGTAAGAGTGTCCTACATAACATACCTGTATAATAATATACATAATTATCAGTATATATCTGAAATATTCAAAATAAAGCTGGAGGAGTGGATAATGTTTCAGCTTCAAGTTCAAATTCAAGTTTATTGTCATCTGGATAACCTGGCAAGACAGCATTCTCCAGTCTTTGGTGAAACATACTGCAAACATGCATACAGACAAATGATATTTATGCACAGAACTTGCATATAAATATTAAAATAAATAGTATTATTACCAGTAAATAAATAGTAGAATTTTAGAAAGTTTGTATAAACATTTCATTGGTCGTTCAGCATTTTCACTGCCCGTGGAAAGAAGCTGCTTCTCACCCTGGTGGTGCTGGCTCGGATATTCCTGTATTTCTTAGCCGAGGGGAATAGCTAGAAGATGCTGCGTGTGGGGTGGTAGAAGAAGTCTTCGCTGATTTTGCACACCCTCTTCTGGTGATGATCCCGGTAAATCCCATCGACGGGGGGGAGAGGGAGATTCCGATGATCCTCCCTGCCGCTCCGATGGTCCTGTGGATTGAGATCCTTCATCAGAACTGGGAGCGAAACAAGATACCAGAAAAGGTGGGAAAGCTCATAGGAGGGTTATAAAGTGAAATCATGCAGCTGTTAGAGTGAGTTAAACTCCTTTGCCAACAAGTACATTATAGAGTCTGTGTAATGGTGTATTGTCAGGCCCAAAAGATGTAGAACCCGCAGCAGAGGATTAGAGGTAGTCAGTGACGTGGAGGGAAACCTGAGGTTCTATGTGCCTGTCATCAAGTCCTCGAGTCTGGAGGTTATTGTTTTGGGAGGTGCTGTTGGAGCTGCTGGTGGAGGGAATTGATGTTGAAGGAGATGAATGGGGTGTGGGTCAAGCTGTCCTTGATAGTGTTGGGCTTCATAAACGTCAGAGCTGTATTGATTCAAGGATATGAGAGGTATTGAATAACCCTGATGGTGTAAGAGCTTTTGGGTGTCACTGTCTCTGACAACCTCATCAGCCACGACAAATGAGTTGCACGGCCAGAGAAGAGGTGGAAAGTCTCGAGATATGGTGTGAGAGTAACAAGCTGAGTCTCACTGTGGGATTAGTTGAAGATGATTATGGGTTTCAGGAGGACCAGGGATGACCACCATCCACTACACATCAACAACTGTAGTAGAGAGAGTGGAGAGCACCAAGTTCCATGGCGTTCACTTAACTGGTGATCTATGTGGACTCTCAACATCTCCTCCCTTGTCAGGAAAGCGTAACAGTGACCGCACTTCCTGAGAAGACTGAAGCGGGCAAGGCTGCCGACCACCATTATGTCAACATTCTACAGGAGCTCAATCGAGACATAGTGGCCAGCTGTATCACAGTGTGATATGGTTGCTGCAGAGAAATGGATCAGAGGTCAATCCACAGGACCATGAGAGTGGCAGAGACGATCACTGGAGTATCCCTCCCTCTCCACCACCCACCCCCCAATCCCCCATCAACATCATCTACTGGGTTCATTGTCTGAAACAGGCACGTAAAATCATTGAGGACCCCTTTCACACTGCACACAGTGAGGAAAGAGATACAGGAGTATCAGAGCCAGTACCACGAGGCAGAGAATGATGAAAAACCAAAGGATCTCCTCACACTAACCATCTGAGACTCACATATTCACGAGACTATTTATTTATTTTTATATGTGAATATTTGTCCTGAATATGTATTGTTTGTCTGTATTTGTGTTATGTCTGGCTGTGTGTCTGCATGTTTTGCACCGTGAACCAGAGAACATTGTTTTGTGGGGTTGTACTTATGTTTCTTTGGCTTGGCTTCGCGGACGAAGATTTATGGAGGGGGTCCACGTCCTCCCCCTCAATGTACTTATGTAATCAGATGACAATAAACTTGACTTGAGCTGCTCAAAATAACCTCCCAGGCTTGGTGGTCCCAGGCTTGGAGATTCATACCTATGTTGTTCCCAAAGATGTAATTCAGCTGAGCTTTAGTTCTTTACTGTTCTTGGTAAGGACAATTATGTGCTCCATGACTCTATCCAAAGTCATTTTCAATCTGTCTCTGGTGTTGCTAAAGACCAATGCTTATATAATCCTGTCTTCAACTCCTTCCTCAATTGTCACACCTCTTCTTTTTGGAGAGGAAGATGTTGGTGGTCTGGAATTTCCTATCAGGTGACGACTCCAGACACAGGATTGGAACAGTAGCAGACTCAGCAACTTGATATTCAATCCAGAATGAGTCAGGCCCAGTGGCGGGTCATTGGGATTCTCTGAACTTTAATTAATTATGTTCAGCCCCAGCCAATTGACAATCAACCACTTTGACCCACTGCCCCTAATTCTCCAGTGACTCAATCGCCAAGGCCCTCAGAGACTGTATACACATCAGCCTTATACTAACTCCACTTTTTATACATTTAGCTGGAATGATAGAGAAGGGTTGGAGGAGGCTGGTGTGGCATGAGCACCAGTATAAAAAGGTTGGCCAAAGGACCTGTTTCAATAAAACTCTATGCAAAGTACATAGGGCAGAACACCACAGGAACAGGCCATTTGGCCACCATGTCGGCACCAATTGTGCCAATCTAAACTAATCCCATCTGTCTGCACATGGTCCAAATCCCTTTATTCGATGCTTATTCATTTGTTTGTCTAAATGCCTCATAAACATTACTGTCATATTTGCTCCACCAGCTCCCTTGGCAAGCATGTTCTCAGCACCTTTCACTCTCTGTAAAACCACCTTTAAACTTTATCCTTATCACTTTAAAACCTACACCCTCTGGTATTTGACCCGAGGGGGAAAAACTGACCTTTTGGTACAATGGCTGGAACAATAAGGACATTTAAAACTCTCAGATAGGAACATACATGAAAAATAGAGGGTTATAGTTTGAGGTAGGGAAGGATTAAATTGTTGTGGAGTAGGTTGACAAAGGTCAGCGCAACATCGTGGGCTGAAGAGCCTGTACTGTGCTGTAATGTTTCACGTTCTATCTACCCTAGAATGACTTTTGAAGTTAATGAATAATTATCTGTAATCAACTGTTTAGTGGTAGAGTGGGCAGAACCAGCGCTAACAACTCCCATCTTGTGACAGCTAGACACAACAGCCTCCTATCTACTGGCAATTAGGCATTACAGCCATGAGGCATAGTGATTCAGCAGAACTCGCAGGTCTACTGAGAATCCTTGGCCTACTCAATATAGTTATGTCATGAGGTCGCTCGCACTTCAGATGTCATGACACCAGGTCACGTGTTGTGTGTCTATATTAAGCCTGATAGCATGTAAATAAATGCTTCTACTCTTTTCTGGCTGACAACTTCAGGTGTGGTCTCGTTATTCCTGACACTTTGACATGATGGCATATGAGCATAAACATCATCCACCACAGTCCCTTACTTAAAAGGTTGGCGATGATGCAAAGATTTTTAAATTTTTATCTACAACGTCATAAAAGCTGATTCAAGCCATTGAAACCACTTGGCCCCCAATGAACTGACCAGTTCCCACTAACCAGTGGGAGGAAAATGGAGCAGCCAAAGAAATCCCATGCAGGGGTTTCAGTGACTTTGAGCGGTCGAAGATCAACAGTCTCCTCAACATCTACATTCTACATCCCCACTGTAAGCCTATTTTATCAGATTTTTGTCCAGGGAATAATGCACAAACTCTTGAAAGACACCACTGGATTTGAACCTGGGTCACTGGCGCTGTAATAGCATTGCACGAACCAGAATGCGAACCGTGCTGGCCTTGGAATGGGAACTAGCACAGGAAACTGTTGGCAGGTGTAGGCACTGGACCCTCTTGCAACAGACAGCTGGAAGCTGAGTTGTGAATGCCACTGTCACAGGGCAGTGTAGATTTAGAGTTATTGAATGTGTATATCATTGTTGAGTGTATTGAGATCCAGTGAAAAAAAATTTCATAGTTCCTTTATCCATAAATATACAAAATTTGTATGCCTGTAAAGGCATACAAAGAGGAGCTACTAGTCAAGCACTGCTACTGATAAGAGAAAGAGAACCAGTGTCTATGGATAATGCCATCGTCTCCTCTGCCCCTATAACGAGGGTGGCCAAACTACAGCTCGTGAGCTACATGCATCTCTGACATATGATGTGCAACTTGCAGAAGTATGCTGGCTGAGACAGGAATCGTACGAGCCGGTGCTCACAATGGTAGTTTTAATGGGCCTGGCTTTCGATATGTACACGTGTATTGCCATGTAAAGGTCAGCCCCCCTATTTTTGGCCCCAGACGCCCACCCATCTCTCGCTCAGGCCCCAGCTGCCCGCCCTCCAGATCTCAAAAATTCTCAACCACAGGTTCTCACCCAGGCTCTGGCTGTCTACCCATCCAAGCTTTCGACTCCACGATTGCAGACTCTCGCTGATGTGCCTGCACATCTTAGTCCAACTCCCCAATTCGTGGATTTACCACCCAGTCCCAACCACCTGCCTGCCCATCCGAGCTCCTGGCCTCCGAAATTTTACCCTAAAAATTGGTCCACCAAATTCAACCATTACATGAATATATGCAGTGTGTGTGCATTTTGATTATTGAAACTAATACAAATTAACAGTTTAAAATCTACATTTATGAATAAATATTATTACATACATATATTTCTTAATATTTATATTCACATTTTGTATATATATATATATACACACACATCTATGTACACACACATTTTGTAAGAAAATGTGCGTGTAACAGTAAAATCGTGTTTGTAATATTTTTTCATGCCTTGCGGCTCTCAGACATCTGATGTTTATTGCACATGGCTCTTACGTTAAGCAAGTTTGGCCCACCTCCGTAGCCGCACAGCTTCCTGTTCAGTCCAGTGGTGAAGCCAAGCTTTAGACATCTATGTCACCTTCTTCAGGCCAGGTTCCAAACCTCCATTGCATTTAGGAAGCTATCAGCGCGCGAAGCTCTTTGGACCCCTGCTCGCCGCCAGCAACCTCATGAATCCTGGCCCTGATACCTGGTTCCCACAAACCAGTTTCTGCAAGCATTCTGCAGCCTAACGATAATGGGTTTGTTGACAGACACGTTGTGTTCCGAAATTATCACACTGCAGCTGAACAGGTAATTTAATAAGACGGCACAGTTGGTGTAGCGGTTAGCTCCATGGCTTTACAGCGCTAGTGATTGGGACAGGGGTTCGAATCCTGTGCTGTCTGTAAGGAGTTTTTACGTTCTCCCCATGGGTTTTCCCAGGGGGCTCTGGTTTCCTCCCACTATTCAAAACACACCGAGGGTGTGGGTTAATGGGGTTTAAATTGAGCAGCACAGACTCATGGGCTAAAATAACCTGTTACCGTGCTCAATATCTAATTTTTTTTAATTGAAAGACGAAAGACTACAATCATACATATAATTTGAATGAAAAAGATACAATAAATGTAAAATATAGGTAGATAATAAATATTCATGTGCAGACAATCCTTTTGTGGTACCGGAGCAGTCTGTGATTAGTGTAACAAGGGGACATTTAAGAGTCTGTCAGTTCTTGGAAAGAAACTGTTCTTGAACGTAAAAGGTGCTTGTCTTCAGGCTTCTGTTCTTTTTGCCTGAGGGTAGCAGTGAGAAGAGGTTGTGTTCAGGGTGATGGGGGTCCTGTATGGTTAACCCCCTCCCTAGAGTGCCTCTTTCCCTATCATTCTGTCCCCTATCCTCCAGCTACCCACCCATTTCCCTTCCCTCTCCTATCAGAGAGCTACCCGCTCCCTTTTTTTTTCTTCTACCTTCCTATCTGCATCCTCCTGTGACCTTACAGGTTTGCCTGCGCTCCTCCCCTTGGCCCTTGCTCCCTCCTGTCTTCTCCTCCTCCCTCTCCCCCAACATTTTATTCAGGCACCTGCTTGCATTCGCTTAAACCTGATGAGGGACCCAGGCCTGAAAAGCCAGTTATCCTTTCCTTCCTGTGGATGCTGTGTGACCTGCTGAGTTTCTTCAGCACGTTTGTGTCTTGCATTCGACCCCAGTCTCTGCAGACTTTCTCTGTTTATCTCCATTTGGCATGGCCCTCTGTGGATTCTCTGAAAATGCCGGCCCATCCCTCGGGTGGTTTCTACCTGTGTAAGGCCGTGGATGTAACGACTGGGCAATAGGTCCTCCTGAAAGAGCGTTGGAAGACTCATTCAAAGACCGGTAGAGAGTCGCCACGTTCTGGTGCCATTTTCCAAAAATGGAAAGAAACTAAAGTTAGAAAGTTCCTTCAGAGACTGCTAGCGGTCGAAGGTTGGCAATGTCTTCTACAATTTCAATCTCGACTGAAAGCCTATTTTGCCAGTTGCTGTTTGAGATGCTGGATGCCTATCTTTGAGATAGGCAGACAATTATTGTGCTATCAGTTTTTGACTAGGCATGTGCCAATTGGAAGTATTTTAAATACCAGGGTGATGAGTTTGGACTGCAGTCAAAATATTCTTATGAGTGGCAAAGCTGTCGAGCTGAGTGATATTAGCCTGAGAAGAAGGGCATGACTTTTGATAAAGTGGTGGATGGGATCACGTGCCCGGTGGAAGCTGCAAGCTACACTTTTTTGTACAAGAGATTGGGTAAAAGTTTGGCTTTCAGGATGGAAATTTTTCACTGGAAGGTAAGGCGTTGAGAAGATGGTGAAGACGAGTGGTGAAATGCACCTCACGATTTCAGTGTTACTTCTGAAATTCATCTTGATAACTCGAGCTTCTTCCCAAGAATAGAAGAAATCTCCAGGCATGATGGGGGGTTAGACTTCGTGCCAGTGACCCAGGTTCAAATCTGGCACTGTGTGTAAGGACCCTGTACGTTTCCCTTTGTCTACATGGATTTCCTCTGTGTGCTTCGGTTTCAACC
This sequence comes from Narcine bancroftii, assembly GCF_036971445.1. NCBI lineage: Eukaryota > Metazoa > Chordata > Chondrichthyes > Torpediniformes > Narcinidae > Narcine > Narcine bancroftii. The sequence continues at coordinate 474,856,899 of NC_091469.1, read as the reverse complement.
CAGATCCCAAAGACCTACAGGGTTAGTAGATTATTTGGTCATATGCGTGTATAGTAAAATCCCTCTTATCCAGAATTCAACCAACCAATAGCCTCAAGCAGCTGGAAGAATAATCGCTGAAAAAGAATACTGGTAGGTTAAAAAAAAATGGAAATTCAAAATTGGCAGGCCTCATGGTTAGTTTGCCAATTACACAACGCGCAATCTCAAGCCACCGGAAAAATGCACTTATCCAGCAACTACCAATCCCCATAGGTGCCGGATTACCAGCGGTTTGATTTGGGTGGCACCGACACGTGGGCAGGGAGGGCCTGTTCCTCGAAATTAATAATTTTTTTTTAAATATGAAGAATTGATGCAGGGACTCCAGTGGGTGTAGGGGCAACAGGAGCGTGGGCCACCATCTTCGGTATTCCCCTCCAGGTCACACATCACCCTGATCTCATCAAATTTCAGTGATTTGAAATTCTGCCACTGAGTCCCTCTTTTGACAATAGACAATAGACAATAGGAGCTGGAGTAGGCCATTTGGCCCGTCGGGCCAGCACCGCCATTTTAGATCATGGCTGATCATTACCATCAGTACCCCTTTCCAGCCTTATCCCCATAACCCATAACTCCGTTACCCACAAGAGTCTTATCTAACTCTCTTTTGAACATAGTCAGCGAATCCGCCTCTACCACCCTCTGTGGCAGAGCATTCCACAGATTCACACTTCTCTGGGTAAAAAAATGCTTTCTCATCTCCGTCCTAAAGGGCCTACCCTGTATTCTTAAGCTATGCCCTCTAGTCCTCGTCTCCCCCATCATTGGGAACAAGTAATCAGACTTCACCTTGTCTATCCCCCTGATGATTTTGTTTACCTCAATCATGTCCCCCCTCATCCTTCTAAACTCCAATGGATACAAGTCCAGTTTTTCTAGCCTTGCTGCATATGACAACCCTGCCATCCCTGGAACTAACCTTGTAAATCTGCGCTGCACACCCTCTATAGCTAGTATGTCCTTCCTCAAGTTTGGAGACCAGAACTGGACGCAATACTCCAGGTGGGGTCTCACCAGGGCCCTGTATAACTGCAGAAGGGCGTCTCTGTTCCTATACTCCAATCCCCTCTTTATGAAAGCCAACATTCCATTTGCCTTCTTCACAGCTTTCTGAGCCTGCATGCTAGCCTTCAGTGACTGGTGAACAAGTACACTCAGATCCATTTGCACTTCCCCACTCCCTAGCTTGTCTCCATTTAAATAATACTCAGCTTTCCTATTACTTCCCCCAAAATGAATAACCTCACATTTGTTCACATTGAAATTCATCTTCCATTTAGCCGCCCACTCCTCCAGCCTGTCCAAGTCCCTCTGCATTTTCCTTACATCCTCCTCACACCCCACACCGCCACCCAGTTTAGTGTCATCTGCAAATTTGCTCATGTTATTTATAATCCCCTCATCCAAATCATTAACATAAATTACAAACAACTGAGGACCCAACACCGATCCCTGAGGCACTCCACTCGTCACATCCTGCCATTCTGAAAAAGACCCATTTACTCCAACCCTTTGTTTCCTATCTCTTAACCAATTTCCTATCCATGTCAGCACCTTACCTCCAATACCATGCTCCCTGATCTTGCCCACTAGACTCCTGTGCTGTACCTTATCAAAGGCCTTCTGGAAGTCCAAATACACCACATCCACTGGCTCTCCCGAGTCCACCCTCTTTGTCACATCCTCAAAAAATTCCAGAAGGTTAGTCAAGCATGACTTACCCTTAAGGAATCCATGCTGACTAGCCCTTATACTATTATTACTGACTAAGTGTTCTGCTATTTCTCCTTTTATGATGGACTCCAATATCTTCCCCACCACTGATGTCAGGCTAACCGGTCTATAATTTCCCGTTTTCTCCCTCCCTCCTTTCTTAAAAAGTGGCACCACATCAGCCACTCTCCAATCCTCAGGGACCTCCCTGGAATCTATGGAACTTTGGAAAATGTCGACCAGTGCCTCCACAATTTCCATAGCCACCTCTTTAAGCACCCTAGGATGCAGCCCATCAGGCCCTGGGGATTTATCAGCCCTCAGTCCCAACAATTTACTCATAACCTCCTGCTTCTGGATCCGGATATCCATTAGATCCCCTACCTCCCCAGTAAAGTTCCCCAAGTCTCTTGGTACCACATGACCACTACCCCCTAACTGACTATAACCTATATCCTCCTTGGTGAAGACAGTTGCAAAGTATTTGTTAAATTCCTCTGCCATCTCCTTGTTTCCGGTAATAATTTCACCCTTGCCCATTTTCAAAGGGCCAATTTTAGACCGAACCAATTTCTTCCTCTTCACATACTTAAAAAAGCTTTTGCTATCCTCCGCAATATTATCTGCTAATTTCCTCTCGTACTTCATTTTCCCGTCTCTTATGGCTCTTATGGAGTGTGGGTCAGTACTAGTTGAGGGACCTGAACAATGAACATTAAATCTTTGAGATTAGCTCATTGTGTAAATAGGCTGTTAAAGTTTATTTCTAATAGTGCGGTGAGAAGGGTTCTTCCAAATTATTTCGGGTAGTAAAGGTACTAAAATAGTGGGTTCGTGCTCAAAGACCAGGAACAGAGAACACTTTTTGCCTCAGATACAGGCCATTCAGCCCACAATATCTATGCTGAACATAGAATATAGAGCACTACAGCACAGTATGGTCCCTTCAGCCCTCGATTTTCTTACACACACACACACACACACACACACACACACACACACACACACACACACACACACACACACACACACACACACACACACACACACCCTAATGTAACGGCCTGCACCTGGCAAGACATTCCAAGCACCTACAACTCTCTGTGTAAAAAAAAATATCCTTGATGTCTTCCCTCTTTTCTCCCTTCATTTTGTACTGACGTCCTCTGGTATTTGCTATTCCTGCTCTGGGAAAAAAGGTGCTGGCTGCCTACCTTATCTATGCTCCTCATAATCTTGTAGACCTCTATTTAGTCACTTCTCATTTTTCACTCCAAAGAAAAATGTCCTAGATTTAAATTTTGAGAGTATAGTGTTTGCATGTTCCTGTTAAGATTCAGAATCAGAATTTATTGTCATGAACAAGTCATGAAATTCAGTGTTAAAGACAAGGTTAGCAGCATGGTTTTTGAGAGGTATTGGGGATCTAGTTCAGAAGGAAAAGGTGTATAGCAAGTATAGGCAACATGGAGCAAATAAGGTACATGAAGCGTATTTAAAATGCAAGAAAAACCTCAATAAAGAAATCAGGAAGGATAAAAAAAAGCCAAGATGGTTGCTTTGGCAGACAATGTGAAGAAAAATCCTAAGGGTTTCTACAGGTATATAAGAGCAAAAGGATAGGAAGGGACAAAAATGGTCCCCTTGAAGATCAGAGTGGTCGGCTTTGTATGGAGCCAAAGGAGATGGGGGAGATCTTAAATGATTTTTTCTATTGGTATTCACTCAGGAAGTGGGTACAGAGTTGTGGGAAGTAAGGAGAACAAGCAGTGAGGTCATGGAACCTAAACAGATTAAAGAGGAGGAAGTGGTTGCTGAATTAAAGCAAATAAAGGTGGATAAATCTCCAGGGCCTGAAAAGATATTCCCTTGGACCTTGAGGGAGGGTAATGTAGAAATTGCAGGGGCTCTGGCAGAAATATTTTAAATGTCCTTAGCCACGGATATAGTAGCTCATGTTGTTCCGTTGTTTATAAAAGGCTCCAAAAACTAACCCTGGAATTTGTAGGGCGATGAGCCTAATGTCACTAGTAGGTAACTTATTGGAAGGTGTTCTAAGAGATCGGAAATGCAACTATTTAAATAGCCAGAATTTGATTAAGGATAGTCAACATGGCTTTGTGCATGGTAGGTCATGTTTAACCAATGTTACAGAGATTTTCAAGGAGGTTACCAGGAAAGTCTGTGGATGTTGTCTACGTTGACTTTATTAAGGCCTTTGACAAGGTCCCAATATTTGTGGTGAAGTAGTGAACTGGATTCAATAATGGCTGGATAGGAGAAGCCAGAGAATAGTGGTGGATGATTGCTTCTCAGACTGGAGGCCTGTCTGGTGTGCCTCAGGGATCAGTGCTGGGGCCATTGTTGTTTGTCAACTATATCAATGATCTGGATGATAATTTGGTAAAATTGGATCAGCAAGTTTGCAGATGACACTAAAATTGGAGGGGTGTGGACAACGAAGAAGGTTTTCAAAACGTGCAGAGGGATCTGGACCAGCTGGAAAACTGGTTTGAAAAATGGCAGATGGAATTTAATACTGACAAGTGTGAAGTGTTGCAATTTGGAAGGACAAACCAAGAAAGGGCATACACAGTAAATGGTAGGGCACAAACGAGTGTGATTGAACAGAGGGATCTGGGAATACAGACACATAATTCCCTAAAGGTCGTGTCACAGGTGGATAGCTTTTGGCATATTAGACTTCATAAATTAAAGTATTGAGTACAGCAGTTGGGGTGTGATGGTGAGGTTGTATAAGAAATTGGTGAGGTTAAATTTGGAGTATTGTGTGCAGGTTTGGTCACCTAACTACAGGAAAGATATCAATAAGCTAAAAAATAGAGTTGTCCTCAAGAATTGAGTTACAGGGAAAGGTTAAACAGGTTAGGCCTTTATTCCCTGAAGTGTAGAAGAATGAGGGGAGATTTGATCCAGGTATTTAAAATTATGAGGGAAGTACAGAATAAATGTGGGCAGGCTTTTTTCTATTTAGGGTGGGTGAGGTACAAACTAGAGGGCGTGGGTTAAGAGTGAAGAGGGAAAAGTTTATGCGGAACATGTAGGGAACTTCTTCACACAGAGTAGTGGGAGTGTGGAATGAGCTGTCAGTTGAAATGAATGTGGGCTCAATTTTAACATTTAAGAAGAATTTGGGTATGGAGGGCTATGGACTAGGTGCAGGTCAGTGGAACTAGGCAAATAAAAAGTTTGGCACAGACTAGGAGGGCCGATTGGGTCTGTTTCTGTACTATAATGTTGTATAATTCTATGGTTCAATGTTAACCTTGCCTCATTAAACATATTTTCCAATCCATGCAATATCCTGGAAAATCTTCTCTGCACTCTGACCTTAACTTTCACATCCTTCCAATATTGGGGTGACCAGAACTGAACACAATATTCCAGGTGTAGTCTTACCAGACATTTGTAAAGTTGCAACATGAATGCTCAACTCCTGAACTCAATTCCCTGACTTATGAAGCCCAGCATCCCATTAGCCTTTCCTAACTATCTTATCAACCTGTACAGCAATCTTGAGAGAAGTATGGCTTTGGACTCCAAGCTCCCTCTCTTCTTACACACTGTTAAGCATACTAGAATGCCCAAGTTAAAACAAAATTCTGCTGCTCGCACATGATGCATATCCTCCATTCCCTGAATACCCCTCTGTCAATACAGAAGCCTCTTTAACCCTAATAATGTTTCTGCTTCCACCACGACCCTTTTGAAGCATTCTGCAGTCTATGTAAAAAAAAAACAACCTGTATATCTTTAAAATTATCCCTTCTTGCCTCCGCTTAAATGTATGTCTTCGAGAATGAGAGATTCAGGGAAAATGCGTGTCATATGAGGCAAGGTTGACAGAGCTCTTTGGTACGAGGAAGGAGAAGAGTTGTAGAAGATTATGAGAGGCTGAGGTAGGGAGGATAGTCGGCACCTTTTTCTGGGACAACAATAACATGTACCAGAGAACATCTGTTTAAGGTGAGTGAAGGAAAGTTTAGGGGTGATGTCGGGGGTAGGTTTTTTTTTACACAGAGAGTGGTGAGTGCCTGGAATGCATTGTTTGGAGGCTGCTACATTCAGGATATTCAAATGATTCTTAGAAAGGCACATGAATACAAGAAAAATGATGGTTATGGTATTGAGATAGGGGAACATTAAATTGTTATGGAGTAGGCTTACAGAGGTCAGCACAACATTTTGGGCTGAAGGGCCTGTACTGTACCGTAATGTTATATGTGTGTCCAAATATCAGCAAGGTAACAGGGAGTTTAAGTTCATACAAATGACCTTAGTTGGTGGTGTCCTACAACGTAGGTAGTAGAACTGCCCCACTGGACCAGGCACCTGGGTTCATTTCCAACCTATGGTGCTGCCTGTGTGGAGTTTGCTAGTTTTCCCTGTGACTGCGTGGGTTCCTCCTGGTGCTCTGGTTTCTTACATCCCAAGGTTGAGTTGTTTGTTGGGTTACATTTTTTTTGGCTCTAGTGGGTGGTAGAAGAATTAGAGTGGTGGTACTGGATTGTGAAAGAGGTAATGATTTAAGTCAAAGACTCTTTATTGGACGAGAAGAGAGAGGTTGGAGAGGGATGGGGTGGACAAAGGATATTCCTTTGATGAAGTGAGACCAGCAATTGGTGGGAATAAATTGTAAATAAGTTCATGCTTTTGATGGCTCCACAACTTGGTGAGAGAGATTATCTGAACAAAAGAATGTAACAGCAATGAATTGAGGGCAATGGGGGAGTGAGAACACAATTAAAGTATATAAACATTGCAAATACCTTTGTCTGAAAATATAATTGGGGCAGCACCATTCGGATAGCAGTTATCACCAGCGACCCAGGTTTGAATCTGATGCTGTCTCTAAGGAGTTTTTACGTTGTCCCTAAGACTGCGTAGGTTTCCTCCAAGTGCTCCAGTTTCCTCTCACTGTTCAAAACGTAGGCCAATTGGGTGTAATTGGGCAGCTTGGGCTCATGGGCCAAAAGGACCTGTTACCGGGCTGTATGTCTAAATGTCTATTTTCATAGATCTTACTTTCCTTTTTCAAGTTCTGTGTGCTCATCAACAAGATACCCTTATTTATATATCTTATCACTGCAGCAATCCTGGTGCCACCATGTCGAGATATTCCCTTTGTCCTATACCATTTCTACTACATTGGAAGTTAGAAGACTGAGAGGGGATCTCATTGAAACATATTAAATTCTAATAAGACCAGAGGTCAGATGCCAGAGGAACATTTCCTTTGGTTTGGTAAGTTCAGAACTAGGGAGATAAGAATCCAAGGATAAGGGGGAAAGCCATTTAGGACTGCCAAACAAAGTTGGTATAAAAAGTAGTTAAATAGCTAAAGGGATTAAGGGGAATGGAGTACTGAAGGCTTGAATGGCCTTCTCCTGCATCCTACAATTCTATGAACTGAAAGTAACTTGTGTTCCCTCTTTCTCAAGTTCTAACAAAGAGGCTTTGACTCCAAATATTAACTCTGCTTCTCTTTCCACACATACTACCTGACGTATTGAGTTTTACTGACATTGTGTGTTTTTGCTGTGTTACAACAAACCAACCACCATTAGTACTAACACAGGAACAGCAATGGAAGATTAGCCAGACAGTGGTAAATTCAAAATAATTAGTTTTTATTAAACTATTAATCACAGAACAGTTTTCACTTAACTCTAAACTTACTTAACTTTAAGATTAAACTCCACTATGTGCGAATGTAATTGTACAGATGTGTGTGTGTATTAAAGTCCAAACTATTTCAGTTTAAACTTGAGTCTGAAAAATATTTTAATGTCTGGTTGAACTTTAAGATCTATTCAATTATAGTTCAGAAGTGATTACAAACATCAAGATCTTTTAAATTGTTGTTTAAAGTAATAATGAAGTGTTTGTTGACACTGATTCAGTCCTTAGACTGTTCAAGCTCACAAATTTAGTTATTTTCCCAGGAAGAGTTTTTTTCTTAAACTCACACTAGTTTTCTTCACTCCCTCTTAGCTTCTACTGATTTCTTCTTTGTCTGGTTCTTCTTCTAGTCTAAAGATGCCTTTACCTTTAGATATATATACCCATAAAATCATATGAAATTATATCACCAATGAGGTTAGTCTTAATTCCTGAAAAGCATATGATCAGTTATTGGAATTTTAAATTGTTGCCAACCCCAGTTTCTTGTAAACCATGTGATCTTCTAACTCTGGGTTGTAGACATCACGACTTCAAAAGATGACCTCACTTCTGTTTCAAGAGGCTTAACTCAACCGGGCTCTGAGTTTCATTTTCTCTTGTTCAAGAGGCCTTAATTTCTTTTAAGAACCACACCTGGTACTTGAGATTCAATTAAGAACACTTCTGTTCCACTATGGCTTGTCTCAACTCTGAGAATGAACTCTCTTCTCTGAATATAGTGTGGTTCTCAGTAAATGTTCTGTGACCCTGTAATGAACCCGAAACTAACCTAAGACATAATTATAAGAAATTAGCTTAACATTAACCTAAATATTGCTATTAACACAAATTCATTACAGCTGAAGATTTTCAGCGCCTGCAGTTTTTATTTGACTGTTGTTGGCTCACGATTTTCAAACAGGTAGATCTGCCATTAGAATATGTGTCCAAGCTATGTGAAGGAATAAAAATAACCCCAAATACTCACCGCATTGACCAGCACTTGATCTGTAGCATGAGACCTTTCAATTGCTCCTCAGAGTGAGAGGTATAGATAGAGTGGACAGCCAGCACCTGGGGCGAAAGTAGCAAATACCAGAGGACATCTGTCTAACGTATGGGGAGGAAGGTTCAGGGGATACATCAGAGGTAAAGACTTGACACAGGAAGTGGTGGGTGCCTGGAATGCATTGCCAGGGGTGATGGTGGAGTCTGGTACAATAGGGACATTTAAAAGTCTCGGTATGGTCAGTCCTTCATGTCCTACACTTCCTGGGGGGGGGGGGGGGGGGGGGGAAACAACCTCTCCGGTCTCGCCCTTATGGTCCCAGTAACATCTTCATAAATCATTTGTATTCCATGATATTTTAATGACGTCCTTCCTCGAGCTGGATGAATAGAACTGAACACAATCAACTCTTTACAATTGTCCTGTTTGAGGCTTGTTCACCCCATAAGGATAACTTTGCCAAAGTGAACCTAGTTGTGGACTATTTGCTGCTTCTTACTCCCTTCAAACATTAGTTCATTTTTTGGTTCTATTCTCCCACAAATCTCTATGCCACCTGCAGCCTCTCTGTCCCAAGCTCTGCACTTCTCTAAATTGAGTTCATCATTTTGCAGAATTGTTGTTCCTCTCTATCCATGGTTATGCCCATTATGCTCTTAAATCCCTTGATTGTAACTGCTGGTCCTGCATTAACTTTTGACTGAATCAGGAGAAAGATTTTTTTTCCCTTACTCATTACTTATAAAAAATACTTTTCCCCTAAGAGAAAAAGAATTCACGACGTAACTCGAAGGTAATGATGAGTGAGAGGTGAAAACACAGAAGGAACTCAGCAGGTCTCGCAGCATCCAAAGGAAGTAAAGATATACAGTAAAATTGCTGCTATCAAGAAACCAGCAACTTGGAAGCAAAAAATAAATTGGGAAAAAATACAGGTTTAAAATGGCATGCCTTGCTGTTGGCTGAATACATAGTCTCAAGCCACCGGAAAATTCACTTATCCGGCATCTACTAATCCCTGTTAATGATCTATACCAGGGGTTTTATTATAAGATCACAGTTTTGGGCCTGAGCCCTTCATCAAGGTATGAGTGAAAAGCTGGCAGGCATCTGAATAAGAAGCTGGGGGGAAAGAGGGATAGAGAAGCCCAGGCCAACATGTGCACCTCTGGCCTCAGCTTTTGGCCTGAGCTCCTCCCCCTGTCCTTTCTTCCCTCCTCCAGCCTTTTTATTTGGGTGTCAGCCTACCTTTCGCTCGTACCTTGACAAAGGGCTCCAGATCAAAACATGGGTTATATATCTTTGTCTCCTGTGGATGCTATGTGACCCTCAGGGTTGTTCCAGCACTTTTATGTATTAACTAAAATCACAGCATCTGTAGACTTTTCTTACTCCTCCTTAAGCTACCTCTATTGTGAGCAAACCTTCTGCCACTTACTTGAGTTGCTGTTCCCCAAGATGAAATATCCATTACAATTATTTATGAGATGGGCTGATTCTTGCTCGATCCAGCAAAACAGCCTGGTCAATGCACAGTTCCTGGGTACACCTGGTCAGAAAAAGAGTTTTCTGGCCTGGGAGATGTACTCCTCAGCCCATTGAATCTGCACTGACTTTCCATTGACACTAATCCCATTCTGTTCTCCTCACCTTCCCATCAACTGGACACAGATTCCACCACTCACCTCCACACAAGGAGGTGGCTGGTCAATCTACCAGCCTGCACATTTCTGGATCGCAGAAGGAAACCAAAGCACTTGGCAGAAACCCACCTGATCTCAGGAGAGAGTAGAAACTCCACACAGGCAGTATTGGATATTTTGGGCTGATCTCACTAAATGTCAGCCCTATGGACCTAGGTGCCAGGGCTTTAGACACATAGTGCTGACTACCCCCTCCACCCCACCCCTGACCCCAATACATCCCTAATTGTCTTTGACAGAAAGCAAACTGAATGCAGGTCTTCAATTCCAGTCAAAGTTTTGAAACTTATACCAATAAGTAAAATTCTTGAGCCCCTTTCGCACTTGATCCCAGGGATCGAACACCAATCGGCCTTTAAAGTGGCAAATGTGAAAGTAAAATCTGCTCAACCCTGGCATCAGATGGTGGCATCTTGAACCAGGGATTGCCAGCCTCGACCCTTAGTACAATCCCCAGTCTCTGCAGATGCCGGCGTTGAGATCAGGCAAGGGTGAAATGGGCAATTGCATTGCAGGCACTTCCTATTAAAGGTAGAACAGACCAAACGCTGGGGATAGATCCTTGCAAGTGTGAAAGCGTTCAGTGTCCCAGTTAGGAAAGGCCAAACCACCATTCCTATCCCGGGACACTGAACGGCCGATTTACTGGGATGCAAGTGTGAAAGGGGCTATTCTTGGACATTTAAACACATATGAAGACAATCAAAATTGAAGTATTAATTAAAATGGTCGAAAGAAGTTAATAAATGTCAGAACTTTGGGTTAGATAAGTGACACATCCACAAATCTGCTGCCTTACAGTTCCAGCAAATTGCGTTCAATCCTGACCCCTGGTTCTGTGTGGAGTTTGCACACATTCCCTCTGTACCTATGCATTTCTTCCAGATCCCCACCTCCATATCGCAAAGATATACAGGTTGGGAAGTTAAATGGCTACTGTAACCTGTCCTTGGTGTGTCAGTAAGTATTAAATCGAGGGGAGTTGATATGAATGTGGGAGAATATGAAACGTGATCAGTGCAGGCTTCGTGTTAAGGAGGGATTGCACAGGCTCAGTGGGAAAAGGACGTATTTCCAAGCTGTTTACCTCTCTGATTCTAAGAAATAATACAAGTAATTTTTAAAATTATGTGCCTTCTGCTCTTCATTGGCAGGTTTAGGATCCCTACGGAAATCAGTCAGAGCTCTTACTTCTTCAAGGCAAAAGAGCACTGCTCGAGTTCATTGTCACATATCCCAAAAGGCAGTGATAGAGGTTGTTTTGTGAGCAGACCAGTGGACATCTCATACATTGGACCACAATTAAGACACAATACAGAAGTGTACAAGTACAGATTTACAGAGGGAGATCAGTTCGAACAGAGCAAAGGGTACATAATTCTACAATTCTGGGGTTCATTCAGGAATCTGATCATGGCGGGAAAGAAACTGTGCTTGAATCTCAAATTTGTGAACCTTCTTCTTGATGGGATGCTGGTGAAGAGAATGTGGCCAGGGTGGGGTGAGTTTTTTAATATGTTGACAGTTTTTCCAAAGCAGTGGGAGTCATGGATGGTGTCAACAGATGGGAGGGGATATGTCACGTGTCACGGCCAGAGCCACGTTCACAATCATTGCGATCTTGGGCGGATCAATTCCCATGCCGTGCAGTGGTGCACCCTGATTTGATGCTTTCAGTAGTAGAAGTTGTTAAAGGATGCTGGTGGCGTGCCAAATTTCCTCTGAAGTAGAAGGACTGGAAGCAGAGACAGAGCCTCCAGTGCTTAAAAGACAACAGACTAAATGGGAGATGTACCTGATAGTCAGGATTAACACTGTGCGCCAAAAGATCTGTTTTTGTAAAAACACAATGCTGGTCATACATCACGGTAATAGACCGTTTAGGCCCACAGGAGTGATTTTATTTTAACCAGTGTGTCTGCAGACTTTGGTATTGGACGATTGCTGTGTGACTCTCTGAGATGCAGATCCATCTGGTACAGAGGAAGTGGCTCAGATTTCATTTGAAGTTTATTGTCACATTGTACGTGAAACAGTAAGATGGGTTTGTTTCATGAGCAGACCTGCAAGTAAACTCTAACATGCATAGAAGAGTACAAAGTAGAAGAGCAAGAGCTTATTGCAGTGTGCAGTATTATGGTGAAAGATCAACTACTACATAGGAAGGCAGCACAAGATCTGAAAAGGGGACAGAGTGTAGTGTATCTAATACCCCTTTTACACAGAGATCCCACCTAATTGGCATGTGAACAACCCATGTTTAAAGCCAGGTCAAGTCGTTTACATTGAACCAAGAAAAGGCAGCTCAGTATGACGTTTTTACTTAGCAACTCTGCATCCCGGAGCAAAAGGAGGTGGGACCTGCAGCATTGCAGCATCATCTTCCTGTGTGATGTATAACGTTCGTGCTGGGCAGTGACCTCACTGTTGCTGTTTCAAGTTTGAATCGTCCACTGGTTAAGTTGCCCACATCTATGTGTCAGAGTCTTCAACCATCCTGGACGCGGGAAGGGGGAGGGGGGTGGGTAAGCCTTTTAGATAGGATCCGATGTGTTTTGCATCAGCTCTGATACTACCTACCTTGGCAGGTAATACATGGGATGAAAATTACCCCTCATCCCAACGTTTGTTGTGTTCACACAGGTAAGTAAAACAGCTAAAAGGTGGTTAATTCCTTTCTTTTAATGGCTGTGTAAAAGGGGTATAAGCTTGCTGTTGACACTAAATTGAGTGGAAAAGCAAATTGTGCAAAGGATACAGAGGGTCTGCAGAGAGAAAGAATAGGTTAAGTGAGTGGGCAAGTGTCTGGCAGTCTGGCAGATCCAGTACAACATTAGTAAATGTGAGGTTATCCATAACATAACATAACAATTACAGCACGGAAACAGGCCATTAGGCCTTTCTAGTCCGCACCGAACCAAACACCCCTTTCTAGTCCCACCTCCCTGCACAATGCCCATAACCCTCCATCTTTTTCTCATCCATATACCTGTCCAACCTTTTCTTAAATAATACAATTAACTCTGCCGCCACTATTTCTCCCGGAAGATCATTCCACACGGCTACCACTCTCTGAGTAAAGAAGTTCCCCCTCATGTTACCTCTAAACCTCTGCCCCTTAATTCTTAACTCATGTCCTCTTGTTTTAATCTTTCCTCCTCTTAACGGAAATAGTCTATCCACATCCACTCTGTCTATCCCTTTCATAATCTTAAATCCTTCTATCAAATCCCCTCTCAACCTTCTACGCTCCAAAGAATAAAGACCTAATCTGTGCAATCTCTCCCTAGACTCTAGATGCTTAAACCCAGGTAACATTCTGGTAAACCTTCTCTGCACTCTCTCCACTCTGTTTATATCCTTCCTATAATTAGGCGACCAGAACTGCACACAGAACTCCAAATTAGGCCGCACCAACGTCTTATACAATCTCAACATCACCTCCCAACTCCTATATTCCATGCAATGATTGATAAAGGCCAGCATACTAAAAGCCTTCTTCACCACCCTATTCACGTGAGTTTCTACCTTCAGGGAACGATGTACTTTTACTCCTAAATCTTTCTGCTCTTCTGTATTCCTCAATGCTCTCCCATTTACCACGTATGTCCTATTCTGGTTCTTCTTACCAAAATGAAGCACCTCACACTTATCAGCATTAAATTCCATCTGCCATTTTTCAGCCCACTTTTCTAAGCAGCCCAAATCCCTCTGCAATCCTTGAAAACCTTCTTCATTATCCACTATTCCACCTATCTTAGTATCGTCTGCATATTTACTAATCCAATTCACCACCCCATCATCTAGATCATTAATGTATATAACGAACAACAATGGGCCCAATACAGATCCTTGAGGCACACCACTGGTCACTGGCCTCCAACCTGACAGACAATTATCCACTACCACTCTCTGGCCTCTCCCTTTCAGCCAATGTTCAATCCATTTGACTATCTCAAAATTTATACCTAAAGACTGCACCTTCTTAACTAACCTTCCATGTGGTACCTTATCGAAGTCCATATAGACAACATCCACTGCGCTACCCTCATCCACATTCCTAGTCACCTCTTCAAAAAATTCAATCAGATTGGTCAAACATGACCTTCCTCCCACAAATCCATGTTGAGTGCTCCTGATCAGACCCTGTCTATCCAGATGTTTATAAGTACTATCTCTAAGAATTTTCTCCATTAATTTACCTACCACAGACGTCAAACTTACAGGCCGTTAGTTGCAGGCTTCCTCCTTGAACCCTTTTTAAATAACGGAACCACATGCGCAATGCGCCAATCCTCTGGCACTATCCCCATATCTAATGACATTTGGAAAATTACCACCAGAGCCTCTGCTATTTCCTCCTTCACTTCTCTTAGTGTCCTGGGGAAGATCCCGTCTGGTCCCGGAGACTTATCCACCTTTATATTCTTCAAAAGCCTTAAAACTACACCTTTTGTAATCTCTATATTCCCCATATTTACCCAATTTGCTTTTTTTATCTCACATCTCCCAATATCCTTCTTTAGTGAATACTGAAGAAAAGAAACTGTTCAATATATGTGAAGGAAAACTGGAAGATCAGATTATTATTTAAATGTCAAGCGATTAGAGCATGCTGCCATGCAGAAGGACTTGGGAATGCTTGTGCATGAATTGCAAAAGGTTGGTTTGCAGGTGCAAGAAGGCAAATGGAATGTTGGACGTCATTGCTAGAAGGATTGAATTTTGGATGGTTAAGCTGCAACTGTACAAGGTACCGATGAGGCTGCATTTGGAGTACACTGCACAGTTCTGGTCTCCTGACTTGAGGAAGGATGTCTGGCCTTTGGAGGTGGTGCAGAGGGGGTTCTTCAGGTGGATTCCAGTAGATATCAGTTGATAGATGAGGGGGTTAGCCTACAGGGAGAGATTGAGTCACCAGGGACTGTACACTGGAATTTAGAAGAATGAGAGGGGATCTTAAAGAAACGTATAAAATTATGAAAGGCATAGATAAGTTAGAGGTAGGTAAGTTGTTTCCATTGGTGAGGGAGACTAGAACTAAGGAATGTAGCCTCAAGATTCAGGGTAGTTGATTAAGGATGGAGATGAGGAGGAACTGCTTTTCCCAGAGGAGGTGAATCTATGGAATTCCCTGCCCAAGTAAAGATAGAGCTGGAGGTTTATCTGGCTGGGAATTCATGGGTTTAGAATTGTAGAAGGCTGAGAACATATCCTTGAGGAGCGCTGGTGTTGAGTGTGATCTTGAAGGAGTTATTAGAACCATAGAACACTACAGCACAGAAATCAGGTCATTCAGCCCTTCTAGTCTGTGCCTACCACCATTTCCACTAGTCCCACTGACCTGCTCCCACTCCATAACCCTCCAGACCTCTCCCATCCATGTATCTATCCAATCTATTCTTGAAACTCAAGATCGAGTCCACATTCACCACATCAGATGGCACACCCACCACTCTCTGAGAGAAGAACTTTCCCCTAATGTTCCCCCTAAACCAGTTCTCAACCTTTTTTGCCCTAGGCCCCACTTTAGTTTTTCAAAAAAAATGTACGCCTCACCATTAGCAGAAAAAAGTGATATATTCAAAAGAAGTTTAAATTAAATCATTTACTGCAAGTGTACTTCAATGCAATTAAGTTCGGGAATACACTGGAACACATTTCAAATTCAACTACTACTTCAATATGTCAACCATCTCAAATCCACATTCAACAATTGTCGTCACTTCAGTGGGAACCTTGCCCCTGACACTGGCTGCAGATTATTTTTTGATTTGAGAGACTAATTTTGTTAGTTTCAACCTAAATCTCCACGTTTTGTCATTTCCAATTGGTTTTTCTTAGTTTGTAGCAAATCACTAACAGTACTGAAGCCACATTCTACTAAATAAGACGATGGAAAATGTATCAATAGTTCCTTTACTAAAGTAGTCGACTTTTGGTATTTCTTTTCGATCTTGTTAGACAGCCACAGCATGGTTCCTTTCACTTTGAACAGTTTTCGTAGATACTTTTCTTGGTATTACACTGGAACTTCACATAAGTCCACCAGCAATGGCTGAGTTAACCAAGAGGAAAAATCCATTGCCTTTAAATCACAAAATCCATCATTGAAGCCGGGACATTTGTAGCAGCATTAACCATATAACATATAACCATATAACAGTTCATGGCATGGAAACAGGCCATCTTGGCCCTTCAAGTCCACGCCGGTTCAAACAACTCTGCTAGATCCCTCCGCCTATTCTCCACCCATAAAGTACCTTAGTTACCCCAGAATTAGTTAATCTATTCCTCTCCAATCATATAATTCTTCCCATGTTTTGTATCAGCAAAGAAATTTCATAGTTAGCTTCAAGGGTACGATTCAGGGTTGTAGTTTGTGCAGCGAATAATGAAGCGATTTCTATCTATTTTCAAACTTTTCTTTCGGTGATTTAAAATATTCCAATTTCGAATTGACATGGTTAGGATGTTTTACCCTCATGTGAGCTTCAAGGCAGGCTTGATTCATTTGGCAAAGTCTGTTGGCATAATAGGCAAGAAGGTTCACGTTCATCGTGTACAGCAGGTATAAACCCAAACTTCAAAAACTCCACTCAATATTGATGAACCTTTTGCTTGCTTGGTCTGCTCATCTTGAATATACAGCAGCGTGAGCTCCCTGAAACAGATTAATCAATATTTTGTTATGTCTTAGAATTGAAAAATATAGTAAAAGTAATGATCGAATCAAAGGAAGAATACTGACCCTAAAGAAATATGAAAAAAACACGAGCTATTTCTGACAATCAATATGCCAGTGCACAAAAATACCTACAGATACAGGCTACTGAACTGAAAAAGTAGAGGTATGGGCGGAGACATGATAGTTGAGATCATTTGGAATCCTAGTTGCCCCTGCCCTGACGTCCCGCGCCGGCCGCCCCTGCCCTGACATCCTGCGCCGGCCGCCCCTGCCCCAACGTCCCGTGCCAGCAGCCCCAGCTCTGACGTCCCTCGCTGGCACCCCCTGCATCTGTTCCGCAACTCGGCTGTAAAGCGGTATGAAATCTTGGACCCCAACTACCGCGTTCTAATGAGGTTTTTACTGTATTTCCCAAAATATTCCTATACCCCACCAAAATATTCCCACACCCCACCAAAATATTCCCATGCCCCACCTTGAGAATCTATGCCATAAACATACCCCCTTTAATCTTAAAACGATGACCTCTCGTATTTATCTCCCCTAATCTAAGTGGAAAAAGCCTACTCACATTCACTCTGTCCATACCTCTCATAATCTAGTAAACCTCTATCAAATCTCTACTCATTCTTCTTCACTCCAATGAATAAAGTCCTAAGCTGTTTAATCTTTCTCTGTAACTCCTGAAGACCCAGCAACATCCTAGTAAATGTTCTCTGCACTCTCTCAATCTTATTGATATCTTTCCAGTAGTTGGGTGATTAGAACCGCACACAATATTCCAAATTTGGCCTCTCTCTTTGATATTTTTAATGGTTTCATCAAGTAAATATAACAAAAGTACATGATAATAAAATAAAGTATTAACAAATCACATATAATAATAATGGTGTTGAGACCTACGTTACATTGAGAAGAATTTTTTTTTAAAACTGAAAAAAGCACTATACTAATTATCAACCCCCTTCCTTTAGAGGCTACTGGCTAAACCTAAGCAGTCCACTACCTAATAATTAAAAAGTAAGGTACTTTTGGGGTCAATAAAACAAAAATTATCTGATCTTACAAATTTTGAAAATATTTAAAAGAACCCCATAAAGAAATAAAATTAAGATTCAGTCGTGGAGCATCTAATTTTTTGCAAGTCAAATGTGTCATCATATCCGACAACCATCGAGTATGAGTGGGAGGGGCAGCATCTTTCCATCTCATTAATATGGCCCTTCTAGTGATAAGGGAGGTGAGGGCAATGACATGGTATTGTGAAGCAGTCAATATCGGACCTGTTGGCCCACTTATTCCAAAACAAGCAAGAAAAGTTATTTGGAGTCAAAATAATGTTAAGAACTAAAGATAAGGAATGAAATACAGCCAATATTAGATATGTTTTTTTTATTCATCATGAGGAACATCTAGGTGCTTAAAGATGGATTAATTTAGAAATTAAATCTACTAAAATGTATTCTCTTTTTTCAACACTTGGAGCAATTTCACCTTTTTTGGCTTCCAAATTAACTGATAATTTTGTTGTCAGATCAACATTGAGAATTTGTTTTCAATTCAGGAAACATTTTGGGAACCATAGATTCTTATTAATCAGGATCAGAATTTATTGTCATGAACAAGTCATGAATTTCAGTGTTTTGTGGCAACATCAAAGTCCAAACATTCAAGCAAATGTTACGTAGGTACATGATCATAAAATAAAGTATTAACAAATCGCATTTCACAACTTATTATAACAACATTACTATAAAAAGAATTAAATAACAGTGCATGAAAAGTAAGGCAGTGTCTTTGCGTCATTGATTATTCAGGAATCTGATGGCATCGGGGAAGAAGCTGTCCTTGTGCCTTTGAGTGCTTGTCTTTAGGCTCCTGTACATTTTTTTCTGATGGTAACAGTCAAAGGGGCGTGGCCTGGGTGATAGGGGTCTTTGAGGATGGAGGCTGCTTTTGTAAGACACTGCCTCATGTAGACATCCTCGAGGGAGTGAAGTCTGGTGCCTATGATGTCACAGGCCAAGTTAACAATCCTCTGGAATTTATTCTTGTCCTGGGAGTTGACACCTCCATACCAGGCAGTGATGCAACCAGACAGAATGCTCTCCATCTGTTGAAGTTTATGACAGTCTTCAGTGACATACCAAATCTCCTCAGACATCTCACAAAGTATAGCTGCTGGTGAGCCTTCTTCCTGATTGCATCAATGTGGAGTCTCCAGGACAGATCCTTGGAGATGTTGACGCTCAGGAATTTGAAGTTATTGACCCTCTCCACTACTGTGCCCTTGATGTGGAGTGTGTCATGTTCCCTTGAAATCCACAATCATCTCCTTGGTTTTGCTGACATTGAGTGCAAGATTGTTGTCGTTACACCATTCAATGAACTGATCTATCTCCCTCCTGTATGCTTCATCATTTCCATCTGTGATTCTGCCGACAACTGTTGAGTCCTCAGCAAACTTGTAGATAGAATAGGAATTGTGCCTGACCACACTGTCATGGGTGTATAACGAGTAGAGCAGTGGGCTGAGCACGCATCCTTGGGGTGTGCCTCTGTTAATAGTCAGTGTGGAGGAGACATTGTTTCCATTTGGTACTGACTGTGGTCTTGCAATTAAAAAGTCAAGGATCCAGTTGCAGAATTGGGTACAGAGGCCTAGAGTTTGTGCTTCTTGACCAGCACTGAGGGAATAATGGTATTGAGCTGTAGTCGATGACCAGCATGCGTATGTATGAATTGTTGTTTTCAAGGTGATCTAGAGCTGATTGGAGTGCCACCGATAATGCATCTGCTGTGGAAAGATTGTGATAATGGGTAGATTACAGCAGGTTCAGATTCTGTCCATGACCAGTCTCTCAAAGCATTTCATCACAGTAGGAGTTTGTGCTACTGGGCGGGTCATCGTTGAGGCAGCTCACGCTACTCCTCTTGGGTACCGGGATGATTGATGCCCTTTTGAAGCATGTGGGAACCTCTGACTACAGCAATGAATGGTTGAAAATGTTTGTGAATACCCCGGCCAGTTGGTTGATGCAGATTTTCAGTACCCTGCCAGGTACGCTATCAGGGCCTGGTGCCTTGCAAGGTTTTGCCCTCTTGAATGATATTCTGATGTCACCCACAGAGACAGATATCACAGGATCCTCAGCCTTTTCAGGGAGTCAAGTAAACACTGTTTGGTTCTTCTCAAAGCAGGCATAGAAGGAATTCAGCTCATCAGGTAATGAAGCCTCACAGTCATCTACAGTGTTCACCCTCGCTATGTTGGCTGTATTTAGTCCTATTTTAGGTAATTCCTTCTTTTTTACCTTCAGATCAAGATATCAGTTACCATCAGTTCAAATTTAGATATCCAATCTTTTTTAGATTTCTTTATTGACCAAAATCTTGCTTCTTTTGAACAATTATCCACCAAATTTATAATACCTAAGCATCACTTTTTTTTGTTATTTACAGGTTGGGAGCTTCTTGAATTCTTTAACTGGAATCTAATAAGATGGGGAAGATTTATAATTTCAAACCTAATCATAAACGGATGTTAATAGTCCTTTCTGAACTACTTTTAAGATCAAGGGATAGTTCCCTAAACAGTATATAAAAAAAACTATGGGAACATGATTTTTAACAGTTTATTTTTGAAACTACATGGGAATCTCTTTTTGAAGCGAGAGCATTCATCCTCACTTCGTGCTAGACACTCATTAATATTTAAGGAAGTATACCGGCCCACTTTTCCAAAGTCCAATCAGCTTAATTGTATTCTAATTTTTCTTCTAAATGTGGTAAATGTATAACTGAAGAAGGTTCATATGATCTTGTTACATCCCAACCCCTGTACTCAAGGCTTACATTTATAAAGGCTAAGATGCCAAAAGCTTTCTTTACAACCCTGTCCATCTGCAACGTCACCTTCAGGGAACAATGTATTTAAATTCCCAGATCTTTTTGTTCCTCTGCACTCCTCAGAGCTCTACCATTTACAGTGTAGGTCTTACCTTGGTTTGCCCTTCCAAAAGCAACACCTCCCACTTGTCTGCATTAAGCGCCCTCTCTACCATTTTTTGGCCCATTCTCCCAGTTGGCCCAGATCCCTGTACTTGCTTTGAAAATCTTTCTCACTGTCCACAACTCCTCCTATTTCTGTGTCATCAGTAAACTTTCTGATCCAATTTACCACATTAACATCCAGATGATTGATATAGACAACAAACAACAAAGTTGCAACTTAGATCCCTGAGCCACAAAACTAGTCACAGGCCATCCGCCACCACTCTCTGTTTTCTCCCACACATCAAATTTCGAATATTGTTTCTCATCTTCACTGATCAATGGGATATAAAGGATCCAGAGGGATGGTGCTGAAGTATGAGTTGTGTTTACTGTGAATGATGGTTCTGAAGGCAAACTTGTAGTTATTAAACTAACATTGGTGTCCTTGGTGCCCAGGTACTCCAGGGCAGAGTGGAGCGCCAGGGAGATGACATCTGCCATGGACCTGTTTAGGTAGTAGGCAAATTGAACTGGGTCAAGGCTATTGTCGTGATCCATGACCAGCCTCTCAAACACTCCGAAAGTGTACCTAATTAAATTAAAAAGAGCCAATAAATACAAAAAGTCAATAGATTATAAATATTGACAGCAATCGTCATGCAAAAAAGCAGTGATTTTGGAATTTTGCAGGCAATCCTCTTGTGGTGTCAGAGCAGACCCTGATTAGTTTGAAACATACTGAGGGTGTAGGTTAATTGGATGTAAATTGGGTGGCACAGACTCATGGGCTGAAATGCCCTGTACGCCTAAATTTAAAAAATAATTAAATTTAAATAAATTTAAAATAGTTGCATGAGAGGTGCATTGGGTTAATATTGGCACAAATCTGGAAGAATATTCATTCATAAATGCCTTGAATGTCTCTCAGGGAAGATGAACTTTTAAGACCAGTCCAAAATAGGCAACCAGATGTAGGCAATCAGCTTTGTACATGCAGCTCATTGTGTGAACCTGAGCGATCCAACTCTAAATGCCCATTTTATCTGCATGAAGTCTCATTAAATTTAGCTTCCTGTGTTCAAGATTTAGCTTTTAATATCTCCCAAATAAGCACATAAAAATAGAAATATCAGTTGGAAACTGAACGGGGATGTTTTTGTATCTAATGTTTTATCATATGTTGGGGAATCAGTGACAGTAGATTATTATTCACCAAGTTGATTCCTATTGAAATTGTACCCAAGAGTGATCTGAATACTGGGCTTCAAATATCAGTTCCATATGGTGCATTTTCCTCTGTCATTTTGAGCAAATAAAAGCAAAGAATGATTGTGGACTCAGGATGTTGCAAGTTGAAGCTGATCAGATGGCGTGCATGTGATCGGGAGGTGGGGGAGGGGGAATGAAATTCTGTGTGATGGCATGTCTGCCTTGCTCAAGGCAATGCACAACAGTGAAGCAAGCTTCAAATCTCAGCCTTGCTGTTAGCAAGAGGGATGAGAGGAGAACGAAAATGAGAAATTTCGTGTTAAACGGTGATCCTGATGTAGCCTCCTTTGTCCTCTGCGGCAATAAGAACCTCCCAGTAGCCAACTATTTCAATTTCAAAAATCATCGCTACATCAACATAGGTATCCATGGCCTCATGCACTGCCAAACTGAGGCAACTTGCAAATTGGTAGAACAATAGCTGGCATTGCATCTGAGCACCTTATATTCTAAGTAGATGGCATTATCATCAACTTCTCCAATTTCATTTAATCTCCACCCACGGGTTTGTCTCTTTCCCTATCCCTCTGTCTCCCTTCCTACAGCTCCCCACCCCCTTCCCTTCCTTGTGTCAAAGAGCTACCATTGACCCACTCCCCATCATTCCTCAGCTTTTTCCTCTTCTACTCTCCCACCTGCATGCCCTCTGTTATCTTACCTGGAAGCCTGTGTTCCTCCCCCTGCCTCTTCCTCCCTCCTCTCCTCCTCCCCCTCCCTTCCACCATCCCTTTTTATTCAGGTGCTTGCTTGTGTTTTGTTGATACTTGACAAAGGGCCCTGGTCCAAAAAGTTGGTAAATCTTTGCTTCCTGTGAATACCATGTGACCTGAGTTTCCCCAGCACATTAGTGTATTGCATTAAAATTTGGTCACCGCTGGACCATCCTTCTCACAGTGCCTCCCAGTCTGGCAAAACCTGAATTTGAAATGCACTCATCCTGCGCTTTAAATGTTTCATGACCTCATCCTCAAGTCTGACAGAAATGTACATTCTACACTCTTCCAAATATGGCTCCAATGCATTTCCCAAATTAAATCGCACCATCCTTGGCCGACTTGACTTCCGCCATCAAGGTCCTAAAGTGCACATGGGATTAAAAGAATGTGCTGTACAGAAAGAAGCCATTCAGCCCAAGCTGTATATTCTGACGCTTGAACTTCACTGAAGCCTCTTCACTCATCACTTCTCTAATTCTGTCTCCACAATAAACACATCCATCCTCGCATTAAATGTTGCCAGATGAAGGGTCTTTCCCATTTCTTTCCACAGATGCTGCTTAACCCATTCACTTTCCCCCAGCAGTAGATGTTTGATCCAAAGTTCAGCACCTGCAGTCTCTGGTGTTTTCATTAAATGCATCTTTACCATGTGCTTCAGTCACTCTCTGTGGTTGCACCACCTTGCAACTACTGCATAAAGCAAGATCCATCTCCTGAACTCCCCGCTGGATTACTTGGTGACTATCATACACTGATGGTCTCCCACTATGCCCTTTACTGCATGTGGAAACATTCTCTCTACATCCAGCCTAACACCATTCAGAATTTTAATAGAACGTGGCTCTTCGACCCACCATGTTGTGTTGACTTCTGTAAACCTATTCCACCGTCCATCTAACCCTTCCCAAACTCACACCTATAGCCCTCTATTTTTCTTACATCCATGTCCCTGTCTAAGAGTCTTTTAAATGTTCCTGTTGTACCAGCTTCCACCATCACTCCCGGCAATACATCCCAAGCACCCACCACTCTCGGAGTTACAAAACGAACCTCTGACATCTCCCCTGAACTTTCCTCCACTCTCCTTAAATAGATGTCCTCTGGTCTGCCTTATCTATGCCTCTCATAATCTTATACTCCTCTATTAAGTCGCTTTTAATGACCTCCTCTCAAGAGAAAAGAGAACCAGATTGTTCATCCTTTCCTGATGTGTTTTCCTTGCACTCCTGATGCTTCTTTGCAAATTTTGTCCAGACAATCTCTTGAGTTTCTGGATCCTACTTATTAAGTGGGGACTAAAATTGTAATAACTGTGCTCTAACCAAACTTCAATGTACGTACAGCACACATCCCTACATTTTGAATTCTCTGCCTAAAGAGATCCACCTTGGTTTTATGGGCTTTTTGTCTCGTAATGCAATTTTTAGTGATTAGTGCCTTTGTTCCTCTCTCCAATCGGGATTCATCTCTTCCCCACAATTAGCGACTTCTGTCTTCTTTCTCCCTGATATTTATCAATAAAATGGGTTGCGAGGTAGGGAAGGATTAGATCGTTATGGTGTAGATTTACATTGGTCGGCACGACATGATGGGCTGAAGGGCCTGAGGTGTGATGTTCCATCTTCAAACTTCACACACCATTTATTTTCCAATTCTGATGGGATTGGATTGGTTTAAAGCAGTGGTTTTCAGATGACCCCCTAAACTCACATTCTACCTTAAACAATCCTTATGCCATCAGTGCTCTTGTAAGGGATTGCTTAAGGTGGTATGAGAGTGGGAAGGGAAGGTTGAGAATCACTGCTCTAGACCTAATTGTTACTGAAATATTTTGCTTGAGAAAAATTGTCATTGGCCCATTTCCTTTGGAGTTATGAAACCGTGCACATGACGAGTCAATGAGGTACGATTAAAACAGTGGTTTTCAAACTTTATCTTTCAACTCACATACCACTGAAGTTAGAATCACAGAGCATTTATGGCATAGGGAATACTTAAAGTGGAATGTGAGTTTGGTGGGGGAGTGGGGGGCGGAGTTTGAAAACTACTGGTTTAGAGAGATACAGGCCAAAAACAGGCAGGTGGGTCTAGTATGGGAGGAGAATTCTGATGCGAAGAGATCTGCCTAATTTATTAATTCTGTTGGTTGATCTCTTGCTAGGTTAAGCTGGTGAGTTTAAACTTCTCAAGGCTTACATGATTCCCCCTCTTAAATGTTGCTGTTTCATCAGCTGTCAGTGTTAAAGCACAACCCCTTTATGATCAAGTCACTCTGCTACTTTGGTCTGCTTGAGCAAGTTGGGCCAAAGGGCTTTTTCACTGCATAACTCTCTGATGCAGGATCTCAACTTAAAATGTCCCTTCACAGATACAGTAAACGTCCTAAAATCCGGGCTGCTTGGGGATTGGGTTGGTCCAGATTTTCCGGATTCTCGGGCAGTACTTTTAAAATTCAAATTTAAGGAGGACTAAAGAAGAGACGAAAACAGGTAGTTTGTGATAGTTTATTCATTAGCAAATACAGCATGTTTCATTTATCAAAACGAGCAGATTTAAAGAAAGATAAAGTCAACACTTGACTCAAATGTAAACAAAACACACAAAAATGTCTAAAGCTTTAAATTATGTTTAAAAATGAACATTGTAAAAGAAAAATACTGTATACAAATGAATTAGTTTGTGATAAGATTACCTGGATTAAGTGTGGTTGCTTGTTGCCACAGTTTATCTGTGGCACTTACGCATTCACGCACACGAAAGCCTGCTGAATATAAAAGGGTTGAGAGTCCGGATTCTCAGCTTGCCTGGATTTCCAACATCTGGAATGTTAGACTTTTACTGTTGTACCTGGTCCTCTGAGATCCTCCAACGATTTGTTGCTCTTTCCCACAGTTTACAGCATCAGAAGACAATTGTTTCTCATCAAAGCTTTGCTTCTTTCAACTTCTTTTTCCTTGTTGCACCAATCTTAGCATTCAGCCCCCAAACTGTCAACAACTGCAGTGTGTGCAATACAGAAAGGCTTCCTGGAGACACAGTCGCACAGATTGTGTTTCCTTCGCTGACGTTGAGCTGGCATGTTCTCGGAATGGATCTCATCCAACGCTGATTGCGTTCTTCCTCTTTCCTGTTACAGTATATGTCTTGTAGATTGTGGAAAGACTCCTCGGGGCCTGCTGAAAAGTTGGGTCCGATGGCATTCCTGTGATTCTTGGACCTGCCTCAAGGACATATATACACACCCAAGTGATTGTTGTATTTTATTGCCCATACTTTAATCAATGACAATCCACAATGTGCAGATAGATATTTCATTTCAAAACAAACAAAATTAATCCAAGAATTATTCTGCCATGGACATCATTCAGACAATGCGGCCTCTCAAAAGATCAATCCAGTCTATTCTTTTCTGATAATTATCATTTGCCACTTTCAGCTCTCCACAGACAATAAATTGTGATCCGCTATGTGAAATGTTTTTTTCCTCACGTCCTACTGAGTGACATGTCCACAACTTTATTTTTAGATATTTAGACATGCGTACAGCATGGTAGCAGGCTGTTCTGGCCCATGAGCCCAGGCCGCCCAATCAGCCTAACTAACCTACAACCTCACGAAGGGTGGGAGGAAACTGGAGCACCCGAAGGAAACCCACGCAGACACAGGTGGTCTTCTCTACATCGGGGAGATTGGATGTACCCTGGGAGATCGTTTCATTGAGCATCTTTGCGATGTGAACTCCAACAGCTAGGATCTCGCAGTGGTCAACCATTTTATTTCCACTCCCCTTTTCCGCTGACCTATAGTATTTGTCAATGGCCTCATGTATGGCCAAACCCAGGCCACTGCAGAAACAACACCTTGCATTCTGTCTGGCACTCTCCAACGAGACAGCATTAACATTGACCTCCAATTTCCATTGACCCTCTCCCTCGAGTATCTCTATTACCCTATCCCTTTGTCTCCTTTCCTCAAGTTTCCCACCCCCTTCATTTCCTTCTACTAACAGAGAGCCGCTCCCTCCCCCGGTCATTTCTCAGTCTTTTCCTCTTCTACCTTCCCACAGTAAACTGTGACCAACATTTTGGGCCTCAGCCCTTTGTCAGGTAGAAGAAAAAAAATCCATCAATGACCTCCTTCCTGTTAGCCTGTGTCCTCCCTTCCCTTTTTCTCTCCTCCTCTCCCCTATCCCTTTATTCAGGCATCTGCCTGGTTTTTTTCTTATACCTGACGAAGGGCCCAGGCCTGAAACGTTGATTACCCTTTCCTTACTATGGACGCTGTGTGACCTGCTGAGTTTTCTCAGCATGTTTGTGTGACAACCACTTACTGTCTTTCGTCCAAAATACCAAAGTGACGTAGGACTGAATTTTGTTCACTAGTCACTTTCTGATCATATACAGAACACAGTGACGTTGTCAAATTTAATCATATTGTTAACCTCCTCTTTTTTTTACAGGACAAACTTCTTGTTGCAAATTAGTCCTGGCTCTGCACAATTAACAGAAACCTTTGCAAATTCTCATTATTTTTTTCTCTCTGGTTATTGTTTTAAAATTTAATTTTTTTATCTTAATTTTTTTTAAATTTAAATGTTAAATTTAGACATGCAGCACGTTAACCGGCCCTACTGGCCCACAAGCCAATGCCACCCAATTGACCTACAATCCCTGGTATGTTTTTGAACTGTGGGAGGGAACCAGAGCATCCAGCGGAAACCCACGCAGACACAGGGAGAACTCCTCACAGACAGTGCAGGATATGAACTCCGACCCGGTACCTGGCGCTGTAACAATGTGGCGCTAACCACAACACTAACCCTGCACGCACCCCCTCCCACAAAAACCTTGTTAATCTAACGTGTCTGCCATTGCAAGGAATCGCCTTACTTCCTTTCTTCAACTCATTACCTCTCTCTAGTCCTCTGATACCTGCCTTGGATCCAGGGAGGATTGTAGGAAACATCTGATCCTTCCACCCTCACTTCCTTCAGCAAGCTGTCAAGATAAACTATTCAGAACAAGTGGCTTAAGCATTCTATGCTTTTCAGCCACTGTTGACCATCAATTTTTATGTCATCCATTATCTTCTATCTCTATAAAGATTTTTTTGCAAAACACTCATTGAGTATTCCAATGCTGATCTGCACCTCTCAGCATACATCACCCTGTTTGCCTTTAATTGGTCCCATTTCAGCTCTTGGTATTTGCACATATGGAGGATTTTTAGAGTCAGTCACAGAACTTTGAGCAGGCCCTTCAGCCCAACTTGTTCATGCCAGCCAAATGTGCTGGAAAAACAGCAAGTTGGTCAAGCAGCATCTGTAGGAAGTAAACTGTGACCAACATTTTGGGCCTCAGCCCTTTGTCAGGTAGAAGAAAAAAAATCAGCCATAGGCCTGAATAAAAGTATGGGGGAGAGGGGGGAAGAGGAGAAGAGATAGGGGGAAGAGCATATGTTAACAAATAAGGGGTGGATGGAGGTGAGAGCGTAGAAGAGAGAAAAGCTGAGAAGTAACAGGAGAGAGGGGAGAGGGCAGAGGGTAGCTCTCTAATAGAAGAGCTATCCTTGGTGTTCATACAGTAAAACTCCTAGTATCCGGAATTCAAGCAACGGGCAAACAAATTGAGAATAAATACAAAATTAAAATAAATAAAATTAAAATAAATAAGAGTAAAATAAAAATATATGAATTTATATATGTAAAATAAGTGTTCTCTGAAGTAACACTACACCTTTGGAGAAGATGGGAGCAAATATTCAGCCAGTGGAGTGTCTTGGTCATGCTTTGCTCATAGCAGCTGTTTAAATTAAGTTGTATTTGAATATAATGGCGTCACCCAGGATGAAGAGCAGGTTGATGCTACCTCGCTGTTGGAGTGACTCTCTTGCAGTGTCTCCTTATCCCTGCTTAACAAAAGTCACTCTGATTAGAGGCTTTTTCTGTACACTTGGGGGGAGGGGGTAATTATCCATAATATTATTGTATGTCTTTCGGACAACTCCCTGGAGGGGGAGGAACCTGCAGATGCAGCAACGGTTAAATGTTTTCAAAGAATATAAAGTAAAATGCTTTAAGGTTTATATAGTCATGCAAATGAAGTTTGTTTAGTGATAAGTACAGTGCAGTATTTGTGTCTTTTAAACTGTTTATTCTTAACGTGGGTGTATTAGTTAGGTGTTAGTGTATGACACGGTTTGCGCAGCGGTTAGTGCAGTGTTGTTATACTGCCAGCGATTGGGACTGGGGTTCGAAACCCACGCTGTGTATAAGGAGTTTGTATGTTCTCCCTGTGTCTGCATGGGTGCTCCAATTTCCTCCCACCATTCATAAACCTACCAGAAATGTAGGTCAATTGGGTGGCACGGGCTTGTGGGCCGAAAGGGCTTTTTACCATGCTGTATATCTAAATTAAATTTAAAAATTAAAATTTAATTGTAAGAGCAAATCTCAAGCAACTGGAGAACTTGCTTATCTGGCATGTACCAATCCTTGGAGGTGCCAGATATCAGGGGTTTGACTGTACCTGTTTAAATGTCTTTCAAATTTTACAAAGGTAGTCCCTTCTACCATCATCTCTGGCAGCTCATTCCATATACCCATCACCATCAGTATTGATAAAGGTGTCCCTGGGTCCCTTTTAAATCTTTCCCCTTTCACCTCAAATCTTTGTCCTCTGGTTTTAGATTTTCCTACCCGGGAAGAAAAAAAATTGTCGCACTAACAGTTCTTTCCAATCGATTTTTTTTCCAATCTATGCATATGCATCCATGTGAAAAGGGGATTGCAGGTTGAATGTCTTTAATCTGGCGGCATCAGTCCTGGCCAAACTCCAGAAAATGCCAGAAACAAAAATTGACCCTACATAAACATATCAAAGATCGAACAAAGCTTAAAACAAGAAATAATACTGTGGGGCGGCACGGTTAATGGAGCAGTTTGCGCAACACCTTTACAGCACCAGAGATCAGGACATTAGTAGAAGCTCCTTTCAGACAGCACATAACTCGAACCCTGGTCTCCTTACAGACAGTGCAGGACTCCAACCCCAGTCCCGATCACGGCAGATTCAACCTGATGGCGCCAGCGATCTGGACCCGGGTTTGAATCCCACTCTGTCTGTGAGGAGTTTGCACTAACGGTGGCAGATTCAAAACGTGCCATACCATGGGAGTTTCCAGACCACAGAGTGCCAGGTAACACTGAGAAAACACCAGCACTGAACATTTCCCAAGAGGAGGGTGTGTTTCTGTGTGTACCTGCCTGATGCTGGACTTGGTCCTTTCTCTGAGTGTGGTGCAGTTTACTTCCTTCACAGTTCCCACAAAATAAGTGAAGATTTCACATTTCCCATTTGTGTCAGACTGACTATAAATAGAACTGCATCACTGCTCTATTCTAATTGTGCCAGCATACCATTCAGCAGGTTGTCTGTGTGATAACCGAAAAAGTGATGGAAAATCTGTCCTTTGTCTTTTACCAGTTTCCTAGCCAATTCCAATACTTATTTTCTTCTCAAGATCCCAACTCCCCCCCCCCCCCACCCCCCGTGTCTCCACCCTGATCAGACTCTCCCCACCACACCTCTCCGACTGTCACTTGTTCAGTATCCTATTACCACTTGGCCCCTTCCCTAGCTCACTCACCCCATCCATTTTATTCTTGCTATCCTCCCTTTCTAAATTAGACGAGAAACGGTCCTGACTCTGGAATCTTTACTGTTTGTTTCATCACCTGTTGAGTCCCTTCAACCTCACTCTGGATTCCAGCACCTACGGTTGCTTGTGTTTCTCTTGTGACAGAAAACTTATTGGGATTGCAGTATTTAGACTGTTCAGTTATTAAAGAGTTAAATTGTGCAAAGGCAGATGAGGCAGATTGATCTCATTGTCCCTGAATTTCTGTTTCATTACCTGCTACACTTGTGTATAGGTTGGCATTTGCAGCCAGTTCAAATGGGTTAATGCTATTTTAAAAAAAATAGATATCATAAGTTCTTTGTTTTTCTAAATTAAACGGGCACATTTTAAATAATATCACAAACATGGTGTTGTGCCATGGAGAATGTTGTGGAAGATGAAGGAGACATTCAGGAGTGGATCTCCAACTTTGAGTCAGTCTGTTTGTCACTTAATTGGACAAGTCACAGAAGGATTAGTGCGAATGCAGCCCAGGCCATCACACAAACCACTGAAGCACACAAACCAATGTCCCCTCCATCAATTCCATCTGTCCCTACTGCTGCCTCAGGAAAGCTGCCCACATATTAAAAGACCCATCACTCCCCCTCCAGATTCGGTCAGCGAAACAGTTAGCATAGCGATCAAGACTAGGGTTTGAATCCCATGCTGTCTGTAAGGAGTATGTACATTCTCTCTATGTCTGCATGGTTTTCCTCCGGGTGCTCTGGTTTCCTCCCACCATTCAAAAATGTACCAGGGCTATGAGAGATATAAACAGGGGAGTTGTTTTAAATGGCAGCCAGATAGTATTAAATACCTAGGGATAACGATGGATAGAGATCCAGGAAACTTATACAAATTGAACTACACCCCTATCCTTGAAAAAAATGAAAGACGATTTCAACAGATGGAGTGATGGGCAGGATGAATTGAGTCAAAATGAAGTTGTTGCCGAGGCTACTGTATCTTGTTCATTCCATTCCTATTTACTTGCCAAGGAAATTCTTTAAAAATTTTGAATGGAAGTATAAGAACTTTTTGAATGGTAAAGTCTCAAGGGTCTCCATGGAAAAATTGACGTGGGACTATGATTTGTTGGGGGTGGGGGAGGGTGGCTACAATTT
The DNA here is from genome assembly GCF_036971445.1 of Narcine bancroftii. Classification (NCBI taxonomy): domain Eukaryota; kingdom Metazoa; phylum Chordata; class Chondrichthyes; order Torpediniformes; family Narcinidae; genus Narcine; species Narcine bancroftii. Next base: position 474,825,265 of record NC_091469.1, on the reverse strand, counting down.
TCAGATTTTAGGAACTATTACTTGGCAGCCTAGTCAAGGTTCCTCACATCTTTATTTGAAGAAGATGATCCACCAAAATGGGTTCACATGGGAATACATAGTATGGGGGAAGTTAGCAAAAGATTTCATTGACAAAATACATACCAAGTTAATAAATAAAAGAACAGAAAACCCCATTATAAAACATCTCATAAGAATCTGGAAGGAAATTAATGATTGCATTGGTAAAAGATATTGCAATATTTCCAAAAGCACCCTTGACATACAATAAGCTAATGCCTATGAATTTAGGTAACAAAATTCTGGATATTTGGGATCGAAAGGGGATCCAAAATGTTGAGGATTGCTACGAAAATAGACAGCTTATGCCCTTCAAACAACTAAAGGATAAATATGATTTGCCTAATGGAACCTTTCACTATTTTCCCCAGTTAAGATCCTTCCTGAGGGAAAAATGGGCCCCAACAATGAACCCTCCTGAAGGGAATGAGATGGAAGGGTTACTTCGACTGGGAAGCGCTCCCAAATTTATATCAAGAATATACTTTGTGCATAAAAATGAGAACCAAAATCGGGCCTGCAAAGATCGAGAGGCGGAAGTTAGACCTGGGAATAATGATCGAGGAAGAATGTTGGTCAGATTTATGAAGGGAAAATGTAACATCAGTGATCAACGCCAGATTTAGATTGGTACAATACAATTTCTTACACCAATTATACCTCACACCACAAATATTACACAAAGGAAAACCAAGGATATTGGAAATGTGCTTTAGGTGTGGGTTAGAAATTGGTACTTTTACATGCGCCACATGGACCTGCACGAAGGTGAGACCCTTTCGGCTTGAATTATATAACATATTAACTACAATTACGGGAGTAGACTTCCCACTGGACCCGGTGGATGTGGGCAGAAAAGTAACAAAATTCCAAATTAAGTTTGTCGATATTTTGCTCTGTCAGTAGCAAAAACCCTGCTCATCACTCGATGGTCCTTGGAGATGCACAACTGCGTGCCCATGGGAAAGGTAAAACATCATTTAAGAAATAAATACCACACATTTTTCAAAATATGGCAACCTTACCTTGAGCACCTTGGTACTCAGTTATAAAAATAGCTCAAAAAATATGATAAAACATGTAAAGACAACAGCAGTGAATCACCTCAAAGAAGTTGATGAGAAAGACTGGTAGGGTTGATTTTTTTTCTTCACTATTTTATGTCTCTTTCGTTGTTTTCTTTTAATGTTGGGGGGGGTGGAGTTACAAGTGAATTGACGTTGTATTTGAAACTCAGAAGCGATTTGTACTAAGAATGGGTAAATATGTTAAAAAATTACATTTTTTAGATGGTCAAATGGGTTCAACAGTGATGCCAAAGAGTCATGGTGGATTACTGTCAAGATGGAGGCAGCAACAAGTGGTATGCCGCAGGGATCGGTGTTGGGTCCCTTGTTATTTGTCATTTACATTAATGATCTGGATGATGGGGTGGTAAACTGGATTAGTAAATATGCGGATGATGCAAAGATAGGTGGAGTTGTGGTCAGTAAAGAAGGTTTTCAGAGATTGCAGAAGGATTTGGACTGCTTAGAAGAGTGGGCTGAAAGATGGCAGATGGAGTTTAATATTGAAAAATGTAAAGTGCTTCATTTTGGAAAGAATAAGGGTAAATGGGAGGGAATTGAAAGATGCAGAAGAACAGAGAGATCTGGGAATAACAGTTCATCGTTCTTCGAAGGTGGAATCTCATGTGGATAGAGTGGTAAAGAAAGCTTTTGGTATGCTGGCCTTTATAAATCAAAGCATACGAGTTGGTAAGTGATGTTGAGACTATTCAAGGCATTGGTGAGGAAAAATTTAGAATATTGTATGCAGTTCTGGTCTCCAAATTATAGGAAGGATATTAATAAGGTAGAGAGAGTGCAGAGAAGATTTATTAAAATGTTGCGTGGATTTTAGAATCTAGATTCCAAAGCAAGATTGAGTAGATTAGGTCTTTATTCATTGGATCGTAGAAGGTTGAGGGGGGATTTGATAGAGGGGGATAGATAGAGTAGATGTGAATAGGTTCTTACCCTTGAGGGTAGGTGACATTCAAACGAGTTAAGAGTTAGGGGACAAAAGTTTAGCAGTAACATGAGAGGGAGCTTCTTCACTCAGAGAGTAGTGGCTGAGTGGAATGACCTTCTGGAAGAGGTGGTTGCAGCAAAGTCAATTTTGTCATTTAAGGAAATGTTGGATAGGTGCATGGATGTGAGGGGATTGGAGGGTTATGGGCAGAGAGCAGGTAAGTGGGACTAGAGGAGATCACTTAGATCGGTATGGACTAGAGGGGCCAAGATGGCCTGTTTCCGTACTTTAATTGTTATATGGTTATATATGATACCATGTTTTTCTTGAAAAATACTGGTGCTGTAGGTAATTTGGGTGTAATTGGGTGGTACAGGTGTGTGGGCCTGCTACTATGTTGTCGTTTAAATCTAAATTCAAGGACAGGTGCTTTCCTGCTATTATCAGACTCTTAAATGCACCTCTCAATGATCAAAGATGTTGCCCTTGCACATTTTTAACTCTTCTTTGCTCTACACCCTGTACTTTGACTGCATTCCCCTGCACCCTTTTACTTATTGTGACATTACATCCCGAAGTACTTAAGTACGTGCCTGGATAGCTCGCAATACAGCTTTTCATTATATCTTGGCATATAGAGTAACAAACAATTCCACTCAAAAATTGTATAGCTGGGCAGAAAAAGCGGGGTCAGACTTCTCTCACCTTGCTTGTGTTCCCTGTGTATTATTTATTTCTCTTTCTGTGATGGACCTTGTTGGAGGGTAAGAACTTAAAAAGCATATTATTTTCAAGCAGGAAGTAGACAAAGCCAAGTTTACATTCTCAAAGGCAAAAATCTGTCGAGTCCGCAATTTGCAGAAAATAGAGGTGCTGGGAATCGATCCCTCTGAGCTGTGTGGAGTGGGTTTTCAGCTTCATTTATATGTTGGCTCAAGTAACTTGAGAGCATTAACTACACACGGTATTGTCCTTTCTGCCTCATTTTTAATCAGGTAGCTGATAAGTTGTGATAGTTGATGATGTATACTTCTCCCCCCGCCCCCCCAGAGATTGTGGTTTGCATAGGGTAATAGGCAAGCATGGAGTCTCTCAAAATAATCCTGGGACAGCCCAGTATGCAATCCTTGTTTGGGGAATTTCATCTGGATGTTTTAATGTGGAAATCCTGAAGTTTTTTTAAAAGTTATACAAACAGCACAGTAACAGGCCCTTTCGACCCATGAGGCTATGCCATCTTATTACACCCAATTGACTTCCAACGCCAGTCTGGTTTATTTTAAAATGGTGGGACGACACAGGGAGCACATACAAACTCCTGACAGACAGCGTGGAATTCAAACCCCAGTCGCTGGCGCTGTAACGGGGTTGCGCTAACTGCTACACAAGCTGTGCCCCCTCCCCCCATTCTGACAACATTTCTCTGTGCAGTGATCTTTGAACCATCAACTGTGCAATCTGCCCAGCCCTAGTAAAGAACCTCACGAAATAACTCAACGGATAGCAGTGCCCCTTAAATTCATCAACCAACTTTGCAAGCAAGAGGTGGGGGCTGAAATGTTTTTTTTAAATCTTCATTCAGTTATAGAGTGCTAGAATATTGTCGCACAGAAAGAAACCTTTCAGCCCAACTTATCCATGCCGGTTAACCTAGTCCCATTTACCTGCATTTGGCCTATATCTCTCTAATGCTCTCCTATCTTGACCTTGCATCCTTTGAGCATTGCAATTGTCCCTGCTTCTACCACTGGAAGCTCGTCCATACACCCACCACACTCAGTGTGGGGAAAAAAAGAGCTCCTCGACTTCCTGTAGACCGGGAACTCGGCCTTTCAATATCATATCATTTAACTTTCAGCAAAAATATATGCCAGATGAAATCTTGCTTCCCTCAGACGAAAGTGATGTGTCCAGGGACAGTTGAAGTTCTGATCTCTCCAGTTCCTGGAAATTTCATCCCGGACTTAGAATTAGAAGGGGCTCAAGTTAATAGTAATAAGTTTAAGATTGATCTTGTTATTATGTTTAAAGAAAATTAAAAACAACTTTTGTTTAACCATTGTCTTCGTGAATTTCTATTGCTGCTGGGTTTTGGAGTCCTCTGAGCTCGTAAGATAAGGGTTATGGAGATAAGACAATCAACCCTGAAGGCCCATTTAAAAAAACACTGCTGGTCAAATTTTCCTATATTTTCACTCTCTCCCTCTCTTTCAATTCGATTTTTATTTTCCTCTATTTATTTTACATTCCCAACTGCAAAAAGGCACAGAGTTCAAATAGGCATGGAGAAGACTGTGGATACACAGACATAGTGGAGACAAAAGCATAAACAGAAACAAAAGTGCTTAATGATGCAGGTAATTCAGAATACACAAGCAGAGACATGTGCAGTCAAATGGCTAACATACCCTTTCAAACACACACACACACAAATGCATGCACAGGTGTACACACAATCCCATCCTCACACATCCACCCCCACACACAAAGACACAGGTACGCATGCACATACAGACACACACCCTTACGCACATGCATACCCATACCTGCACAAGCGAAGACACACACCTAGACACACAGGTCTGGGCACAAGTGCCCACTCTCTCACAAACACCCATGCACACCCTCACACTCAAAGGCACATGCACACATAAACACACACAAGTACATGCAAATAAATGCACACAGATACATCTGGACACTGGCACACGCCCAGACACACGCACGCTGAGACACAGGCATGTCAATATCCAGGTGCTTCGTAGAGCTAGTCACAAATGCACAGACACAAGGCAAAAGCAGAAAGAAGATACATACCCACCAGGCTCAATGACACAAATGTAATATTAAACCTAGAGACTTGCAGAGCCACATACAGCCCCTCATGTACTGAAGCAGCGACATTGAGTTGAACATCCAAGCTTCTCCAGCTACGTTAATTACCTGGAGCACAGACCTCAGGGAGGCCCCACCTGCCACAACTCCTTCCATCAGAATTGCATCACACGTGAGCAGAGGCAGTGCCGACAAGGCTCCCTTCTCCCTCCTGCCTGTGCTGGTGCATGCTCAGTGCGACAGGGACAAAACCTCAGTCAGTTGTCTCCAAAGCTTTGGCTGCCCAGCGCCAGTTGCCAGGCAGTTATCAGTTGCTGTGACGACTGCAGTGGCTGTAGCTCATTCAGCAACGGAGGATCCTTAACCTTCCACTCTGCATCACCCTCTCCTCACTGAAGACGGCCTGGACTGTCTGCTTCTCCGTTCTTTCTGCCTTTGTTTTCAGTCGCTGTTTTCACTGCTTCCTTTAAATGCTCTCGACTGCCGAGAGGACAGGGATCCCTCTCTCCTCAAACTCTCACATCCTGCTACCTCTACGGTGGGTGAGACTTGGTGAACATGACTACTGCCAAGGAAGGGACTGCTTCAGGCAAAGGGGTCCAGCAGCAGGAACAGGTATTTTGGGATTCTGTATAGACTTTTCTCTTAACAATCCAACCACATGTGACAACTGATGGCACCCAGCACCGGTGGGAGTGTGTGTGCGCACAGAGGGGAAGGGTGAGTGCATCTGTTTTGTGACTGTGTTGAGTGTTAGTGTGAGACTGATGTGAAAGAATGTGTGTGTGGAGCTGTGTGTGTATGAGGAGGGGTATGTGTGGGTGTGCCTGTTAATCTGCTGTGTGTGTGTTTATTGTGCATTAGTGTGTTTGTGCTGTGGAAGGATGTGTGTGTGGAGGGGTGTGTTTATAGAGATAGTGTGTGTGGGTGAGGGCTGTATCTGTGGAGGGATGTGTGTGGAAGGATGAGTGTGTAGGGGGTTGTGTTTGCCTGTGAAGGGGTGTGGGTAGGGAGGGGTATGTTTGGAGGTGTGAGTTTGTGTGTGCATGGAGGGGTGTGTGTGGTAGGTACCTGTGGGTGAAGGGGCTGTGTTCATTTGTGTGGCATAGTGTGCGCACGTGTGTGTGTGTGTGTGTGTGTGTGTGGAAGGATATGTGTGAGGAGAGGCTGTGTGAGTTTGGGAGGGGTGTGAATGTGTATTTATGGAGGGGTGTGTGTATGGAGGGGTGTGTGTGTGGATGTGCTGTTTGTGTGGGAGGGGTGTGGGTGTGTGGTTGGATGAGTGTGTTTTTCTGTGTGAAGGGCCTGAGTGTGGGTGGAAGGGGTGTGTGTGTTTTTGTGTGATGGGCCTGAGTGTGTGTGGTGGGGTGTGAATATGGGCAGGGGTGTGTGGGGGGAGGGGTGTGTTTGTTTGGAGGTGTGTGTGCGTAGAGGGCTGTGTGTGTGCGTGCGCGCAAGGAGGGATGTACGCGCGGAGGAGGCCGTTTTACTGTACCATCACTCGGAATTTTTTCCTACGTAGCTTGGCCAGGTACCAGGTAGTGCGGTGGGTGATGCACTGTGGCTTATTTCCCCACTGGAGGTGTGTTGTAGTGTTCTGCCAGTGACCTGGGTGTCACTCTACACTGCCACATGCATCAGCTTCTCTCGCCAGCTGTCCCCCACTGGTCAAGCGAAGTGAGCAACTTACTCCTGTGTCCCACCACACTCCACATTTTTGCACAGGTACTCTGATGTATTGTTCTTTTCCTTCTGCCATCATATCTCTATCACTTCTCCATCATATCACGAGTGGAATACCCTGTCAGAAGGGGAAAACATCTACTGGCAACATAGGCGGGGGAGGCGGGGGGGTCCTTCACTTCAAACAGTTGTTGAACGGGGTAGCACTGACCTGATGGAATGACTGGCCACGTGGTCTATCATCCTGATTCCATATTTCTTCAATCCTGTCTTCCTTACATCCACCCCCCTCCTCCCTGCACTTCCCCTTACTTTCAAACTGCACAGGAGTGGAATGTTCAGTCAACTGGCTCCAAGGTTCTGTGTTGTGGGGCAGCGATGCTCGTAAATGGGTTTAGGTTGAGTTGACAGTGCAAAAGGAGGTGGGAAGCTAGCCTTTGTCTTACTTGCCTCTCTCTTGCCCTGGGCCAGGAAACAGAGATAAGTTTTCAGCACGGATTCTTGAGGAGAGATTCTTGAGGAGATTCTTGAGGATTCTTGAGCAGAGGTTCCTGAGGAGATTCTTGAGGATTCTTGAGCAGAAGTTCCTGAGGAGATTCTTGAGGATTCTTGAGCAGAGGTTCCTGAGGAGATTCTTGAGGATTCTTGAGCAGAGGTTCCTGAGGAGATTCTTGAGGATTCTTGAGCAGAGGTTCCTGAGGAGATTCTTGAGGATTCTTGAGCAGAGGTTCCTGAGGAGATTCTTGAGGATTCTTGAGCAGAGGTTCCTGAGGAGATTCTTGAGGATTCTTGAGCAGAGGTTCCTGAGGAGATTCTTGAGGAGAGGTTCCTGAGGAGATTCTTGAGGATTCTTGAGGAGAGGTGATCCCATTGCTGAAAATGCTTGTAGTGAGTAAACTGCAGTAGCCGATGTATGAACAAAGCAGCACTGAGACAGAAGGCGAGCTGAACACAAAGGCAATATCTCTGTGTGAAACTATCAGGAGGGAAGGAAATTAAATTAGTTTTGAAGGTTAAAGGGACGCTTCAACTATGACGAAGAAGGTATCTTGTTCCTTTTTACATATAAATTGAGTCTCCTACCACGTATTTTTATATGCTATACTTTCATGTATTTGAGATGCTCTGTCTCAACACGATAGGCATAGTGTGTAATGCATACAAATATTTTGCCAACGCTTTCACCCACCGCGTCTTCCACCATTGCGTCCTTCCCTGAATCAGATACTGGGTCCAAACTCCGTCCCAGAGACTCGAGCACAAATTCCGGGATGGTGCTCAAGTGCGATGCTGAGGGGATACTGCACCAGCAGGGGTACCTGATGAGATTTTAACCTGTCTTTCTCGGAGAGATATAAAGGATCTCTCATGTCAGTATTTAGAGAAGACCAGGGAGAGTTTTTTCCTCGTGTGTTGGCATCGTTCAACTCTCAGCCAAAAATATAAAGCAGGTGCAAGGCACGAGTGTGCTGGAGGATCACAGCAGGTCATGCAGAATCTATTGGAAAGGATTATCTGTCTGTGGGCCCAGTTCACTGTTGCATTTCTTTCAATGACAATAACTTTACTATGCAGTTAACTCGACACACTTTAGCTCATGAAAGATTCTTTTAATTTGTTTGTTCTCTGAATGCTGATACCTCTGGCAAAGCCACCACTTATAGTCCATCCCGAATTGGACCTGAACTGAGGTGTCATTCACATCTGTGGATCTGGAATATGTTGGCAGATGACACAAAGATTGGAGTTGCAGTGGACAGTGAAGAAGGCTTTTAAAGCTTGTAGTGGGATCAGGACCAGTTGGAAAAAGTGGGCTGCAAAATGGTAGGTGGACTTTAATAGTTTGTGGTGCACTTTGAGAGAACTAACCAAAGAGGGACATAGTTAACTGAGGAGTGCAGTAGAACAGAGGGATCTAGGGATAGTTATATCACAGGTTGATAGGGCCATAAAGAGAGCTTTTGCCACATTGGCCTTCATAAAGCAAAGTATTGAGTATGTAATGGTAAAATTGAGGCCAAACTTGGAGTATTGTGTGCAGTTTTAATCACCTAACTACAGGAAAGATATCAATAAGACTGAAGAAATGGAGAAAAGATTTACAAAGATGTTGCTGGGACTTGGGGAACAGGGAAAGTTAAACAGGTTAGGGCTTTATTCCCTGGAATGTAGAAGAGTGAGCTGAGATTTGACAGAGGTAATTACAATTTTTGAGGGACAAAATAAATGCATGCAGGCTTTTTCCATTGAGGTTGGGTGAGATAAGAACCAGAGGACATGGGTTAAGCGCAAAAGCGGAAAAGTTTAAAGGAAACATTTGGGGTAACTTCTTCATGCAGGTAGTGGTGGGAGTGTGGAACCAGCTGACGTGGTGCATGTGGGCTCAGTTTTGACATTTACAAAAATTCTGGACAGGTACATGGATGGCAGGGGTCTGGAGGGCTGTGGCCCATGGGCAGGTTATTTGGACCTGGCAGTATAATAGTAAGCACAGATTAGATGGGTTGAAGGGCTTATTTCTGTGCTCTCGTGTTCTGTGGTTTTATAGCGTGGGTGAGGACAGCTCATGATTTTTTTCTTCGAGATTCACAACTTTTCATCAAGCAAACCTTCAAAACTTTGCAGGACAGAAGAAGCCAGTCTGGACCCTCTTATCTGTGTCAGGCCTTTGAATTTATCCTTGATCTCTTAATTTTTTCAAAAGCCCGGTAGAATTTTAATTTTTGAATTATTTATTCAATTCCCTTTTAAAAGTTAAAATTGCATCTGATTCCATCTTTTTTTCTGGCAGTGCATTTCAGATCATACAAAAAAAAGGACAGGGATTCGCTTATGAGGCGAGGTTGATTAACATAGGACTATACTTGGAGTTTAGAAAGATGAGGAGGGAAATCTGATAGAAGCATATAAAATTATGAAAGGAATAGATAGGATAGAAGTCGAGAGGTTTATTTTCCACTGGTAGGTAGGTGAGACCAGAACAAGACGTGAAATACGGAAATCAACAGACACTGTAATTGTAGTCAAAATACAGAAATGCTGGAGGAACTCAGTCGCTCTCGTTACATCCATAGGAACTAAAGATATATTCCAGTTATTTTGGGCCTGAGCTCTTCCTCAAGGTGATACCTTGACTGGCTGAGTTCCTCCACCAATTTTGACCAGAAAAAGGGGGCATAACTTCAAGATTCAGGGTAGTGGATTGGGATGAGAAGATACTACTTTTCCCAGAGAGAAGTGAATCCTTGGAATTCACCACTCAAGGAAGATATAGAGCCTACAACATTAAATATATGTTAACACAAAGATGAATAACATGGAAATTAGAAGGTATGCAGCACAGGACTTTAGTCCTCGACCAGAGCAATCAATTGAATGGTGGAAGACTTGATGGGTCATATGGCCCACTCCTGCTCCTATTTCTGATGTTCTTATGGATGAACAGTTGCAGAATCTTTGCTGCAATTGGAATCTTGAAGATGACAAAGGTAGCCCTAAGTAATTCTACCATCTGTCCTCCACCTGTACCTTGATGGAACCAGGACCTAACCAGAGGGTCTCAAAATTGCCCATGATATGCACCTGCTCAGTTTTACATCTAACCTGGGCTGCAGTTCATCTCTAATGTTGCAATGTTTGTTATTCTGCCTTAATAAAAAAGAAACATTAGGTTTAAAGCTAATTCGAGACATGGGAAAATGACCATAGATCAGCCACGATCTCATTCAAATAGCCTTGAGCAGCTAAATGTTCGTCCTCTTGTATGTCTGATTTCAGGGCACAGACATAATGGCCCGGGCCTTCTCCTCTTTTACAGTAAGGTTTTGTGATTACACCCTTCCAACATAATCTAAGTGGATTTTTGTCCTGTGATTGTCATGGTTCCAAGGCTATTTGGCCTTTGATCTTTGCTCCTTTACTTTTTCCTCATGGCCTTGTAGGTTTTATTTTTTTTAATTATTTAACCAATACCCATATCTTGTCTTTTGCAACCTTAAAAATAATTACTGATTACTAATCCTTAAAAATTGTTGGGGATTTCTTAAGCGAATATTCATTCATTGGAGCGCTTTCATCCCTAACGTCAAAGTACTCGAGATGGCAGAGGTTGACAGCATCGAGTCCACGCTGCTGAAGATCCAGCTGCGCTGGGTGGGTCACGTCTCCAGAATGGAGGACCATCGCCTTCCCAAGATCGTGTTATATGGCGAGCTCTCCACTGGCCACCGTGACAGAGGTGCACCAAAGAAAAGGTACAAGGACTGCCTAAAGAAATCTCTTGGTGCCTGCCACATTGACCACCGCCAGTGGGCTGATATCGCCTCAAACCGTGCATCTTGGCGCCTCACAGTTTGGCGGGCAGCAACCTCCTTTGAAGAAGACCGCAGAGCTCACCTCACTGACAAAAGGCAAAGGAGGAAAAACCCAACCCCAACCAACCAATTTTCCCCTGCAACCGCTGCAACCGTGTCTGCCTGTCCCGCATCGGACTTGTCAGCCACAAACGAGCCTGCAGCTGACGTGGACATTTACCCCCTCCATAAATCTTCGTCCGCGAAGCCAAGCCAAAGAAGATCTAATAATATAGAATTTGTTTCACAGATGTGGAGTTGAATGAGTGATATTGGCTCAACCAGGTTTGGAACAGTTTAACTCAGGATATATGTAATGGTGTCTTGTGCAGGCAATAAGATGTTGGAGGAACTCCACAGCATCCATGGATAGAAATGGTCACTCAGCACTTTGGGTCAGCACCCTTTATCAAGACTAAATGAGGAAGGGGTGATATCAGGTATATCAAGGGGAATTAAAAGAGGAGGGGGAAGAAGTGTCTCCCCATCATTTTTTTTTCCTCCGCCCCCCCCCCCCCCACCCCCCAGCCATTTTTTTCCGGGTATAGTGCAGTGGTGAGCATAATGCTCCAGCAACCTGGGTTCAAATCTGGTGCTATCTGTAAGGAAGTAAAAGCAAAATGCTGGAGAAACTCAGCGGGTCAAACAGTATGCAAGGTACGGAGTTTGACCCACTGAGTTTCTCCAACATTGTGTTTTAGCTTCAGTCACTACGTCTGCAAACGTCCGTGTTTTACTGCTGTCTGTAAGGAGGTTATAAATTCTCCCTGTGACCCCATGGGTTGTCTCCGGGTGCTTCAGCTTCATCCCACCCTCCAAAAACATTAATTAGTCACATGGGTGGCAGCAGACTTGTGGGCTGATGGGGTTGGTTGCTGTGCCCTACCTCTAAGTTATTTTTTAAAATCACCCCTTCCCACTTTAGTCTCGATAAAGGGTCCCAACCCAAAATGTTGACTGTGCCTGGATGCTGCCTGACTCATTCCTCCAGCTTCTCATCGTTTGCTCCAAATATTCCAGCATCCGCAGTTTCATCGTTTCTCTCTGACACTATCTTGCTCCTTTGGTGCTAATGTTCCATATTTCTATCCAGTGGGATACTGCCTGAGGCCATCTATTGTTTTCACAGGTAGTTAACTGTTAAAATTCCCTTTGCTCACTGGTAGATGGCCTTGATTCACCAGGGATAGGGCATATACAGCAACCGAATTCAACTCAACTCCGATTTCCAGAAATATAAAAAATAATCTGACTTTGTCTGTACCTTGAGAAAGACAAAACCCTGTTTGGTAATATCCTGCCAGAGTGACGGTTCATTAAATGCACTGTTTTGAGCTAAGGTCAAGTTTAACGTGAGGTGGAAGAATAAAGATGAAAATTTGGGAATTAGGTCATTCTGTTCAACCTCAATAATTTGTTGGAGAAATAATTGTAACCGCATGTGTATAGTGAAAATACTGATCGACTGATTAAATGATTCCTTTTTCAATATTCATCAACAATGTTATCTTCACCAGCCAATTTGTTGAATTCTCTGCTTGATATATTTCACAGTTATTAAGGAATAGTCTTTGAAATGCTAGTTTGGTTGATTTCTTTTGTGTGCGGGCATGCGTATGTATACATGAGTGTGTGTGTGTGTGTGTGTGTGTGTGTGTGTGTGTGTGTGTGTGTGTGTGTGTGTGTGTGTGTGTGTGTGTGCTGTTCATGTCTGTGTGTGAGTGTGTGAATCTGTGCCTGTGTGTGCTCATGTGGGTATCTTTGGTGGGGGGTCACTGGGGTGGGGAGTGGTTTTACGGATATAGGGTTAACTGAGTTATACAGAAAGGTTATCAAGGTTTGGACTTTATTCTCTGGAGCATAGAAAAATGAGAGGAGATTTAATATACAAAACTTTAATGGGTATAGATCGAGCAAATGGAAACAGGCTTTTTCCATTGAGATTAGGAGACATAAAAATGAGAGGACATAGGTTAAAGGGGAAAAGATTAAAGGGAATATTAAGATGAACTTCACACAGAGTATGTTGCTAGCTGAAATATTGAATGTGGGCTTGATTTTGATATTTAAGAAAAATTTGGGGAAGTATATGGATGGGATAGGTATGGAGGGAAGTGGTCTGAGTTGAGGTCAATGGGACCAGGCATGGACTAAATGGGCCGAAGGGCTTGCTTTGGTGTTGTAGTGTGCTATCCTTCTAGGAAGCTGTCTCCACCTCAGCACAATTGATGTGGACTTGGAATTAAGCTCCAACTATGGCGGAGAATAAAATGGAACTGCAGACCATGATGTTTGAAATACACTGAGACAGTGTGGTTGTAGACAGAGGTCAAGGGCACAATTCTGCAGAAGCATGGATCCCAGTTTGCAGAAACGCTGGCTGGCTTGAACATGCCAGTGATCATGGGTGGGTCCAACTAGACAAGGGTGCAGTTTGAGTAGAAGCCTACATGCGATCAGTTGGAATGAAGTAGTTAGCACAATGCTGTCTGTTGCAGTGCCAGAGACCCAGGTTCAAATTGGTGCTGTCAGTAAGTACAAAGTTATAAGTTCAGATTTATTATCAGAATACATACATGATATCAGTTACAACCCTGAGATTCTTTTTCCTGCAGGTGAGGGAGAATGATCACTTATTGGTTGTGCAAAATAAAACTGTACTTAATGTACACTTGTAAACAAATAAAGAAATGTAAACAACCTGACTGCAATAGAGAGAGAAAAAAAATCAATAAAGTGCAAAATTAAGAGACCTTAAACGAGTCCCTGATTGAGCTTGTCATTGAGGAGTCTGATTATGGAGGGGTAGCAGCTCTTCCTGAACCTGGTGGTGCGAGTCCTGTGGTACCTATACCTCTTTCCTGATGGTGGCAGTGAGAACAGAGTGCATGCTGGGTGATGTGGATCCGCGACGATTATTCTGCTGTCCGGCAGCAGTGTTCCCTGTGAATCATCTTGATGGTGATGTCCGCTACCTCTTGCAATGCTTTACACTCAGGGGTATTTTAAAAGTAGTTTGTAAATTCTCCTCATGTCCACGTGGATTTCCTCTGTTTTCCTCCCATGTTCCAAAGGTGTACAGGACTTGCAGGTTAATTGGTGTACTTCGGTTGGTGTGGGCTCGTAGGCTGGATGGACCTGTTACCATGCTGTATCGTTTTTTAAAAAAAACATTTTCCAAGCAAAGTGGCATGAGTTGAAACGAGTTTAGTCATCTGCTCACAGAAGATTAGTGGGAAACCAGAAACCACAGAGGTGACCAAGGTTCAAAGAATTAGTTAGACATCCAGCATAGAGTAGTGGAGAACTTGGAGAGAATACAGAGGAGATGCATCTGCACATTCTTTGAATGGAGGCATTTAGTTGTGGTTTGTTTTCCCTGGAGCAAAGGCGGCAGAGAGAAGATTTGATAGAAATGCAATAAACTCTTGTTCACACATGCAGAATCCTCTTGCAACCTGTGGTGCGCTGTTAGACAGAATCAGACACACACAAGGTAAAGACTGTACAACAGGCTTTAATCCACAAAGACTTCCACAAAGCCAGGCTGGCTGTGGCTGCAGCAACTCTGTGTGAGGCCTCGGGAGGCCAGGGCAGGCTTATATCCCGGAGGATGATTGACACCCGACCGGGTGGGGCTTGAGCCATTCAGGCCGATTGATTGCCAGCCAGCCAGGTGTTGTCCTGACCCCTTACACTCCTGCAGGTACAGAGGTTGCCCCCTGAAGTAGGCAGTGGTACACTCCTGCAGGTACAGGTGTTGCCCCCTGCAGTAGGCCGGTGGTACATTCCTGCAGGTACAGAGAGTGCCCCCTGCAGTAGGCCGGTGGTACCCTCCTGCAGGTACAGGTGTTGCCCCCTGAAGTAGGCCGGTGGTGGACCACCACACAACCTCAAAGATGTACTGTCATTAAAATAAGCTGCAATGCTGAATTTTATTTCATTTGTAATTTGTTGCTGCATTTTACGTTAATAGTGTTTTGCCTTAAAATATAGAAGTAAAATGTAAATCATTATTATTTTAAAGGGTCAGTAAATGATACATCATCCAGCAACTGATTTAAAGATTTATGCATAGAATAGGTGTGAATTTTTCAAACAATTCTCACACACCCAGCAGCCCACCCCATTCCCCATGTATGTTTCATGGAAGGGGGTAAACTGTATAGAAGTTTGTGAAAGCCATAGGTAGGGTTGGTAGTCAAAATCTGTGCACAATAAAACCCCTGGCATCCAGAATTCAAACAACTGGCAGCCACAAGCATCTGGCAAAAAAAAGTGTAAATTACATAAAAACAATTAAAATAAATAATAGGTTAAAAAAAATGTAAGTTTAAAATTGTAAAAGTGAATGTTCTCTGAATTAACACAATTTCAAGAAGTTGGGAGCAAATATTTAGCCAGCGGAGAGCCTTGGCTGTGCTTTGCTTGAAGCAGCTGCTTGAATAAAGTTGTGTGAAACACCAATGGTGTCGCCCAGGATGAAGAACTGGTTGATGCTGCTCGCTGTTGGGGTGACTCTCTTCAAGTGTCTCCTTATCCCTGCTTAGTAACATTCACCCCAGTCAGAGGCTCTATCTGTAAACTTTGGGGAGAGGAGGTTAATTATCTATAATGTTATTGTTCACCTTTTGGGTGGCTCAGTGGAAGGGGAGGAACCTGCAGATTCAGTGATGGTTAAATGTGACTGAAAATCAAGTAAAATTCTTTACAGTTGATATAGTTAATGCAAGTGAAGTTTGTTTGAAGTACAATATATATATTTTTTTGTCTTTTAAAATGTTTATTCTTAATCGAGGTATATTAGTTAGGCATTTTAAGAGTAAGTCTCAAGCAAGTAGAAAATATACTTATCCGGCATCTACTAATCCCCAAAGATGCCGGTTCATGGGTTTTACTGTATCTTGTTTGTGTCATTCTCTACAGTTGGCAAACATTATAGGTGTAAAATACAGCAATGAGTCAGTCGCAGGAATAATTATGGGAAATAGCAGTTTATCGGTTTTACAACTGGAAAATGTCACTGGAATGGTTTGACTAAAATTCAGCAGGAGGAAGGGTTAAGGAGAGGAAATGGGCTTCCTGTAGAAGGATTGCAATTATTTACAGATCAATGTGGGGAGGGAGATGTGTTTCTCTGCATCAGTTTGTTTCTCATGTATTGATTGCAGCAGCAAGATTGCGAATTTTCCTTCTCAGTGCACTTTTCTTCGATCATTTACAATTTTGTGCATTTCTTGCTTTCTTCATGTCCTTCTTCCGTCCCTCTCCTCTCTCATTATATGACTTGGAATGGTGTTTTCTTTTATATCATTTACGGGTTGCAAACGTCTGTAGGCCTTTACAGGTGCATTGTATGCTAAGAATGCGCCTGAAGAAGCAGAAGTGGCCCTTTAAATTGCCGTTCAGGTGGTAGTGTTTAAAGCGCAACCTGAAGGACACAGCTGCACAGGATGCGGCTCTGAGCACACTCCGGCTCCTGCCCAGTGACAGCTGTGATCAGCAACCTGACCCTTTGACATCTGCTTTCAGCCAGCTGCATTCAGGTGGCTGGGGGAGCCACTGAGCTGAGCTGATTCTCCCTCTCGGAGGAAGGTTACATAGCTCGCCTCAAAAGCGCCTCCTGCACATTCAGGTGGCCTCAAAACAGTCGCATATTGCCTAAACATGCGGCTTTACATGTGGGGCAATTGGCCACCTGAAAGTGCCTTGTGAGAAATAATGCTCCACAGATCCTTATTGAGCAAGGCAGATCAATAGCTTGGCTTAAGTGACGTATGTGGTGCTTTCCTTATTAGCCAAAGCATGGAATCCATGTAGGGGTGCTATGCTAAATCACTATATAATGCTAATTAGACCATAGCTTGTGCACCATACATTGTGCTGGAAATCATATTAGATGATGAGATGAGGTTGCTTTTTTTTGTCGTGTTCTCTAGCACTATGGGACTAGGCGGAATAAGTAGTTCTGCACAGACAAGATGGGCTGAAGGGCCTGTTTCTGTGATGTGGTGCCCTATGGTTCTATGAGAGTTTATTGTCATATGCAGAAGTTCAACATACAGCTGCACTGGAAATCTGACTCACTACAGCCACAAGATTGACCAACTTGGTCTAATCAAATTACCTCAATATGCCAAGGACAGTAAAAGATGATAAATATAAAAGGATAGTTAACAACAATTGCAGCATCTGCAGATTTTCTTGGTTTTTTTTAATATTTATGTTTTTCCAGAATTAAACTCAAATAGTTATCAACACTTTCAATGTTAACATTAATAATATAAATGCCAGTTGCAATTTATAATTGTCAATTTTATACAATTTTATTTCCTGTAGAGTTTGGGCTTTTTCCTACCACTTCCCTCCCCACCAACCCCCCCCCCCCCCCACCCCCACCACCCCCCCCACCCCCCCCCACCCCCCCCCCCCCCCCCCCCCCCGGCCCCACTCCCAAGCCTCCACATTTAACACCTAATATTCTGCCAAACACAATTACAAGTAACACTTAGGTCATTCACAACAAAGGAATAAATTATACATCATGGGTTCATGGATTTGTCATATCACGGCAGGCAGTGCTCAGGCTGCTTCTCTCACATGACTTCATGACTTTTCCTGGTTGAAATGCGATGGAGAGCCCCCCCCCCCCCCCCCCTCACCAATTTGAGGGGCTGACGGGGAGGGTAAGGAGACGAGACACGACAGCTGACCTTCTTGTTTAACTAAATGTTCATACTTGCAGTTAGTGCAAGAAAAAAAAAGTGATGTTTCAGTAATACAGATAGATCTTTTGGTGGCAGTGGATCCATTCATAGTTAGGGTTAGGGTACCATGGGAAGATTTAAGAACCTGCTGATTGTCAGATTTTTTTTCCCCCTCAACCTAGAGGTGCTGGACTTCAGGCTTCTATACCTTCTGCCTGAAGGCAGCAACGAGAAGACATTGTAATCTCATTGTCAGCCTTCTCTTACATAGGTGTCGGCCATGGACAGGAGGTCGGAGTCCAAGATGGATGACTAGGTTTGTCATTTTATAATAGAAAGGTGGTTTCACAGGAGAGTGTGCAGAGGTGGAAAGTTGTCAAGCTTTTATTGAGAGGGTGTGAACTGAAAGTTATGGGATGACCTAGATGGAGTAAATAGGAAAGGACTACTTTGTAAAGCTGAAGATGTGAAAAACCAGGATGCTTAGAAATATAAATAACTGACGGAAGGACTGGAGGGGAGCTAACGATAAATGTTTTCATCTGATGGGTGATAGGGGTCCGAACTCGCTACTTGGATAGATGGTAGAGGCAGTGTTATGGATGCTTTTATTTTAGGAACAGGGACAATTTTAGTTTTGGACTAGAGACAGGACTGAACCAATGGCAGGAGATCACGTGCTGTTGTGAAGGGCTGAAGTAGCACTGAGAAAACTGACAGCTGTGTGGGAAGCGCTGAAACAGCGCTAGGAAATGACAACTGTCAGAAGCGCGAGAGCCACACGATGGAAGCCAGTGGGCTCACAGAGAGCTACCCGCTGCTGTCAACCTCTCTCCACCAATGGGGAAAGCTGAAGGCATGCTGAAGAGCCCAGCATGCTGAGATTTGAACAGGTTGGTCAGAGGGCAGTTAGTTAGAGGGTCTGTGTATGCATGTTCACCCAACAGCTTCTGCAAACAAGAGGCGGAGTTGCTTTGTTCATAGCTGATTATCACTGTCTAGACTATCTGTCAATGTTCTCAGCCATTAGCTTCAGTGGGAGAAAGAACTGACTTGAGTTCCTTTGTTCACGGGTGCTAGTACTGTTGTCTGTAACTGTCTGTCAGTGTAACTTGAGTGGGAGAAAGAACTCTGAGCTACTTTGTCTGTGGGTGCCAGCACTAGTGTCCTGGCAGCAGTTTGCGCCACTCTCATACCCAGAGTCCCCAGTCCCCTTCCAAGAGGAGGACTTTGTGTGACAGGAGTCACTTGATGACTCAAGACAGGGTGTTTTGAGGGGAAGACTTGTGTGGCAGAAGCTCACTTGTTAACCCTATTGTGGGCTTCAGAGCCGTGAACCTCGTGTAGTAACTCGGAGGTCACTGGGTGAAAATTCCAATGTGAAGTAATCAAATGTGGTTGTTGCCCAATTCGAAACTCAGGAAAGTCGTAAGGCTACAGTGATCGTAAGACTAAAGTGATCAAGGCCGTCTGTCTCCACGTCCAACTAAAAGACCAGCATGCAACCACTAAGAATCCCAAGCCTGGAGACCAGACTCTGCGAGCTGTTCCTTTTTGATGGACGGACTTGACATGACTGACTTGAGGTTTGCTTTGGGAGTTTTCTTTTGGGGCATTTTGACTTTGAACTGTAATGGTTTGGGTTTGTTACCCCCACATACACCTTGAAAAATCTATTGTTAATGCAGTGCCATAAAGGGTTATGTTTGGGGATTAAGTGTATTGAGGTAAATCTATTATTGTTAATTTGTTAAAGAAATTTTGTGTTAAACTTAAACCTTTTTTTAATGTGTCTCTCAATTGATGCTGGTGAGGTGTAACAGCAGAAACACTCATAATGCCAAAATCAATTTGGATTCCTGCTTGAAGACCCAGGATTACAGACCAAGTCCAGGATCATGAAGTCACACAGCAACTGAACAGGCCCTTCTACCCACTATGCACTTACCAAGACTAATGGGTCAACACAAGTTAGGCAGGCAGAATGGGCCTTGAATGTGCAATAAATTTTCTTTGAGTAACCAGAAGAGATCTGATTGAAAATAGGTCTGTACTTTTGCATCTTATGTTCGATGTTTTCTTGAGCCCAATATTGTATTTGTTTCCCTTCTCGTCTTCCTTTGCTCCTTTGATTCTCTTGTTGCATTTTCTTGTCAATAGCCTGTTCTTCAATTGCAACTCCATTATCTGTACACTTTGAGTGACCAGCTCCCATTTCATTGGTTATGCTGGTTCAGATGGCTGGGATTCAGGAACTGGCTGAGGTGAACAGGGCGACAGAGAGCAGGGACAAGCTGTTGGTTTGGTGGAACTCAGTGGGATGAGCAGCATCAAGGGTGGTGGATGGGGGGAACAGAAATTGATGTTTCTGGTTGAAACCCTTCATCAAGACCCCAATTCTTTATCCTCATCATGGATGTTGCTCGATCCACTGAGATCCTCCAGCAGATCGTTATTAACATAACAATTACAGCACGGAAACAGGCCATTAGGCCCTTCTAGTCCGCACCGAACCAAACACCCCTTTCTAGTCCCACCTCCCTGCACAATGCCCATAACCCTCCATCTTCTTCTCATCCATAGACCTGTGTTTTGCTTTCAGGGAACAGATCTTTCTGACCCATGAGATTCACATCAGGCAACAGTTTGAATGGATTGGGGTAAGGGAATCCTGGATAGGTTGACTAGGGGAATGGGTTAGCTCTCTGAATGGAGAGCAAAGGAGATGTGGAGCTGGAGGAAGAGAGAAAGAGAGATGGGGAAGGGTCCGACAGGAACCAGAACAATCGATGTTAATGCCCTCTGGTTGGAGGGTGTCCAGTCGGAATATTAGGCGCTGTTCATCTAATTTGTAGGTAGCCTCAAATTGGTAGGGCACGAGGGCATAGTCAAACATGTCGGTGTTGGAGTGGGTGGTGGAATTGAACTGGTTGGCCACTAGAAGGTCCCCGCTCTTCAGAGAGCTATCCCCTCCCCTTCAGCCCTCAGCTTTTTTCTCTTCTCCACTCCCACCCATATCCACCTATCTCTTGCCTGTATGAATTATAAAAGAAGAAGATTGCACCTCTCCATGTCCATCTAAAGACCTTAAGATTCCAAGAAGAACGAACAAAAGCAGGTCATTCACCCACTTAAGTCTGTTCCACTGTTCTTTGAAATCATTGCTAATATTACATTCCTGAAATCCATCAATTGGCGATTTCACTGCGCACAATGCGTCACAATTATGATAAAAGTCTATTAATGGGCTCCTCATCTTGTCAAATTGAAACTTTCTATTTTTAATGTTATTCCTCCTTCCCTCCCTCCCTCCTTTCCCTCTCTTTCTTCCTTCCCTCCCTTTCTTCCTTCCCTTCCTCCATCCTTTCCCCTTCTTTCTTTCCTCCATTCCTCCCTTTCTTCCTTCCTCTTTCTTCTTTCCCTTCCTTCCTCCCTTCCTTCCCTCACTCCCTTCCTTCCCGCCTCCCTTCCTTCCCCCTCTCTTCCTCCCTCTCTCTTCCTCCCCCTCCCTTCTTTCTTTTCTCCCCTCCCTCCCTTCCTTTCTCCCCCCCCTCCCTTCCTTCCTTCCTCTCTCTCCTGTTTCTGCATCCACTCCCATCCCCACCATGGATGGGACTATTGAACTGTCATCTGACTGCTTTAGGGAGACCTACAGAACTTCTGATAATACTGATAATACAATGTTTCAGCAAGTGTGTTCCACTGCATCTGGTCTGACCAGAATTGTACTATTTCAGGATATAAATCTTTCTGGGTATAAATTACATTAACACTCCTTCATATATTATTGCCATATATACAATGAAAACATTCATTTGCAATCAGTTCAGCCAGTCAGCTGGCACCGGTTAAGAGCACAGAACAGAGAGACATCACTGCAGAAAGGGATCCATTGGAACAGAGGAAATTATTTTAGCAAATTATAATGTGAGGTTTGCTCAGGAGTCTGATAAGAGCAGGGGAATTTCCCTTCCCCTGGGAGGAAGGTCTTTTAAAATGTTGGCTGCATTTCCAAAGCAGGAGGAAATTAAGATTGGTAAAAGCAACTAAAAATGGCTTTGATTAATTCCTTAAATTTGTTACCAGCGCTAAAAGATAACTGAACAATAGACAAAATCCAAATTTTCATTAAGCCCCGTTGAAATCATGTCATTAAATTAAACGAATTGTGGTTTTTGAAGAAGTGTTGTGCCTTGTTTTGACTCATGCTGGGACGTGCCATTTTGGTTGTGTTTATCAACGTCCGCAGAAGCTGGTAACAAGAGATTTGATGCCCCACTATCAGTTTGCTTCTCATTTCTTCCTCGCGATGCTGTTCATCTGCGCCTCGATTCAGATTACGTAAGCGTCAAAAACACAAAATTTGGATGTATTTCCGTTCTTGACCTATTAAAATCAGAAAGGGAAATCGGAAACTTGATCAATCTTGGTTACTCAAGGTCGCCTCCAACTTCGCTCACAGAAAAAAGATCAAAGACTCTCCAGACACCACCAGTTACGTGCTCAGCGAACCGTTAGAGTCGTGGAGTCGTAGTCTTCCACAGAATGGAACCAACTTGCTCATGCTGCCCCAAACTAGTCGCATTTGCCAACATTTGGCTCCTATCCCTCTTTATTCCATCCTAAGTGTTTTGAGTATTACAACTGCTTCCACGAATATCACTTCCCCTGACAGCTTGTTCCATATATCCACCACCCTCTCTCTCTGTGAAGAAGATGCCCCTCAGGTCCCTATTAAATCTTCCCTCTTCTTCACAAATCTATGCCCTCTAGTTTTAGATTTCCCCAACCTGAGAAAAAAGTTTATGCATATTAACCTTATCTATTACCCTCTTAATAAATGGGAAACATAAAAAAATGGGAACCGGAGTATGCCATTTGGCCCATCAAGTCAGTTCTGCATTGAATAAGATCATGGCTGATCTAATGGCTCCACCAACCTGCCTTTTCTGCATAACCCTCAATTCCCCAACTCTGCCAAATTCTAACTGTGTCTTACCTCTACTTAATGAGGCAGCCTCTACAGCTTCCATGAATAGAGAATACCACAGATTCACTACTCTATGGGAAAGGCAGCTCTTCTTTATCTCTGTCCTAAATGTACTGCCAAAGTCTTGAGCCTCTTCTAGTTCTAGACTCATCTACCAGTAGAAACAACTTTCCTGTCTTATGCATCCCTTCCAGAATTCTACGTTGCCTTCTTGAATTACGTTTATTTGTTTACACGTGTATGCTGCGTACAGTTTTTTTGCACTACCAATAAGTGGTAATTCTGCCTTGGCTGTAGGAGAAAGAAACTCATGTGATGTCATATACGTACTCTGACAATAAATTTGCAACCTATTGCACCTGCAAACTAACCTTCTGCAATTCATGCACAAGCACTCCCAAATATAAATCTCATGCTCTTGTAAACCTCCATAAGATAGCCCCTCAGTGTCCAACATGCCAGGGTGAAATGTCCCAGCCTATCCAGCCCCTCTTCATCACACAAACCTGCCAGTTCTGGTCACATTCTTGTGAATCCTTTACATCTTAATGAAACATTCCCATAGAATAGAAGAACAAAAATAGAATTTGAGAATAATCTTGCAAGGAGCATAAAAGCAAACTGTTAAAATTATATCCAATGAAAAAAAAAGCTTAGGGATGACAAATATAGAACTCTAACAACCTGGAACAGGAGTATTTATAATGATGGATAAGTGGCAAGGCAATTGAACAAATTATTTGGTTTGATCTTCATGGATAAATTCCCAGCCATGATAGAGAACTAAAAGGAGAAAGAAAATTCATATAAGTAAAACAAAATGGAAAAGTAAACATTGCAGACAGGCTATAAATCTCCAAGGTCTGTTAATCTGCAACCCATATAACTAAAAGAGGTAGCCTAGGAAATTGTGAATGCATTAGTTGTCATTCTGGAATTGAAATGAATTGTTTATTTTCCACGTGTATGGCAAGATACAGTGGGAATAAAATGTGTGCGATGCAGACAGGTCGACCCATACTTCAAGCTACGAATAAATCCCCCGGAGGGACAAACTATTTAAAAAGTGATGGAGAGAGAAAACAGGTCAGCCTAATATTAGTCGTAGGGAAAGTGCGAGAGTTTAATGTAAAGAATATGAAAACAAAATGTTAAGAAATGATCAAAGAGATTAATTAAAATCAACACGGGTTGAAGAAGGAAAATTCTGATGAACAAAATTACTCGAGGTTTTTTTTGAGGTTGTAACGATTAGAAAATATAAAGGAGAAGCAGTGAATGGCCTCTGGATTTTCAGATGGGATTTGAACAAGACTCACTGAAGAGGTTAGTGTGCAAAGCTCTTGTGATTGGAGGCCTCAGCTTGAAACTTGGTTCACAGGAAATGGAATTTTCTCGGGATGGCAGCTAGTTACATTGAGGAGGCCATTCTTCAGAGATCAGTGGATGGGGCCCAGCTATTCAATATGATATGAAATGATGTGAGAGTTTATTGTCATATACACAATGTGCAGATTTACCAAAGTTCTTACTTGCTGCGACCAGACAGGTTGGTGAGATACACCAACAACAACAGTATAAATTCAATGTTCTCAGTGCACTGTGAGACAGAAAAAAAGAAAAATATTCATAGGTTTAATTAGTGCAATAAAGGTGATGTATCGACGAAGATTCTTTGGCAGTTCTGGAGTAGCTTCGTGATTAGGTTAGTTCAGGGAAGTTCAAGCACAAGATTGCTTTTGAAAAAAAAAATTTTCTTGTACCGAGAAATGCTTGACTTCAATCTCCTGTTACCTTC
Organism: Narcine bancroftii; assembly: GCF_036971445.1. Classification (NCBI taxonomy): domain Eukaryota; kingdom Metazoa; phylum Chordata; class Chondrichthyes; order Torpediniformes; family Narcinidae; genus Narcine; species Narcine bancroftii. Next base: position 474,800,827 of record NC_091469.1, on the reverse strand, counting down.
TGCCCGAAATCTCCTCAGCGTTGTGTGAAGAAACATTGGATCGATCCAGAGAATTTTGCATTTGTGAAATTCGTGGGCAGGTTACATATGGAGGTCAAAACATGGAATAAATTCAGGAAGAAAGATGATGTCTTGTGAAAAAGTGCATCAGCAGGTAAGGGGAGGCAACAGGGGTCATGGTAGAGGCAGGAGGCTGCAGATTTAGAATCTTAGGCAGAAAACAAACTGCTGGAAGAAATTTGGGGTTCGGACGGCATCTGTGGAGGCAATGGGATGGCTGATGTTTTAGATCGAGATCCTGCATCACATAACCTTCCAAAAGGAATATGGCGTGAAGGTAAATAATCAGGAAGTGATAGAGTGGTAAAGAATGTGTATGGTAGGTTTGATTACAAGTATGGAGACCTCTTTGCAGATATAGTGAAAACCCTTGTATCTGGCACCTGATGTGAATTTTCTGGTTGCTTGAGATCATGTGTTGTGTGATTGGCGAACTAATGGCGGGTATGGCAATTTTAAACCCATATTTTTTTAATCTATCTATTTTCTGTGATTTATTTTACCAGTTGCTTGAGACTGACTTTCGTTTGAGTTCCGGATAATGGAGGTTTTCTGTATACTGTGTGAAATTCGGGTCACCCCATAGCAAGAAGGATGTGGAGGCTCTCGACAGGGTGCAGAAGAGGTTTACCTGGATGTTGCCTGGTTTAGAGGGTACGAGTCAACAGGAGAAATTGGACAAACTTGGATCGTTTTCTCTGTAGCTGAGGGGGAGACCAGATAGGGGTTCATAAAATCAAGACAGGTATCCATCAGGGAATCTTCTTGCCAAGGCAGAAGTGTCGCACATTCGAGGAATGCTGGAAGTCACACGTTACTAGGAGCAATAGTGCAAACCCATGCAATAGTAGGGTTTAAGCAGCTTCCAGATAGACACATGGATGCGAAGGGAATGGAGGGTGTATACCAGCTGAATGCAATAGTTTGATTTGAACATCATGTTCAGGGCAGACACATTGGCTGAAGTTTCTCTTCCCATGATGTACTGTTCTGTGTTCGATGATGATGTTGAAAGGTAGAGCTGACTTGAAGATCTACCCCTGCTCCAGTATATCTACATTTCTGGAAAAGATTCTTCTGGTGTTAGATTATTGCTAGAATTTGTGCCTTCATTTTTGGAAGCAGAAGGTGGAGAAAGTCTGTTGGGCAATCCCCATGAAAGGAATATCTTGGGCCATGCATTCTTTCACTTCTTTGGCCCCTGATTCTCTGGCAGAAGTAAGGAATTTCAAAAATCCCAGTGATTGCTTTCAACATAGGATTTAAAGTCATTGGGCACATGACAAGCAAAATTAATAAAGGAAAACCTACTCCTGGAGAAGCTCTTGGGATTGATATTGACTTTCCCGGTTTCTTCTAGCCTACTCTCTGTTCTCTCTCCCTTCCCATTCCCTCTGTCTTCTTTCCTCCAGCTCTCCACCCCCTTCCCTCTCCAATCACAGAGCTATCCCTCCTTCCCCCCTGCTTGCTGGTGTACCCTCCCTCCGTTATCCACCTATTACCTCCTGCCTGTGGGACCATGCACCTCCCCATTAACCCTCTCCCCTCCTACCATTTTATTTGGGCACCTGCTGATGTTTTTCCATACCTTGATGAAGGGGTCAAGCCTGAAGCATTGGTTCTGTATCTTTATCTTTGCTATATAAAGTAAACTGTTTGACCTGCTGAGTTTCTCCAGCTTTGTGTTTTTACTGAAATATATTCAAGCCTTTTCCACCTGCTGCTGCTTCTCGGCTCACACACCTCCTCCAACACTCTATTTATTTCTCCAGGTTCCAGCATCTGCGGTCCTCTGCACTTTCTTTGCAAGTACGGTCTTCACTTCATTCTGTAAAGTTCAATTTACAGGGATATGATTTGGTGTTTCTTCAGAATTTAAAAGAAATGCTCATAAGTGAATATACACAAGATTGGGCAAAATGACATGAAAGATGGGTGCACTTAAAGGTGATTGTATCCATCTCCTGTTAAATATCAATAACAGCAACAATTGACATTCGAGTTATTTAGTTATAGGGGCATTAAGACGGTTAACTTTTCTTGCCCATCTTTAATTGCCTTTGAATGACCTGGTTGTCCATTAGAGAGCAGTTTTCACATCGAGGCATTAAGCCAGTAGATTCCCTTCCCCCAAGCCACCAATATATTTGGTGGGTTTTAACTGAAAACTGATCATTTCTCAGTGTTGCAGATACTACTCAGCTATGGAGTGGCACTGTTTTCGTAGCAGTTAGTGTGACGCTAGCCAGTGGCAAGCACTGAAACTGCACTCCCCCATTAAAACTAACTTACTTCACCCCTTCAACCTGCAACCATCCCTCGCCGACACCGCGCCATCCACTTTATCTTCCCTTCCTATCATTGCTGCTGTAGAACTCCAAAATAGTCATATCCAACATTGAGCTGGATATATTAAGATATTGGAAAATAATCTACACCTTAGAAAACACAGTCTTTTCAATTAAAAAAAAACCCTCTGCCTACTTCAAAGGCCAGCATTTGCAGAATGAAAGCAGCGAGGGGCACTCCCCTTGCCGGAGTGGAACGGCCATAGTCAAAGGTTGAGTGGCTGTCACCATCCTTGCGGGTGCTCTCTCTTACCTTTGATGGAAAAGTGATTCCTGGCGCTGAGCACCCGGAGGGAGAGAAGCAGGAAGATGCCGAGGCCCACGCTCAAACTCATCCTTCAGCGCACACCACCCTGGCTCCAACAGGGGACAGGGGAGGGTACAGAATTGGACGTCGGGAGCTCCAGCAGTCGGCCTACAGGCACACTCCTGAACCCTCCCCTTGGCCTACTATCACACATGCATACCGGATTCCAGTGTGCGTGTGCGGTAGACCGAGGGGAGAGTTCAGAGTAGCTGTCGGGAGTTCTGGTGTAGGCCAACACATGCTCATTAAAGAAATTTTATAAAAGACACTCAACGACACAATTTATGTTTTATTCACAAGAATACCACATTCCCGTGTGGAAATAGCATTCCCCTGTATCCCAGCTGTAATGGACCAGGTTGGAACAGGAGCTGTTGGCCATTCCGTTGCTGTTAAAGTTGATACAATTTAATTTTGTGCCTTTGCTTCAGTACATTATTATTGAAAGCAGTTATTGAGTAAAAGAGAGCCATCAAGTTTAACACCGCGCACCACCAACAAAGCTTGACATTTCTTGGTGGTTTTCATTGTGTCACCTATCAAGGGTCGAGGGCGAGTCTTCACTAACAGTGCAAGTAGCTTTTATCTCTGGTCTGCATTGAAACCTGGTAAACAATTCAAACCAATGCTGTGCATCCACCGCTGCCGTGTCGGGAGTTAGATGGGGATCCGCTCCACTAACCGCACCGCCCGACATATCCTTGTAAGTTTCACGTTTATGTTGTAATTTATTAGAACTCTCATTTTTAAATATTATCTGTAGGTTTGATCTGCTAAATTTCAAAAAGCGTCATGTGTTTACGAACCAGTTTGGGTTTTCTTTCACAAAGATATCGACACACAGCTCAATCCAGGGGCGGTCGGGCATCGGGGGTTATATGGGCGAGGCGACGGACGGGGCTGGGTACCGTAGGGATCAGCGACAGCCTGTGGCCTGACATTAATAGTCTTTTAAGGGTAGTCACCCTTGCCAAACAAAAGAGACATTTAATTTTATAAAATAGACAAACTTGACGATATTAATATTTACAAATATGTAACAAATAAATATGCTTCTCAAAGCACAATCACAGGGGATCTCTGCCACACAGCTCCTTGTTTTATCTCATGCCTGGCTAGAATTAGTTTTACAATGAGACAAGTTGATCAGCTTCATGCCTCTCTTAATCGTGCATTTACAAATCATTTCAACTTGTCTGACAGACACTTCCTTGATTTCCATCAGAAAGCATTAAAGAGCTTCAGACCTCAAAGTTCTTTTGTGGTATGGAGATTCTTTTGTCAGATGGAGAATATTTGTTGGGCTTGGGACTAGGAAATTTGAGATTGGGCGGACGAGGTGAGGACAGTGGTACCCCTCCCCCCTTTCATATGGTGCTCACGGCATGTGCCTTGGCTGCCGCTCCCTACATATGTCTATGGTGCCAGCAACCCGGGTTTGAATCGGATGCTGTTTATAAGTTTTTACATTCTCCCCGTGTCCTGCTTGCATTTTCTCTGAGTGGCTGTCGTTTCTTCCCATCATTCAATGACCGGAATCTGCTTTTACTGTGCTCTAATTAAAAAATAGTTACAAAAAGCTACCTATTCCCATTTTTTTCCTTCAGTGAGATATTTTCTGGATCCCACAAAAATTACAATATTCATCTTTTAAACTACGAAGAGCTTGCATATTCAGTTAACACTATCAATAATATTGAAAATTTTATTTGTTAACTTTTAAAAATTTTTTTTACAAAATGGCAGAAACCAATATGTGGTCCAAGTGGACTACGCTTGTTCTCCACACAGTCCGATCAATCTCCCTGTAAGTTATGTTGTCTCACGTGACCCTCAACTGTCCCCAACCAATTCTCCAACCATCAACTCTGCCCCCTCCCCTGATTCTACTACCATCAATTCTGCCCCTCCCGATTCTCTTACCATTAATTCTGGCCTCCCTGATTCTCCTACCATCAACATTGCCCCCCTCAGATTCTCCTACTATCACCTCTGCCCCCCTCCAATTCTCCTACCATCAACTCTGCCCCCTCCAATTCATCTATCTCCACAAAGATTTGTGTCATAAAGCAGTGACAGACCCTTTAGCCCTGAAGTCACAGGCTGACCTTATTGTCTATCTACCTAAATCCCATTTCCCTACTATTGGAATATATCCTTCTATGCTTTGCCTATTCAACAGTCTGCCTAACTGCTTCTCAAACCTCCTCATTGTATGTGATTCAACCACCTCCTCAGAAAGTACATTCCAGATACCAACCATTTTCTGTTAGCCCTGATTCTATTTAAAACTCATCCCGCCTAGTAATAATTCCATCTTGTTTTGACTGACTCCCCTAATAGACATCTCATAATTTTGTTTACTTTTCTCAGGTCACCCATAGCCTCCTTTGTTCTAAGGAAATTAACAAGTCAAGTCTATCCAATCTCTACACAAAACTGAAGTCCCCCAACCTAGGCAACATCCTGTCAAAATCCTCTGCACTCTCTCCATTGCAATTCACACTTAACCAACCAAATTATAAACTTAAGAAATCGGAGCATATGGGGGGATCCTAGTCACGAGGGGAACGTGCGCAGACATTGTGGGACGAAGGGCCTTTTTCTGTTCTGTGCTGTTCTATGAATTTGCAAACTCCACACAGTCAGCACTGGAGGTCACGACTAAATCTGGGACGCTAGCGATAAGAAGGAGCACCACCATTTATGACACTCCTGTGGCTACATTTTCCTTGGGGTGCCTGGATACCCTATGTGGTGCCAGTTTTCAGATAAAGGTTGCAAGCACCTCTATTACACCCTTTATCAAATTACACTGATTTCCTAGTGATCAATAATCCATTAGTGCTTGACAAATATGCAAAGCATGGTCTGGGTTTCCAACTCATTCATATTCATCGGTGGAAAGTCTAACTCATATTAAAGACATTGATCTTCTCGCAGAGACATTGTCATACATCAAGGACGCACAGTGCACTCATCGTGAAGGACCCAATTGAATTGACAGCTGATGTTCCTGCATCCATTCAAAATTCAGTGAGCGGCTTCCTCAATATTTTCTATGATGTGCTTTTTCCTGAAAATTCACCATTGACAAATCTCCAGACTCTAATAAAAGTATTGATAAGCTGTGTCCTAATCGTTGACAGTGTTATCTTCCCCACCTCAATGAGATAACTGCTTTGCGCATGACTGAATATGATATATACAGTACATATATTAGATTCGGAAATTAAAACTAAAATCGGTAACATTGCATGCTCCATCTCTGGAGTTCCATTTCTCCCTCTTCATGGTTGATGAAGTAGTGATAAATCTCACTGGAAATGAATTCTTTACTGTCGTGTTCTGAAAAAAAAAGTTTTGGGGATTTGACTGAGGTATTTAAAATTATTAGGGGTATAGATAGAGTTGACGTGGAGGAGCTTTTTACTTTAAGAAAGGGAGAGATATAAATGAGAGGACAGGAGTTAAAAGCTAGTGGGCAAAAGTTTAGAGGAAACATGAGGAGGGACTCAGAGAGTGGTGGGTGTGTGCATGGAACGAGCTTCCAGATGGAGTGGCAGAGGCAGGCTTGGTATTAACATTGAAGGAGAAGTTGGATATGTATATGGACGGATTGAATGCAGGTCAGTGGGGATAGGTGGGGGAAAGTGTTCAGCATGGACTAAAAGGGCCAAGTTGGCCTGTTTTTATGCTGTAATATTTGTGTTGTTATATGGTTGGGTGCTATCCAGAGAAGTCAAACTCTACATATGCAGGAGATACAGATAAATAAAAAGTTACCAAAGAAACAAAGTGGAGGGTACAGAAATTTATAGAGCAGAAAATAACTCTGTTAAAGAAAGGTACTGTTTAACTCCCCTCTCCCCCACCCCACCCCAGGCAGTTAAACAGTGCAAGGCACCATCTTGATCATAAGACATGGGAGCAGAATTAGGCCATTTGGCCAATCGAATCTGCTCTTACACGAATCTTTTCTTATTCAAATCATGACTGATGTATTTTTCCTCTCAACCCATTCTCCTGCTGTTTCCCCATAATCTATGACAGCCCTTACTGATTAAGGAAGTAGCAATCTCTGCTTTAAATATACTCAATGGTTGGCCTCCAGAACAGCCTGTAGCAACGAATTGCACAAATTCACCACCCACCAGCAGAAATCACTCCTGGGTTGTGGCATGATCAATGACCACCTGCAGACACGAAGGAAGCAGTCAAAGGCTTTATTAATCAGAAAACCTTGGCATGCCTCTACATGCTGCTGGCTCACGTCCAGGGCAGCTATGAGGGACGAGACTAGGGCTCAGCCTTTGTTGGGGATTTTACAGGGAGGAGCTACAGGGACAGAAGGCGGGCTAGCCTGCCCAGCCCATTGAGGTCATGCCTGCATTACCACGCTCCACCACAAGGGAGCGACGACAGCAGGAATCTGGATGTGCATGTTTTGGAAAGCATGTGCTGAAGGAAGAGGGGAGAAGAGGATGTGACTGGGACATCAAAGGCTGAGGGGAGCTGCCAATAAGGTAGACAGTCAGAAACTCTTTCCCAGTGTCAAATATGTACTAACATTTAAAATGAAGAGCGGAAAGTTTAAATGTAAACTACAGAAGCAAGTTTTTTTTCTACACATTGTGCTTGGAACAGGCTTCCGGGGGTGATGAGAACAGACGGGTGAATATGGAAGGGATTTTAGAGGGGATATCGATCATGTGCAGGCATTGAGTTTAATTTGATATCATATTTGGCTCAGGCATTATAGGACTAAGGACCTGTGCTTTACTGTTCTATGTTCTTATTTCAACATTATATTAAACTGAATTCATGACAAGCATTAAAATTAGGGGAATTCTTCAGTCTGCTGGACAATATTTGTCCCTCAACTAATATCTAAAATTGGTTTGTTATGTGATCGAGGTAAAATAACATCCTGCAGTTGTAGCAAACCTGTGAACAAAACACAAAACAAAGAGGGGAGTAGTTATATAGAGTTTCAACTCTGTTTAGAAATTCCCCAGCATGGTGAATAAAAAGCACAGACCAATCTGATATCTCTAAAAGAAGATATGGAGAAGGATATAAACAAAATAGAGAGAGTGCAGAGAAGGTTCACGAGAATGTTGACAGGATTTCAGGGTCTGAGTTACAGGGAAAGGTTGTGCAGACTGGGGCTTTTTTCTCTGGAGCGTAGAAGATTGAGAGGGGACTTGATAGAGGTGTTTAAGATTTTAAAAGGGACAGACACAGTAAATGTGGATAGGCTTTTTCAATTAAGAAAGGGGGAGATTCAAACTAGAGGACATGGTTTAAGATTGAAGGGGGAAAATTATGAGGGGAACATGAGGGGAAATTTCTTTGCGCAGAGGGTGGTCGGGATGTGGAATGAGCTTCCGGCAGACGTGGTCGAGGTGGGACCATTGGTTACATTTAAGGAAAGACTGGATCGTTACATGGATAGGAGGGGACTAGAGGGGTATGGACCGGGTGCTGGTCAGTGGGACTAGGAGGGTGGGGATTTGCTACGGCATGGACTAGTAGGGCCGAACTGGCCTGTTCTGTGCTGTAAATGGTTATATGGTTATATGACGGTGAAGTCTATAGAACGAAGAAGACAGTTCATCATCATAGTTTGATTCATGAAGATCTGGTGATTTGTCATTATCTGGAAACATTAATTTTGCTCCACTGACCTTCTGCCTGTTGAATTCCCAGTCTACCCAATGTTTCCCTTTTGATTCACGCAGCTTGTTTGATTTGTGAGCCCCAGCAACTACTAACTACGTTAGTAGTTAATGCCGAACTTTGGGGTTATCACGTTATCACTTCATTTCCACACCTCATTGCCACCTTGACATGCCTATCCATGGCCTCATGTATTGCCAGGTTGAGGCCACACATAAAGTATGGGAACAACATCTTATATTCCGTCTCGGCAGTTTCCAAACAGATGGCATCAATATTGACCTTCAATTTCCATTAACCCCTTCCTCTGCACTCTCCCTTTCCCTCATCTCTCTGATTCTTTCTGAAGCTCACCACTTCCCTTCCTTCACCTATCACAGCTATTCTTCTCAGCCCTCTGCCCTCTGCCCTTATCTTTTCTCAGCTTCCCTCTCTTTTACCCTCCCACCTGTATCCACTTATTACCATTACCTTTCAGCTGAGTTCCTTCTGCTCCCACTTCCCTTCCCCACCCAACCACTCCCCACCTCACCAAAGCAACTGCCTGATTTTCAGTACATCTGAAGAAGGGATCAGGCCTGAAACGCCGACTGACTTTCACTTCCTATGGATGTTACGTGATCTGCTGAGTTTCTCCAGCACTTTTGGGTACTGCACTTGACCGCAGAAACTGCATAATTTCTCGTATTCCTCCACCAAATACTCATGTCCCTTTCTCCTATTGTTCCTGCTGCCCAACCAGGCACCAACTGGCAATCAATCAATCAACCAAGTAGGCTGGAAGGTTGGAACGCATGGAACCCAACGTGAGATGATGGATTGGATAGAAATGTAATGCACAAAAAGTGCTGGAGAAACTCAGCAGGTCGCACAACATCTATAGGAAGCATAAGGTAACTGATGTTTCTGGCCTGAGGCTGAATTGGATTGGATAGAAAATTAGCTACATGGAAGAAAGCAGAGGGTGATGGTGGAAGGTCATTTTTCAGACTGAAGGCCTGTGACTAGTGTGCCACAGGGTTCGGTGCTGAGCCCATTGCTGTTTGTCATTTGTATCAGTAATGGTTCAGATGAAAACATATAGGCCATGATTAGCAAGTTTCAAAGATAGTTAAGATAGTTGCAAAGGTTTACAGCAGGATCTTGATTGGTTCGGCGGATACAGAGAAATGTAAGGTGTTACATTTTGGGAGATCTAACACGGGTAGGACCTACATAGTGAATACATAAGAAATAGGAAATAGGAGCAGGAGTAGCCATCCAGCCCATCGAACCTGCTCTGATGTAGGGACCAGGGGCCTTTTGCAGGGATGTCGAATACAGACATATATCACCGCAAGATAGGGCAGTCATCGGTTTTGAGTACACTATAGAAGTTGGGAGGTCATGTTGCAGTTGTACAAGATGTTGGCGAGGGCCCATTTGGATTATTTTGTTCCGTTTTGGTCATCGTGCTGCAGGAAAGATGTCAAGCTGAAGCAGGTGCAGAGAAGATTTACGAAGATGTTGCCAGGACTCGGGAGTCTGTGCTAAAGGAAGAGGTTGAGCAGGTCAGGGCTTGGAATGCAGGAGGATGAGGGTGAAATCATGAGAATAAATCAGGAGAATGCAGAGAGTCTTTTGCATAGGTTTAAGGTGACGGGGGAGAGATTTAACAGGATCCTGAGGGGTTACTATTTTACACAGAGGGTGGTGGGTGCATGGAATAGGCTGCCAAAGGAGGTGGTTGAGACAGGTAGCATTGCAATCTTTAGGAAAAAAGTTTATGGATTGTGATAGTACAGATCTATCACCAATGTATATAGTGTATATAGTTACTGTATCTAGACTGTGCTTACAGCGATTGGCTGAGAGCTTAGCCACGCCTATTGTCTGGGCCTTAAAGGGTTGTGTCCCTAGCCAGGTCGGATCATTCCGGACTGGTCGGCCACCTGTGAAGAGCTCCTGTCTTTTGCTAATAAAAGCCTTGGTTTGGATCAACAAGTCTTTGGTTCTTTCGACGAGCTCTACACGGATACATTGATAGGTGGGTTTAGAGGGATAGGGGCCAAATGCAGGCACGAGGAACTAGTGAGGGTGGGATGTTAATTGGCATGGGCACATTTGGCTAAAGTGCCTGTTTCCACACTGGACAACTCTATCACTTGCTAATTCTCACCTGTACGAAAGATTAAGTGTTGCACGCAGACCAATTTGGAATACATTGAGCAACAGGTAAGACCCAGTACCAAAGTGCAGAGTTACAGAGAGATCGGATGGTACACAGCAAAGGCAGCAAAGTTTGAGTACTTTGAAGTTCATTCAGGAGTCTGACAACAGCAGGAGAGAAACTGTCCATGAATCTGGGGGCACATGATCTCATCCTCAAATTTTCTTCATGACGGGGGAGGTGTGAAGAGAGTATGGTTGGGATGAGATTAATCTTTCAATATATTGGCTGCATTTCCAAGGCAGTGGGAGTAATAGGTGGAATCGATAGAGTGGAAGGGGATAAGCCCTGAGCAATTTCTGGTAGGTCTTGGCTGGAGCAGTTACTGTACAAGCAGTGATACAACCTGACCAGATGCTTTCATCCATCACTCTTTACCAACTCACAGCTCACCTATCACTAATCTCAGTTAACTGCAATCCCTCGTCTTTCAGAGCCCTGAAGCAGGCTTTCTACCCGAATCAGAATCAGAATTTATTCTCGTGAACACGTCCTGAAATTCGTTGTTTAGCAGCAACATTACAGGGGCAAAATTTCTACAAATTACATTTTAAAAGAAATTAGTTCCAAAGAAGAGAAAATTTATGATTCATTGTCTAATCAGAAATCTGATGGCAGAGGGGAAGAAGCTTTTTCTATACCTTTGGATGCTCGTCCTTCCTGATGGTAACAGTGAGAAGCAGGCATGGCCTGGGTGGTGAGGGTCCTTGAGGAGAGAGGCTGCTCTCTCAAGACACCACCCTTTGTAAATGTCCTCGATGGAGTGAAGATTAATGCCCATGATGGCACTGGCCGAGTTCGCAACTCTCTGTTGTGTTTTCCTGTCCTTTGTGTTGGCATGTCCATATGAGATTGTGATGCAACCAGTCAGAATGCTCTCCATGGTACACCAGTAGAAATGTGCAAGAGTCTTTGTTGACAGACCATATCTCCTCAAACTCCTCACAAGCTATAGTCACCAGCGAGCCTAGTTCAAGATTGCATCGACATGGAGGTCCCAGGATAGATCTTCAGAGATGCTGACAGCCAGGACTTTGAAGTTCTTTACTTTGTCCACTGCTGACCTCTTGATGAGGGCGGTTCATGTTCTCCTGATTTCCCTCTCTTGAAATCCACAGCCAGTTCTTTCGTTTTGCTGATGTTGAGTGCAAGCTTGTTGTGGTGACACCCCTCAAACAGCTGATCTATCTTCCTCCTGTACACTTCCTCATTGCTGTCTGTGATTCGGCTGACAACCGGGGTGTCATTGACAAATTTGTAGATGGTATTTGAATTATGCTTGGCCACACAGTCATGGGCGTAGAGCAGTGGCCTAAGCACGCATCGACTGTCCATTTTCCTCTGTGGATGCTCTTGAAGCATTGCGTTCCTCCCCCACTTGGTTTGTTGCCCTCTGACAGCTTGTTATGTGAAAAGCTGGAGAAAAGGAGACAGATGTCCTCGCTCTAGCAGTGATGAGCAACTAAAATTAATTTTGTGCGCCAGTGCTAGAGCACCAATTAAAGCTATCCTCCATGTGGTATTTAGCCAAGACTTTAACCTTTTCAAACAAAAATAAATGCAGAGAAGATTCAATCCCTGTGAGCATCCTGACATCATCAACATTGATTTTAAAAACAATGCCATTGTGGTTAGTCTGTAAGCTCCTTTCTGCTCCACCAGCTAACCTGTTGAAAATGAGCTGAGCTTTAACCAGTTCCTTTCCATCCTTCACTTCAGTAATGCTGCCCGCATCCATGCCTACCCCAGGCATTCTATCGTAGAATCACAGAGCTGTACAGTAAGGAGACAGGCCCTTCAGCCCAACCTACATGTCAACCAAGTTGCTGATCTGGGCTAGACCCATTTAGTAGCATTTGGGCCCATATTAATCTTTCTTATTAATGTATCTGTATGTTCGTCTTTCAAGTGTTGCAATTTTACCTGCTTCTATCACTTCTTCTGGTATCTCATTCCATACATTCAACACCTGTGTGCAATACTTACCCTTCAGGTCCCCCTCACCTAAAACTCTTGTTTTACCCTCCCCCTACCTGTCATAACTTTGGAAGAAGAATTCCAACCATAAGACATAGGAGCAGAAATAGAATATTCAGCCCATTGAGTCAACCCCGCCATTTAATCATGAGACGATCCATTTCCCCACTCAGCCCCCTTCTCCCCATAACCTTTGATGCCCTGGCTAATCAAGAACCTATCAATCTCTATCTCAAATACACTCAATGACCTGGATTCCCCAACCGCCTGTGGCAACAAATTCCACTCATTTACCACCCTCTCAATCCTGAAGTAGTGCCCTCTTGTCTTCGGCTCTCCCACCATGGAATCACCACTGTGATTCCTTTCTTCCTGGTCCTACATCTACTTTGTCCATGCTTTACGACAATCAAAATGTTTCAATGAGATTCACCCTCATTCTCCTAAATTACAATGAATACAGGTCAAGAGCTGTAAAAAGTCTCATATATAATAACCCTTTCTTTATATTTAAAAAAATATTTAGACATACAGCATGGTTACAGGCCCTTTTGGCCTACAAGTCTGTACCGCCCAATTTACACCCAATTAACATACACACCCCCAGTATGTTTTGAATGGTAGAAGGAAACTGGAGCACTTGGCGAAAACCTATGCAGACATGGGGAGGATGTACAAACTCCTTATAGACAGTGCGGGATTTGAACCCCGGTCCCGATCGCTGGCACTGTAAAAGCATTGCGGTAATCGCTATGCCAACTTTGCCGCCATCTACGCCAACTGTACCACCACTTTCACTCCCGGAATTATCCGAGTGAACCTCCTTTGAACCTTCTCCAATGTCAGCACATCTTTTCTTAAATGAAAAGCCCAAAACTGCTCACGATACTCCAAGTGAAGTCTCAAAAACCTCAACATCACATCCCTGCTCTAATCATGGGCATTTTCTTCATTGCAGGATCTACTGAACTCTTCTATCAGAGCACACATTCCTCAGCCAGCTGCCTCTCCCTCCTCTCTATCACCTCCTAGCTTCTTAAATCATTCCTATTTCTTTCCCCTTTCTCCCCCACCCACCTTCTTCCCTATCACCTGTAAGCTTGTGTTTCCCGCCCTCATCTTTTTGTTCGGACTTCTGTCCACTTTCTTCCTGGTCCTGAGTTTTGGCTATTGGAGTTATCCCTCCCTATTGGAGTTATCCCACCAATTTGGTCCAATCTCCCCATTTACCTCTCTTTGATCTCACCTTTGACATTCCCCCCAAAAATGCGATCATAATGGATATGCCACCTTCAACATGGTTAAAACATCCCACCATAAAAATGCAACAAGCTTCAATGAATCACATTCTCTACATTATTTAGATCAGCCAATGTAAACCTTTTTTTGGGCTCTGCCCCCACCCTCCTTAAATATGCTGTAGCTCCCATTGAAAATGAATGATTTAGATGGCCTAAGTTTCTACTTAATATCTAACTTCCTTTACAAGAGCTGTACAAAAATTATGCTTGGCAAGATATTCTTCCCTCTTGCCAACTGCTGTCATGGAATGGACTCTATTCCCAGTGATGCTAATTAGTGTCTGGCATTCCAAATAATTTTCTTCTGTGTTGCTTGAGGCAAAAAAAAATGGTTATGAACATCAAAGTGAAAGGGGGTCTTGCAGAATATTCAGTTGCAATGAATGTATCTGTCCTCGACTCAAATAAGTTACAACTTTGGATCCAGGCATTCCCAAGATCTGATCTTGAGTGCCACCTGAAGTCAAGCAGGAGTTAAGAATAAAACATATGACATAAGAAACTGAAGCAAGAGCAGGCTTTATGACTGCTTCTTTATTCCACTGGATCACAGTGGATCATTTAATTCAAGTCAAGGCAGGTTTCTTGTCATCCGATTGTACAAGTACAACCTGATGAAACAGTGTTCTCCGGTCCTCGGTGCAAAGCGTGCAGACTTAACTCACAGACAGACAGACGATACATTTGCAGAAGTATTCATATATACAAATTAATATTGCCTCGTGAATATGAGAGTCTCGGATAGTTAATGTGAACAGTTCCTTTGGTCGTTCAGAATTCTTACTGACGGTGGGGAGAAATTGTTCCTCAGCCTGGCGGTACTGGCTCTAATACTCCTGTATCTCTTTCCAGAAGGGAGCAGCTGTGTGCAGGATAGAAGGGATCCTCAATGATCTTGTGCACCCTCTTCAGACAACGATCACAGTAGATTACGTTGATTATGGGGGTGGGGGAGGCGGTGGTGAAGGAAGATTCCAGCGATCCTCTTTTATGGTCCTGTAGATTGACCTCCGATCCATCCCTCTGCAGCAACTGTACCCCACTGTGATGTAGTCGGCCAGGATGTTCTCGACAGAGCTCCTGTCGAAATTGACATAATCCCCACTTCAGTCTTCTCAGGAAGGACGCTCATTGTGGCAGCTCCCTGGCGAGTGAGGAGATGTTATGTGTCCGTGATAGGTCACTAATTAAGTGAACGCCAAGGAAATGAATTAATTATCCAGATTCCTACCTGATACCTGTGATTCAAGACTATTAAAGTATTCGGATAGCTCCCATTCTTAGTCTAGAATACAGTGACAAAGATCCACAGTTCTTTGGACAAGAGAATTCCATATATTTACAGCTCACTCAGATGTACAACTCTTTATCCTGAGATTCTGCCCTCTTAGCTTCTTTTTACTCATTCAAGATATGTGGGCTTTGCAGGCTGAATCCATGTTGAATTTCCCATCTCTATATTTCCAGCAGAGGGATATATAAAAGCCAGGGAGATCTTAGTAACTGGAGTAGAATCATGGAGCTATACTACATGAACGGAGGCTCTTCAGTCCAACTTGTCCATGCGGTATAGCTCCATAACTATAATCGTGCAGCAGGTAGTGTTGAATGATACGAAGATTAGGTGGAAGGGCAGGTATCATTGAGAAAACAGGGAGGCTGCAGAAGGACTCAGATTAGGAGAAACGGCGGAGAAGCAGCAAACAAAATAAAAGTTCAGTAAGTGCACTTTGATAAATGGGGACAAAATTGAAAGTACCCAGATGCAGAGGGACCTGGGAGTCCTTGTGCAGGATAGCCTGAAGGTAAACTTGTAGGTTGAGTCGGCAGTGAAGAAGACAAGTGGAATGCTGGCATTCATTTCAAGAGGATTAGAATATAAGAGTAGGGATCTGATACTGAGGCTTTATAAGGTACTGGTGAGACACAGAGTATTGTGAGCAGTTTAGGGCTCCTCATTTAAGCAACAATGTGCTGACGTTAGAGAGGGTTCAGAGAAGGCTCACAAGGTTGATTCTGGGAATGAGGAACGTTTCATGACTCTCTTGGCCTGTACTCACTGGAATTTAGGAGAATGAATGGGTAACTTTACTGAAACATTTCAAAGTTTTGAAAGGCTTGGACAGAGTAGATGTAGATGTAGATATCTTATGGCCTGACCACATTACCTATCAGCATTAGACTCCCATTTGGAAAAAAAAACCACTGTTTTAATTGTATCTAATTGTCTCGTTATGTGTACGATTTCAGAACTTGAAAGGAAATGGGCCGATGACCATTCTTCTCAAGTAAAATATTTCAGTGACAATTGGGTCTGGAGCAGTGATTCTCAACCTTCCCTTTCCACTCACGTCCCACCTTAAGCAATCCCTTACTAATCACAGAGCACCGATGGCATAGGGATTACATAAAGTGGTACGTGAGTGGAAAGAAAAAAGATTGAGAACCAATCCACACAAACCTTGTGATTTCATGTATCTCTGTACATCAGCTTCCTATGTTCCAGGGACCCTATCCAGTCTCCATAACTCAAACAATTTAACCTCTGTAATACCCTCATGAATCTTTTCTGAATCCTTTCTAGCTTAGTAGCATCATTTTGATAGCAGGGCAACTGATACTCCAAAGGTGGCCTTACCAAATGCTTGTACAGCAGGTTTGAATGAGGATAAATTCTTCACTCTGCAAAGGAGACTTTTATTGAACCAAAATCATGAGCTCTTTATTGGCATTTCCCAACTGGGACTTTGGGGAAGGGGGAGTGGGATGGTGTGATGTTTTAGTGTGTGTTTTTTTTTCCACCAGATCCGTGGACAAGAGTGAGCCTCTTTGACTGCTTTGCCTTCCACCCAGAGAGAGTCAGTGCAGTGTGAAGCGCAGCTGCAAGTCAGGGCCACCAAAATGACCATGGGGTCTTTGGACTAGTGTCGGGGGTGGTGGAAATGGTCCAAAAAAGGATTGCAGAGGAGCCGGAGGGTGGAATATGTGATGAAAAGAAAATGTTCCCATTGTAGGGCAAGAGGCAAGATGGAGGACACCACTTTTGATCCTGCTGGGTCCATAGGCAGTCAGTACAAAAGCCCAGCACCTCTACAGTCAAGAACCTATTTTTTTACCAATAGCTATCAGGCTCTTCAACATCCCCATGTGATCTTAACTACTCCAGGAACATCAATGGATCTGACTGCACTAACTGCAAAAGTGTATCCTTTTATATTCATTCTCTCATTTCTGCCAGTGCATCTTGTGATCTTTTTAATTTATATTATTACTGTTGGCACATTTTAATTACACAGTAACTAAGGTATTTAGTGCATCTGTACATTGTACAGTGAACTCTTCTACACTTCCTCATCGTTATACCAAGTGAAGGGAAGAAAGTTTAAGGGAGACATCAGGGATGTTTTTTGTTTGCAGAGAGAGTTGTGGATGCCTGAAATGCCCTGCTAGGGATGGTCGTGGAGGGAGGAACAATTGGGACATATCAGAAACTCATCTTCCATGGATGAAAGAAACAGAGGTTATGAAGTAGGGAGGGTTAATTTTTTTTAGGTACACACAGGTTGGCACTACATCGTGTGCCAAAGGTCTTGTACCGTGCCGTAATGTTCTGTGATCTATAGTCTTTTTTATAACCTATAGCACGGTAACAAGCCCTTCCGGCCCACAAGCCCGTGCTGCCAAATTACAGCCAATGAACCTACAACCCCGTACATTTTTGAAGAGTGGGAGTAAACCGGAGTACACATAGACACGAGGAGAAGGTACCTTACAGACAGCTCCAGATTTGAACCCGGGTCTCAGGCCCTGTATTATTGAATAGGAATGGGAAATTGACTGCGTGACTGACCAATTACTAAGTGGGAGGTTTGGATACTAGGACAGAAGTATATTCCAGTAAATCTCCCAACATCTGATAGTGCCGTCATGCCTATACATGAGCCTGCATCTCCCATTGGGGACCTTTCATTTTAGAATCAATTCTGTCAGGACAATAAAATTGCGCAGAATGTAGTCCCATTTGTTTGATTTATGACCATTCAGCTCATGTACAACATCAGGGAGATCAAAGGAAGAAATGATTTTCCCAGAGCCCAAAACAATGATAGAGTATATCTGAAAGTGTCAAATCAGCATTCCTGTCGAGGATTGGACCAGGAGCAGGTTGTTTAAGGATGTGGACAATTTGAATGATCATCCATTAGAAATACCTGAACCTTAACTTGCCCCAGGTGATAGAATTCAAACATAAAAACAAAATATATAGCTGGAGGCACTCAGCAGGCGAGGCCACCTCTGTGCAAGGGGAAACAGAGTTAAAGTTTCACGTTTGTGAGCCCTCAACAGAATGGGGAAGGAGAGAAAAAAAGGTCAAAGCAAGGAAGGTTAAAGGGGAATGGGATGCGGCCAAATTGGCTAAAGGAGTGTGGAGAGAAAGCAGGGATAGGGTACTGAGGTCGGATGATTGCATGGAATGGTGGAATAGGCTTGAAGGGCTGAATGGCCTTCTTTAATTTTCTATGAGTCTGAAATCAGTGATAAAATAAAACATTGGAAATACTCAACATCTATAGAGAGCGAAACAGAATTAACATTTCTTGTCTGCACCAGTGATGGGGACCTCCCAGTAGCCAATCATTTCAGTTCTGCGTCACACTCCCATACTTGCGAGTCTGTCCATGGCAACATATCCTATCCCTGCAAGACCACCCGAAAATTGGAGGAACAACACCTGATTTTCTGTCTGGGTACTCTCCAGCTGGGTGACATTAGCATCAATATTTCTGGTTTCTGCTAACCTGCTCTCCTTTCTCTCTCCCTTCCCTCCCCCATCAGCTCTCTACCCCCTTCCATCTCTATTCCCCTAGACATCCCTCCTCCCCTTGATCGTTGCTGTTCCCTCCCTCCCTCCTCCACCTATCACCTCCTGCCTTTGCCACCACACCTTCGCCCCTTACCCTTTTACTTGGACACCTGTTGACATTTTTCCATGCCTTGTTGAAGGGCTCAAGCCTGAAACATCGGTTATGTATTTTTATCTTTGCTATATAATGGACACTGTTTGACCAGTGTGATTTAACTTCAACCACAGTGTCTGCAGACTTTCATATTTTGCGTTTGACTTGACTTGACCCTTCAGAAAGAAGGCCGTAATTGACTGCAAAATTCCAGGAATATCCTAAGTTTGAAAAAGGTGCTATAGAAATGCAAAGATTTGGCTTTTTTGTTCTCAATTGCAGTGTTGACAATAGAGAGGCTTTGTGCAAGGACATGATGGGAAGTCTACCAGCTTGTCCAAGAAATAAAAATGAACTCAGCAGGTCAAACAGTGGTCTTTATACAGCAAAGATAACAGTACAGAACCAATGTTTTGTGCTTGAGCCTTTCATCAAGGGATGAGCAAAATGTTGGCAGGCGCCTGAATAGAATGGTGGTGGGGAGGGGCAAGGGGAGGAGCTCAGGCCCACAGGCAGGCGGTAATAGGAGAGAGGGAGGGCACAAGAGAAAAGGGGTAGGGGGGATAGCTTTGTGAATGGGGAGGGAAGGGAGAGGAGAGCTGGAGAAAAGGAAACAAAGGGATAGGGAAAAGAGGGAAAACAGGGAGTGGTCGAGAAGAAACCAAAGATGTTGATGTTAATGCTATTCTGATTGGAGAGGGCCCAGACAAAATATTAGGTGTTACTCCTCCAATTTACAGGTGGCTCTAGTTTGGCAGTGCATGAGGCCATGGACAGGCATGTTGGTGTGGGATTGGGGAGCAGAATTGAAAAGTTTGGCCACTGGGAGATCCCTTTCACTGACGCAGACGGAATGAAGGTACTCAGCAAAGCGATTTCCCAGTCTGCGTCCAGTCTCTCCAATGTAGAGATGTAGGGAAGGCCACAATAGGAGCACCAAATACATGTGGGAGAAATACTCAGCTCTGCCTCCATTTCCACTCTCATACCTCTTCATCCTAACAACCAGAAAAAGTAAAATTTGACCTGCAATTAATGCAACAAACATACAATTGTGTTTGAAATGTATTCAAGCACTTGGTCGGGCATTCAGAGGATTATAGATAAAGAATCGAAATGCAAATCTCGGGATGTTGGTACAGTAGCAAGCATATTGTAAAAGCTTTGAAGGGTCTTTCATCTGAGCTGTTAATGGACTACTTAGTTCCATTCTGCCTGAGAGATGATTTGTTGGAGCACTTGAGGCAGAATTTTACTGTCAATTATCTGATTTCACAATCTCCATGTATTTAGATGTGCGTTTAGCTCATAGTTAAACTTACAGTGGCACAAAAACACTTAATTGTAGGGCACATACATGATTGAATTGGATCAAGTAAAGTAGGACATCTCATGAGCTATATCCCATGGTTAAACATTCTTCTGGGCCCTGCAATTCAAAAAAAAAGTTTGAATTGTATCTTGCTGGAAGTGTAGGGTGATAACTGTGCAGAAAGGGATTGGAAACACTCAGAGCCTCACAAATGGACAGTGTGCCTGCTGTGTTCTGTTGAGCCCAGTGTCAAATGATCTTGACGTAGTAATCTAATACAGGAAAAGTTGAAGGAACTCAGCAGGTCACGCAGCGTACTTTATGTAGCAAAGACGTATAATTGATGTTTAGGGCCTGAGCCCTTCATAGGGTATGAGCAAAAAGCAGGTAGGAGCCTCCATAAAATGGTGGAAGGAGGGGCAGGGGGAGGAGAATAGCTCCACAGACCCATAGGAGGGGATGGGTGGGAGCACAGAAGAGAATAAAGTTGAGAAGTGATGGGGTGGGGATGGGATAATTCTGAAAGGAGAGGAAAGGGGGTGGGAAGCTGGAAGAAAGGAAACAAAGAGATAAGGAAAGAGAGAGACACACATAGGGGAGGGGTCTAATGGAAACCAGAGAGGTCAATCTTAATGCCATCTGGTTAGAAAGCACTCAGAAGGAATATTATATATTGTTGTTCTAATTTATGGGTGGCCTGAGTTTGGCAGTGCATGAGACCTTGAAGTTGGGTGCAGAATTAAAATGGTTGGCTCCTGGGAGATCCTTGCTATTGCAGCAGACAGAGTGAAGGTACTCAACAAAATGATCTCCCAGTCTACGTCCTGCCTCGCTGATGTAGAGGAGGCCACAAACAGGAGCTCCGGATGCTGTATGTTCCTCCCCGTCTCCCTCTCTTCGCTGTTCCTCTGTCCCCTTTCCTCCAGCTCTCCACCCCTTTCTCAGTCCATTCAGAGAGCTGTCCAATCCCCTATCATTTCCCAGCTATTTTTTTTCTTCTGCCCTTCTACCCTTTACACCTACGGGCCTGTGTTCCTCCCCCTGCCCCTTCCCTCACCATTTTATTCAGGTATCTGCTTGCTTGTTCTCATACCTGGATGAAGGGCTTAGGCCCAAAGCGTTAGTGAAGAATGCTGCACGGCCTGCTGAGTTTCTCCAGCACTTTTGTGTATTAAATTCCAATCACAGCATCTGCAGACTTTCTTGTTGAACTTGACAATGTAATGGTGTTTTGTGGGAAGTTTTGGGAAACATTGGCAGCTAACAAGACCAAGTCACATTTTCTGTTTGGTTCAATTTCTGCTAAGAGCCTCCTTAAACATTTAATTTAATGGAAGTAGATTTTGATTTTGACACACGTGCAGAGGGAGAAGGAGCATTTTAAAGAATGCAAACATTCAACTACAGTGGCTATGAATTTTCATTTAAGCCAAAGGTAACACAGTGCAAAATAATATATTGCTTATAGAGTAAATCTGTGGAATATTGCTCAGAAAGCAATTTCCCTCCCCGGCTATTAATTTGTAATAATGTCTGCCCCTCATTGGAACCCGAGAACAGGCAGGAGTCAATCATGTAGAGTAAACCTCTCTGCTCTTTTGATCCAAAAGCAGTACGAGTTAATTAGTAACAAGCCCTGTGAGCAAAAATCTTCTATTTCTACAGACAAGAATGTGAAATGTTCAGAGGGCCAAACACAGGGAAATGGAATGAGCTTAGGTGAACAACTTGGTCGTCATGGACAGGTTGAGCTGAATGCGCCCGTACATACAAGATTATGACAGGTTTCGGGACTGTAGAGGTGTTCCCATCAGCTGATGCTGCAACAATGAGGAGAGAGAGATTTTACATTTTGGATACGAAATGAGGACCGTCATTCCACAGTGAATGGGAATGACCCAGAACTCATTGCCGACAAAAGGTAGTGGAAGTGGAGAGGACCAGTAATTGGATGAACTTTTGAGAGCAATATGATTGCCAGGCTACGAGGACAGAGATGGGTAGGAGGATCGGATTGGTTCAAAGAGAGCCAAGAGGATGAATGTCTTCCTCCTGTTCGATAGTGACTGCTCGAATAATGTTGGCAACTTGATCATCAATGTATGTGCTGCAAGCGTCACATGAAGTTTTGTGAGAAGTTTTAGATGAAAGAAAGAAAGTAAGAAAAGATGTGCTGACATTGGAGAGGGTTCAAAGATGGTTCACAAGGATGATTCCGGAAATGAAAGGGTTGTTATCTGAGGAGCATTTGACAGCTCTTGGCCCGAATTCTTTTGAATTTAGGAGAATGAAGAGAGATTTCATGGAAACATTTCAAATATTGAAAGGCATGGACAGAACAGAGGTAGAAAGCTGTTTCCCATGGTGGGAGAGCCTTGGATAAGAGGGCAGAACTTCAGGATTAAAGGGCGTCTGCTTAGAACAGAAATGCAGAGGAATTTCTTCAACCAGAGGGAGATAAATCTGTGCAATTTGTTCCCACAAGCAGCTGTGGCCAGGTCATTGAGTGTATTTAAGACAGAGATTAATAGGTTCTTAATTAGCCTGAGCATCAAAGGTTATGGAGAGAAGGCCGGGTAGTGGGGCTGAGTGGGAAAATGGATCAGCTCATGATTCAATGACAGGGAAAACTCAGTGGGCTGAATGGCCTGTTTCTGCTCCTATTTCATGTGGTCTTAAGCCCCAGTAAGCCACAATTGACTAGATGTTTTGTTTCAAGAATGTTACATAAGGGATAAATGTCGAGAGATTATCACTGAAAATGTTCAGCACAGAAGGTGGGGGGGGGTCAAGGCATTATGTCTTTAGTGATTTAGAAAGAGGTACCCAATCTTCCAGAACTTCATTTGATGTTTATATCATTGATAAATTCTAAAGAAAAAAATAGATGAGGGACCCTATCCCGACTCCCATGGAACCCCACAAAAACATGTTAATTATTACCATTGCTTTTTTGTCATTGAGACCATATTGAATAAGATTGGCCTCCTTCAGAATTTGTATAAATCCTTGGGCATGAAACAAGAAAGTCTGCAGCCACTGTGGTTGTAGTAACCACACAAAAGTGCTGGAGAAACTCGACAACTCCCACAGCGTCCACAGGAGACAAAGCTTTGGAGGCAAAGATTTTTTAAAATCTCTGCCTCCTGTGGACACTGCAGGACCTGCTGAGCTTCTCCAGCATTTTTGTGTGTTTACTACGTCCTCAGGGATGAGTTTTAAATTTAGACATACATCCATACAATCATACAGCATGGAAACAGGCCCATGAGCCCGTGCTGCCCGTTTACATCCGATTGACCTATAACGCCTGGAATGTTTTGAAGGGTGGGAGGAAACCAGCACCCACGGGGAAAGCCCACGCAGACATAGGAAGAACGTACAAACTCCTTACAGACAGCATGGAATTTGAACCCTTGTCCTTAATGCTGGCGCTGAAACAGCGAGGTGCTAACCACCCATTTAGCTATGGTTACGATAGTTTAAACCCAGGCAGATCTCTTCTGCATACTGTTAGTTGACAATATGTGTAATCAGATTTATCAATCATTTCACTAATTGAGCAAGGAGACTCCCTTTCATGACTCAAGACAGGTAAAGGGTCTTTTTCCGTATAGCAGAACCTCGGATTGCAAACCTTTGAAATTTTCTCAAGCAACAGATGATATCTGAGGGTATTCAAAGCTGATATCAATAGTTGTAAGACCACGAGAACTGGGGGTAAGGGGATCAGATGGGAAGGTGGAGTTTGCAGATTTAGTATTTCTGTATTTCCTCATAACTTGTTCTCAAGATGAGACTTTCTGGTTCACCTGAAATGCCCATTTTCATGCATGTCACATGTCCAAGCATGGTTTCAATTGTGGTTGGCAGAGCCTTGAATTGCATTTCTTCTATCCGCTCCCTGACTTTTGCTCTCAAGCCTCTCCCCCCCCCCCAAGTCAGAACTGAGATAGAATTCCCTTGGTCCTCACCTTTCATTCTACCAAACTCCGCATCCAGCACACCATCCTTCATCATTTTCTCCAACTGCAACATGATCCCACCGCGAGCCGCATTCCCTTATCTCTTTCTACTTCCCACAGGGACCACTCTCTCCATGGATCCCTGGTTGACTGATCTCTGCACATTCCTTTCTGCTCTTTAGTGCTATCCTCCACAACCATACGAGTTGCAAAGCTTCAGATTTCAGATTTATTATTAGAGTACATACAGTATATGACACCACATACAACAGTGAGATTTTTTTTCCTGCGGGCGAGGTGGAATTACCATATATTGGTAGGGCAAAATAAACTGAACTCAACACATAAACAAATAAAGAAATGTAAGCAAACAAACTGTGAAGAGAGAGAAAAAAAGTGCAAATGTAAGAGTCCTTAAATGAGTCTCTGATTGAGTTTGTAGTTGAAGAGTCTGATGGTGGAGGGGTAGCAGCTGTTCCTGAATCTGGTGGCATGAGTCTCGTGGCACCGAAACCTCTTTCCTGATGGTAGCAGTGAGAACAGAGCATATGCTGGGTGATGTGGATTCTTGATGATTGCTGCAGCTCTCTGACGGCTCTCTGACAATGGGGAGGGTTTTGCCTGTGATGTCCTGGGCTGTGTGCACTACTTTTTGAAGGGCTTTATGCTCAAAGGTATTGGTTACCCCCCCCATACCAGACCGTGATGCAGCCAGTCAGTACTTTGTCTCTACACCCCCTCCCTCACTATCATCCAGGGACTTGGGCATCTGCAATCTCTTGTCTTCTCCATGCAAGAAGGCCATATGCTCATTGAATGCAGGCTGTCAGAGAAATCCCATTGCCTGCAAATGTGATCTGTTCTCCCCACATTCTCATTAACTTCCCTCAGATTCTACACACGAAAGGCAAATGCTTGAAGCCGTCCATTAAAGATGAAATAGTGAAACTTTTGGAATGTAAGGGTTCAATCAGGCAGACGCAGCATGGTTTTAGAAAGGGAAGATCTTGTTTGACAAACTTGTCAGGATTCTTTGAGGATATAATGGGTGCGGTGGATAGAGGGGAACAGGTTGATGTTGTATATTTGGATTTCCAGAAAGCGTTTGATAAGGTGCCGCACAAGAGACTTCTCAGTAAGTTACAGGAAAGTGGAGTCTGGGGAAGTATATTGGCCTGGATTGAAAATTGGTTGTCTGACAGGAGGCAGAGAGTCAGGATAAATGGGAGTTTTTCAGGTTGGCAGAGAGTGGCAAGTAGGGTGCCGCAGGGGTCAGTGTTAGGCCCACAACTGTTCATCATTTACATTGATGACTTGGAGGAGGGGACAAAATGTGATGTAGCTAAGATTGCGGATGACACCAAATTGAGTGGAAGAGCAAATTGTAATGAGGATGTGGAGAGTCTGCAATGGAATATAGTTAAGCTGGATGAGTGGGCAAAGGTCTGGCAGATGGAGTACAATGTTAGTAAGTGTGAGGTTATCCACTCTGGCAAGAAAAATAAAAGAGCTGAATGTTATTTAAAGGGTGAAAAACTACAGCATGCTGTTGTGCAGAGGGACTTGGGAGGGCTTGTGCATGAATCGCAAAAAGTTAGGTTGCAGGTGCAGCAGGTTATTAAGAAGGCAAATAGAATGTTGGCTTTCATCGCTAGAGGAATTGAATTCAGGAGTAGGGAGGTAATGTTGCAACTGTATAAGGTACTGGTGAGACCGCACCTGGAGTACTGTGTCCAGTTCTGGTCTCCATATTTGAGGAAGGATAAACTGGCTTTGGAGACGGTCCAGAGGAGGTTTACTAGGTTGATCCCTGGGATGAAGGGGTTGACTTATGATGAAAGATTAAATCGTCTAGGATTGTATTCACTCGAGTTCAGAAGAATGAGAGATCTTATAGAAACATATAGGATTATGAAGGGTATGGATAGGATAGATGTAGGAAGGTTTTTTGAGCTGGCCGGGGAAACTAAAATGAGAGGACACAGTCTCAAGATTCGGGGGAGTAGATTTAGGACAGAGATGAGGAAAAATAGTTTTCCCCAGAGAGTAGTAATTGTTTGGAATTCTCTAACCAGGGAAGTGGTTGAGGCTGCTTCATTAAACATATTTAAAATTCGGTTAGATAAATTTCTACGTGATAGAGGAATTAGGGAATATGGAGAGAAGGCAGGTAGGTGGAGTTAGGTCATAAATTAGATCAGCCATGATCATATTGAATGGCGGAGCAGGCTCGATGGGCCATTTTTGGCCTACTCCTGTTCCTACTTCCTATGTTCCCATGTTCCTAGTCGCTCAATTTGCTCAGCTTTGGGAGGTGGGGAGTTATCGGTCTCATGCCTTGATTCTGCTTCTTCCTGTATTTGCTCCTGTCCAAATGGGCAGTCAGAACTTTTTCACCAATACTGCAGCAGGCAAAGGCTTAACTTTTCCTGATAGATAACTGGTTAATTTTTATGTAAAATTCCCATGTACAATTTTAATACATTTGTCATTTATGCTGGGTAGTGTTTGTAAATCACACACACAAATTTTAAACTGCTGTGTAATATGATGGGACGCTGGAGGAAATAAAAATGTGAAATCAGAGCTTGGGGGGGGCCAGGGAGGGTGCAATCCTCTCTGCTTGAAAATAAAGAGAAGGAGTGGAGGTCAGATGTTCATGAGAAAGTGCCCTGTCCCAGCACTCTGGCCCATTCGCTATTTTGATTGCTGGCAGGAAACGTGAACATTTGACGACGTTTAATGCTGGAACTCAAGCTCGTCCTGTTCAGTCAACTGCCTTGCTTCATTTCCTGCTTAATTAGACTAATTAAAAGGATGCGCAAGACTGGGATATTAAGAATGTAATCTCACTTTGCAGCTCTTGAAGAAAAGTGAACATCAAATGTAGGTGTAAGAAAAATAGAGGGTTATGGGCATGAGATCAGGGGAAAAAATTGGATTGCTGTGGAGTAGGCACAATGTTGTGGGCTGAAGGGCCTGTACTGTGCTGTAATGTTCTTTGTAAGACAGATGAGCAAATAGAAAAAAATAGGTGTCACCTGTTACACGTTACAAAGACGGATACAAGGTGACCAAGGGTGGGAACTGAATATTCATGGGTATTTGAGAAGGACTTGGAAACTATTTCCTAACATAATATTCTTAAACCTCTATTTTGTTTTAAAAATCAGTGTGTTTTTGCATGTACACATTATACCAGTCTCCACCACTCCCAGAGATATATTCCAGGGCGCACACCACTCTCGATGTAAACCACGTACCTCTGACATCGCCCTTAAACTTTCATGCCACTCACCTTAAGCTTTTGGATTTGCTGTTGACGCCCCGACGAAAAGGTGCTGGCTGCCCACCCAATCTGAGCCCCATCAAAGTTATCCGCACAATCATTAATGCTGCCTACGGTCAGATAAAGAAACTTCAATTTTATCCAGATTTTCTGTAATCTGGGTCCAGTTTAATATCAGGATTCTCTGCCTGATCTCAAGTAGTCTGGTTATTATTACCTTGCTTTTGCCTTCCTGAAACCTCTCCACCTTGTCTCTCAGGGTGGTACACAGTGACGTAGCTGATAGAGCCTCTGGTTCACAATGCCAGAGACCCAGGTTCAGTCTTCAGCCGACCCTTCATCCTACAGCCCTCAGGGCGCTCTGGTCTCCTCCCATTCAAATGGTCAGCACAGAACTGGTGGGGTGAAGGACCTGTTTCCAAACTGTATCTCTCCAAATTAGGTCTTCCCTTTCCAGATTCGACTGCAGGAAAGCTCAGAGCAGCACTAGTCAAAAAACCCATCATAAACATATCAGAACACCAAAACAAATCTTTCATCCTTTTTGCCCCTTTTCAGAAGCCCAGTGCCCTCCTTTGCTATCCACTCATCCACCACATGTTCTCCCGATCTGTCTACATTCTTGTTATAGTTACTCCATTGAAACAGACCCTTTGGCTCAACTGACTAACCTTTTTGGTTAGTCTTTTAGTATTATTTGTTTAGTTTTTCTTTTAAATAACCTATATATATTAAGAAAGGAGGTAATGGAGTCAGTTGGGGTAGTCAAGTGCTCCAATTGTGGGATGTGGGAAGTCGGAGACAGCACAGCTGTTCCTGACGACTACACCTGCAAAAGGTGCATCCAATTGCAACTCATGAGTAACCGTGTTAGGGAGCTTGAGTTGCAATTGGATGAACTGAGGATCATAAGGGAAGCAGAGGCAGTGATAGAGAGGAGTTACAGGGAGACAGTCACCCTAGAAGGCAGTAGTCAGGGAATTGGGTGACTGTGAGGAAAGGAGGGAGAGTGCCAGTGCAGAGTACCCCTGTGGAAGTGCCCCTCAGCAACATGTATTCGGCATTGGATACTGCTGGGGGGAACAACCTATCAGGGACGAGTCGTGGGGGTCAGGTCTCTGGCACAGGGGCTGCCCCTGAGGCTCAGAAGGGAAGGAGGGATAAGAACAGGGTAATTATAGTTGGGGACTCATTTGTCAGAGGGACAGATAGGAGGTTTGTTGGACGAGATCGGGGATCCAGGTTGGTCTGTTGCCTCCCTGGTACTAGGGTCAGGAATGTCTCTGATCAAGTTCACAGAATTCTGCAAGGGGAAGGTGAACAGCCAGAAGTCGTGGTCCATGTGGGGACCAATGACAGTTAGAAATGGGGATGAGGTCCTGAAACAGGAATACATAGAATTAGGCAGGAAGTTAAAAAACAGGACCTCTAAGGTAGTAATCTCTGGATTGCTGCCGGTGCCACCTGCTAGAGAAGGTAGAAATAGGAGGATGTGGAGGATGAATGCGTGGCTAAAGAGCTGGTGCAGGGGGCAGGGGATAAGATTTCTGGATCATTGGGATCTCTTCTGGGGAAGGTTGGACCTGTACAAAAGGGACGGACTCCACTTGAACTGGAGGGGGACCAATATCCTTGCTAGAGCTGTGGGGGAGGGTTTAAACTAGTTTGGGAGGGGGGTGGGGAGCAGAGTTTGTGAGCAGTGTCTAGGGTCCATGGCCACCTAGTTAAGAATGATAAAGATAACAAAGGAAGGATGGAGGTTAAGGTAGAATATGTGAGGGTCATCTCTGAAATGCATGTACTTTAATGCAAGAAGCATAGTGAACAAGGTAGATGAGCTTAGAGCATGGATTGGCACTTGGAATCATGATGTTGTGGCAATTAGTGAGACCTGGTTACAGGAGGGACAGGACTGGCAACTAAATATTCCAGAATACAAATGTTTTAGATGTGATAGAATAGGGGTTAAAAAAGGGGGAGGAGTTGCTCTGCTTGTTAAGGAGGACATTACTGCCGTGAGGTGGCAGGATGGTATGGAGGGATCGTCCAGTGAGGCTGTTTGGGTGGAATTGAGGGGTGGAGGAGGCATGAGGGCACTAATAGGAGTGTATTATAGACCACCAAATGGGCCAAGAAAACTAGAGGAACAAATTTGTAAGGAGATAGGATATATGTGTAATAAACATAAGGTAGTGATCATGGGAGATTGTAACTTCCCTCACTTTGATTGGGATACCCATACAGTAAGAGGGTTGGATGGGCTAGAGTTTGTCAAATATGTACAAGATAGTTTTCTTAATCAATATGTAGAGGAACCGACTCGGGATGGTGTAATACTGGATCTCCTGTTAGGGAACGAGATAGGTCAGGTGTCTGAGGTTAATGTTGGAGAACAAATTGGGTCTAGTGATCACAACTCTATTAGTTTTCGGGTAGTTTTAGGGAAGAGCAAAGAAGGGCCTAAAGTTGAGGTTCTGGATTGGAGAAAAGCAAATTTTGAAGGAATAAGAATGGATTTGGGGAGTATAGAGTGGGACATGATTTTTTCAGGAAAGGATGTAAATGAAAAATGGAGAATATTCAAAGAAGAAATTTTGAGAGTACAGAGTAGATATGTCCCAGTGAGGATCAAAGGAAAGGCTGGAAGTCATAAGGAGCCTTGGTTTTCGAGGAATATTAGAAATTTGGTTAGGAGAAAGAGGGAGGTGTACAAGAGGTATAAAGAGCAGGGTGCTGAGAAATTGAAATAGGACTACAAGGAGTGTAGAAAAAAACTTAAGAAAGAAATTAGAAAGGCCAAAAAGAGGCACGAAGAGGCTTCGGCAGACAGAGTAAGAATAAATCCAAAGGGTTTCTATAGGTACATTAAAAGTAAAAGAGTAGTGAGGGATAGAATTGGACCCCTTGTAGATAGGGAGGGTAGGCTAAGTAAAAATTCAGAGGAGATGGGGGAAATTTTAAATGATTTATTTTCCTCGGTATTCACGAGGGAAAAAAATATTGTACCAATTGAAGTAAAGAAAAATAGAGGGGAGGTCATGAATCATATAAAGATAACCGAGGAGGTAGTGATGACAGTGTTAAAAAAGATAAAGGTGGACAAATCTCCTGCGTCCGGACAATGTATTCCCAAGGACACTCAGGGAGACTAGCGTACAGATAGTGGGGCCATTAACAGAGATATTTAGGATGTCACTGGTCACAGGGGTAGTGCCAGAGGATTGGAGGGTGGCTCATGTTGTTCCGTTATTTAAGAAAGGGTCCAAATGTAAGCCTGGAAATTATAGACCTGTGAGTCTGACGTCTGTGGTGGGTAAATTGATGGAAAGTGTTCTGAGGGATGGCATTTACAAATATTTGGATGACAGGGATTGATAGGGAGTAATCAGCATGGTTTTGTCAGGGGTAGATCATGCTTAACAAACCTTATAGAGTTTTTCGAGGGGGTTACAAAAAAGATTGATGAAGGGAAGGCTGTGGATGTTGTCTATTTAGATTTTAGTAAAGCTTTTGACAAAGTTCCCCACAGGAGGTTAGGAAAAAAGTTGGAGGCATTAGGTATAAATAAGGAGGTAGTGAAATGGATTCAGCAATGGTTGGATGGGAGGTGTCAGAGAGTAGAGGTAGAAAATTGTTTGTCAAATTGGAGGCCAGTGACTAGTGGAGTTCCTCAGGGATCAGTCCTGGGTCCACTGTTGTTTGTTATATATATTAATGATCTGGAAGAAGGGGTGGAGAATTGGATAAGCAAGTTTGCAGATGATACAAAGATTGGTGGTGTTGTGGACAGTGGGGAAGATTACCGTAGCTTAAAAAGAGATATAGGAAAGCTAGAGGAGTGGGCTGAGAAATGGCTGATGGAATTTAATACGGATAAGTGTGAAGTGTTGCATTTTGGAAAGGCAAATCTAAATAGGTCATATGCATTGAATGGTAGACAATTGAGGAGTACAGAGCAACAAAGGGATTTAGGAGTTATGGTAAACAGTACCCTCAAAGTTGATACTCAGGTAGATAGAGGGGTGAAGAAGGCATTTGGAATGTTGGCCTTCATAAATCAGAGTATTGAATTCAAGAGTTGGGATGTTATGATGAAATTGTACAAAGCATTGATGAGGCCAAATTTGGAATACTGTGTGCAGTTTTGGTCACCAAATTATTGGAAGGAATAAACAAAATAGAGAGAGTGCAGAGAAGGTTCACTAGAATGTTGACAGGATGTCAAGATTTGAGTTACAGAGAAAGGTGGAGCAACCTGGGGCTTTTTTCTCTGGAGCATAGAAGATTGAGGGGGGATTTGATGGAGGTGTTCAAGATTTTAAAAGGGACCGAGAAAGTCAACGTGGATAGGCTTTTTCAATTAAGAGCGGGGGATATTCAAACTAGAGGCCATGGTTCGAGATTGCAGGGAGAAAATTATAAGGGGAACATGAGGGGAAATTTCTTTATGCAAAGGGTGGTTGGGATGTGGAATAAGCTTTAGGCGGAGGTGGTTGAAGCAGGAACATTATTTACATTTAAGGAAAGACTGGATAATTGCTTGGAGGGGAGAGGATTGGAGGGGTATGGACCAGGTGCTGGTCAGTGGGACTAGGAGGGTGGGGATTTGTTCCGCCATGGACTAGTAGTGCCAAATTGGCCTGTTCTGTGCTGTTTATGGTTAAATGGTTATAAGGTTCCTCTCTATTGCTAATCCCATTTGCGTGCATGTTTCCCATATCCTCCAGAACTTTTCCTGTCCATGTACCAGCGCAAATGTTTTTTGAACATTGTAATTGAATCTGTCTCCATCACTTCCTCTGGAAGAGCATGTCACTTCCTCCCTATTTAAATCCTGTCCATCAAATCCCCTTTAAATCTTTCCCCTCTCAACTTAAACCTATGTTATCTAATTTTAGAGTCCCCTGCACCGGGATAAAGTCAAGTTAAATCAAGTTTATTATCATCCGATTGCACAACCCGATGAAACAGTGTTCTCCAGTCCTCAGTATAAAACATGCAGACACACAACCAGACATAGCACACATACACTGACAAACAATACATATGCAGAACAAGTATTCATAGATACAAATAAATGAATATGAGAGTTTCAGATGGTTAGTGAGAGCAGTTCCTTTGGTCGTTCAGCATTCTCACTGCCTGTGGGAAGAAGGTGATCCTCAGCCTGGTGGTGCTGGCTCTGATGCTCCTGGATCTCTTTCCCAACAGGAGCAGCTGAAAGTCCTCAATGATTTTGTGCGCCCTCTTCAGACAATGATCGCGGTAGATCTCATTGATGGGGAGGTGGATGTGGGGGGGAGGGAATCTCCAGTGATCCTCTCTGCCACACTTATGATGTGGATTGACTTCCGATCAATTTCTCTGCAGCAACCATGCTACACTGCAATGCAGCGGGCCAGGATGCTCTCGATAGAGTTCCTGTAGAAGTTTGACATAATGGTGGCCGGTAGCCTTGCCTCATTCAGTTTTCTCAGGAGGTGTAGTCACTGTTGAGCCTTCCTGTCAAGGAAGGGGATGTGTGTCCAGGATAAGTCACTAGTTAAGTGAACTCCATGCTCTCCACTTCTGGTCCTCCTGAAATCCATAATCATCTCCTATGTCTTGTCCATGTTGAAACTCAGAATGTTACTCTCACACCATGTCACGAGATTTTCCACCTCTTCTCTGTAGTGCGACTCATCGCTATTGCTGATGTGGCCAACGACTGTTGTACCATCTGGAAACTTGATGACACTGTTGGTGCTGGATCTGATGATGCAGTCGTGGCTCAGTCACGTGAACAAGACTGAATATTTATTTCATCTATACCTCTCATAGTTTTATATACTTCTATCAAGTCACCCAGCAGCCTTCTTCACCCCTGGGGAAAAATATCCCAGCCAATCCTGTCTATCTGTGTAATTTAATCCCTCCAGTCCCAGCCACATGTTTATGAAACTTTACTGCACTCACTCTAGCATAATGACACCCTTCCTGTAGTTCAGCAAATGGAACTTTATGCAATATTCCAAGTGTGGTCTCACCAACATTTTGTACAGTTGTCATCGCTGGGTCTGAATCCTGGAAACCCTTTCCTAACAGCAGTGGGAGTACCTTCACTATAAAGGATGAAGTGATTCAAGAAGGATGACTCAGCACCCAAAATGTCAGTAATATATCTTTACCTCCTATGGACGCTGCTGGACCGGCTGAGTTCCTCCAGCATTTTTGCGTTTTTACTGCAATCCCAGTGTCTGCAGACTTCTGTGTTTGACTCCCCATCACCTTTTCAAGGAATACCCAGAAGTCGCAATAAATTCTTCCTTGCCAGTGCTACCTGCACGCTGAACAATGAATGAAAGTGAAAATAGATCTGATTGCGTGCGAGCAGGGATAGAAACATGGAGTCATACGTCAGGGAGACAGGCTCTTAAACTAACAAATCCATGCCAAGAACCCACCCACACTAACTCCACCTGCATCCTATTGTATTCTCACACCCCCATCATCTTTCCCTTTCATACTACCACTTGCCAACACAAATTGGGGACAATAAATTTCACAACCCCGCCCATATCTGGAGGAAACCAGATCACCCAGAAGAAATCCACTAGTTCACAGTGGTTATAGCACCAGAGGTCAGGATTGAACCTGGGTCAGTGAAGTCAGGAGGTAGCAACTCTACTTGCCATGCCACTGTAATGTAGAAGAGGGGAGGAAAGTGGTCACCTACAAAACAGACATGAGGAATAATAGCGATGTTCCCCTGGTTGTCCTTGAACCTTAACGTTGATTTGTTGATATTTTTAATATGTAATTCTGCCTTACAATACAACCATGTTGAAATTCATGTCTCACTGAAATAAATAACATATAACATAACATAACAATTACAGCACGGAAACAGGCCATTAGGCCCTTCTAGTCCGCACCGAACCAAACATCCCTTTCTAGTCCCACCTCCCTGCACAATGCCCATAACCCTCCATCTTCTTCTCATCCATAGACCTGTCCAACCTTTTCTTAAATAATACAATTGACTCCGCCGCCACTATTTCTCCCGGAAGATCATTCCACACGGCTACCACTCTCTGAGTAAAGAAGTTCCCCCTCATGTTACCTCTAAACCTCTGCCCCTTAATTCTTAACTCATGTCCTCTTGTTTTAATCTTTCCTCCTCTTAACGGAAATAGTCTATCCACATCCACTCTGTCTATCCCTTTCATAATCTTAAATACTTCTATCAAATCCCCTCTCAACCTTCATATGGATGGCAAATAAAGATAGAGGGTTATTCGGAGCCATTGGCCTCTGCTTTGATGTCTACAGATAGTTCAGTCAGATATTCACAATTTTCATTATCATTAAATGTGAAACGACACTTCCATAAGGAATTGTGAATATATTATTCTGAAGATGTTCCCTGAAGGTGGTATTGTAGGTAGGCAGGGTTGTCAATAAAGCTTGTGACATCTTAGCCTTTACAAATCAAAAGTATTGAGTATAGGAGTTGGGATGTTATGTTGAAGTTGTTTAAGACATTGCAGGTGCCAAATTTGGAGTATTGTGTGCAGTTCTGGTTGCCTAACTACAGGAAGGATATCAATAAGATTGAAAAAGTGCAAAGAAGATTTACTAAGATGTTTCCAGGTCTTCAGGAGTTGAGTTACAAGGAAAGATTAAACAGGCTAAGACTTCATTCCTTGGAATGAAGAAGAATGAGTGGAGATTTGATAGAGCTTTACAAGATTATGAGAGGTATGGACAGAGTGGATGCGAGTCGGTTTTCTCCACCTAGATTGGAGGAGATAAGTACAAGAGGACATGGCTTTATGGTGAAAGGGGAAAGGTTTATGGGAACACGAGGGGGAATTTCTTGCACTCAGAGAGTGGTGGGAGTGTGGAATGAGCTGCCATCTGACATTGTGAATGTGGGTCAATCTTAAGAATAAATTGGATAGATACATGGACGGGAGGATTATGGAATTTGGACTAGCGGAATAATGGTTGGCATAGACCGAATGGCCTGTTTTCCTGTGCTCACCCTGTCAAGCCACCCGTGGACTCCAGTGTATCTTATATTTGTTCATCCGTCATAAGATCATTAGAAAGAGGATCAGGACTAGGCTGTCAAGCCTGCTCCGTCATTCAGTGAGATCATGGTTGATCTTCTGCCTTTTCCCCATATCCCTTAATTCCCTTACCATGTAAAAATCTATCCAATCTTGTCTTAAATATATTTACTGAGGTCATCTCAACTGCTTTCAATACCAGCGAATTCCACAGGTTCACAACCCTCCGGGAAATGCTGTTCCTCCTCATCTCCGACCTCAATCTACTATCCTGAATCTTGAGGCTTTGTCCCCTCGTTCTGGTCTTGCCTACGAATGTAAACAACTTTCTTACCTCTATCTTATCTATGCCTCTCATAATGTTATAAGTTTCTATATGATTCCCTCTCATTCCTAAGTTCCAGCCAGTTCAGTCCCAGACGACTCAATCTCTCCTCATGGTCATCGCCACCCCTGGAAATGGAGTGGAAGCATCTTGGTCCTCATTCATTTTGTGGGATGCCTGAAAAGAGAAGTGCCTTTGCCCCATATCATAGCTCAGCATAGAAGGACTGTTCACAAAGCGCCCAAGAGCCAGCAGTGATCAGAGAGAAGGATGAACAGGGCAGTGCGTTAGACAACTTAATAGCTTTTATAATAGAACACTGAAGAAATTAATATGAATATCATTAATGTGTTCATTATTAATGTCACGCCACAGGATTTGAATCAGTAGCTCTATTTTGCATTTGGCTCCATAATGATCTCTGATCCAGCATTAACTTTCCAGGTTCTTGAATGTTGATCTAATTTATTCGAACGGCAAAGATCAATCCCGTTTCAGATAATCATTGAAGTGATTTATTTTCAATCATGGGCAGGTAATTTGGATGATAAAATGGACAACTCCCATTGATGATAAATCTTCCAGTCCTTGCCAAAAATACTTATAATTTAAAAAAAATGTTTTTAGACATATGGCACGGTAACCGACCCTTCTGGCTCACAAGCTTGTGACGCACAATTAAACCCAATTAACCTACAACCTCCTCCCGCCCCCCCCGCCCCTCCATGTTTTGTAAGGTGGAAGGAAACCCACACAGGGGAGAACAGACAGGGGTGGATTTAAACCTGGGTCACTGGCACCGTAACAGCATTGCGCTAATGGCTCGGCCAACTCTTTAGTTACATCAGAACACATTTGAACATAAGAAATAGGATCAGGAGTAGGTTATCCAGCCTATCGAGCCTGCTCCGCCATTCAATGGCTGATCTGATGATCAGGTCATCTCCACCAACCTGCCTTTTCCCCTATCCCTTAATTCTCCTGCCATGTAAAAATCTATCCAACCTTGTCTTAAATATATTTTCTGAGGTAGCTTCCACTGCTTCAATGGGCAACAAATTCCATGTATTCACCACCCTTTGGTGAAAGCAGTTCCTCCTTATCTCTGTCCTGAATCATGAGACTATGCTCCCTAGTTCTCATCTCCCCCACCAATATCAATGCCTTTCATTATTTTATACGTTTCTAAAAGATCCTCCTCTCATTCTTTGAAATGCCAGATAATACAGTCCCAGGCGATTCAATTACTTCTCCATAAGCTAAGCCCTTCATCTGCGGAATTCTTTACTATCTATGGATGCTGTTTGACCTGCTGAGTTTCTACAGCATGTTGGTGCGTTGGGCATAAGTTTAAGGTGTCTTAGAGACCCAGAGTCATACAGCATGGAGCAGAGCCTTCAGTCCAAATCATCCATGGTAATCATTCTGGGTGAGTACAATTGCCTGCATTTGGTCCATATCCTTCTAAACCTGTTGAGGTGAGAGCAAAAAGATTTAAAAGAGACCTTTGGACGGACAGTTTTTGCGTTTGCACCAGTTGAAGAAGATCTAACCAAACAAAAAAAAAAAAAAAATGTTGGGTGCTCTGCAATCAGACATCTTTACATGTTCATATTTTAAACCTGATGATGGGTTTCTGCCTCCAGAACCCTTCCAGGCATTGTTCCAAACTCCACCCACCCTCTGGGTGAGAAAAAATGCTTTCTCATCTTCCTTCTAATCTGACTGTCAGTTACTTTCAAGTAATGCCAACTGGTCTTTAGTTTGTACCTGTAGCTATGGGAAGCAAATCTTTCTTCTGTACTCCATCCAGGCATTTCATAATTTTATGCACTCCAATTAAGTTTGCTCACAAATCTTAGCAGTATCTCCTGCAGTTAATATTGAAAGAAATCCTCTTAAAAAGCCAGTAAACATGATCTGAAATAAAGGCAGAAACCGTGGCACTCAGCAGGTAATGCGGCATCCGTGGACAGAGGAACAGAATTAACATTTCTGGTCAGCGGCTGCTAAGGGTCAAGTCGTCCACCTGCAATAGAGTTGTGAACTCGGCTAGTGCCATCATGGGAGTCAGCCTTCATTCCACTCAGGACATCTCCAAGAGGCGGGGATCTTAAGAACGCAGCCTCTAGCCTCAAGAAACCTCACCGCCCAGGCCATGTCTGTTTCTCACTGCTATTCCATCAGAATGGAGCTGCAGGAGCCTGATGATGAACACCCAATGGTACCAGCTTCTACCCCTCTGCTATGAGATTTCTGAATGGGCCATGAACCACAGACACTACCTCACTCTCTGCTTTTTGCACTAATTTATGTTTTGTACTAATTTATGTTTTGTAAAATATTACTTATATCAATATTTGAACCTATGATTGCGACTGCTGCAAAGCAACAAATTTCGTGACATGTTCACGACAATAAATTCTGGTTCTGAATTTCCCGAAATGGTCGGGGTTGGGGCTATTTGAGATAAATGATATTTTCAGAGAACTGGGTCATTCTTTAAAAACACCAAATCACTTGTATTAGGGTTTAAACAACAACAAACAACAAGGGAAGGCTTTTAAAACATGAAATAATGTTTAATTCTCATCAAAAAACAACCTGAACAAAATAAGTTATTTGGCTTTGAAACATTTTCAGATAAGTGAGGGTTTCTGAATTCTTCAGAGCCAAATACATGTCACTTCCAGGTCCAAAAATGTTTTGCATTAATAAGGATTTTGGATAATCAGCGTTGTACTGAATTTATTTTAAAAGCATATATGTGATTATCATTTGTGTCCAAATCCCATGAGACTGTTGTCCAGAGAAATTATTTATTCCTCGGGGTTGCACATGTACAGTGAGATGATAATAAACTTGAAACTGAACGTGATAATTGGTGGCATGGTTAAGGAACAAAGAGGGTAGGGCTGGGAGTTGCCAGAGATTCACTCAGGGAGGAACTGGGAATTTGAGGGCTCAATCGAGTAAGTGGGTGGGATGCTGGTGTTTGGATGACGGCTGTCATCCTGGCTATAGATGCATTCAGGCCAGGACTCAGTAATGAGGTGGGCCAGAGGAGACCCCAGAAACTGGGGATAAGATAAGCAGAATTATTAAAGGGAAGTTACAAGCAGGATTGTTGGTGTCCCTCAGCAGCTGACCAAATCAAGCTGCTCCCCAGGAAATTGGGCAGCAGCAGGTTTTACCACTCATGTGTCTCAGGATGAGATCGGTGAATGATACCAAAAAATTTTTTCTTTCTTGTTCAATGCCACTCAATTAATAACTTTATATTCTCTAGCAAGTCATCCATACAGAAGTCCTAATGGACATACTGGGCATCTTTCAAGAACTACGGAACTGGGCTCAATTAGGGTTCCATTTCATAGAACCCTATAGCACAGAAACAGGCTCTTTGGCCCATCTAGGTCCTGCTATACTATTATTCTGACAAGTCCCACTGACCTGCACCTGGACCATAAGCCTTCATACCTCTCACATCCATGTACCCATCCAAATTTTTCTCAAATGTCAAAATACAGCCCACATTCACCACTTCAGCTGGCAGCTCATTCCACACACCCACCACTCTCGGTGTGAAAAGGTTTCTTCTAATGTTCCCCCTATACTTTTCCCTTTTCGCCCTTAACTAATGCCTCTGGTTTTTATCTCACCTATCCTCAGTGGAAAAAGCCTACTTGCATTTACTTATTCTGTACCTGTCATAAATTTTGTATACCTCTATCATATCTTCGATGCTACAGGGAATAAAGTCTTAGCCTGTCCTTGCGTCGCTGGGCGCTTCTCTTCAGGCTCCTGCACCTCCTTCCAATGGTAGCAGTGTGAAGAGGGCATGCCTTGGATGGTGAGGGTCCTTGAGGATAGAGGCTGCCTTCTTAAGACTCCTGTAGATATCCGCGATGGAGTGGACTAATATCCATGATGTTGCTGGCTGAGTTAACACCTCTGGAATTTATTCCTATCCTGTGCATTGGCACCTCTATACC
Source organism: Narcine bancroftii (assembly GCF_036971445.1). Lineage (NCBI taxonomy): Eukaryota > Metazoa > Chordata > Chondrichthyes > Torpediniformes > Narcinidae > Narcine > Narcine bancroftii. The sequence continues at coordinate 474,761,045 of NC_091469.1, read as the reverse complement.
GGATAGTGATGCAACCTTGGTTTTACCACTCAACTAACTGATCTATCTTCCTCCTGTACGCTGATGTGTTATGGATGAGAATCTAGTCTTCCGCCCCCCCCCCCCCCCTCAGTTCCTAGGATCACCAGTTTTATGTGAATTCAGAGACTTGGAACAATTTATTGGCCTCTGTGTTTCACCCTCTTGTATGCTACAACCAATCACTAATCTGAGTGAAAATGAGATCTTAATTGCATTTTCCTGCCTTTCTCTTCTCTCTTTGGCTTGGCTTCGTGGACGAAGATTTATGGAGGGGGTAAAAAGTCCACGTCAGCTGCAGGCTCGTTTGTGGCTGACAAGTCCGATGCGGGACAGGCAGACACGGTTGCAGCGGTTGCAGGGGAAAATTGGTTGGTTGGGGTTGGGTGTTGGGTTTTTCCTCCTTTGCCTTTTGTCAGTGAGGTGGGCTCTGCGGTCTTCTTCAAAGGAGGTTGCTGCCCGCCAAACTGTGAGGCGCCAAGATGCACGGTTTGAGGCGTTATCAGCCCACTGGCGGTGGTCAATGTGGCAGGCACCAAGAGATTTCTTTAGGCAGTCCTTGTACCTTTTCTTTGGTGCACCTCTGTCACGGTGGCCAGTGGAGAGCTCGCCATATAACACGATCTTGGGAAGGCGATGGTCCTCCATTCTGGAGACGTGACCCACCCAGCGCAGCTGGATCTTCAGCAGCGTGGACTTGATGCTGTCGACCTCTGCAGTCTCGAGTACTTCGACGTTAGGGATGAAAGCGCTCCAATGGATGTTGAGGATGGAGCGGAGACAACGCTGGTGGAAGCGTTCTAGGAGCCGTAGGTGGTGCCGGTAGAGGACCCATGATTCGGAGCTGAACAGGAGTGTGGGTATGACAACGGCTCTGTATACGCTTATCTTTGTGAGGTTTTTCAGTTGGTTGTTTTTCCAGACTCTTTTGTGTAGTCTTCCAAAGGCGCTATTTGCCTTGGCGAGTCTGTTGTCTATCTCATTGTCGATCCTTGCATCTGATGAAATGGTGCAGCCGAGATAGGTAAACTGGTTGACCGTTTTGAGTTTTGTGTGCCCGATGGAGATGTGGGGGGGCTGGTAGTCATGCCTTTAATAGAGTACCAAGAAGCTAGACGCTAAGCGGAAAAGTTCACTGGGGGCTTTCTTCCTACCGTGAAGGAGGTCTACAACAATCGTTACAGCTGAAAGGCAATAAACATTGTATTGGACTCCACACACCTCTCGTGTAAACTGTTCTCCCTTCTGCCATCTGGTAGGAGGTACTGTCGCACTCAAGCCCTTATGTCCAGATTGGGCAATAGTTTTTTCCGCCAAGCCTGGACTGTTACTGTATACATCTTAATATTTTAATGTGTTTTACTTCTTCGCTAACATATTTATATAAATATGCTCCGTGATCCTGGAGAAATGGTACCTCATCTTTACTGTGCGAGCATGGTATGAATGATAAATAAAGGTGACTTGGCTTGATGAGCAGAATCTCCTCAGCTATTGAAAATAATTATCTCTATAACTAAGTCCTGAGAAGAGTAAATATATAAAATAATAGTCATAAACAAAGGAAGTATTCCAAATGCATCTTTCTTGAACGCTTTACTTTATATCCTGATTCTAGCCCCATGGGCCTCAAATCAGATTAATGGCTCAAGATGTCATTTTTATCCACACGCAGCTTTAAAAATGCACATCAGCTAATGAAGCTGAATTTTTCAGTGGGCAATTATATTTTGTTTTAATTCTGATTTCTACATTGCTTAATACCACGAGGGAGGTTTTAATTCCTGCTTCTACATCATCTCCCAGGCACATGGGTTATCTGAAGCTTTTCTCTCCTCTTTGCTGGTTCTAAATTGGAACTCCTTCCCCAACACCACTGGCAGAGCACCTCCATTCGGAGGACGGAGGTGCCTCAAACAGGACCCCCTTCTCAAGGGCAGGTGGGGATGCCCTGCTTCTTTCGACATCACCATTATCCTTCCCTCCAGTCTCCTCTCTGCTCCCTGGCAGTAAAGCTGCAGTGAACCCTTCCAGACCTGAAACTCTAATTCTCTTTACACAAATGCTGCCCAACCTGCTGAGCGTTTTCAACATTTTCAGTTCTAATTTAACAAAATGCATTTGCTTATTTATGAATATTTCAACTGAATTGAGATTTGGTTCCATATTCCTCGTGTCCTGGCATCAGTCTTAAGTTCCTTAGCTCAGTTGACTCTCGCAAAGGAATTGCAGAGAAAATGCAGAGGGTTGTGAATGTGGGTCAGAACATCACACAGGCCTCCCTCCCTTCCATCAACTCCATGTATGTCCCACTGCCTTGGAAAAGCATCCAACATATTGAAAGACTCAACCCACCCTGGCCACACACGCCTCACCCCTCTTTTATCTGGAAGAAGATTTGCAAGTGTGAGATCACCTATCACCATATTGAAGCACATTTTCTTTCTGGCTGTTATCAGATTCCTGAATGAACCTCAACTGCAGCTACAATTTGTAGGGTGTTTGAGAGAATTCAGAATGTCACTGAAGACTCTCGAAAACTTCTGCAGGTGTAGCGTGGAGACCATTCTGGCTGTTTGCATTGCTGCCTGGTACAGAGGTGCCAACGTTCACAACAAGAAAAACTCCAGAGATTTGTTAACTCAGCCAGCAACATCACGGGCGCCAGTCTTCACTCCATCAAGGACATCTCCAAGAGGCGGCGTCTTAAGAAAGCAGCCTATATTCTCAAGGATCCTCAGCACCCAGACCCTGCCCTCTTCACTCTGCTACCATTAGGAAAAAGATTCAGGAGCCTAAAGATGAGCACTCCTCGGCACAAGAGCAGCTTCTTCCCCACTGCCATCAGATTCCTGAATGATCAAAAAACACTTGCTTACTTTAATGTTTATGTACACTATTTTTATTTATTGTTGCAAGGTGGTTTATTTGAATGGTTCCACTGTGACACTACTGCAAAACAACGAATCTCATGACTTGTTCATGACAATAAATTCGGATTCTCTCTGTGTAACTCTGCGCTTCTGCACTGTTCGTACTTACTCTAGGATGAATGGGCTGTTCAGCTGGACTGCTCGCTAAACAAACTTTCTCACTACATCATGGTACATGTGACAACAAACTTGAATGTGAAGTGATTCCTCTCTATATACTGTACTGAATGTCTCTGTAGTTTAGCATGCTCAAAACCTGACTTGGAAATGTTGAGTCTGATAAATTTGTTGGACCGATGCCATTAAAAACGTACCTTTGAGCATTTGAGAAAAGTCAGGAGTCCAGTGTTTCTACTTGTGAAGATTTAGTGACTGCAGCAATGGTTGGCAGGGCAGCAATCGATGTAATAAATTTAGGTGGCAACCAGTTCTCTCTACACACCAGTCTTCCCTTTCGTGGTAATGAATGTTTGCTAAGTCAGGGCCATCAACCATGGCATGTACGTTCAGTATCGCTCTGCGGAAAAATCTAATGTCAGCCCCGTGAGCATTTTTTATGTCTAATGAGGCTGTCTAAATGTCAGAATGATTTTTTATCTCCAGTCGATGTGAGCCTGAGATTGTTGCATGTGTCTGTGGTTGGTATTCCTGATTTCATTCTGGTGCCAGGAGATGTGGAAAATAGGGAACACCCTTCTATTCAAAAGGAGCATCTCAAATACTCCAGTTAATCTTCCAGTGGCCACCCATTTCAATGGCCTTGTTGACATGTCTGCCCATTGCCTCATGCACTGCCAGACTCTGAACACCCGCAAATTCAAGGAACAACAACTCAAAGACGTCACTGTGAGCGTAGCGGTTAGCGAAACGCTGTTACAGCGCCAGTGACCAGGACCAGGGTTTGAAAGGAGCTTGCATGTTCTCTCTGTGTCTGTGTGAGTTTACTCCGGGGGCTCCAGATTCCTCCCACCCTTCAAAACGTATAGGGGTTGCAGGTTAATTGGGTGTAATTGGGTGGCATGGGCTCATGGGTTGAAATGGTCTGTTTCCATACTGTATGTCTAAATTATTAAAAGAATTATAATCTTCCATCTGGGCACCCTCCAACTGGATGGCATTAATAATGATTTCTCCGGATCCATTAAACCCACACCTGCTCCCCCCCCCCCCATCTTCGTCCCCTTGTCCTCTTTCCTCTAGTTCCCTCTCTTCCCTTTTCCCTTTGCCTCCTTCCATAAAGCCAAAATAAATTCTCAACTTTCCTCTTATCATATTCAATTAACATTTTTTGTCTATTTGTCTGGACTCCTCCCCCTCCCATTCTTCCCCCTTTCTCTTGCTGGTCTTCATTCAGACACCCGCCTGCTTTTTGCTTACACCTTGAAGGAGGACTCAGGCCTGAAACGTCGGTAATATATCTTTATTTCCTGTGGATGCTGCGAGGCCTGCATTCACCACCTTCTGCATTGTTTTCTATTCTTGGGTGGAGCAGCTCCAGTCTCTCACCGTGATGCCTTTGATGGTGCACCTGTTGAGATTGTTGAGTGACATGGGGGACATGCTGAACTTGCTTATTTTAGCCTTCTTTGGAAATAGAGGCACCACTGTCCTGTCAAGGTGACTGGTCCAGGTCAAGGTGCTGGAAATGTTCATTACCTTCTCCATATCAGCACCATTGATCTGGACAGAGGTGTGGGTTCTATCAGTGGCCGGTATCTAAGTAAAGTGGTGCCCTAGGGCTGCCACTGACATCCAAGTCCCTCCATTTAAAAAATGCACAACAAACAAAGAACTATTGTTAGTTTGCAATCCAATACAGAAAGGTGCTGTAGAAACTCAGCGGGTCACTCAGAATCAAAAGGATGCAAAAGGATATAACCAACATTTCAGGCCTGAGCCCTTTGAGCAAAACGCAAGCAGGTGCCTGAATAAAAAGGAAGGGAGAGGATGGGGCAAGGGGACGAGCACAGGTTAACAGGTAACAGGACATAGGTGGATGTAGATGGAAGAGCAGAAGAGAAAAAAAGCTGTGAAGTGATGGTGGGGGGAGGGGTGCTCAAACTACGAGGGCTGTACCACAGGCTTTAATTAGCTTAAAACTTCCACACAAGGTTCAGTATCCCTTCTGGCTCCATGTGCTCTTCTCCTGCCCAAGGGCCGGCGTGAGCCTTTAATGGGGCTGGTAATTGGCAGGGAATAGGTGGAGCCAGTCTCTGCAGGTACAGTGGGTGCCCCCTGCAGTGGGCAGTGCAGGAGTGCGGACAGACGCAGGCAGTCCCCGACATTCCAGAGGTTTGTATCATCACAGGGAGGGAGTAGCTCTCTGAATAGAGAGACAGAAGGGGGCAGGGAGCTGGAGGAAAGGAGACTGACGGTTAGGGAGAGAGAGAGAGGGAGAGGCAGGGAGGGGTTTAATGGAAACTGGAGGTCAATGTAAATGCTGTCTGGTTGGAGTTTGCCCGTATTGCCGGTTGTATTTGATTTGATAGAAGGGGATTTGATAGAAGTATTTAAGATTATGAAAGGGATAGACAGAGTGGATGTGGATAGACTATTTCCGTTAAGAGGAGGAAAGATTAAAACAAGAGGACATGAGTTAAGAATTAAGGGGCAGAGGTTTAGAGGTAACATGAGGGGAAACTTCTTTACTCAGAGAGTGGTAGCTGTGTGGAATGAGCTTCCGGGAGAAATAGTGGCGGCGGAGTCAATTGTATTATTTAAGAAAAGGTTGGACAGGTATATGGATGAGAAGAAGATGGAGGGTTATGGGCATTGTGCAGGGATGTGGGACTAGAGAGGGGTGTTTGTTTCGGTGCGGACTAGAAGGGCCTAATGGCCTGTTTCCGTGCTGTAAATTGTTATGTTCTGTTATTCGTGATCCACATATTTACCAATTATTCTTCTACCTTCCATCAGGGTGAATTGTGTTTATAACATGGATCTTTCGTGTTTGTTAACCCAAATCCACTTCACAAAGAATTTGGAAATGATTTACATACAGTGCAGGTTTCAATCCCGTGATCAATTAACCTTGTAGCTGAATCATAGCGTTGAACGCATAAGGACAGAGACTCTGCAAAAGCAAACAGGCACCAGAAGCCCACCATTCAATACCTCACCCTAATTTGCAATGTTAATGTGTGCATTAACATTCTCAGAGGCAGGGGACTTCCACAATATGCATCTACATTAGAGGTAAAGCATTTTGAAATATGCACTTGCTTAATTATACTTCCTGTTCATAAAACGGCTTTACCTAAAGGAATGACCTTGTGCCTCATTCCACCTTTGCTGCCTGACCTGTTGAACGTTTGAAGGACCTTCATTTTAAATAATAAACCCAGCTGACTGGTTCCCTTTGAGATAAATCATGGAATGATGAAGTCAGAACGGAGACTGTTCAAGGTTTTTTTAAAAAAAAATACACCCTCCTCTGTTCTTTTATCAAATTTTCCAGAAAATTCCCCATTTCCCCTACCCTCCCCCACACTGCCCTTTAATATTTTATCCTGATCCATCCTAGAAGTTATCACTGGAATGTCTGTCGAAAAAAGAAATCAGCTGCCCACACCTGGTCTGACATAGATATGTGACTCCAAGCCCACCAACATAGGGATGCCCATTTAAAACAGAGATGTGGAGGAATCTCTTTAGCCAGAGAGTGGGGAACCTCTGGAATTTGCTGCCACGGGCGGCTGTGGAGGCAAAGATTGATAGCTACCCGAATAGTCAGAGCATCGAAGGTTATGGGGAGAAGGCAGGGGAGTGGGGCTGAGTGGTGAATGGGCCAAGTAGGCTACATTACGATCTTATAACTGCCCTTGAGCAAGCCAGTTCAGAGGACACTCAGGGGCTGGCCAACAAATGCCAGCCTTGCCAAAGAAGTTCACATTGATCAATGATTAAATAACAGAAACTGAATCTTCTGCTAGCTCCATTCATACAGTGAATAATAGATTAATAACAATTCACTGAATGAAAAATAAATCTGCCCTTTCATTCTCTTCCAAAATATCTTGAAAATCAGTTGGACTACATCCACCTACACCATGAGAAGGGAATGGCACCACCCAACTGCTCATTAATCCAGTGTGATAGTGGACAGGGTTCTAGAGACAGTGATAAACCTAGTAGAAGTGCTAACCTTCTCAAGAACTTTATCAGCCTCTATTCTGGTCATTATAACTGCACCTACAGCATCTAATAGCCTGAATACACCCGGGATTGTCTGATCTCGGAAGCTAAGCAGCTCAGGACTGCTCAAAACTTGGAGGGGAGACAGCCTAGGGACACCAGGTACTGCAGGTTTCTGTGAGGGGTGCTGAACTAAGTGACAACTCTGCAAAAGTTAAAGAATTTCATGTGGGTTACATTCTAAATGTAGTATTACATGGCAATAATGGAACCTTTACCATTACTTTTACCATGGAAATAGGAAATCAGACCAACTCAGAGAAGAGAACTGGACAAAACAGGATCAGGCTCTTTGGTGCACAAGGTGGCATCAATTTAAGCAGACCATCTGCCTGCACATGTGTATATACATCAGTTACCAGCGACCTTCAATTAAATCTCAGGACAATACAGCTTAAAATGTTGGCCTTATCGGAAACAAATTTTTGTCGCTTTATTGAGGCTTTGTTTCAGGCTCCCATGCCTTTTCCCCCGATGCTAGCAGAGTTGAAGCCATGGCCTGGGGGGGTGGTAATCCTTGAGGATAGAGGCTGCTTTCTTAAGACAATGTCTCTCGATGGAGTTAAGACAAGCGCCTGTGACGTCCCTAGCTGTGTTAACAACCCTCTGGAATGTTGTCTTGTCCTGAGCGTAAGCACTTCCATACCAGGCAGTGATGCAAGCAGAGAGAATGCTCTCCACGATACACCTGCAGAAGATTTTGTAAGTCTTCAGTGACTTACCGAATGTCCTCAAACTCCTCACAAAATATAGCTGCTTGCGAGCCTTCTTCGTGATTGCATCAACGTGACTGCTCCAGGACAGATCCTTGGAGATGTTGACACCCTGGGCCCTCATGAAATTCATGAGCCTCTCTGCTACTAAAACCTTGATGAGGACTGGTGTGTAGGTTGAATTCAATTGTTTAACACCACATGCACCAAGATGCAATGGAAAGCTTTGTTCGCATGCCATTCAGACAAGTCATCCCATGTTAAAATACACAACGTCATGCAATAATAACCCCAAGTGCAGGATATAGTGTAACTAGGATATGGAGAAACGCGCAAGATGGAGTGAAGCACAAAAGTCTGCAGACGCTGTGATTCTTGTAAAAACACGAAATTCTGGAAGAACTCAGCAGGTCACACAGCGTCCATGAGGGGTAAAGATATATAGCCAATGTTTCGGACCTGAGTCCTTCAAGGTATGTGCAGGGTGTAGTGTTACAGTAAGTCAAAGAGTGCAAGATGTAGTGTTACAAAGATAAAGTGTAGGGTAGAGAGAAAAATACAGTTTAAAACCATGATTCTGGAAGAAGTTAATGATGAGAAAATGGGATTAATGTAGGAAGTGTCCAAATAGACACATAATGATCTGTATGGACCTGTTGAGCTTAAAGGACTGTTCCTGCGCTGCCAGCCTCTCTAACTGCAAGTGAATATCAGGGTCTCCTCACAGATTTATTTTAGAAAGAGTTCCTCAGCTGTGAATGGTTGTGATTATGAGGGAAGCTGCTGCCATCCAAACGAGAAAAGGAGGTAGAATTGACACAGGCCTTCCTGATGTTGTCCCAGATGAGAGGAGCAGTTAGTCTGGTTGATGACATCCTGTGAGGTCTCCTCAGAGTTCACAAAAGTAGGTGTGCAAAAATGCAACGCACCTTGACTGATCTAAGCCATCCTCACACACAACTCCCAAATGCAGTCAGGGATGAGCGATTGGTCAAAGCCCGAGTTAGAGCCATGTAGTGGTAACTAAATTCTCCCACATCAACTTGAGGAGAACATATTCCTCCTGGATAGCCTTCAACTTAACAGTGTGAACATTGATTTTTCTAGTTTTAGGTACCTCCACCCCCTTTTGAATCCACTGTTTACATCTCTTCATTACCTATTCTGTACTTATTTCTTTCTCTCTCATTATCTTTTCTTCTCTCTTTCCAAATGCTTTCCCCCTCTTGTTGTCTCTGCACCTCCCTCACCTTCTCTCCTATACCCCATTGCCTCTGGGCCTCTTCCTCACCTTCTTTATACTGAATATGCAATTTCACCTTTTTATCTTGGGCTTAATAGAGTCCAGACCCGAAATGTTGACTGGCAATTTCTAGCCCATGGATGTTCTTTGACCCACTGAGTTCCTCCAGCAATTCTTTGACTACACAGATTTCTCCATCAGCTTGATGACAGTTTAGCTTCACATATAGAAGCAAAAGGACAACTACTCAACTGAGAATACTGCCAGAACTCGAATAATCTAGCTGTGAGAAAAGATTGGATTGGCCGTGATTATTTCCCGAATAATCTAGCTGTGAGAATAGATTGGATTGGTCGTGATTATTTCCCAAATAATCTGACTATGAGAAAAGATTGGATTGGCCGTGATTATTTCCCAAATAATCTAGCTGTGAGAAAAGATTGGATTGGCCGTGATTATTTCCCAAATAATCTGACTATGAGAAAAGATTGGATTGGTCGTGATTATTTCCTTTGGAGTAGATAAGGCTGAAGATGCCATAATTGAAGTATATGAAATTATGAGAGGCCTAGACAGGTAATTACCCTTACTTCTGCTTCCCAGATGAGGACTTCATGCTAGATCATCATAGATGTCCTCCTTCTTCAAACAATGTAACTTCCCCTCTACCACCATCAACTCAGCCTTCACTCGCATATGCTCCATTAACTGCACTTCTGACCTGGCCCTCTCTGCCCTCACACGCAACAAGGTCAGGATTCCCCATGTCCTCACCGACCACCCTACCAGCCTCTGCAGCTAACATATGATCCTTCGCTACTTCCATCACCTACTATGTGATCCCACTGTCAGACACATCTTACCTGCACCCTCTTCCCTTCTCTCCATGGCACCCTCGACAAATCCTCTCTTCACACCAATTATCCCCTTGGCACCTACCCCTGTGACCTCAGGAGGTACTCCATTTGTGCTCACATCTCCTCCCTCACCACCATTTGGGGCCCCAAACCCCTTCTAAGTGAAGCAAAACTTCATGTGAATCTGCAGGGGCTATCTGCTGCATCCAGTGCTCTCATTGTGGTGTCTCTACATCGGAGAGACTGGGCACAGACTGGAAGATTGCTTCATTGAGCATCTCAGCTCTGTCCGCTGCAATAGCGGTGATCTCCCGGTGGCCACCCATTTCAATTTCCCACCCCATTCCCTTGATGACATGTCTATCATGCTCTGCCAGATGGAGGTCTGCCAAATTGGAGGAACAACACCTTGTATTCCTTCTGGGCATCCTCCAACCAAGTGACATTAATATCAACATCTGTAGTTTCCGTTAGCCCTCCCCTCACCCATGTCTCCCTTTCTGTAGCTCTGTCTCTCTCTCTCTGTTTTTCTTTCCTTTTGCCTCTGTCTTTACTCCAGCTCTACATTCACAGAGCCAACCCCCCTCCCCACCCCGATCAGTTCTCACCTTTCCTTTCTCCCGGTCTCTCCTTCATATCCAGTATCACCTTTTGTCTATTGGTCTGTACCCTCCCACTGCCATTTTGTTTATTCAGGTGCCTGCCTGCTTTTCCTCAAACCTTGTAGAGGAGCTCAGTCCCTTGGACTTTACCTCCTGTAGATGCTGCGAGACCTACTGAGTTCCTCCAGTATTTCTGTGTTTTAATTACCCTTACTTTTCCTGCTAGAGACAATCAAAACCCAGGCCCAGAGGCTTGCAGTCATTAGAACACAGTACAGGCCCTTCAGCCCATGATGTTGTGCTGACCCATACAATCCTATTCCACATAACAATCTAACCCTTCCCTACCTCGCCACCCTTAACCCTCCATTTTCTCACATCCATGTGACTACCTTTGAATGCCCCAATTGTACCATCCTCCACTATCACCCTCCATCAAAGCATCCCCGGCACTGCATAAAAAAAACCTGACCTCTGACATATTCCCTAAACGTCCCTCCACTCGCCTGAAACAGATGTCTAATTGGATTAGAGATTTGATTAGAGAAAGAACTCAGCACCCAGAGGGCTGAGATGTCTGGTATTTCCTGCCAGAAAGATGAGCAGAGATGGAGACCCTCATCACAATTGAAAATGCAGTATGGATGTGTGCATGGCACGAGTAAGGGATGCTGGCATTAGATGAGTTGGACATTTTAATCAGAATAAGGTATATTATCATGAACGTCTGTCACCAAAACTGTCGTTTTGTGGTAGCAGTATTGTGCAGAACAAAGTACAAAATTACCATAAATTCTGTAAATACAAAATTAAAAAAATTAAATAACCAGTACAAAACAGAGAATAAATGAGGTAGTGTCCAAAGTTTATTTTCCGTTCAGAAATCTGAAGGCGGAGGGGAAGAAGCTGTTGTTGTAATGATGAGTGTGTGTCTTCAGGCACACCTCCTTCCTGATGGTAGCAGTGAGCAAAGAGAATGGCCTGGGTGGTGAGGGTCCTTGATGACAGAAGCTGTTTTCTTGATGCACTGCCTCTTGTAGATGTGCTAGTTGGAATGAAGACTAATGGCCATGATGGCCCTGGCCGAGTTCACAACTCTCTGTAGTCTGATCCTGTCCAGTGCATTGGCACTTCCACACCAGACATTTACAAGAGTCTTTGGTGACATGCCAAATCTCTTCAAACTCCTCATGAACTTTAGCTGCTGAGATGCCTTCTTCATGATTGCATCGGCACTTGGGGGTTATTGGCCTTCTATGCAAAAACTTTCCAGAATCCATGTTCATTTTAAAGGCAGAGAGCTATTGGTCTTGTTCAATCCTTTCTCACATTAAGATACATTTACTTCTTTGCAATTTCAATTCCAGGGAAGATAAAAACTTTGAATTTTAAGAGGCCTTGTGTTTAATTAGTTCTTGGTCTGAGTCTTTTGGTTGGTCTGCAGTGGATGGGTGGATCTTGTCATTACCACCCATGAACTCATACCTGTAGAATGGATAGCTTTTGCTTTTGAGGAAGGCAATATAGTTCAAGGCAGAACTGTGTAAAAGTCCAGAATTTTTCTTATCAAAAGAGTCCCATTTTGCCTATTCCACTCCAATCGCTCCTTATTCTGCAGACCTTCACCACAAGCTATTACATTTTCTCCAAATCCTTATCACTTTTGTTTTAACAAAGCTATTATGAATTTACTTCAATCTTGTTCTGGTGGGGTAATTGAAAAGTACCACAGAATGAATAGAATATATTTCAAAATGACATTGCACTCACACAAGTCAGTGCACATTGGCTGTGAAATATGTGTATGCATTTGTTTTATTCATCTTGTTGACATTTAATATGCACGTGAATATTGTTCCAACCAGCATCTATATAGTGCCATTAAATGTCCTGACAGCCCTACTGCTATCTTTCTCTTTCACCCTTTTGATTATCATGTTGTTTATTCTGCCCAGTTCCTGTTCATCAGACAGCCGTAATAGTTTCTACACTGTCAACTGCAAAGAGAATTCACTTAATTCTGATTATAATTCTTGTCAAAGGACATGGAGCAAAGACGTGCATGTGGGCACAATTCATCTGGAAATGGACATGTGTATAGACAGATAGGTAAGTCCCCAGCAGTTCAGGTGAAGATGTCTGACATTTTCAATAAACTTCATTGAAGAATTTGGAGGGTAGTGGTGGAGGCTTGCTTTTCTGATTGGAGGCCTGTGAACAGGGGTCAGTGCTCGGTCCGCTGCTGTTGGTCATCTCATGAGCAGTTTGGATAACCAAACAGTTGACATGATTGGTAAATTTGCAGATGACAACCAAAATTGGTGGTGTAGCAGTGAGGAAGGTTAACTACATTATAACTATGAATACCTATGAGAGGCATAGATAGGGTGGACAGCCAGGGGCGACAGTAGCAAATACTAGATGCTTTTTAGACTGAGAGTGGTGGATGCCTGGAATACATTGCTGGGGTGGTGGTGGAGGCTGGTACAACAGACATTTAAAAGACTCTTAGAGAGACAGCGCCTTTCACACTGGCACCTTATCCTAGTAATTAATGGCCAATACACTGGTTAAGGGGCCAGTGTGAACGCTCTCAAATCAGCACACAGGCATCAAATCACCCCGGGGATGGACCGCTTAGGTAGGGTGTCATCTGACGCCCGTGTGCCGATTAGTTCAGTGTGAAAGCAACATGGACTATCCAGGGACAAATTACTGCGCCTCTCCCCTAGGATGCCTGGAGGTGAGTGTGAAAGGACACAGAGAGCCAGTTAACAGTGGTCCAGTGTCAACAGCAAAAAAGGGACCTTTAACTGGTTTGATGAATGGCCAATTTACTGGTAATTGTGGTTAAAGTAAAAATATAATGCTGAAGAGACTCAGTTGGTTTAGATTGTTGACTAGGCTTATATTGGTCAGAACAACCTCGTGGGCTGAAAGGCCTGTACAATGCTGAAATGTTTTATGTCCTATGCTTTACTAAAGGATCTTGGTCAGTTGGGAATGGGGATCCAGGGGAGGCAAATAGAACTTTAGTCTGACAAGTGTGAGGTGTTGCACCCTACATCAAAATCCAAATCATTAATGCACATTAATGCACAAGAATAATAATGACTGGCCCTTGGAGATTTCCACACTTCTCCCCAAACTCTCCACTTTGTTACTTAGCCAGTTTACTCTCCACACCATAGGAGTCCCTTTGATATCATGGCTTTCGATCTTGACAGCAGTTCCATTATGTGACACATTGTCAAATGCCTTTTGCCCTTGGCTTGAAGAGTGAAACAGAATGTTGCGATTTTTAAAATGAAGTGTTGTTGAAGAACTGTGGTGTGGAATGCGACGGGGAAGATAAATGGATGAGTATTGATTGAATGACAAGAGTTCACATTAGAACTATGGAACCATAGAATATTACAGCACACAAGCAGGCCCTTTTGGCCCTTCTAGTCTGTGCCAAACCACTTTTTTTTGCCTACTCCCACTGACCTGTACCCACTCCATAGCCCATCCATGTACCTGTCCAAATTCTTCATAAATGTTAAAACTGAGCCCACATTCACCACTTCAGCTGGAAGCTTATTCCACACTCCCACCACTCTCTGTGTGAAGAATGTTCCCCCTAAACTTTTCCCCTTTCACTCTTAACCCATGTCTTCTGGTTTGTATCTCACTTACTCTCAGTGGAAAAAGTCTATCTACATTTACTCTGTGTATCCCCCTTATAATTTTAAATACCTCTATCAAATCTCCCCTCATTCTTCTACGGTCCAGGGAATAAAGTCCCAACCTGTTTAACCTTTTCCTGTAACTGAGTTCCTGAGGTCCAGGCAACATCCTAGTAAATCTTCTATGTTCTCTTTTTATCTTATTGATATTTTTCCTGTAGTTAGATGAGCAAAACTGCACACAATACTCCAAATTTAGTCGCACCAATGTCTTATATAACTTTAACATAACATCCCAACTCGTGTACTCAATACTTTGATTATTGGAGGCCAACATGCCAAAAGCTCTACCTTTGACACCACTTTCATGGAATTATGTATCTGTATTCCCAGATCCTTCTTTTCACCTTTCTGATTTCTTTCTTAAGGTTTTTCTTGCATTTTTTATACTCCTCAAGTACCTCATTTGCTCCATGTTGTCTATACCTGCTATACACATCTCTCTTCTTCCGAACCAGATCCCCAATATCCCTTGAAAACTAAGTTTATCTATGCCTGTTAACCTTGCCTTTAATCCTGACAGGAATATACAAACTCTATACTCTCAAAATTTAACCTTTGATGGTCGTCCACTTCCCTCAAACATCCTTGCCTGGAAACAACTTATCCCAATCCACGCATTCTAGATCCTTTTTCATTTCCTCAAATTCAGCCTTTCTCCAATTTTGAATTTTGACCCAAGGCCCAGATATATCTTCTCCATAATTAATGAAACTAATGGCATTATGACCACTGAACCCAAAATATTACTCTAAACATAGTTATCCTACCTGACCTGTCTCATTCCCTAATAGGAGATCCAGCATTGCATTCTCTCTCGTTGATACGTCTATATATTGATTTAGAAAACTTTCCTGAACACATTTGACAAACTCCAAGCCATCCAGTCCTTTTACAATATGGGAGTCCCAGTCGATAAGTAGAAAATTAAAATCTCCTCTCACAACCTTGTGTTTCCTGCAGCTGCCTGCTGTCTCTCTACAGATTTTCTTCTCCAATTCTTGACTATAAATCAACCCCATGAGTGTGGTCATATCTTTCTCGTTCCTCAGTCCACCCATATAGTCTCAGTAAGCGAGCCTCTGGTCTATCCTGCCTGAGCACAGCTGTGATATTTTTCCCTGACGAGCGATGCCACCACACCCCCCCCCTCCCCATCCACCGTTCTATCCCTTCTAAAGCAATGGAAGCCCGAAAACATTGTTCAAAGAAATAAGGAAGAAAACATTGGAAATCCTGTGAAAGACTTGCAGAGAAAAACAGCCAAGTTCACGAGCTTTCTTTTAGTTTGGGGTTTCTGCAAACTGCAATGATAATTCTTATTGAACAGCTTACCTGCAGCCACTGTGCACCCACAGTAAAGTGATGCCGGTACATCAAACCTTCTGCCCTACTGCAGGATTGACCAGTGGGTACAACCATCGGGGGTAGATGTTAGATGTACTGGTGCATATCGTATTTGATCGTATTATGCCAGTTGGATGCCCCCTGGCCCCACTCATGCCTCACAAGGACACATAAGTGGAGAGGCATACAGTAGGGAAATTCGAGGCTGGGATAGAGTAGGTTATTAGGTCACTGTGGGTCGAAGGGCCTGCACTGTGCTTTAGATTTCAATGTCCAATATTCTAAAAGGATAAAAATCAGATCCTCGCCAACTCTTGAGGAGCAATTTCTTCCTTATTTTTCTATACCACTGCAAATTATTTTCTCTCCCATGGCTAACTTTTTTAAAGTTTATTCAAACTACAAAACTACACAAGCTACACAGAACTACATCCAAGCATGCTATTTACATTGTCAGAAATTTGTGATTAGCAGTGATCAATGCAGGTGCGTTAAACAACACTCTTTAGATTTTCAAATTTAAATTTGTTGTGACTATTTACATTGCACTTGATCCCTGGGGGCACTTGATTCATGGAACCTGCCCACTGTCCCCTCTGATACTGTATGCACCCACTCCAATGACACATGGGCCCAGATGACCCCGAAAGAGGGGCAGGCAGTCAGCTCACCCTGAACACTCCACTGACCTCTCCCCCTCCATCCCCTGCCTCGCCCCATGAATGGCCAGCCACAACTTCAGAAGGAGTTCCTCCGAGCACCTGACCTACCCTGCACACTCCGGGTGTCCGGTAAATCAAGAGCATGGGTCCAGATTGCAGCCAGAACTTGAAGAGCAGCCCCTTTAGGGAGTGTACCACCTATAGACGGAGTACCACCTTTCACACTCCGTCCATAGGTGGTACACCATCTCCGACCAGCCACAGAAATGACAGGCGGCTCTCACACGTCCACCAAATCAACATGCTCCCTGTTGCCATTAACCTCCACTAAGCAGTAATTTACAATATCTGGTAAACCTGCCTTCACAGCTAAGGGATCTGGGAAGTATCCAGAGTATGCACTCCTAGGCAGAACATGTGAATTTCGTACAGTTGGTATGGGTTCAGGATTGAACCCAGGACTCTGGAGCTGTAAAGCACTAACTTGCTGTACCACTACGCCTCCCATTTTACTGTGGTCAATGACCTTGAATAATCAGCAAGTTGTTGGTAAAATTTTCACTAATTGAGTTAAAAACATGCCAATAAAGTACATTTCCATGCATTTTCTTTTTTTAATCTTTTTTATTGAAACTTCACATTCAGATTTTGGATATATTGTCAGAGTACATATGTGATTTCACATACAACCCTGAGATTCTTTTTTCCAGAATTACCACTTGTTGTTAATGCAAAAAAAAGTACACAATGTATACATGTAAACAAATAGAGAAATTAAGCAAATTGATGGTGAAATATGGAGAGAAAAAAATCAATAAAGTGCAATAGTATGAGTCCTTTTGATGAGTTTGTTGTTGAGGAGTCTGATGGTGGAGGGGTAGCAGCTGTTCCTGAACCTGGTGGTGTGGATCATGTGGCACCTACTCCTCTTTCCTGATGGCAGCAGCGAGAACAGAGCATGTGCTGGGTGGTGTGGGTCCTTGATAATTGCTAATGCTCTCCGATGGCAGCGTTCCCTGTAGATGTTCTTGATGGAGGGGAGAGTTTTGCCTGTGATGTCCTTGGCTGTAGGGCTTTACACTCAGAGATATTTGTGTCCCCAAACCAGATTCCAATGCAGCCGGTTCGAACACCTTCCACCACACATCTGTAGAAATTTGCCATACCGTCCATCCAGGGCCCATCCCTTCGCAAGCGAAGATGAGCACGGTGCCATGACGCTTTTCGCGCCATGTGCTTGGAGGACTTGGAGGCGAGTGCTTGCCCAGGACTAAACCTCCCTCTGGGTCCCACGCCACTGAGCCTGGCGGAGTGCGAGGCATGGCAGCCAGAGTGAAGCGGGATTGCCCCGCAGTGGCCTGTTTCAAGACCCTGCTCACTGGCCATTGTCCTTACAGATCCTTCGCCCACCGGGTTTGCTGCTGCAGACCGCTAGGGAAACTGTTTCCCGTGCTCTGTTACAGCTGCCAGCCCCTGCTGCCAGATGACATATGCTATTTGCCCATAGCTAGGGCCCTTTCCAGGTACTGATGGCTGGGCGAGCCGAGCCCAGGGATTTGAAGTCAGAGTTGCCTTCTGGGTAGTGTGGGTCCTTGATAATTGCCTCTGCGTAAAGAGGCAAAAACTTCAAGGCAGCAGGTGGATATGTCATACCAAACCTCCACAAACTCCTGAACAAGTAGAGGTGCTGGTGTACAGTACTTTCCTCACGATGTCATCAGTGCGTTGGGACCAGTTAGTGATTCACAAGAATTTAAATTTGCTCACCCTCTCCACCTCTGATCCCTCAGTGGTCACTGGATCATGCACCTCTTGTTTTCCCTTGCTGAAGTCAACGATCAGCTCCTTAGTTTTCATGTTATTGAGTGCAAGGTTGTTGGCGCACCTTTCAGCCAAGTTTTCAATCTCCTGTATGCCGATTCATCGAGGTATATGACGGTGCCACAAGACTCACACCACCAGGTCCAGGAACAGCTGCTCCCCCTCCACCAGCAGGCTCGTGATCATATTAGGGACTCACTTAAGGACTTTTACTTTTGCACTTTATTTTTTTTCCTTTCTCTGAATTTGTTTGCATTCTTTATTTGTTTAAATGTGAGCTTTCAGCTTTTTTTTTTGCACTACCAATAAGTGGTATTTCTGCCTTGTCCGCAGGAAGAAAGAATCTCACGGTTGTACGTGATGTCATTTATGTACTCTACAATCAATCTGAGAAAATCTGAATCATTGCCCTTCTTATATCATGGTATCATTAGGAGAATTTGTTGTCATCCTGAGCCACACGAGCATAGGTGTAAAGCGAGTAGAGCAGGGGCCTAAAAGCGCAGCACTGTGGTGCTCCGATACTGATAGAGATTGTAGAGGAGATGTTCTTACCAATTCTCATTGATTGTGAAGTTGAACCGTTTGAGACTTGACAATGGTAAGCTGACAGAAATTCATCAGGGTGCCCCGGGGTCAGGTCCCTGGATCTGACAGCTTGGGTCTGGTCACTACACTTGGACCGGTCTACTTTGTGGGATGATTCACAGGGAATGAGGGTTAGCTTCTCAGTCTTTAAGTTGGGGTTGTGAGGGCAGCAACTTCAATCGGTGGGTAAAGTCCTGGATGATCTTGCCCCAGGATTTAGGCACTGACTTTGCCTAAGACATTGGAGCAGAATTAGGCCATTTGGCCCATCACCACTACCAATAAGTGGTATTTCTGCCTTGTCCGCAGGATAAAGAATCCCAGGGTTGTACGTGATGTCATTTATGTACTCTACAATCAATCTGAGAAAATCTGAATCATTGCCCTTCTTATATCATGGTATCATTAGGAGAATTTGTTGTCATCCTGAGCCACATCATGGTTGATTTGTTATTCTTTTAAATCGCATTCTTATACCTTCTCCCCATAACCCTTGATTCCCTTCCGATTCAAGAACTTGCCTACCTTTGTCTTAAATATGCCCAGTGATTTTGATCCCACAGCCATCCACTGCAGCAAATTCCATGGATTCACCACCATCTGGGTAAGGAAATGACTCCTCGCCTAAAGGAACATTTTTGTACTCTGAGGCAATGCTCTCTGGTCCGAGACTCCCCCACCATAGGAAACATCCGCTCCACGTCCACTCTGGGCAGTCCTTTCAGTATTTCAGTGAGATCTCCCCCCACCTCATTCTTCTAAACTTCAACGAGCGTGGTTCCAGAGCCATCTAACGCTCCTCATGTGATTACCTTTGGATCATTATGGGAACCTCTTCTGAACCCTCTCTAATGCCAGCACATTCTTTGATAAGGAGGCTTGTAATATTTGTTTTAAGTTAGTTTCACCAGCGTACAATCCACTGGAGGAACTCAGCAGGTCGAGTAGCATCAGTGGTAGAAAAAAGAACGGTCAGTATCGACTGTGTCGATGCTGCCCGACATGCTGAATTCTTGCAGCAGATTGTGTGTGGTTCCAGGTTTCTGCAGCCCCTTCTTCTGCCCATCTCTCGAGTTTCACCAACGCAGTTACAGTTTCAAGTGGTGAGCTTCATAAAACCTCTTTTTTCATACCATGACATCTCGTGTTGTTTCTTACTCAATAGTTAAGTCTTTTCTTACCATCTATTCTTTTACTGTGGTGTTTCATCAAAGCACCTTTTGGAATTCCTAAAATGTGCTGGGGGAAAAAGAAACAAAAGCAAAGCAACTTGAGAAAATGAATTTCAAAATATATTTTCATACTTATTCAGTTTAGCCTTTGGCACAGAATATATACATCTGATCAATTCTCCTTATCCAGTGTATCATCTGCGGGCTAAATGTTTAAAAGCTGTGAAACCAAATCCTAAATTATTGCTTTGGCTGAGATCATTTTTGGTTTGAGGATATAATTTATATGAATGATCTTCCTTTCAAGAAGTCTCTGCTTCGTACATTTGTGCATAACACTGCTTCCTCGATCGAAACTTACACCAGCACCCATTCGGCTGTCACTACATTGACCTGCGTAGACAGAGAGAAACACTTTCCACCGGTCACATACCAGGTGGGCTGGAATCAACTTGGCACCAGGACCAAGATTGATGTGAGGAAAAAAACCTCCTTGCACAGTGAGTCATTTGGATTGCCATGCCAGGGATAGCAATGGAGGCAGACTTATTTAAAAACTGCATTCAAAAGGGAATTGGAATAAGTGTTTGTGGTTAGGAGTTAAATAAGAAAATTTGCAGACGCAGGGATCGAATGCAGTACGCAAATGTGCTGGAGGCCTTGCAGCATGCACAGAAAGTAGAAGGTGACCAATTAAATGACATAGGACTCAGATCTAAAATAATGGTTACCCTTTAGAAGCGTAGAAACAGGCCCTTCTGCCCATCCTGTCTGTGCTGAACTATTATTCTGCCCAATTTCAATGACCTGCACCCGGACCCTAGTTTCCCCTGGCTGTTGGCCTGTGTATCCCTCAGACCTGGATGCTGCATGACCTGGTGAATTTCTCCAGCACCCTTGTGCATTGCACAGGGCAATGTGGAAAGGACAGAGCATTGGGACAAGCTAGATTACTTGTAAATATAGTGCAGTGGTGGCCCCTCGCAGCCCCCTCAGGGCGCCTCACAAAATGAAGGACAAGCACGGCGATCCAGCAGGCTGCACGAGGTCCACAGCGCTGCCCTCCAATTGGCCACAACTAAAGGAGCCTAACTGGCCTATCAAGGAAAGCGGATCACAAAGGCACCAATCAGCGCTGAGGGGGGCTTTGACCACGCCCCTCAGCTTGAGAATAAAAGCAGGGCTGTGAGCCCAATAAAGCTTAGTGTTAACTACACTCATCTGGGGTCTGTGTCGTTCTTTCTGGGAACAACGTGTTCTTTCTGAACCTCTCCTGGGTGATGGGCTCCGCAGAGCCATAGCTTGTAGCAGGCGGCTACAGTGCAAGAAGTGTGACCTCCCACTCCTTATTAAAACCTCTCATCCTTGTTTACAAATCACTTTTCTCTGTAAATTCGACCTTCTGCGACCTTCTGTACATCTTTGCTTCGATACTGGTGGCTGCATTTTGCCAGAGGCCTCTTCCTCCGTACCTTCCTCTTTCACCTAGAAGTCATTCCTTACAAATGACTCATTTGAGTAAGTTTTGATCACCCCTCCGGCCATCTCCTCCTGGAGCTCAGCAACAGATTTGCCTTTGGACACTTTGCTTTGTGAAATGCGGTATTTAAAAAAAAATGCAAGTCTCTTGATTCATTTCTCATTTTATGACTTGATCATGGTTATTAGTCTGATAATGGTGGGATAAATTTGCATATCTTTCTCATTTTTGGCAGCCATCATTTGCTCAAGTGAAAAATATGGCAGGTACCGTCAGAGCTGCTGCGATGAGAATGCTGGTGCTGAGCAGGTAGAATGGAGATGGAGCGCTGCTCCAAAGGGTTCGACCTCCTGGTGCTCTAATGTGGTGGCTCAGTACAGGATTTAAACGGCCTGTTAAATGAGCTGATGTTTTTGTAAGTAGAATCCTTCAGCCGTGGAGATCTGTGCCGAAGATGGCGGTGCAGCGGACCGGCGCTGGGCATCAGAAACCAAGAGAACACCCTCCCCTCTATCACCCCTCCCCCCCACCCGTTGAGAAGGAGAAGCAGAGGAGGGGAGCCTAAAGGATGGCAATCGTGGCAGCGGACCAATGAGGGGCTCAGCGGCTGAGGGCAGGCTGCGGGCGACTTGCGGACAGGGAACCCAAGTGGGCTGTGGGCTGCTGGAGACTGGCTTACAGCCACTACGTCTCGGAGCTGGGACTCGAGAGTGTTCTGAGGGCAAGAAGAGCTCCCAAAGGGCCCTTGGCTCTAAATGTCGTATTGGAGGTTTGAATCTGGAGCTCAGGTTGGCGTTGAATCAAATGGGGGTCTGTACAGCTGCAGAAGCTGCAGGAGTGCTGTAGGGGGATCCATGGACCCTCAGTTGCCCCTTTCAAACTTGCAAGTGATCCCAGGAATCGAATGCTAATTGGCCTTTAAAGTGCCAAGCGTGAAAGCAAAATCACCTCAATGCTGGCGTCAGATGATGTCATCTCATACAGGGGATTGACAGCCTTGACCCCCTAATACAATCCTCGGTGTCTGCAGACGTGGGCCTTGCAATCAGGCAAGTGTGAAATGGGTAATTGCATTGTGGGATTGAAATGACCCAAGTTTTTGCATGAGTTCAGGAAGAAAAGATTAAAATAAAGGTATAAACTGCCATGGGAAGGTGACAGTAGGGGGGGGGGGGCGGAGGGGGAGGGGGAGAGAGAGAGAGAGAGAGAGGAAATAAATAGCAATAGTGGCCAATTTTTAAACAGCGTGGGATAATTGGTAGCGCTATAGTGTACAATTTATAAAAAAAGGGAAGGGTGGACCTGACTTCCCAGAATGCTGTGTGCAGAGAAACCCCTCTATGAATGCTCCTTGCCCTTTTTCTGCCGCATGGAATTCCGAGAGGGAGAATCTCCCATCGCTTTTTCCCACGGTATTTATGAATTGTACGTGATAGCGCTACCAACTTTCCCACCCTGTTTAAAAATTGTCTGCTATAGCTATTTATTGCTTGCACTTTCCCACAACCCCTTATAAAGATTTATATAGGTCGGCACAACAACAGGGGCTGAAGGGCTCATTCTGTGCTGTACAAAAAGCTTAATTATGTTATGTTAGGCATGATTAATTTTGGTCAACTATAAGATCATAATACATTGATCAGGATTTCACCATCACTCGAGACATCATGACGCCACCAGTAGAAGGTAGAACAGTCCTAACCCCAGGAAACGCATGCAGTGTCCCAGTTAGGAGTGGTCAAGTGGAAAAGCCAAACCCTCATTCTTATCCCTGGACATTGAATGGCCAATTTAGTGGGATGCAAGTGTGAAAGGGGCTGTCGACTCTGAAGGGACTCTCTTTTGGTTTCCTTTCTCTTGTATTTATGTCGATGGGCAACACTAATGGGCAACACTTTATCTGCCTTACAGAAGACGATTTCATGTAATTTTACATGTTCTTAACTATTACATGACAATAGAGGAATCTTGCAAATTTATCTTTGAATGCAATTAGTTGGCTAATTGAAATGCAGACAAATACCAAACTAAATTAACAAAGTGAAATTGGAATCATGGGTGCAGCGAGTCGACTTGCTAAATCACAGTGGCAGATATGGGTTCAATCCTGACCATCAGGCATGGTCTTATTGAATGGCAGAGCGGGTTTCAAGGTGTAAAGGCCTTAACCCCCCTTCCATCACTTACACCTTACTCCAACGTTTAAAGCCGATCTCCATCATTTATCATCAATGTCAAAGACAAAGTGGGTTTATTCTCATATACTTAAGTACAATGTACAGATGAAGTGTAATTCCTACTTGTTGCAGCCACACAGGTACGTAAGATACACCATAGAACAAATTAAATTACTATAATATGCCAAGACAGAAGTTACGTTGATTACGTTTATTATCATCTGATTGCACAAGTACAACCCAACGAAACAGTGTTCTCCGGTCGGTGCAAAATAGGCAGATTCGCATACAACCAGAAGACATAACACACATACAGATGAACAATGCATATACAGGATAAATATTCATATATACAAATAAATAAATAGTGTTTCAGAAATATGAGGGTCTCGAAAGGTTGGTGTGAGCAGTTCATTTAGTCGTTCAGCATTCTCACTGCCCGTGGGAAGAAACTGTTCCTCAGTCTGGTGACGCTGGCTCTGAGACTCCTGTATCTCTTTCCCGATGGGGCAGCTGAAAGATGTGTGGAAGGGGTCCGCAACGATTTTATGCGCCCTCTTCCAACAACGATCCCGGTAGAGCCTGTCGCTGAGAGGGGATGGAGACTCCGGTGATCCTCTCTGCCACTCTTATGTTCCTGTGGATAGATAGAGAAACAGAAAAATAACTAGACAATAAGAAAGGATAGATAAATAATTTTTCACCATTCCAGTTAGTGCAACGATAAGTGATGTTACAGAAGTGTTTGCTGATTTTTTTCGTGATGACATTTTGTTTACCCAATAATTAACCAGCTTAACCATGCGATTGTGAGTTTGAGAGCTCCTGGTCCACTTGTGAGCCACAATTCAGCACAAATCCTGAGCATCAATAGCACAAATAAGGATCATTTGTATTCCCAAACTTGAGAACTGGTCATTGCACATGAATGGAGATTCACTTCACTTTTTATTCTGAGATTTAAAGTGGAGATCTTTTGTGAAGGGGTAGCAGGAGTCCGCTGAATGTTCCCATGGCCTGTGTGCGCCTGACAATTACCCAAAATTGAAATTGAAATTTTCCTGTGCATGTCTAAGTTCCTCGGCTGAGTGAGCAGATTATCACTTTTGTTCAGATGAATGAATCCCAGCTGGAAGTGACAGTTGGAGATAGTCAGAACACTCTGCCCCAGGATGCTACTACTCCACTAAGTTAGTCTGTATTCCATCTGTGCACCTGGGGTATCAGTTTTCCTTCATATACAGAAAGAAAGTGGCCACTGCTCACCAGTGCGATTCAACCCTCTTCACATTTAAGATACTCAAAAGAACAACTGTCTGGATGGACTACATCCACTTCAAGCAGAAGGACGTCAGTGCTATAGAGAGGATGCAGAAGAGATTTGAAAGGATCTTGTCTAGATTAGAGGGTTCCTTATGAAGAGAGGTTGAGTGAACTTGGTCTTTTCTCCTTGGAGTGACAGAGGATGAGGGGTGACCGGATAGAGGTGTATAAAATGAGAGGCATTGATTGTCTGGCGGCCCAGGGATGAAATGGCTAACATAAGGGTGGTTGGGGGATGGGGGGTGGTGGTGGTATAGATTTAAGGTGGGAGTAAGCACAGGGGGCATTGTAAGAGGTAGGTTTTTCACACAGTGAATGGTGAGGGCATGGAATGTGTTGCCAGCAATGCTGGTGGTGGAACGTGCAACGGGATTTTTAAGAGATTATTAGATTGGTAAGTAGAACAGAGAAAAATGGAGGGTTAAGCAGTAAGGAAATTCCAGGTAGTTGTTAGAGTAGGTTATTAGGTCGGCACAACTCTGTGGGCAAAAGTGACTGTACTGTGCTGTTAATTTATATGTTCCATTAGGGTGCAACCACATATGTTCCTTGAAAGCATATTGCAAGGCAGAGAAGGACATGACCCATATGCTGGTAAATAGGATTAGTATCGAGAGGATGGTTGGCATGGACATTGTGGGCTGAAGGGCATGTTTCTGTGCTGTACTTTTTACTGTTAGATTTACTGAGGGTTTTCTTGGTATTTAATTAAATTTTCCATTTTGCCAATGTGAGATTTCTAATAAGCCCTGAGAGCAAAACAAGAAACCAATCTTCTAAAATACTACTAATAACGTCTATTGATTAATTGATAGACCTCCAAGCCCACTGAACAATTTTTGTATGTTATGATTCATTAGTCACATGTTGTCTGCTGTCCTCAAACACTCAGGCAGAGCAGATCGATCCGAAACCTCTGTCAAACACGAGCCATTTCACCAAAATGGCTCTTCAGATCAATAAGAAGCCATTTTTGCGTGCTTGTAAACAAATATGCCATTGTAATTTTGTTCTTTATCACTTTTATCGCTTGATAAAGAGCAAGATGCAGCACCTCTGGGGGGTCCAGCCACCCAGTTGCACGGGCTTTGAATGGCCCATTGAGGGAGCCTACAGTGGTTTGAAATCTTGCAACCGCGGATCTGCACCAAAGACGGCAGCACCTATTAACTGGCGGCAGACTCTGGGAAAGCGGAGGACTGGAGCAGGGCACTAGAGGACAGTCAGATCATGCACCGTCTGAGAGGGAGAAGCGGAGGAGATGACCTGCAGGACGGTGACCCCGGCAATGGACCAGTGAGGTGGCTCTGCAGCTGTGGGACCAGTGCATGCAGGGAACTGCTAAACACTCGAGGCAAGGAACCCGCGGAAGCTATTGGCTGATGGACACTGCTGTCAGGAGACTTGCGCTGGGATGCAGACTACTGGAGACTGGCTCGAGCTGGCTGGAGGGGTATCAGATATCGGAACTGGGATGCGAGGGGGTGCCGAGGATGCTGAAGGGTGACTGACCATGTCAGAGGTTCAGATTTGGAGCTCAGGTTTGGACTGGTCTCTGTGTGGCGGCAAGGGCTGTGGAAGTGCTGGAGGTGAATCTACGGACACTCAGTGACTCTGGGGGGGCTCTCTTTTGCTTCTCTCTCTCCGACTGTAAATCTGACAAGACTGTCAGAAGCGCTCAGGCAATTCCTGTCAGTGGCGAATCTGTCTGCCTTGCAGCAGGCAAAAAGAAATTTCATATAATATGCACTGTTTTATTCTTTTCTTCTTCTTTGGCTTGGCTTCGCGGACCAAGATTTATGGAGGGGTATGTCCACGTCTGCTGTAGGCTCGTTGGTGACTGACAAGTCCGATGCAGGACAGGCAGGCACGGTTGCAGCGGTTGCAAGGGAAAATTGGTTGGTTGGGGTTGGGTGTTGGGTTTTTCCTCCTTTGTCTTTTGTCAGTGAGGTGGGCTCTTCGGTCTTCTTCAAAGGAGGTTGCTGCCCGCCAAACTGTGAGGCACCAAGATGCATGGTTGGAGGCGATATCAGCCCACTGGCGGTGGTCAATGTGGCAGGCACCAAGAGATTTCTTTAAGCAGTCCTTGTACCTCTTCTTTGGTGCACCTCTGTCTCGGTGGCCAGTGGAGAGCTCGCCATAGAACACGATCTTGGGAAGGCGATGGTCCTCCATTCTGGAGATGTGACCCACCCAGCGCAGTTGGGTCTTCAGCAGCATGGAGTTGATGCTTGCGGACTCTGCCAGCTCAACTACTTCGATGGAATCTTGAATCTTGATAAAATTGGAATGCTTCTTGCAGCATGACATCTTTCCAACCAAGAGTGGAAAGTAAATTTGACTTTGATGCAGAGTGAGTTTTAATTGGAGCACGTTCCTTTCCACAATGGTGAATGGCCATTGGGGCAGCAGGCAGATGTGTGAGATCCACGGTTATGGTCATATTTTTAAGGTTGATAGAGCTAGGGCTTTTTCTCTGGAGCGATGAAGGATGAGACATGACATATATAAGGGTATTAGAGGATTAGATAGGGTGGAACATCAGCTCCTTTATCCCAGGGTGACAAAAAATATATCAGAGAACATCTGTAGTAAAACATAAAATCTGAAGACACCATGATTAAAGTAAAAACAATGCCGGAGAAATTCAGCAAGATAAACAGTGTACTTTATATAATAGATAAAGATGCACAACCAATGTTGGTTAATTTGCTCATTTTTTGATGCAAGGGCTCAAGCCCTAAACTTTTATTATTGGACACTCTCCTGTTATGAAGTCCAGAGGTCCCCAAAACCCAGCAGCAATAGATATGCACCACACCACCACTACTTAAAAGTAGTTTTTAATTATAATTGAACAAAAAAAACAGAATTAAACTTTAACTTATTACTTAACCTACCTAACCTACTTAATCCCCCCTCTAATACTTAGGGTAGGTGTGTGTAATATATATTTAAGATTAGAAAAGTTTTTTGGATCACAGTCCAATCTCTCTGGTTGCAGGCAATTCTTGCTAACAGAAGTTAGCATTAACAAAGTTCACCAGGCTTTGGTGTTTAACAAGCAAATGGTTACCACTCAGGAGGGTTCTTGCTGGTTTTCAGAGAGAGATTCCTTTTCTAGGACATTCACAACTGATTTTTTCTCTATCAGTCTTGCTGACAAAACTTGCTCCCTTCAGGGTTCTCCAGATGATCCTCTTTCTTTCAGGTCTCCTTTCAGACAGCCAGTCTTCTCCTTTGACCAGGCAGCCTTCCAAAGTTTGCCAGCTTGTCCTTCTGGAACTGATTTCTGTCTCCTCTCTCTCTGTTTCACTCCCTCCCTCTCTGAGAGCCAAACTGTTCTGGCCTGCCTGCAAAAATCACATGTTCTCCCAGGCAAGCTGCTGTATGTTGCTTCTTTGTTGCTCCTCTGCAAATAGCACTCTGCAAAAGTCCTGCAAATATTCTGTGTTTTAAAATGTGTGTGTGCAAGCTGCTCTAACAATTCCTCCCAAACCATCTCTAAATACTCTGTCACACTCCAAATAGATGACATTATTATCAATTTCTTTGATTTCTGCTTGTCAGCTTCCCGTTCTCCCTGTCTTGCTCAACCCTCTGTTTTTTTTCTTCCACTCTCCACCCCTCCCCGTTTGTTGGTGTATCCTCCCTTATCCACCTATTAGCTCCTGCTGTAGGACTTTGCTCTTCCCCCTGCCCCTCCTTCTTCATTGGTTTGTTTAGGTGCCTGCCTATATTTTGTTCATACCTTGATGAAGGGCTCAAGCCCAAAGTGTTAATTTATGTATCTTCATCTTTGCTGTATAAAATACACAGTTCAACCTTAGCCATAAGATCTGGAAGATGGTGGCAGACTTAGGCCAGAGGCTCTGGTTCCCAAATGAAATAACAGAAACAAGCCTCAGACCAGACCTTGTGCTGTGGTCGGCCTCACTCCATCTCGTTTACATCATCGAACGTACAGTGCCCTGGGAGGATGCAGTGGAGGAGGCCAATGAGCACACAAACTGAGGTATGCTGAGCTTCATCTGATGTACAGCAACATGGCTGGAAGGCAAGGGTCTGACTGGTTAAAGTAGGCGGCAGAGGATTTGTAGCCACATCGACATCAAAGCTACTCTGGGTGTTGGGAGTGTGAGGAAAGATGTACCGATGAGCAGTCAAAGATCTCTCCAGAGCTGCTGAAAAGGATGGTCAGTGGCTCTGAATGAGGAGAAAGGATTCCATCTGGGCCCCCAGGTGAGTGATGGCATCACAAGATCACAAGACCAAGGAACAGAAGCAGGCCACTAGGCCCATCGAGTCTGTTCTGTCAATCTACACTAAGCTACTCTAAACTAGTTCCAATTTCCGGCCTTTTCCCCATATTCCTTGATGCCCTCACTAATGAGATACTTGTCTATTTCTTGTTTAAATACTCCCAGTGATCTGGCTTCCACTGCTGTATGCGGCAGTGAGTTCCACAGATCCACGACCCTCTGGCTAAAGAGGTTCTTCCTAATCTCTGTTTCATATGGATCGCCTCTAATTTTCAGACTATGACCCCCCCTTGTCCTCAATTCACCCATCAGGGGAAACATCTTACCTGCATTCACCCTATCTAAACCTTTCAAAATATGAAATGTCTCTATGAGATCTCCTCTCATTCTTCTATACTCCAATGAATACAACCCAAGAGCTGCCAAATGCTCCTCATACGCTAGCCCTTGCATCCGGAAATCATCCTAGTAAATCTCCTCTTCACCCTCTCCAACAACCTGTCTTAGATAAGGGGACCAAAACTGCACACAGTATTCCAAATGGGGTCTCACCAGTGCCCCAGAGAGTCTCATCAACACATCTAGGGGATCAGCCCGGGACATCAGGATTCACTGTTGAACTCTCTGGAGATGCTGTGGGTCCATCAATGAAACACTGAGGAAGGAGGGCGCTCACTTATAACCCATAAGATTCCACCACTCACTTGGCTACCCCGCAGAATCTAGGCAGCAAAAATCAGGAGTGCAATAAGGGATAGTAACATCTAGTCCCACATAACATACCTCCAGCATTGTGTTTTTACCAGAGAACATCTGTTTGAGGTAAGTGGAGGAAAGTTTAGTGGAAATGTCAGAGGTAGGTTCTTTTACACTGTGAATGGTTGGTGCCTGGACCATGGTGCACAAAACCAAGAAGAATCCTTCATGTTTCCATTCTTCAAAGATTCAGTGACGTCAAGTCAAGTATATTGTCATTTGATTGTACAAGTACAACCTGATGAAACAGCGTTCTCCAGTCCTCGGTGCAAAACATGCCTATAGACAACCAGACATAACACACTTACAGACAAACAATACCCATGCAGGATAAGTAACATTTAAGGAAAGTCTGGATAGTTACATGGAGAGGAGAGGACTGGAGGGGTATGGACCGGTGCTGGTCAGTGGGACTAGGAAGGTGGGGATTTGTTACGGCATGGACTAGTAGGGCCAAACTGGCCTGTTCTGTGCTGTAAGTGGTTATATGGTTATAAGTGTTATAGCTACAAACATAAATAAATATTGCTTTGTACAAATGAATGTCTCGGATGTTTAGTGCGAGCAGTTCCTTTGGTGATCCAGCATACTCCCTGCTCGTGAGAAGAAGCTGTTCCTCAGCCTGGTGGTGCTGGCTCTGATCCTCCTGTATCTCTTCCTGGATGGGAGCAGCTGAAAGATGTATGGAAGGGGTCCTGAATGATTTTGCGCACCCTCTTCAGACAATGATCCCGGTAGATCACCAGAATGGGGAGGTGATGGAGACTCCAGTGATTCTTTCTGCTATTCTTATGGTCCTATGGCTTGACCTCCGATCCATTTCTTTGCAGCAACCATATTACATTGTGATGCATCCAGTCAGGATGCTCTTGATACTACTCCGATAGAAGGTTGACGTAACGGTGGCCAGTAGCTTTGCCCACTTCACTCTTAGGAAGTTCAGACGCTGTTGCACCTTCCTGACCATGGAGAAGATGTTGAGTGACCACGAGGTCACTAGTTAAGTGAACTCCAAGGAACTTGGTGCTCTCCACTCTCTCTTGATGTGTAGTGGAGGGTTGTCATTCCTGTTCCTCCTGAAGTCCACGATCATCTCTTTTTCTTGTCCATGCTGAGACACAGGTTGTGACTCTTGCACCATTTAACGAGATTTTCCACCTCTTCTCTGCAGTGCCACTCATCATTGTTGCTGATGAGGCCGACGACTGTTGTATCATCATAAGTGGAGGTGGGGGTGAGGGGGGCTGTGGCAAGGTATTCAAAAAGACTTTGGCTGACTTCCTTGTTGTTAAAATCTCTGCAACTTGTTGGGATGGTGCATTAATTTGGTATCGGCCTTCGGAGATGGTTTGCAATGTCACGTGCAATGGCAGAGCTGAGAGCTGCAGTTGTCTTAGGACACTGAGCCACAGTGAGAGGCCAGCAGAAAGTGTAGACACATTCAGACAATGCAGTATAATGGTCTGAAGCCATGTTATCTGCAAAAATATGATGTGAAATTATGCCAGGGTCAACATTACACCCATCGTAATATCAGTATGCTTGGGTTAGCAACAGAACCAATCATTAATAAGTGATCCCACCACCACACACATACTCCACTCACCTCCCCACTCCGCCTTCCACAGGGACCATTCTTTTCGCGACTCCCTCTTCCACTCCTCCCTCCTCAACCAATCACCCCCTCATCACCTACCACTCTGACCGCAGGGGATGCTCCACTTGCGTCCAAACATCCTTCCTCATCACCATTTGGGGCTGCAAACAGTCCTTCCAAGTGAAGCCACACTTCCCCTGTGAACTTGCAAGGGCCATCTACTGCATCCAATGCACCCGTTGTGGTCTCCTCTGCACTGGAGAGATTGGGCGCTGACTGAGATCGCTTCATTGAGTACCTTGGCTCTGTCCGTCTCAAAATCGTGGATCTCCCGATGGCCACCCTTTTCAATTCACCATCCCGCTTCCTCGCCGACATGTCTGCCCATGGTATCATGCGCTGAGACCACCGGCAAATTGGAGAAATAAGACCTCATCTTCCATCTGGGCACCCTCCAACCGGATGGCATTAACATCAACTTCTCCTATTTCTATTAACCCCTCCCCCCCATCTTCTTTCCTCAAAACATCAGTAATATATCTTTACATCCTATGGACTCTGTGAGATCGGCTGAGGTTCCTCCAGCATTTCTATGTGTTTTTACTACCAATCATAGTGTCTTCAAACTTTTGTGTTTCACAGAACCAGCCAAACCTGCGACCTCCAAAATGCTTGATTATCATATTTTAACAATGTAATTTGCTCATAATTTCATAATATGAAATTAACACAGTTGGCATATTCTTTTCAAATAATGGATTCCACATAATTCCGCCCGTGGGGTGGCACGGTTGGCCTAGCGGGTGGCGCAGTTAGCATACTGTCGGCACGGTAGAGTAGCGTAGCAGCTAGTGCAACACTGTCATGGCGCCAGTAATCGGGACCGGGGTCCGAATCCTGCTCTGTCTGTAAGGAGTTTGTGCATTTTTCCCATGTCTGCGTGGAGATTTCGGTTTCTATTGTGTGTTGAAAGGCGCCTAGTTGGGTGGCATGGGCTTGAGGGCCTGTTACTGTACTGTATGCCTAAATTAAAAATTAAATTGATGTTTGCATTATTCATCTTCCTTGGAGGTTCATAATTTAGCACTGCTTAAATCGTCACTTTTGATAGGAATAATTTTGAAACGATATTAACTGGCTATAAAGTACATTTCAAATCATATTAATTTTAGAAATATACTCAGAGATCCTGTCACTCTCATTGCTTTAAATGATTTATAATGGAACAGTTAACTGCAAAATATTAAAAATTAATATTTAAGAACAGAAAATGTTGGAAACACTCAGCAGGTCGGGCAGCATCTGTGGAGAGAGAAGCAGTTGTTGTTTTGGGATCTGGGACACTTGGTCAGAACTGGGAAAGGGAAAGCCATAGAATATCCAGAATGCAAGAGTCGATGGCCAGCTACTAATTGGTCAAGCATTTCAAAAAGTAATGGTTCCTGCCTGGGTTTTCCTCACTCTTGTCTGTCCTCGGCCCCATCCATTGCCAGGAACAAAGTTAAGCCTGAGAAGCAATGTATCATACACCGCCTGGGCCAAAACATTGATTTTTCCCTCCCACCCCCCAATTTTAGGTAAATCCCAACGCCTCTTCAGTTTACTGTTTCCATCTCTCCATTGGTTGCTCCTGTTCCCACTTTTCTTTCAACTCCAGTGACCCAGGTTCAGATCCGGTGAAGTCTGTAGCAATTTGTACGTTCTCCCTGTGTTCGCGAGGGTTTCCCCGGGGTGCTTTTTTCTTCCTCCCACCCTCCAAAACACATGGGGTTTGAAGGTTAATTGGGGTGGAATTGGGTGGCACGTGTTTAAATGGCCAGAATTAGCTTCTATTGTGTTGTAAATTTAAAAAAAAATTCTTGCACCATCCCCACTTTTTATCCACTTGCCTCTCCCTAGCCCATCCCCTTCATCACCCTTCACCAGCTGATCTGCATTCCAACTCAATTTTCCCTTTGCTGCTTGCTGCTCGATATCCTCACCGTATTTTCCTCAACTTTGAACGTTTCCTTTGTCCCACTATTTGCTGTTCTTTAATCACAGAAATTTCCAGCTTCCTGTCACCCTTTAGGGTGGCACAGCTAGGGTAGTGGTTAGTGCAATGCTGTTACGTCTCCTGTGATCGAGACCAGGGTTCAAATCTTGCACTGTCTGCAAGGAGTTTGGATGTTTTCCCTGTGTCTGCGTGGTTTCCTCCCACCGTTCAAAGCGTGCTGAGGGTTGTAGGTCAATTGGGTGTAATGGAGCAGCATGGGCTTGTGGGCCGAAATGGCCTGTTATGGTGCTGTATGTCCAAATTTAAATTTATTTTAAAATTATGTTAAGAGATCAGAATCATTGCCAGTGGAGGGATGTTGAAACACCTGGCAAGTAATGCTCATCCCTTGGTTGTTCTTTTTTTGTGTTGAAAAGAGGAAGAAATGTACAGAATCCCATTTCTTCTTCCTTAGGGAACATGGGTTTTGTGCCAAAGCTCAATTGGGCAGCATGCCCGTAACTTTTCTTTTGTGACTCATGCTGATATTTAAATACATCATAAATTAGCTTCCATGTGCTTGAAATTGTGCCAGGCTAGGTTGATATCTATATTCGCTCCTACAGACATCCATGGCATTGTGGTAACATCCTATTGGCTCTTGTCTAATGGAGGGCCAAGCTTCTCACGGGCTCTCTTCCCTCATGAGTAGGCCCAGCCTTCACAAGATCACAAGATATAGGAGCAGAAGTAGGCCCATCGAGCCTGCTCTGCCATTCTAATCATGAGCTGATTCATCCTCCCACTCAGCCCCACTCCCCAGCTTTCTACCCATAACCCTTGATGCCCTGACTCATCACATACGTGTCAATCTCTCCCTTAAATGACATAATTCCCAATAAATTCCACAGACACACAACCCTCTGACAAAATAATTTCTTTCTGCAATTCTGTTTTAAATTGATGCCCTTTTATCTCGAAGTTGTGGCCTCTTTCTTAGACTCCCCCTACCATGGGGAACAACCCTTTCACCATTTGAAATCTCTCTATGAGTCCTCGTCCCCCCCCATCCTTCTGTACTCCAACATGTACTGTCCAAGAGACGACAAATGTTCCTCATATGCTAAACCTTTCATTCCTGGTATCATTCTAGTAAATATTCTCTGAACTTTCTACAATGCCAGCATGTCTTTTCTCAAATAAGGCACCCAAAACTGTACACAGTACTCCAAGTGAGGTCTCACCAGTGCTTCATGGAGCCTTGCATCCTATCTGCATCTTGAGCTGGGCAGTCTTCCTGGTGCTTGCTTCCATTTCACCATGCTGAATTTTGTCAGACAGTCTATCTCCTGCCATCTGTTGGACTATCATGATCTTGTCAGCTGACGGTTCCACAGAGGAATGGTCGGCTAGCTCTTGCGTGCAGGTCAGCTTGGTGCTGACAGCTGTGTCTGCCCATTGCAAGGTGGAAATCACAGTTAAACAGGTTTCTGACATCCCCCTCCCTCTCCTCCCCATTCTCTGAGGGCTGAGCAGACCAGACTGAAATCAACTTTTGAGGTTTTTAATTTTTTTTACATTTAGACATACAGCAAGTAATAGGCCTTTTTGGCCCACAAGTCCATGTCACACAATTACATCCAATTAAACTACAACCCCCGGTACATTTTGAACAGAGGGAGGACATCAGAGCCCCCAGGAAAAACCGACACAGACGGAGAGAACATACAAACTCCTTACAGATAGGACGGGATTTGGACCCAGGTCGTGATTGCTAGCGCTGTAACAGTGTTGCGCTAACTGCTACGTTAATTGTACTGTCCCCCTTGGGTTTGGCTAACAAAATTAATAAGTTGGTAGATGTTGATGAGTTATAGCTTTTATAAACACTTTAATACAGTGCCAATACAAGAGTTTATGAAACAATAATGCCACTTGATAGGGTCAGATACTGATGTGGACTCAGGATTAGTTGAATTGATTAGAATTGTTTAATATCACATTCATCAATATGCAGTAAAAAGCTTTGTCTTACATACTATCCAGGTACTTCAACCTCCTCAGAGCAGGTAATGGAAGGTTTTAGAAAAAGTGTGACAGTAAAACAAAAGTAAAGAATATAGTGTCAATTGGTTGATGGACAACAAAACGAGGGTATAGTTGTCATTTATATGTTAGGGATATGTGGATCACCAATGAGATGCCACTGGGATTTATCATTGGACCCCGCTGTTCGCAGTCTCTCCAACTTGCCGATTCACTCTTTATCTCAACTCGACTTTCGTGGTCTCTTCCCCTTCCCTTGACTCCCTGTTGGTTTTGTGTTTTTCAGTCAGTCCCAACCTTGAAAAAATTCATTGATTCTGCCTCTGCAGCTCTCTGTAGTGGAGAATTCCAAAGATTCACAAATCTTTGAGAGAAGGAATTCCTCTTCACGTCAATCTGAAATGAGTGACTCCTTATTCTGAAACTAAATAGCCCCCATGAGAAAAAACCTCTCAATGACTATTGTGTCAATCTACCTCAAAATCTTCTAAATTTCAATCAGATGACCTCTCATTCTTCTATATTCTGATGAGTCTCACTTGGGTATTGTCGAGCTGATTATTATGCTGAAGATCATGGTATAAAGTCTTCTGCACTCTAAGTTCTAGTTCCACCTCCTTGGTACGCCATTCTCAATACTTATTTTCCTCTTTCGAGAAAGGATGAGAGATGAGAGGTGACTTAGTAGAGGTCCACAAGATTCTGAGAGGCATAGACAAGGTAGAAAGCCAGTGCCTTTTTCCCAGGGCAGGAGTCGCAAACACCAGAGGACACCTGTACAAAGTGAAGGGAGGAAAGTTTAGGGGAGGCATCAAGGGTACGTTTTTTTTCACACAGAGATGCCTGGATTACATTGCCAGGGATGGTGGTGAAGGTACTGTGTATGCTCTTAAATTCTTAAATTTACCTTTTGAGAAATGTTTCATGCCCATTTCTTTCTTTTCTAAAATGTTTTTATTGAGTTTAACATATAAACATAAATACAAAATGGACAATTGCATATTAATTCATTTGTATACACATTTGTATACCTCAAAAATATTTATTGGAAATGATCTATGTGACCATGTTAAACCCTTTTATTGGAATAACTTGAATAAAATAAAGGGGAAATAAAACCTAAAAACTAGAGTTAACTCTAACTCCTTCTGATCAAGGAGAAAAATAAAAATAAAAATCAATAATGTGGAACCGCTGGTGACCCCCAGAGAACTGGCAATGAACATGTCCATTTCTTAGGCTTGTTGTTCCTTTCCCTCCTCATTCTGAAACACTCTGAGACATGTTTGTACATCGGTTATATACAGGGGAAAGGTGGCTACTGGTTGGTCCAGGTTAATAGGTGTGTGAGCCACTTCATTGTTTTATTCCTACCATCATGCTTATATTACTGCCAAACAACTTACTGTCACAAATGTTCCACCTGCTTGGTGAATTGAGACTCTGTTGGAACATGAGGCAGTTTGTTAGAGAAACACATAAACTGCAGATGTTGGAATCTTCAGCAAACGATGAGATGCTGAAGGGACTCAACAGCATCTATGGGTAGAAATGAGCAGTCAACGACTTTGGGTCGAGAGTCTTGACAAAGGGCCTGGACCTTTGTCAGCAATGCTGACCGACCATTTCTACCCATGGATGTTGCCTGACCTGCCGGGTTCCTCCACCATCCCAGAGGCAACCCCTTCATTTATTTTTCTTTTCTGTGGCAGTTTGAAGAGTTCCTGGTGTGTGTGTGTGTGGGTTGGTTGATGGTCGATTGCTTGGTGATATTTTCCAACTGTGATCCAAGTGACAGTAAAACCCCTCTTATCTGGAATTCAAGCAGCCTGCAAAAAAAAAAACTCCCAGAAAATAAATGGGTAAAAAATACAGAAGTTTAAAATTGGCACACTTCACCATTCATGCAACACGCAGTCTCAAGCAACTGGAAAATTCACCATCCACCAATCCCCATAGGTGCCAGATACCAAGGCTTTTACTGTAATTTATTTGCTACAAGATCTGCTACAAAGGCAGAAAATATCTAATAAATGGGTTTATTAGTTTATATTATGCTCAATGTATAAGATAGTGGTGAGGTCATATTTGGAGAACAGTGTGCAGTTTTATTCACCTAACTACAGGAAGGATATCAGTAAGATTAAAAATGTGCAGAGCAAATTTACAAAGATGTTGTCAGGACTTGAAAAACTGAGTTACAGGGAAAGGTTAAACAGGTTAGGACTCTATTCCCTGGAGCGTAGAAAAATGAGGGGAGATTTGATCAAGGTATTTGAAATTATAATGAGCATAGATAGAATAAGTTCAAGCAGGCTTTTTCCACTGAGGTTAGGAGAGATAAAAACAAGAGGACATGGGTTAAAGGTGAAAAGGGAAAAGTTTAAAGGGAACATTAAGGGGAACGTATTCATGCAGAGAGTGGTGGGAGAATGGAATGAGCTGCCAGCTGACTTGGTAAATACAGGCTCAATTTTAACATTTAAGAAAAATTTGGTTAGGTACAAGGATAGGAGGGGTATGGAGGGATAAAGTCTGGGTTCAGGTCAGAGGGACTAGGCAGATTAATTGTTCTGCATAGACTAGCAGGGCCGAAGTGCTAGTTTTTATGTGGTTTTGTTCTATATTTCTAATGTTAGACCTATTAAAAGTAGACCCATCTACCTGATGACAAAGTGCCACTGATATATTGGGTGCACATTGTATTATTGCCCACAAAATGTAGTGCAGTTGGTCATCATGGCTATTCTGACAGGAACTCCCACCAAGAGGGACATGAGCAATAGGGTATGGGAAACCACCAGCTATGGGTTCCTTTCCAAGTCAGATACAATTCAGACTTCAGAATATATTGTGTCCTTTGTCATCCTTGGGCCTAAAAATCCTGCATTCTCTCTACTTAGCAGCACTGCACTGATTCGAGAAGGAGGGTGACCACCTCAGCCTCTCCTGGGCAATAAACTCTTATCTAGCCAGGGATGCTGACATCCCAAATAATTAATCAGACACTATTTATTTAATTTATTAATAGATTGTGAATGTTAATACTGAGCATCTGATAAATATGATATATTCCTCCCAAACATTCTTTTCTTTCAAACAAGAATGGTTGTGAATGCTGGGGTCGAGTGCAATACACAAACATGCTGAACAAACCAGCAGGTCCCGCAGCATCCATGGGAAGAAAAGGGTAACCAACGATTCAGGCTTGGGCCCTTCATCAGGTATAAGCAAAACAGGCAGGTACCTAGATAAAAAGGTAGGAGAAGAGAGAGGGAAGGGCAATAGATCAGAGGTCATAGGTGGACACAGGTGGGAGGGTAGAAGAAAATAAAAGTTGGGAAGTGTTGGGGAAGAGAGTGGAGGGCCGAGAAGATTAGCTCTCTGATAGGAGAAGGAAGGGGGCGGGGAACTGGATGAAAGGTAAAAGCTGTTTTTTTTTCCAGATTCCTAATGAAGGGTCCAGGTCTTAAACGTTAATCGCCTCTTTCTTCCCATGAAGGCTGCATGACCTGCTGAGTTTCTCCAGCACTTTTATGTCTTACATTAGCTCCAATGCTCTCAGTTCCTGAATTCCCTTCACAAACATCTCTCCGCACCTATCATTCCTTCCTCCTTCAAAGCCTACCACCAACTGAACCTCACCCATCTGACCCAGACTCGGAGTACATTAGCTCATATCTATAGGATGATGACCCCTTTGACGCACATTGCCTCATTAAAGATGCAGCGTTAATGCAAAGGATTATTCTTATTGTTATCAGACTGTGCAGCAAAGTGTTTCACCGCACAGAAGATTACAGATAGCGATTGAGTTAACATTTGTAAATACATTTACATAATCCATTAATTGTACGATGAATAAATTGAGACAAATAAATTTGCTTGTCAAGCCATATTAAGAGATTCAATATTTGTGTTGAATTTAATAGTTGGAGCAGATTTTTATCACGTTCTTCATTTATTCAACAATTTTCCCAATACGTCCCTTTGACAAAGATGGTTTATTCAGTGATTACAAGAAATCACATTAATAAAATATCAGTTACACGTTCGAATTATAACACAATGAATCACTATCCAGAACGAAATTGAGCTCCGACCAGTGGAACCTACCAGTCTCAGAATTCCCCCATGGAGATTATCCCTCTTTATCCTTTTGAACAGATGGTTTATTCAGTGATTACAAGGATATTACATTGATGCAATATTACCCATGGCGGTAAGGTTGAGGGTGAGATCCCTGACATAGAACAATCCAACCAATCCAACCTCAACGGTGGAACAGACGGACAAAGTTACTCTGTACTCAACAGCTGAGAAGGTGGACGAAGGCTGCAACAAATCCACCAGCTCCAATCATTGTGATTTTCATGCCATTGGAACTAGTTGGTTGATTTGTGAAGTATCGTGTGCTTCTCGGGATGCAGCATCAAGAATGCGTCAAACCAATATACGCACAGGCATCTTTGCTCTGTGGAAAATGAACAAAGTCCATTATCCTCGACCCCAAAGGATAGCCACGACCGATGACCTCAGTTATACACTATCCACAAGTTCAAATTATAACACAGTGGTCGCTATCCAGAACACACTCGAGTTCCTGCGGTGCCTACTGGACCTGGAAATCCCCCATGAAGTACTGTCAGGGCAATGAACCCTGTCTGCAAAATACAGGCCATTCAAATTATGCATAAATACTTTGTGACGTGAGATCACTGATCTGGTATTTATTTTCCCCCATCCAAAAGTTAGTGAGCCAGTAACGTGAAAGATAATGTGAAAATTAATGACTCTTGAGGAGGAGGAAATGAAAACACTTTATTGAAGACCTACTGTCCTTCTAATTAAGTTTTTCCCCATTAGTCATTGGGCAGTGAGTGCCAGGACTTGGAGCCAGTGACAATAGTGACATAAGACAAGGGAACAGAAATAGGCTATTCAGCCCTTTGAGTCTGCCCCCTCCATTCATTCATGAGCTGATCTCACTCATTCCCACTGCCCGGGCTTCTCCCCACAACCTTTGATGCCCTGGCTAAACAGGGTCTTGTCAATCTCTGCCTTAAATACACCCAATGACCTGGCCTCCACAATCACCTGTGGCAACAAATTCCACAGATTTACCACCCTCTTGCTGAAGAGATTCCTACGCATTTCTGTTCTAACTGGACACCCTTCAATACTGAAGTTGTGCCCTCTTGTCCTTGACTTTCCCACCTGGGGAAACAATCTTTCTACATCTACTCTGTCCATGCCATTCAACATTTGAAATATTTCAATGTGATCACCCCCCCCACCCCCCTCAATCACCTAAATTCTAATGAATATAGGCCAAAGGCTGTCAAATGTTCCTCACATGATGACCCTTTCATTCCCGGAATCATCCTTTGAACCTTCTCCAATATCAGCAAACCTTTTCTTAAATGAGGAGCCCAAAACTGCTCACAATACTCCAAGTGCTCCTAAGTCAGGATGGGGGATTGTTCAGTAGCACACCTGGTGATCCCTTCTGCCAAGAGCCTTTCAAACCAAATAATCCCTGGGATAGCAGGATTGATGTACAGGAAACGACTGGATAATGGAGGATTACACTAATTGGAATTTAGATAAATGAAAAGGGATCTCATTGAGATACATAAATTTCTGATTAGTACAGAAAAATGTTCTTGATATTGGAGGAAAATGTTACGGGCCCAGAGGACCCCAAAACCCAGTAGCAATAGATATTCACCAAGACAAATGGTTACTTAAACAAATGTTGCTTTTAATTATCTTTAAACATGAAAACAGAATCAAGCTAACTTATCTCTTATTAACTTAATCTAATAACCCCCTTCTACTTCTAAGTGTACGTGTATGTAATGTGTGTGTAAGTTCAGAAAAGCTCTTTGGTACACAGTCCAATCTCACTTTTCATTCCTCCAAGTTCACTGGTTGTAAGCAATTCTTATTACTGTGCACAGAATTTAACATTTATAAAGTTCACCAGGCTTTGGTGCTCGAAAGGTTCTTGTAGGTTCTTGTAGGCTTTGCAGAGAGAGATGTGTTGTTCCAGGACATCCACAACTGATATACTTCCATCAGTCACCTCAGTGTCTTGCTGACGAAATGTGCTCCGTCAGTGTTCTCCAGATGATAACCTCTTTCTTTCAGGTCACCACATTTTTTTTTTTGTTTTCCTTATTCCAAGTGAAACATTGGACAGCCTCTTGCATGAACCACAAGGTCTGTGACTAGGCCATCTTCCATACTGGGGCTTCTTGCCAGCTTTCCTTGTTCCAGTCCCAGCTTCTTCTGCTGGCTGACACTGTCAAGTGATCTCTATGTCTCTCTCTCTCTCTCTCTCTCTCTCACACACACACAGAGACTGAGAGAAAGCCTGTTTGACTCTCTCTGCTGCAAAACCACATGACCCTCTTACGACAGCAAGTATGCTGCAGACAATAGGAGCTAGCATGCTCTTTCATCTGTTGCTTTTGGGTAAACAAGAATCCATTAGTGACGTCTGTTGAGCACTCTTCAAAAATGTGTGAGAAGCCACTTTGTCTCCAGTATTTCAAATAAGATCTGTTTTAAAGTGTTCGCAGGTGACCTACTCTAACAAACCTTTCCCAATTTATCTCCCAAACACATTTTTATATAATCTGTCACAAGACCAGATCAAGGGACCAGTATAACAATAAAGGGTAAATGACTTAGGACTGAGATGAGGAGGAACTTTGCAAGTTGGTGACTGTGGAGTGCCTCAGAGTTTGGTGTTTGGACCCTTGCTTTTCATCATAAACAAGAACGATTTGGACTAGAGTGTTCATGCTAATGAACTG
Source organism: Narcine bancroftii (assembly GCF_036971445.1). Taxonomy (NCBI): domain Eukaryota; kingdom Metazoa; phylum Chordata; class Chondrichthyes; order Torpediniformes; family Narcinidae; genus Narcine; species Narcine bancroftii. The sequence continues at coordinate 474,718,727 of NC_091469.1, read as the reverse complement.
GTGTGGGGAGAGTAAAGAATGTTACCTGGGTTTACAGTGGAATCTAGATCAGATACTGGTCTAAGGAACGAACGGCAGATGTGGATCAACTCGGGGAAGAGCAAGATTCTGCATTTGGGTAAATCAAACCAGGGCGGGATTTACTCTGTTAATGGCAGTGCCCTAAAGATTGTTGTGGAGCAGAGGGTGTGCAGGTTCATAGCTCTTTAAAGATGGCAGTGCAGATAGACAGAGTAGTGAAGAGAGCATTTGTGTTGCTTGCCATCATCTGTTGGGGCATTCGGACATCATGTTGAAGTTATACAAGATGTCGCTGAGGTCACATTTGGAATATGATGTGAGTTTTGGTTGCTTAGCTATAGGAAGGATATTGTAAAGTTGGAATGGGTATAGTAGAGGTTACAAAGTTGTGGCCAGGATTGGGGAAGTAGAGTTATTTTTGAGACACTGGAAAAGCCAGCCCTGTATTTTCCTTACAGTGTGAGAGGTTGAGAGGGGATCTTATTGAGGTCTTTACAATCATGAGGAGAAGAGAGAAGGTGAAGAGTGATAGTTTCTGAGAGTGGGCGAATCTGAGAGGTTATAACTAGGGGAGAGTTCTTCAACTCAGAGAGTTGTGGGCACATGGACGAGCCGCCAGACAAAATGTTAGAGGCAGGTGCATTAGCTTGCATCAATAAACATTTGGATAATTCCGTGGATGAGAGGGGATTGGAGGGAATGGCCTAATGCGGACAAGTGGGACTGAAGCAGGAGGGCATGTTGTTAGGCACAGACAAATTGGGTTTGTGGGCCTGTCTCTGTGCTGTATGACTCAGTAATCTGATGACTACGTTTTACCTATTGCAGCTTTCCAGTTATGTAAGTAACATTAAAAATTGAAGTATAATAAGATAGCATGGTGGAAAAAAAAACATGGATACGGTGCAAAATAAATAACAGTTTGCTGGCAGAGCAAAATTTGTGTTGTGTCAGTCGTGTGGACAGGGTGATAGTTCCAATAATATGGGGATGTTCAAGAGCCCATTTGCTGTTGAACCTGGAGGTGCCAGACTTCAGGCTTTTGTATTAAATATAAATGTAGACATACAGCACAGTAACAAACCCTTTCGGCCCATGGGCCCTGTGCTGCCAATTACACCCAATTGACCTACAACATTTTGAAGATTTTGGGGAAACTGGAGCATCTGGTGGAAACCCACACCAATACGGGGAGAATGTACAAACTCTTTAAAGACAGCTTGGGATTTGAGCGCTGGTTCTGATCACTGCTGCTGTAACAGCGTTGTGCTCACAGCCACATCATCCATGCCATCCTTCTGCATCTTCTGCCTGAAGCTTGCAGCGAAAATCCCTTCAGCAGATCCAAAAACAGTGGATTATCTGAGAGCAGACCCCACCCTGCCACCTCAGTGCAAGTGACAGTGAATTTCAAGGGATCGCCACCCACCTGATGTTCAGAATGCCCAAGGTTCAAGATTCCTTTTATTGTCACATAATAATACATTAAAAATATAGCATACATGATATACTTTAACCATTGCCCTGCCATAAGGGATGCAGGAGCACTTTATTTGTGCAATATGGAGATTGCCAATAATGCCAGACTTTTATTGCCTATCTTTATTGCCCATGAACAAAGCAGATCGTAATGATTCAACCACATGTCCTGGTACCACATGAGCTAGACCAGAAAGGATGGCAGATTTCCTTCCCTGAAGTTCACTGTTCAATGACAACCCAGTGTTTTCCCCACCTGTAATGACTTGAAATTAACTTCCCCTGTGAACATGATATGACTTGAACAGACGTCAATGACTGCCGTGTTAGTCCAGTAACTTCCTCATGATGCTGATGTACACTCTGCTGGGGGGAATCTGATGCTGGCCTTTGAAAATTAACATTGTGTCCAACAAGGCCCAATCACACTGAGGACATCGCATCAATGGGCCAACACTATGATGACTTCACATTTTGGCACTGGGTCTTGAAACTCACTGGGTATTTTGGGATGAGCACGGTGAATGGCAGGCGACTGATCTCGAACAGTGCCTGTCTCGATCAATGGAATTATTTTGGGGAGGGACAGAAATCCTATCCCACAGCTCCGATCACTCGAGCTCAGTCCTGACCTGAGTCTGTGTGGAGTCTGCATATTCGCCCGTGACTGCGTGGGTTTCCAAAAATAACTTCATTTCAGATTTATTGTCAGAGTACATGACATCGCCTGAGATTTGGTTTCTTGCGGAAATATAATTTAATTTAGAGATGCAGGCCCTTCCAGCCCACAAGCCCGCGCCATCCAAATATCCCAATGTGACCAATCAACCAACTAATCCTGTATGTCTTTGAAGTGTGGGAGGAAACCGGAGCACCCAGAGGAAACCCATGCAGGCATGGAGAGAACGCACAAACTCCTCAGATAAAGTGGCACTGAGGTTTCAGCAAACAGTGGAGTGTAGCCATGGGATTAATGGCCCACTCCTGCTGACTTTTCCCATCACTAATGTCCAGTAAATTCTTAATCTACTCATTTTCCATTTGGCTCTTACGAGCTTCATCATAAACATGATCACCGGGAGCTACAATAGTTGAATCAATGGGATGGCGTAGTGGCACTACTCCTCATGGCACCAGTGACTCAGGTTCAATCCTCACCTCTGGTGCTGTCTGCCTGGAGTTTGAACCTTCTCCCCATGGACGCCTGGGTTAATTGGCTACTGTTAATGACCCTGTTTGTGCGGAAGTAAATGGCAGAAGAATCAGGAGGGAGTTGATTGTAATGTAGGAGAAAGAGAATGGGATTGACAGCATGGAGTCAATGAGCTGAATGGCCTCCTTCCTTGCTATAACAATTAAATTCCTACAATTTCTTCAGTTACAATTGTTCTTTGGACAACTCCTTGCTTGTCATAAAGGCTTGTTCGACCATTTCAGACCTTGTTTCGATAAGGCAGGATCTAAAAAAATACATCTGGGAACCTGCTGATGTCTAACAGTGTGACATCTCCCAAAGATCGGGGTGCAAACTCGGTTTGTGATTTGTGACAAACGTTCACGACAAACCAACCCTGGGGCCTTTTAATCCTTCAATGTGTCTCTGTGTTACAGAATCAATAAGTAAATTCATCATTATTTATAGGAGATGATTTTGAAGGTGCGAAAGGCTGCCTTTTCCTTCTTTAGCAGCACAAGATTCTGTGGCAATTATCTCGTGGATGACTTCAGATGGCCATATTGACAAGGGTGAGGACCAATTGACTGCCAGGAATTAGGCATAAACAAGAATGTAACTGATCAAAGGGAAAAATCATAAAACAAATTTGATGTACCGAAAAATTAAAATGTTTCATGATATTTCTCATCGTGGAGATCATTAAATTATCGGCTGTGCTGGTCGCTTGTGTTTTCACACACAGGCTGCCGAAACAGTCACTCCGATTCTTCTTTTAACATCTGTCTGACGTGCACACTCCTCAGGAGAACAATCTATCAAGGTCACTTTGTTATAATCTAAGGAGAGGAAATAGTCTTAGCAACACTAGGACAGCGTGCATGCTCCCCCTTTCTCTTTGTTTTGATCGGTCAACGAGGTTGGTGGTTGGTCCAGTCTTTAGTTAATAAAAGCCTGATAGTTTCACAACTCCAGCCTTTTGTGATTATTGATGGTGCATCGATGTCTAAATTTAAATTTAAACATACAGCAGAGAAAGATGCCCTTCAACCCATTGAGTCCATGCTGACCATCAACCATCCATTTATACTAATCCTCTCTTATTTAATTTAATACCTCCCAGATTTTTGCCATGTTTTACACTCAGGTTAGTGCCAAGTCAACCTACAAACCATCTTTAAGATGTGGGAGGAAGCAGGATCACACAGAGGAAACCACCCACTCACATGTAGAACATGCAAATTCCACTCAGTCAGCATCTGAGCTGAGGATTGAACCCAATGTCCTTGGCACTGAGAAGCAGAAACTCAACCAGCCGTGCTATTGTGATCCCCGAAAAGGAATTTCAATAATTCTGGCCTGCAATAAATTTAAAAGTTTTCACCCCAGCCCTACCTTCTGTGGCTTCACGCTCCCATCCCACTTCAATTTCCAGTTGTCCTCCATTGGCAGCTCTGCTTTTAGCAGGCCCTGTATTTTCCCCTCAACCTCTATCACTCTGTACCAGCACTGCTCAAAGCCTACTTTGCATGATCAACTTTTTGCTCATCTGTCAAAGATATGCCACGTTGTCCTGTATTCTTCCTGTCAAATTCTGTGGGATCGTTTATTTTTTCATTTAATTTAAAAAATTGTTAATGATGTGGCACACAGTAGAAGGTCCTTCTGGCCCAATTAACCTACCAAATCCACCCGTTTTTGGAGAGTGGGAGGAAACTGGAGCACTCAGAGAAAAGTCATGCAGATCATAGGGATCAGTGCCCGATCTGTGAGGTCAAAGACACCATCTGTAACTGTACACCTCTGCCTTTTCTTTCCTGAAGTCAAGAATCAGTTCCTTACTTTTGGTGACATTGAGCGCAAGGTTGTTGTCGTTGCACCATTCAGCCAGGTTTTCAATCTCCATCCTGTACGCTGACTCGTCCCCTTCCTTTATACAACCCACTACCATGGTATCGTCGGCAAATTTGTTATTGTCGTACCAAGCCACACAGTCATAGGTGTAAAGTGAGCAGAGCAGGGGCTAAGAACACAGCCTTGTGGTGCTCCAGTATTGATGGAGATTGTGGAGAAGATGTTCTTACCAATTCTCACTGATAGTGGCCTGGAGGTAAGGAAATCCATGATCCAATTACACAGTGGGGTGTTAACTCCCAGGTCTTCGAGTTTGCTGATCGGTTTTGAAGGGATGATGATGTTAAATGCCAAACTGTGGTCGGTAAAGAGCATGCTGATGTCTGCATTTTTGCTGTCCGGGTGCTCCAGGGCTTTGTGTAGAGCCTGTGAGATGGCATCTGCTGTAGACCTGTTCCTATGAAAGGCGAACTAGAATGTATCCATGCCACCTTATCCTCTACTTCCTGACAATGAAGTCATTTTAGATTTACTTTGCTCCTCTTAGATCTAAAAGAGTTTTTCCATTTTTATGCAACTGTCATGTGGGACAGAAAAAAGCTTGCCAAAATCCATCAAAAGTTGCTATCACTGACACTCCTTGTTAAACTCTCAAATCGAGTTAACAAGTCATGACCTTCCCTTAACAGAACCATGCTTCCTGTGCCTAAGTAAGGATTTATTTCACATAACATTATAAATTTGTCATGGGTTCAATAATTTCTCTGTCAACCAGTGGCTGAGCTTATCTCTCCCTCCATGTTAAATAATAGTGCAATGCCATACAAGATCTGATAGAAGCAGGGAGGTTGTTTCCACTGCACAGCACACAATCCACTAGAGGAACTCAGCGAGACGAGCAGCATCGGTGGGGGAACAACCCATCAACAGTTTGGGCCGGAACTGTTCATCTGTTGCTTCAGATTCCAACATCTGCAGCCTCTCATCCATCTCCTGTTTCCACTGGCAGATGAGACAAGAACGAGGGGACGTAGCCTCACAATTCAGGGGAGTAGATTTAGGATGGAGATGAGGAGGAATGGCTTCTCCCACTGAGTGAGTTACTCTGTGGAATTCTCCACCCAAGGAAGCAGGCGAGGCTGCCTCACTGAATGGATTTCAGTCATTAATTGATTTTTGAAGAATAGTGGAAATAAGCATTGTAGAAAATGGCAGGTAGATGGACTTCAGTTCGCTGCCAGGTCAGCCATGATCTTACAGAATGGCATCAATGGGCCAGATGCCTGCCTCCTGCTCCTACTTCTCATGGTCTTAGGACTCGAAATGTTGACGGATATTTCTGTCCATCAATGCTGCTTGACTGAAAATCAGTAAATGGGACAATCCCAGAAGCAGGCAAATGGGACCATCCCAGAATGCCAACTTGGTCAGCATATGTAATTTGGGCCAAAGTGCCTGTTGCATCCTATATGTTGTTTGTATGCTGTGAGTCTATGGCCTGCAGAGTTCCTCCAGCTTCTTTCTGTCTGCTCAAAGTTCCAGCAACTGCAGTTTTCACATAAACCTCTGCTGCATGCCCTTGATCCTTAGATTAGGTGATCAGAATTGTAAACAATGTTCCCATTGTTCCCTCATGTAGTTTTGTAAAGTTCATCATTACAGTGGGGTGGCACAGTTATTGTAGCAGTTAGAGCAACGCTATTACAACGCCAACAACCCGGGTTAGAATCCGGTGCTGTCTATACGTTCTCCCAGTGTCTGTGTGGGTTTCCTCCGCGTGCTCCGGATTCCTCCCACCCTTCAAAGTGTACCGGGGGTGTAAGTCAATTTGCGTATTTGGACGGCACGGGCTCGTGGCCCGGGAAGGTCTGTTACCATGCTGGATGTCTAAATTCACCTGCTCTTGCTGAAGGATCGAGCAGCATCGGTGGAAGAAAGAGAACGGTTGACATTTTGGGTCAGAACCCTTCATCAAATGTTTCAATCCAAAAGGAAGGCCACTCCTTCATTCCCACTGATGCTGTTCAGCCTGCCGAGTTGCCCCAGCAGATTGATTTTTGCTCCGCATTCCAGCAATCTCTTGTGTTTTATCTACTAATGAAATCCAGGATCCTATATGTGACGCTGGAATCAGTGATGGAGAAATCCAACAGAGAAACAAACCTTTTTTTTAAGACATACAGCACGGTAACAGGCCCTTTTGGCCCACAAGCCCATGCTGCCCACTTATACCCAACTGACCTACAACCACCAGTGCGTTTTGAAGAGTGGGAGGAAATTGGAACCCTCAGAGGAAACCCACACAGGCACGGGGAGAAAGTACAAATTCCTTACAGACAGTACGGGATTCGAACCCTGGTTGCTGGCGCTGTAGCAGCGTTGCGCTATCCTCTACCCTAACCGTGCCCCCTTCAGCCATTAACTGACTCAATAACATCAAACCCAATTTTTCTGTCGTTCTCCCACATTCTAAATAACTCCCCCTAGATTCTACCACTTCTACCACTTCTACACAAGAGGGGAAATGAAAAGTGGCTAACTAATCGATAGGCCCACACATACTTGGGATGTGGGTGGAAACCGGAACACCCAGCTGAAACCCAAGTGTTGTAGTGAGAAGGTGCCAAATCCACACAGTCACCTCACAAGATCGCACTGCCAGCTGTGAAACTGTGAAGCCCGTTTAAGACTTTCCAAAGGTCTATGTAAAAATTTCCTCTGCTGAAGCCCTTCATGTACCATCTCCACGCTTTCATTTTGCCAAGTCTAACCTTTCAGAGTTCTCTGTATAAAACTCCATCCGCCCTTCCCTGAGGGACTAGAACACATCAAGATCAAGATGTTGACCTGAAAGCTTAGACACAGAATCATAGAGTGTGGAAGCTAGAAACTTGTTCTAGCCGATTAAGTTATCCCACCTGCCTGCATTTGCCTCAAAGCCCTCTAAACCTGTCCTATCCATGTACTCGTCCAATTTTTACCATGCTCTGTCTAAAAAAGTTACCCCTCAGGTTCCTGTTAAATCTTCCCCCCACTCACCGTAAGCCTGTCCTCTGGTTACTGCTTCCCCCACTCTGGTCAAAAGGCTCTCTGCATTCACCCAATCTATTCCTCTCAGGATTTTGTATACCACTCCAAGATTATACAATTACAGCATGACGTCCCAACTGCTATACTTGATACTCTGAATGATGAAGGCCACCTGTGACACCACTTTCAAGATACTATATACCTGTACACATAGATCCATCCCTCTGCTCTTCAACACTCCCCAGATCCCTACTGTTCAAGATCAGAATCAGAATTTATTGTCATGAACGTGCCACAAAAATTTGTTGTTTTATGACACCATCACAGTGCGAACATTTGTATAAACCACCTTACAAGAATAAATAAAAGTAGTGCCCGAAATGTCAAAGTGAGGCAGGGTCTTTGGTTCATTGATCATTCAGGAATCTGATGGTAGCAGGGAAGAAACTGTCGTCATGCCGCTGAGTGCTCGTCTTTAGACTTCTTTACCTTTATCCTGATGGTAGCAGACTGAAGAGGGCATGACCCGGCTGGTAGGTCCTTGAGGATAGAGGCTGCTTTCTTAAGACACCGCCTCTTGTAGAAGTCCTTGATGGAGTGAAGTCTGGTGCCCTTGATGTCGAAGGTCAAGTCAACACCCCTCTGGATTTCTTTTCTTGTCCTGAGTGTTGGCACTTTCGTACCAGACAGTGATGCAATCAGCCAGAATGATCTCCACGGTACATCTGTGGAAGGTTTTGAGAGTCTTCGGTTACGTACCAAATCTCCTCAAACACCTCACGAAGTATAGCTGCTGGCGAGCTTTTATCGTGACATGGAGGCTCCAGGACGGAGCTGCTAACACCCAGGAATTTGAAGTTCTTGATTCTCTCCACTACGGAGCCCTTGATGAGGACTGGGTCGTGTTCCCCCGAGTTCCTCCTGAAGTCTACAATCAACATCCTTGGTTTTGCTGATGTTGAGCGCAAGGTTGTTGTCCTTACACCATTCAACAAGTTGATCTAACTCCCTCCTGTACACTTCCTCATTGCCATTTGTGATTCTGCCGACAACCGTGGTGTCCTCAGCAAAATTTGTAGATAAGATTGGAATTGTGCCTGGCCACACAGTCATGGGTGTATAATGAGTAGAGCAGTGGGCTAAGCATGCGTCCTTGAGGTGCGCCTGTCAGTAGGGAGGAGACTTTGTTTCCAATTCATACTCACTGTGGTCTTCCAATGAGGAATCAAGCATCCAGTTGCAGAGAGGGGTGCAGAGGCCAAGGTTTTAGAGCTTCTTGACCTACACTGAGGGAATAACGGTGTTAAAGGCCGAGCTATAGTCAATGAAGAGCAGCCGTATGTATGACTTGCTGTTTTCGAGGTGATCCAGAGCTGAGTGGAGAGCCAGCGATACTGAATCTGCTGTGGAGCGATTGTGACGATAGGCGAATTGCTGTGGGTCCAGACCTTTGCTTCGATACATGTTAATTCTGGCCATGACAAACATCTCAAAGAATAGTAGATATTAGTGCTGCTGGGTGATAGTTGCTGAGGCAGCTTACACTGCTATTCTTGGGTATCAGGATTATTGATGCCCTTTTGAAGCAGGTGGGAAACAGTAGCAAGAATAGGTTAAAAAGGTCCGTAAGCACTGCAGCCAATTGTGCACAAATTTGTATTACCCTGCCAGGTACACCATCAGGGCCTGATGCATTGCGATGGTTCACTTTTTTGAATGATGTTCTGATGTTGGCTTTGCAGGGATTCTAATATGCACTGTTGTGTTCTCCTTCTCAAAGCAAGCATAGAAGGTGTCCAGCTCATCGGGTAACGAAGCATCACAGCCGTCTATTGTGTTCGACCTTGATTTATAGGCTGGCGTGTATCTGTCTCTGTCTCTAGTTTCCTCTGGAATTGCCAGTTTGCTTCAGAAATACCCTTCCGTAGATCGTATCTCTACTGTGTAGGTCTGTCCCATGATAGACCTCCCAAAATGCAACCCCTCGCATTTCTCTGCATTACATTCCATCAACCCTTCCTCTGTCCTCCTGCCCCACTGAACAACACCCTGCTGCAATCTTTGGCCACCGTCTTTATCTCCAATACCAGACACTTCATAGTCATCTGCAAACTTGCTAATCATGCCACTCACTTTTTCACCTTGATAATTGATATGGTTGACAACCAGCAATGGGCCCAGCACCGAGCCCCAAGGCACACCTTGCTTTCAGTCTGTAAAAAAATCCTTCCACCATCACTCTCTGTTTTCTTGCATGAAGCAAATTTTCTATCCATTCTGCTATCTCTCCTTGGATCCACAACAGCCTACCCTGCGGAACATTATCAAACTGCCTTCCTGAAATCCATATATAAATGCATGCTGACCTCTGTTCTCTTCAACTTCTTCATCACACCTCCAATGAAAACAGATTGGTGAGATGTGACCTCCCAGTTGCAAAACCATGCTGACTTATCCCTAATCCTCCTTGTCCACCCAAGTGCATCAGAATACTCTCTAGTAACTTCCTAACAACAGAACTCTGCTATGACCTTTGGCATTGGACCAATAACCCCACCACAATCCTCTCTGGCATGAAGGACATTCTTCTTTGTGAAATACTCGTGATAAATTTTCATTTTAAAAAAGGTGCAGAGCAGAAATAACCAAAAGAAATTATAACTTTGTGTTCCTTTGGACATGGAAAAAGCAGTGACCTAGAAAAATAAAATGTGGTTCACCACCTTAGAGTAAACCAGTGAAGCTCTGTGTGACAGAGCAAGAAGATATTGTTCTCTGAACTAGGAATAGGTTGCCCTCAATTAAAGAATCAGGAGACATGGCCGCAAGATTTGGGGGAAGTAGATTAAAGACAAAGATGAGGAAGAACTGCTTCTCCCAGAGAGTAAGTAGAGGGGGCCTCATTAAAGGAAACAATTAGATTTTTGAATGATAGGGGAATTTAAGATTCAAGATTATTTTATTGTCATGTCATAAAACAGTAAATGTGATATTACACGGAATCTCCGTTAGTCTACCATAAGGCAGGCAAAGCTTCGCTATCAGCAAAAATTGCCCAGCGCCCCTTACAATCAGAGAAAGCCATGCAAAAGAGAGTCCCCCCAGGGTCCACTGTGGCTTCGTCTCCGGTGCTCCCACAGTCTCTCCCACAGCCTTCAGTCCAAACCATCAGCGACCTGAGCTCCAGATGCACATGATCAGGAATTCTCCAGCACCCCCGGCACCCTCTCGCATCTCGGTTCAGATACCTGGTAGAGGAGCAGGCCTTCCCTGCTTCTATTTCTTACATTCTTAAAGACTCATGCAACATTTATTGAGTGGGAGCCAAACATCAACACTATTTACACCCCATCCTACCTTTACCTCTCCATCTTCCCATCAACTCACCTTCCAATGGAAAATCCATATATCTGGGATGTGATTGGAAACTGAAGCACCCTCTGGTGGGGTCATGCTGAATCTGCATCGTCTTCGCGAGAGTGTACAAATGCCACTCAGCCAGCACCAAAGGTCAGGATCGAACTAGGGTTGCTGGAACTGAGAGGCAGCATCTCTGTTACCCACAACACCAATGAGCTCTGTAAAAATTACCGTGTATACTCACATAATAATCATCCCTGTGTAAAAGTCAAGCCCCCCGCCCCTTTTGGCCCAAAAATTGCATATTTTGCATATATCCCGTGTAAAAGTTGACCCCCCCGCCCTATTTTTGGGCCAGACCGTCCACCCATCCAAGCTCCTGATGAGCCGAGCGCGAACTTACCACCCAGTCGGTCCCAGCCATCCAAACTCGCAATATCTTGAACGGTGCTGTGGTCAAAAATAGTATCCGTGTAAAAATCAACCCCCCCCCCCCCAAATTTGACAGAAAATTTATCCCCAAAAATCAACTATTACACAAGTATATACAGTAATTAAATATGGAGATAGGTTCCTCTGCATTTAAAGTGAAACTATTCCCAGTTGGATGTTAGTTCTATCACATTGTTGGCAGGAGTGCAGGTGTAGGAGCGACATTGATTGACATTAGAAACAGTTGGAGTGATAGATATCATTCCTTTAGTTTGGTAGCAATCCCAAGGGGTTCTTGTGGTCTGAACAATCTGTTCTCATCATCCGCTGAATGCTTAATTCTGATACTGACAAACCTGCATCAGTTACGAGTGACACAAATGCAGCACAAGGGCTCTAGGGAGACTGAATTTCAGCCGTGCCCAAGGAGAGAAGAGACAGACACAAAGGTAGTTTTGAGTCGCGGTGAAGCTTGACACAAGCATGAATTTTTGTTTGAGTCGTGAAGGCTCACGGTCCATCACAGTCAACTGTCCGCAGAACGAACTCTCTTCTGTAATGAGTTGATTCCTACTCTGAGGAGGTGGATAGTGTCATCAGTACCTGGGGACCATGAAGCCAGCTGGGTACATATTTCTGCCTTCTGCCAAATAAGAAACCTCATCAAGGATGTGTGTTTGTCAGTGTGTTCGACCTGCCAGTGTAGAACATAGAATGTTACAGCACTGTACAGGCCCTTTGGACCTCGATGTTGTGCCGACCTATATATTCTAACCAACAAAAAAAATACTAAGCCCTTCCTGCCTTTTAACCCTCAACTTTTCTTTCATCCATGTGCTTGTCTCAGAGTCTCTTAAATATCCCTAATGTTTTAGCCTCCACCAGACACCCACAACTCTCTGTGTAAAAGAGATGTCTCCACTAAACTTTCCTCCCTTTACTTTGTATTGGTGTTTGCTATTCCTGCCCTGGGATAAAGGCGATGGCTGTCCACTTGATCTATGCTTCTCAGAATCATGTCGACCTTTGTCAAGTCTCCTTTCTTCCTTCTTTGGTCCAAAGAGAAAACTCTCAGCTCTCTCCAAGGCTTCCACATCTTTCCCATAATGTGGTGACCAGAACTGGATTCAATACTATAAACGTGACTCAGAGTCGGCGCTGGGGAGTGGGGGGCATCCGCAGGCATTTCCCCCCCAACTGAGGTGCTGTGCTTCCCATATGGTTGCAGCCATTGCTTGCCGTCAGACACGCCCACTCCTTCCCGTGTCACTAGTGTCGCTAGTGTCTTGCTTGATGACCTCTAGCAACTCTCCACCCGCCCCAGGCCACATAACTGACACAATCAAATCAGCGCTCTTGTTATCTACATCGGAGGTGTGAATGACGTTAACAGCACCCCCTCCCAACGTTCGTTGTGGCACCAATCCTGACTGGTTTCATACAGCTGCAACATGCCATTTACAGGGATATTGCTTCGCTTATTTAAACCTCCCTCCCTGACAGCGTCTGCACTGTGGGTAACAAGGTTCAACACAAGTATGAGGGTTCACACTTAACCTTCCACCTGGGCACATTGTAGCCTTCTTGGATTCAATGGTGAATTCTCCAGTTTCTGATCTAATTTTTTTTGGTCTGTATCAGAATCGGTCATTTTTGCTGGAAGCCTTTTGCAGTGGTGGATTAGCTACCACCCGGGCTCCTAGGCTGAACTTTAGTAAGGCCCCCTCCAGCCCCGACCTTTACACCCGTCTATCCCACCCTACATTGAATAGAATAAAGTGACGTTATGTTAAATAACATATTAGAGGTCACTGAAGTGTTCGATATTGACCCCAGGGTGGGTTGGGGGGGGGGGGGGGGGGTGGGGTGAAAAAATGCCAGGGGTTCAATAAGTGCTGGGGGGGTCGATTGATCTTTTGGGGTTGAAAGAATTGTAAAGCCTGAGGTCCCCTCTCCTTCTGGGAGGCTGAGGACCCTGCTCCTGCCAGATCCTGAGGTCCCTGTTCCTGCTGGGAGTCCAAGGTCCCCGCTCCTGCCGGGAGCCTGAGGTCCCTGCTCCTGCTGGGAGCCCCTCCCTTCCGGGCCCCTAGGCTTAAGCCTACTCAGACTAATGGTTAATCCACCATTGGCCATTTGTGTGTGATATTGGCTCAGACCCCTTCCCTCTCCTTAGCACATACTTCATTGCCATCCTCCAAATGCCCCATAGACACAGTTATGCTGTCTCTATCTTCTCGCAGCTATCTCTTTTATCCTATGCATCACCCCTCCCCCCCCCTCAACCCTCCACCTCTGTCTCAGCTTTGAAAGACCTGAAACCTTAACTCAGGTTTTCTTTCCACAAACATTGATTCTTTCCAGCATTTTCTATTTTTGTACTTTTTTTCAGCCACTGCAGCTTTTTTTAAATTTTCATTTTCAAAGATCCTGCCAGGATTGGAAACCCATCGTTATAATGAAAGATTGCTGGCCTGGGATTGGTTTCTTTGCAACAAAGATTTGAAGGGAGATTTCACTGAGGTTTGCAGAATAATGAAGTGGAGACCTAAAGCAAGATTCACGTGCTGGAAATTTGAAATAAAACTGGAAATGCTGGGAATGTTCATCCTTTGTGAAGTGAGAGGTATACACAATATTTTAAGTTGATGATCTTTCATAGAACTGGGAAATATTGGAGGTTTTAAGATGCATGGAGAGGTAGGAGAGGATTAGAGGACAAATGGGAAGCTTCCAGTATTTATCACCTGAATTAACCATTTCATTAATATCTCTGCCTTCAGTTCGATCCACTGTTCCAGTGAGGCCCAATTGTAAATCTGAGGAACTGCATCTTTATTTTCCATTTGGGCACTCTCCAGCCAGATGGCATTAACATTAGGGCCTTTTAAACTGCAGTGTAAAATGGGGTTAAGCGGGCAATTTGCCCGGTTAGCGCTCCTGTCACGCTCCAGTTACAAAGGGTCTGACCCGGTCAACCCTGTCGGAATCCAACCAGGTCCTTGATCTTCCTCAGTTAAACTTACCTAGGTCATGTCCACAGGCGATTTAAAAATAAAAGTGGCCAACCCGCTTATTCCGTTGATGTCAGCACTTGTGTGTGTGCGTCACCAGGCAGCCAGTGCCCAAACATCCGGCAGTACTTCCAGTGAGTATGTGACTTGTTATTGTGAGGGTGGGATCCCCCTGCAATTTAAAAGGTGCTTCCAGCACCTTTGCTCCAGTAATCACACCTGGCTCCCAGGAGGGCAATTTAAAAGAGCCTATTATAGCGGCGGCTAAAGACTGAAATAAAGCACGTCCAAAAACACGAGGGTGAACCAGTAACTGAACTTTATTTGAATCTCTTCCTGTCTGGGGCGCGCTGTTTTAAGGGAGTGATGTGATCGCATTGCAGAGTCACTGCTGCCCAGTGACGCACAACCAGGAAGTGGCAACATCTCCCGGACAACGTGTGTCGCTAAATGCGGGCTTCTCCTGAGAAGGGAAGGGGGGCCCATGCCATCTTTTATCCACTGACTGGTGTGGCAATTCGGCCCATCTAACCTCGCGGTCACTCGGCCCGCTACGCTATTGACCTTAATGCCTACCACTATATCTGCTTGTCTTTTCTTTCCCCTCCCCTTTTCCTGACTTTCCAATTCCTCTATGCACCCAGTCAACCCTCTCCCCCCTCAGTGCTGCTGTTCCCTCCCTCCTTTCTCTTACCTTTGACACTCCGCCTTGCCCCCCCACCAACTCTTTTATTCAGCTGCTTGCCAGCATTTTCTCCTACTTTGATGAAGGGATCAAGGCCAAAATTTTGATTCTGTATCTTTCCCTTTGCGACATAAAGGACACGGTTTGACCTGCTGAGCTTCTCCGGCATTTTGTGTCTTTACTTCAACTACAGTGTCTATGGAATTTTGTGATTTACTTCTCAAAGCACTTAACAGGATTTTACATTAAGCTCAACATTTACTGAAAATCACCAGTTAAATTTATAGAACATAGAACATTACAATACAGCACAGTACAGGCCCTTTGGCTGACCTGCATAAATCTATTCAACAATCTAAACCTTCCCTACCTCACCATAACCCTTAATTTTTCTTGCATTTCATGTGCCTGTCTGAGAGTCTTTTAAATGTCCCTATTGTACCAGCCCCTGCAATGAATTCCAGGCACCCACTACTTTCTGTGTAAAAAATTACCCCTGACATCTCCCCTCACTTTGTCCCATTTATGCCTCTCTTAATCTTGTGCTGTAATCTTGAGTCACTTCTCATCCTTCTTCGCTCCAAGGAGAACACCTCCAGCTCTGTTAACCTTGCCTAATAAGACATATTCTTCAATCCAGGCAACATCCTGGTCAATCTCCTCCACACCCACCCCATAGTTTCCACATCCTTCCTGTTAATGAAGCAGCGAGACTGAACACAATATTCCAAGTGTGGTCTAACCAGTGTTTTAGGGAGCTGCAACATTATCTCCGGCTCTTGAACTCAATCCCCTGAGTAATGAAGGCCAGCATTCCATAAACCTTTGTAGCTACCCTATCACCCATGCCACCCAATTACATGTGACCCATCAACCTACCAACCCTTTTGTCTATGGAACACATGAGGAAACGAGAGTACCCGGAGGCAACATCCAGGCACAGGGAGAACATACAGTGACTGATTTGAATCAGGATCGCGAGTACAGAAGACCTGTAATTAAAATAGAAGTTGCTGGAAACACTAAGCATGTCCCGAAGAACCCGTGGAAAGGACCAATCATCGGAATTGTGCAAGAGAGAGAAAAAAAGTTATTTTCCAGTAGCAGAAAAAGTGTGGTGGAGGCGATGGGTAGAACGAAGGGAATATCTCTGACAGGGTGGGACCAAATGTGGTAATGTAGTAGGAGGAGTACAAGCCAGGATACATAATACTGCTTTGCCTCAGCAATGAGAGCTTACAGATCCATATAAAATCCATGACATAGGAGAGGAGTTAGGCCATTCTGCCTGCCGACTCTGCCCCACTATTTCATCATGGCTAATTACTACCTATTACTTTATCTTTCACTCCCCTATTCTCCTGTAACCCCGGTCTCCCTTCCTAATCAAGAATCTATCTGCTTCTACCTTAAGTACACCCAATGACTTAGCCTCTATGGTCGTCCGCAGCAATGAATTCACACACAAGGAGCTTAGATAAGGTCTTATAGTGGATTGTCAAACTGCAGGGCAAAGATATGGGGTGAGAAGGAAAAGATTTGAAAGGGGCAGAAGTGGCATCATTTTCATGCAGGGAGCAGTGGGTATTTATGCAAAGAGCTGGTGGTGGGAGGTGGGTACAATTACAATGTCTAAAACATTTTGGGATAGGAACATGGAAAAAGATTCCGAGGGACTAAATGCCGACAAATCAGACTAGCTTAGGTAAACATCTTGGTCAGCACTTTAAATTTAAATGTTAAATTTAGACATACAGGCCAAATACACCCAAATGACCTACAAACCCCATACGTTTTGGGAGGAAACCAGAGCACCCAGAAGAAGCCCATGCAAACAAGGGATCTCCTTACAGACAGTGGTGTATTCAAACACGGGTCGCTGGCAGTGTACCAACATTGCACTAACCGCTACGCTCACCGTGCATGGACAAGTTAGGCCGAACAGCTGTAAAACTCTGTGATTCTAATGTGTTGCAAATTGTAAGGCTGCATAATGTCCCGAACAAACCACACCATTCAAGTAAATGAGAAAAAAAACTGAGCCAAGAGAAAGGGCAGAAAGGAGCAGTCATGTTTCAGACAGCAAGGGAGAGCAGTCCATCTGAAGGAGGAGATATTGTGTAGAAGGAATATCGTGAAGCTGTTCCTCATGCTTGCATTGGGGCTCGTTGCGACAAGAGGCCACAGACAGAAATGTCAGAGTGGCAGTGAGAGAGACTTAAAGTAGGTGATAGCTGGAAAAATTGTAGTGTTATGGTGAAAGATTGCGGCATGCTTTTGTCCTGTAAGAGTAAGGGTAGAAACTGTAAGGGTTAAAAAGACCATGATGGGAGTTGTATCCAGGCCTCCAAACAATGGCCACAATGTGATACGCAAACTCCAGAGGGAGAAAGTGAAGGCAGGCAAAAAGGGCAATGTTACAATAGTCATGGGGATTTCAAAAGGCAGATTGATTGTTGCAGGATCGGAAGGGAGGGAATTTATCAAATGCCTTCAGGATGGTGTCTTTGAACAGCTCGTGGCTGTGCCAACCAGAGAAATAGCAAACCAAGATTGGGTATTGTGTGATGAACCAAAGGAGCTAAGGGTAAAGGAACCCTTAGGTTGTAGTGATCATTACATGGAAGAATTTGTCCTGCAGTTTGAGAAAGAGAAACTAAAATCAGATGCGTCCGTATGCCAGTGGAATAAAGGGGACTACAGAGGTGTGAGTGAGGAACTGACCAAAGTTGATGGGAAAGGCACACTAGCAGGGAGGACAGCAGAGCATCAATGGCTGGAGTTTCTGTGAGAAATGAGGAAAATGCAGGACAGGTATATTTGAAAAAGGAAGAAATATTTGAATGGAACAAATGACACAGCTGTGGCTGACTTGGGAAGTCAAAGCCAAGTAAAAGCAAAAGCCAGGGTATACAAGTAAGTGAAAATTAGTGGGAAGTGACATGACAGGGAAACTTTTAAAAGCTGACTCAAGGCAACTAAGAAGGTCATTAGGAAGGGAAAGATTAACTTTGAAAGGAAGTGATCAAAAAGGATATTCAAAACTTTTTAAAATACATTCAGAGTTAAAATAAAAAGGTGAGAGTAGATACAGGACCAATAGAAAATGACACTGGAAATATTGTAATGGGAGACAAGGAGATGTCAGAGGAACTGAATGAGTATTTTGCATCAGTCTTCACTGTGGAAGACATTAGCTGTGTGGCTAACTCAAGGCTGTGATAGTACAGATCTATCACCAATATATATAGTGTATATAGTTACAGTATACAGCAATTGGCTGAGAGCTAAGCCACGCCTACTGTCTGGGCCTTAAAGGGTTGTGTCCCTAGCCAGGTCGGATCATTCCGGACTAGTCGGCCACCTGTGAAGAGCTCCTGTCTTTTGCTAATAAAAGCCTTGGTTTGGATCAACAAGTCTTTGATTCTTTCGACGAGCTCTACAAAGGCAGCCATTTTTATTGCCGTTTTAGTGCATAGCCTGTGAGCTCATGGAGGAGAGAAGGGCCAACTGCACAGGCACGAGTGACATCAGCAGGATTTGGGTGTCCGGTTTGAAAAGGGAAGCTCCTTTCCACTTACTTTCATTGCTGTGTGAGGAGGCTGTGAGAGATTAGTTGATTCGGGTGTGTTCAGTTGAGACAATTGATTAGGGGGCTAGAAAGCAATTGAGTTAACAGGGTGAGAATGTTAGGGTGGGGTATGGATGTTGCAACTTTGTCTCTCAGTGACAGAGGAAAAGCTTTCTCCTCACAAGGTAAGGGTGGTAAGCTTTTAATTAATTGTGCTCATTGCAAGCATTAAGTTATGGAACCAGAAGTTAGGGCAGTCCAGTGTTCTGATTGCCGGATGTGGGAAAACTGGGACAGAACAACTGATCTTGACACCTGCAAGAGGTGCATCCATCTGCAGCTTCTTGGAGACTGAGTGAGGGAACTGGATGAACTCAGGAGCCTTTGGGAAACAGGTTGTGATAGGAGTTTTAGGGAGGCAGTCCTCCCCAGGGAGGAAGGCAGCTGGGTGACTGTCAGAAGAGAGCAGGGCAGCCCTGTGGCTGTTCCTGTTAACAATAAGTATACTGTTTGGGACACTGTTGGTGGGGATGACCTACCAGAGAAAAGTTGTAGTGGTTGAGTCTCTGGGACTGGTCATAGAAGGGAGGAGAGGAATGCAGTTATGATAGGGGATTTGATAGTTGGGGGACAGGCAAGAGAATCTGTGGGAGAGATTGATTATGCCGGGAGGGGTTTGTGGCCTCCCGGGAACCAGGTTCTGATATCTTGGATCATGTGTTCCTTATTCTCCGAAGGGAGGGTGAGCAACCACATGACGTAGTCCATGTAAGGACTAATGATGTGGGAAGGAAGGGTGTGGAGTTTAGGGAGTTGAAAGAAAGGACCTCCAGGTTTGCATTTTTAGGATTGCTACCTGTGCCACATGCTAGTGAAGTGAGAAACCCAAAGATAATTCAGCTTAGTATGTGGCTAAAGAGATGGTGCAGGAGGGAGAGGAACCAAAGTGTTAGAGCAGATAGCAAGGTGAAATACTATGGGAGTCCTGCAAGGGCTGCATATAAAGACTGGGTTATACAAGAAAGAAATGGTCTTGCATGCATTTATTTCAATGAGAGGTGTATTGCCAGTAAGGCAGATGAGCTTTGAGTGAGGATTGCAGCGATTAGTGAGACTTGGTTGCAGGGAGGGACAGCGTGTTCCAGGGTTCTGTTGCTTCAGATGGGGGTAGAGGACAAAAAAGGAAGAGATGTGGCATTGCTAGTCAGGGAAAATATCACAGCTGTGCATAGACAGGACAACACTGAGGACTCGTCTCCAGAGGCCATGTGGGTGGAGCTGAGGAATGGAAAGGGCATGAGTACGCTAATAGGGTAGTATTACAGACCACTCAATAGTCTGAGAGAATGAAGCAGCAAATCTGTAGTGAGACAGCAGACCAGTGTAAGAAACCAGAAGTAATGATGGTAGGAGATTTTAACTTTCCATACATAGACGGTAAAAGGACTGGATGGGTTGGAGTTTGTCGGATGTGTACAGGAAAGTTTTCTACCTCGATATGTAGAGGTACCAATAAGAAAAGATGCAATACTTGATCTTCTGAGGAACAAGATAGATCAGATGGCAAAAGTATGTGTAGGTGAGCATTTTGTGTCCAGTGACAATATCATTAGTTTCAAGTTAATAGGTCTGGTCCTTAAGTTGATGTTTTGAATTGGAGAAAAGCCAATTTTGAGGAAATGAGCAAGTCGATAGGAATGTTATTTTGTGGTAAGGATGAATCCAGCAGGTGGAAGGCCTTCAAGGATGAAATTTTGAGAATGCAGAGAAGGCATGTTCCTACCAGAAATAAGGGCAAAGTTAACCGATTATAGGGAACCTTGATTTTCAAGGGATATTGGAGAATTCGTTAAGAAAAGGAGGGAGCTACATATACTGTACAGGCAACAAGGAGCAAATGAGCTACTGGCAGAGTAGAGAAAATGTGAGAATGATTAAGGAAATTAGGAAGGCAAAAAGAAGGCATGAAGGTGCTTTGGGAGATAATGTGAAGGAAAATGCAAAGGGTTTCTACAAGTATATTAAAAGTAAAAGGATAGTAAGGGACAAAGTTGGAGCCAAAAAAAAATCGGTGGCAAACTGTGTGGAGCCTCGTAAAATGGGGGAGAACTTGAACAATTTTTTTGCATTGGTATTTATGCAGGAAGCTGGCAGAGTGAATAAAGATGGAAGGGAAACAAATAGAAGTGTCATGGAATATACGGAGTTTAAGGAGGAGGAGACAGTTGCTGCCTTGCAATGAATAAAGGTAGATAAATTCCCTGGACTGAATATGATATTCCCTTGCACCTTCAGGCTGAAATTGCAGAGCCTCTGGTGAATGTGTTCAATATGTCCTTAGTCACGTGGGGAAGTGCCAGGGGATTGGAGAGTATCTTGTGTTGTCCAACTGTTTAAGGGCTCCAAAAGTAAACCAGGCAATTATAGGCCAATCAGCCTGACATCAATAGTATGTAAATTATTTGAAGGATTTCTGAGAGATAAGGATATAGTTATTTGGACCATCATCAGCTGATGGACAGTCAGCATGGATTTGGTAGCCTCATGGTAGGTCATGTTTAACAAATCTTGTAGATTTTTGAAGTTACTAAGAAGTTTGATGGAAAGGCTGTTGATGTTGTTTATATGGACTTTAGTAAAGCCTTTGATAAGGTTCCACGAGAAGTTGGTTCAGAAGGTTGCGACACTAGGTATACAAGGAGGTCGCAAACTGGATTTGAAATTGACTTGGTAAAAGCAAATAGTGGTGGTGGATAATTGCTTCTCAGACTGGAGTTCTGTGTGGTAAGCCTCAGGGAGCTGTGTTGGACCATTATTGTTTGTTTTCTATATAAATGACCTAGATGACGTGGTGAACTGGGTCTGCAAGATTGCTGACGATACAAAGATAGGAGGTGTCGTGGACTGAGGAAGATTCTCAAAGCTTGAAGAGGGATCTGCACTAGCTAAGAAATTGGGCCAGTAAATGGCTGATAGAATTTAATGCAGATAATGGTGAGATGTTTCATTTTGGAAGAGTGAATCAGGGTAGGACATGCACAGTAAATGGTAGGCCATTAAAGAGTGCAAGGGAGCAAAGAAATATTGAGTAAATGTACATTGTTCCCTGAAGGTGGTGTTCCATGTGGACATGATTCTAAAGAAAGTGTTTGGCATCTTGGCCTTTATAAATTAAACTATTGAATATAGAAGTTGGGATTTTGAAGTTTTTCAAGTAATTGGTGAGGCCACACTTGGAATAGATGTGCAGTTCTGGTTTTCCAGCAGCAGGAAAGATTTCAATAAGATTGAAAGAGTGCAGAGAAGATTTACTAAGATGTTGCCAGACATCAGGAGTTGAGTTGCAGGGAAAGATTATAGGTTAGGACTATACTCCTTGGAAAGAAGAAGAAGAAGAATGAGGGGAGACTTGATAAAGGTCTATAAGATTGAGGACTATAAGACAGTAGATGTGAGTAGGATGTTTCCACTTTGATTGGGGGAGATAAATAGGAGAGGTCATGGCGTTAGGCTGAAAGGAGAGTGGTTTAAGGGGAGCATAAAGTTTTACACTCAGTATGGTAGGAGCTGTCATCTGATGTAGCGAATGCAGATTCAATCTTGAGTTTTAAAAATGGATAAATGCATGGATAGGAGATGTCTGAAGGGTTATGGAATGAGAGAGGTCAGTGGGACTAACTAGTTGTTTTAGTTGGCACTGACCAGAAAGGTTGAATGGCCTGTTTTTCTGTGCTGTAACATTCTATGATCTCATTGAAGATAACTGAGTGCAGTCATGATCACAACAGAAGGTGCTTGGGAAGGCTGAATGGTTTAAGGGTAGATAAGTCTCCTGGAGCAGATGGAATGCACCCTCAGGTTCTGAAAAAAAAAATTAGCTGTAGTGATTGTGGAGGCATTGGTAATGATCTTCCAAGAATTAATAGATTCTGACATGGTTCCTGAAGACCGGAAAATTTCAAAGGTTGCTCTGCTATTTTAAAAAGGGAGGGAGGGAGGCTGCAGAAAGAAAATTGTAAACCTGTTAGCCTAACATTGGTGGTTGGGAAGTTGTTGGAGTCCATTATCAAGGATGAGTCTCCAGAGTGCCTGGATGTGCATGACAAGGTAAGCCAAAGTCAGCATGGTTTGGGATCGGATCAGATATTATTTATTGTCATGTAATAAAACAGAAGCAAAATTGCCTGTACTCTGCCAGGAGGCAAAGATTTGCCATTATCATTGCCCGATGCCTTTTAAAGTCCGAGTAAGAGAAGCGAGAGTCCCCTCAGAGTTGCTGATTTTCCATGGATTTGTCTCCACACTCCTGCAGCAGCACAAGTTCACTTCAAAACATTGGCAACCCAAGCCCAGATCCAAACCTCTAGCCAAGGCCCGACTTCTCTTGTTCTTAAGAAGCCCAGAATTACTCCTTCAGACTACGGTCAGCAGCAAATGTGTTCAGGAATATGTTTTTTCTGGGCTGACAGCACTCAATAATGCATTTACGATGGTCACTAGTGCAATAGAATTTTTGTTTGCACTACACAGCACTGAATATTTATCCTTTTATTACCTTTTTTCCCTTGTTGCATTTTATTTGTATAATTTGTACTTGTCTAGTTTACAGCCTGTGTAGCTGCAGCAAGGAAGAATTTCTTTGCATCTGTACATTGTTCAGATGTATGTGCCAATAAACTCAACATCATTTATTCAGAAAACCTGTCCGTTTAAAGGCTTCAGGGAATAAAACACAGAAGTCTGCAAATGCTGTGATTGTAGTAAAAACAGATGCTGGAAGAACTCAGCAGGTCTCAGTGTCCACAGGGGGTAAAGATATACTCCTGACATTTCAGGCATGAGGTTGCATCTTGTGGAAGGGCTCACCTCAGGCCTGTACTGTTCTGCAGTGTTCAACGTTCTATCGCTGTGTTCTTATTAAAAAACTACAGGGAACTGAGCTTACAAATGGATACACAACCTCTCAGCAGACTGTCCTTGTCGAGAAGGTGAAACGAGAAGATGTTTGCACTCAAATCGTTCTTCAATTTCTGTCGCACCTTGCAATGCAGGCGGCAGGCTTGATTGACATCGAGATCGTTCAATCGTATGCACTCTCTCCAGGGCTTGCATTCTGATTGTACATGGCTTACAATCATGATGTCTGGGATATTCAAAGCAGGAAATGAAGTGAAGAAAAACTGTCAGATGGAAGCTGGTAGACATATGCAAAATCAAATCGAGTCCTTTGGAGCTTTAGATGAGTCTAATGTCATGGGGATCTGAAAGAGCTGAAGGACACGATCAGATCAGCTATAGTTACATTGAATGTTGTAATATTTGAAGACCATTTCTTCAGATCTTGTGTTCAATCAGGAATGAACATGCAGCTCATTAACAATAGTGGTGAGGTGGCTTGGATAGCTAAATTGCTGCAGGTTTCTATACCAGTCGGAAAAACATTGGAAATAGATTTCAGATGTATTGTTAAATAACATCACACAATCCTGAGATTTTTTTCCTGCTGGTGATGCAGAATTATCACTTAGTAGCAATGCATTAAAAAGCGACTCAACTGTACACATTTAAACAAAGAGAAAATAACCAATAAAGTGCAAACGTAATAGACCTTTAAGTTTCTGACTTGTTGTTGAGCCTGATGGAGGGGTTGCAGCTGTTCCTGTACCTGGCGGTGAGAGTCTTGTGCCACCTCAACCTCTTTCCTGATGGCAACAGTAACCACAGCTTGTGCTGGGTGGTGTGGATCCTTGAAATAAATGATCAGTATGAAATATTATAATCATATAACAATTGCAGCATGGAAACGAGCCACTTTGGCCTTTCTAGTCGGCACTGAACTAAGTCCTCTCCTCCAGTCTCACCTACTTGCACCCTGCCCATAACCCTCCATTCCCTTCCCATCTATCTATTCAATGTTTACTTAAATGACAAAATGGACCCTGCAGCTACTACTTCTCCCGGAAGCTCATTCCACTCAGCCACCACTCTCTGAGTGAAGAAGTTCCCCCTCCTGTTACTTCTAATCTTTTGCCCCTTAACTCTTAATCTCTCCAACTCTCAAGGGAAAAAGCCTATCCACATCAACTCTATCCCCCTCATAATCTTAAGTACCTCTATCAAATACCCCCCTCAACCTTCTATGCTCCAAGGAATAAAGACCTAATCTGCTCAATCTTTGTAATCTAGATTATGAAACCCAGGTAACATCTTCGTAAATCTTCTCTGCATTCTCTCTACCTTGTTGATATCCTTCCTATAAATTCAGTGACCAGAACTGCACACAGTATTCCAAGTTTGGCCTTGCCAAAGCCTTGAACAGTCTCAACATCACTTCCCAGCTCCTGTATTCTATGCTTTTATTTATAAAGGCCAACATACTAAAAGCCGCCTTTACCACCCACATGAGATTCCACCTTCAGGGAACGATACACCATTATTCCTGGATCTTTCTGCTCCATTGCATTCCTCAATTCCCTCCCATTTACTACGTACGTCCTGTTTTGATTATTCCTAACAAAATGAAGCACTTCACACTTCTCAGCATTAAACTCCATCAGCCATCTTTCAGCCCACTCTTCTAAGCAGGCCAAATCCCTCTGCAATCCTTGAAAACCTTCATTATCCATAATTCCACCTATTTTAGTACCATCTGCATATTTACTAATCCAATTTATCATCCTATCATCCAGATCATTAATGTACATGACAAACAGCAATGGACCCAATACAGATCCCTGAGGCAACCTGCTTGTTACCGGCCTCCAGCCTGACAAACAGTTATCCACTATGACTCTCTGGCACCTCCTTTCCAGCTGCTTTTGAATCCATTTGACTATCTCAAAATTAATACCTAACAACTTAATCTTCCACGTGAAACCTTACCAGAGGCCTTAATGTAATCCATATTGACAACATCTCCTGCTCTACCCTTATCACCATTCCTAGTCAACTCTTCAAAAACAAGATTGGTCAAACATGACCTTCCGCACGCAAATCAGCGTTGAATGTTCCTGATCAGACCCTGTCTCTCCAGATACTTATATGTACGCTATCTCTAAGAACGCTTTCTATTAATTTACCTACCACAGATGTCAAACTTGCAGGCCTATAATTGCTAGGCTTCCTCCTTGAACCCTTTTTAAACAAAGGAACTGCATGTGCAATATACCCATCTCTAATGACATTTGAAAAATCACTGTCAGAGCTTCTGCTATTTCCACATTAACTTCTCTCAGTGCTGGGGAAAATCCTGTTGCGATCTGGAGACTTATCCACCTTTATATGCTTCAAAAGCTCTAGTACTTCCTTTCTTAATCACAATAGTCTCCTTAATTATCCTCTTTGCTTCCTTTACCCTACAATCTTGAAGATAAGAAATTGTTCAAGATATCCCCCATGTCTTTTGAGCAAGGATCACTCCTAAATATTTTGTCTGAGATGCTCTTAAAATTGTATTTTCTGTGACTGAAATACACCCTCCCATTCAATAGCCACTGTGGGAGATGGAGGCAGGTAGGTGTTGCTTTCACATCATCCTGCAGTGAGCTCATGAAGGACAGAAATCTCCCTTCTGAGCAGAAGGTCTCTTGCTTTTGCTTTTCAGTGGAAATTCACTTGCGTAGCCCAGGGAATGCTGGCAGGGCTTGCATTTTCTGCCAATCCATAACAACTTTTGGTGGGTTGTCTTCATGAAGAGTTGTGTGTTTTTTTTTACTGTGTTAAAAAGACACTGAAATACTGGAGGAACACAGCCAGTCTCTCAGTGTCCATGGGAGGTAAAGATATATTACTGGTGTTTTGAGGTTTTTCTCTTCAAGGTACGAGCAAAAGGCAGGCATCTTGATGAAAGGTGAGAGAAAGAATGGGAGGATGAGGAGGAGTCCAGACAACAAAAGGTGTTAATTGGATATGGTAAAAGTGAGAATTGATTTTGGCTCTGAAAGGTCATGGGAAAAGGGGAGAGACAGACAGACAGAAGGCACTTTCAAGCAGGCAAAACACCTGTCTGTAAAGGTGGAGGTACTTAGCCCTAAAGATGTACCTTTCTGTAAATGCCGTGGCCGGCACTGATTCCACCCCTTCTCAGGAAAGGATAATTGGTGGAATGCTGGCATTCCGCTGCCTGACATGAATGTACAGCCACTGCAAGTGGCTGGTTAGGGGAGGGCTGATGATGCTGTCAGCCCATGACCCATCTCCCCCCACACCCCTCTCCCTCCATGACCCCCTCAAGGCAGGGGGACTGGGGACCATCGGGAGCCATCAGAGGACAGCCGGTGCAGGCTGCGACAGCCTCAACCAGGCTGCTTTGGACTTCAGGGCAGCTCTCTGCAGCTCAAAACGTGGCAGAGCAATGGCCCCTCGATAGGAATGTAGCACTGGAGCAGCCTGTTTAGGGCTGCAGTCTGAAAGGTAAGTTTAAAGTTTTCAATCCACTCTTGTAGCCAGCCTCCAGGCCTAGAGATGAATGGTGGGAGGGGAGTGGACGGGGGATGCGTGGGGGGGGTGGGGGGAATAGGAGTGGAAGGGAGAAGAGGGAGATGGATGGGGTGGATTGGTGGGAGACAGGGAAGGTGGACGGGAGATGTACGGACAACTAGAGGGAAGGACATGAGGAGAAGAAGAGGAGGGTTCCTAATGGAAATGGGAAAAGTTGATTTTAATGCCATCCAGTTTGAGGGTGCCCAGATGAAAGATGAGGTGTTGTTCCTCCAATTTTTAGGTGGCCTCAGTCTGTCAGTGCACGAGACCATGGGCAGACGAGTCAGCAAGGGAATGGGATAGGGAATTGAAATGGGTGGTCGGTGGGAGATCCATTAAATTGCAGTGGACAGAGCCAAGGTGCTCAGTGAAGCAATGTTCCAGTCTGTGCCCAGTCTTCGATGTAAAGGAGACCACACTGGGAGCACAGGATGCAGTGGACAATACCTGCGTATTCACAAGTAAAATGTTTCTTCACTTGGAAGAGCTGTTTGGGATCCTGAATGGTGATGAGGGAGGTGGTGTAGGTACAGGTGGAGCATCTCCAGGAGTGTACAAGGGAGTCACAGTGAGCAGTCCCTGCAGAAGGAAGATAGGGGTGGGATCATGTAGTTCTCACTGTGCTGTTCAGTGGGGAGTTCTCGAACTTCGACCCAAAGACAATCAAGAACCAGCAATATGTTTCCAAGTCAGGAGAGCGTGCAACTTGAAAGGCAACCTGCAGCTGGTAAAATCTGTATAATATTTCATCCTCCAAGCTAGCCTGGATTAGTTCCAAGATGTATTGTAAGTGGAATGTAATCGACAAAGTAGCAGGCTGCACATCAACTGAGCAGCATCCAGTTGTGAAAAATGACTCCAACAGAGATTGTTTTCACTGGGGAAACTAGAACCAAGACATGATCTAATCGAGGCTTCTGAAGTGCTGAGGAGTATGGATGATGCAGATGTAAGCAAGCCATTGAACTTGAACCGTAAGCAATGAACTGGAGGAGTAATTTGTTAAGGGTAACAACTCTGGCACAAGGATGAAATGAATCTACCTGCCCCACAGAAGAGTGGGTGTTCAAATGAAGTCCCAAACAAAGGACTTGTGTGGAATTAAATATGGACATCGGGCAACAGCATTGCAAAGAGAACAAGTGTTATCCTTCTATCTGAGATCTACCCTCTTCTCCCATCACTTCTGAGCTCTTTTCTCCCCTCCCACTATTACTTCTTACCTGTTGGTCTGTGCTCCTTCCCCTTCCTCCCTCCTGCCCACACCTCCCACCATTTATTCATGCATCTGCCAGATTTTTCTTGTGTATGACAAAGGGCCCAGGCCTGAGATGTTGGTTACCTTTTACTTCCTATGGATGTCGTGTTACCTACCAAGTTTCTCCATCTTATTTGTGTATTGCACCACAACCTCCGCATCAACTTTCTTGTTCAAACAAGTTCGAGTGTTTAGCTGTGGGCTATTGCTTGAATTATCAAATAAAACAATTATTAGAGACTCTATTATTGTGTAAGTAATTTTAAAATAATTAACCTTTTGTCCTCTGGGAGACCATATTGAGGTGTTTAGAGAGGAAGTGGACAATCAATCTAGCTAAATATTTCAGGATGGTTGGGCTTGTAAATTGTGGAAGGATTAAACTAATTGCTCTCTAGCTGATGTGCTGAATGCACACTTACTAAATACAGTAAAAACTCCTGTTATCTGGAGTTCAAGCAACCGGCATAAAAGAATTTGCAGAAAATAAATAGGTAAAAAATATGAAAGATTAAAATTGGCATGTCTCGTAGTTAGGTCACCAATCCATGCAACACACAATCTCAAGCAACCAGAAAATTCATTTATCTGGCATCTACCAATCCCCATAGGAGACAGATACCAGGGGTTTTACTGCTGGGACCATTGTTGCTTGTCATCTAGATCTGGATGATAATGTGGTAAATTTGATTAGCAAGTTTGCAGATGATACTGTTATGGGTTATATCAATGTGGTTATGGATAAATATGCTTTTAAAAGAGATAGATTGTGGGGGTTCAATGTCGGTTATACTTCACAAACAGTAACACTTCACAAAAGACATCACATTTAAAATGCAAGAGCTTTGCTGAAGCTAGACGTTGAGGCCCGGTTGAATTTGTAGAAGCAATGAAATGTTGATCTATTGTGTATGGACAATAAAGTCCAGGCTCAGGGATACTGATAAGATCTTTCAAAGATAGGGTTTGGAGCCCTGTAAGAAGTCGTATGGTTTTTACAACCAGAGAGGAAAAACAGACATGATTTCTCTAGAGGGGGGAGAGGGGGCAGTTGAGGCTGAACCATGGCAAGCTGGCAGGTTTGTTGAAAGACCGTTTGAGATTTCTGAGTTCAGCCTGTTCAAAGCCCTTGTAAGAGGAAATGTCTGGCTGGAGTGTTTCTGCTGAAATGAGGGAAACAAGTGGAACTTGGTGGTGACCTGGAAGAAGAGGTTATCATTTGGAAAACCCTTGATGGGGCAAGTTTCTTCAGCAAGACACTGAAGTGGCTGATCAGAGGAATTCAGTTTGTGTCCAACGAGCAGCAAATTTCTCACTGAAACCAACAAGAACCTTCCTGAGCAGTAACCATTTAACTTTAAGCATCAGAACCTGGTGACAATTCATAAATGTTAAATTCTGTGCACAGTATAAGTATTGCCTGAAACCAGTGAACTTGGAAAAGTGAATGATTGGACAGTAAAACAGAACTTTCCTGAACATGTACACACGACACACACATGCACTTAGAATTAGAAGGGGGTTAAGTTAGGTTAGTTAAGTTAATAGTAATAAGTTGAAGTTTGATCCTGTTTTCATGTTTAAAGATGATTAAAAGCAACTTTGTTTAAGTAACCATTTGTCTTGGTGAATATCTATTGCTGCTGGGTTCTGGGGTCCTCTGGGCTCATAACAGTATTAAGATTTGAGGTGTTGTGGACACCGAGGAAGGTTTTCAAAGCTTGCAGAAGGATCTGCACCAGCTGGAAAAATAGGATGAAAAATGGCAGATGGAATTTAATGCAGACAAGAATGAAATGTTCCTTTTTGGAAGGACAAACAAAGAAAGGACATGCACAGTAAATGAGAGAGCACTGAGGAGTGACGGCATACAGCTACATAATACCCTGAAAGTGGTTCATGGGTGGATAGGGTTGTAAAGAGGGCTTTTGGCATATCGGCCTTCATAAATCAAAGTATTGCGAACTGTAGTTGGGATGTTATGCTAAAGTTGTATAAGACATTGGTGAGGCCAAATTTGGAGTTTATTTAGTGCAGTTTTGGTCATCTAACTGTAGGAAAGCTATCAACAAGATAGAAAGAAGCCAGAGAAGATTGACTAGGATGTTGTCTGGACTTCAGGAAGGGAGTAACAGGGAAAGGTTAAACAAGTTAGGACTTTATTCCCTGGAACCTAGAAAAATGAGTGGAGATTTGATAGAGGTATTTAAAATTATGAGGTAAATGGAGATGGGCTTTTTCCACAGAAGATAAGTAAAATACAAACAAGAAGACGTGGGTTAAGAGTGAAAAGGAAAAAGTTTAGGGGGAACTTCTTTACACAGAGAGTGGAGGAGGTGTGGAACGAGCTTCCAGCTGAAGTGGTGAATGGGGTTCAATTTTAACATTTAAGATTTCGGATAGGTACATGGATGGGAAGAGTATGGAGGGCTATGGACTAAGTGCAGGTCAGGGGACGAGGCAAAAAAAGTTGTTCGGCACAGACTAGAAGGGCTGAAGAGGCTTTTCTCTGTGCAGTAATATTCAATGGTATGCCCAGATGAAACCCAAACTTATTTCACTGAATAAGGGCTTCAGCATTTTACTGATCCACGGGTAAAAATTCTGAACTACGGTGAGGATTTCATTTAATCTCATTTGAGCACAGTGGCTGCCCTCATCAGAAAACATTTTGCTGGTCTTTTTCAGAGAGAGAAAATTTGTTTTAGCAGAGAAACCAGCCCTTCAGTCAAACTTGTCCATGCCAAACAAGATAGTATTTGGCCAATATCTCTCAGATCTTTCCAATCCATGAACCTGCTCAAATGCCTTTTAACTGTGGCTTCCTTGGGGAGCTTGCTCTTCACATTTACCTGTGGGGGTTGGGGGGGGGAGGGTGAAAGAGGAATGTGTGTCTCAGGCCCCTTTTAATTCTTTCATGTCTCCTCTTGCATCTTTTAAATTTTCTTGTGCTGGGATAAAGACTATAACAATTTATCTGTTCTTCTTCTGGTTGGTGACCGGACATGTCTATTTACTGCTCCTTTTTGGACATGGCAGTAACCCAGCTGGTGAGCTAAACCAGGGACAGAGGAGTATCATATGGTGAACTATTTGACACTATTGCATCCATTTATTCTTCAAAAACCCGGCGTGGGCTACACCATCAGTTGATCAAATTTGATTTCAAATTTTCTCAATGCTTTTGTTCACCCCAATGACATTTTAAAATTAGAAATGATCTGGTGTTAGTGAAGCATTTATTTATTTTTTATGGAACATTTAAACTGACTATCATGTTACAC
Source organism: Narcine bancroftii (assembly GCF_036971445.1). Taxonomy (NCBI): domain Eukaryota; kingdom Metazoa; phylum Chordata; class Chondrichthyes; order Torpediniformes; family Narcinidae; genus Narcine; species Narcine bancroftii. The sequence continues at coordinate 474,687,087 of NC_091469.1, read as the reverse complement.
TAAAATCCAATTTGTATCTGTATGTACAGAAAGAGATGTCACATCAATTGAGCATGTTTCTTTCTCAAAATCAAATGGGTATAAAATCACTATTTCCAATATTTCATTGAATCCTGCTGGAATTGAACATTATTGCTGAGTTGAAACAAAAATAATAGCAGAGAAATGTTTCAGTCCTCAGTTTAAACCAGTCTTATCAAGTCCTTGTGCATTGAAATTACTGAAGTTTCTTGAACTCAATCTTTTCTTAACAACATCTCCCCGTGCCCTATAATGGATCTAAAGCACTGAGTTTCTTAACTAATTTTTTTTTGTATGATGTTGAATTTGTCAAACCAGCTGGGTTACTGCCATGTCCAAAAAGGAGCAGTAAATAGACATGTCCGGTCACCAACCAGAAGAAGAACAGATAAATTGTTATAGTCTGATCAATTGGCTTCCTATTCTAATTGCCTCTTACAATCCTAATAAGATGGTACATTGCCGGTAAAGGCTGTGAGGCAACATATTGGGTAATTTACTAGATTAATACCTGGAGCTCTGAGTAATTGATCTGGGAATGTGAATTTGAATCCTTCTGTGATGACTGGGTATTAAATAAATTCAGAATTCATCAATAAGGGGACATTCAGCTGAACCAATCTACATCGCTATTTTTCTCCAGAGAAAAATCTCGCTTTGTGCCAATTTGCAATACACAGACGTGTTGGAGAAACTCCGCAGGCCACGCACCTTCCTATGAAGTAAAAGGTAACCAATGTTTTGAACATGAGCCCTTCATCAGGAATTTCCTCATCTGATTCCTGATGTATGTATAAAGTGGAATATATCTTTCTATAGTAAAACTCTAATTAAGCTTGGTGCTTCAAGTTCATTATCATCTGATTACATGTACAACCAAATAAACAAAATTTTGCCAGATCACTATGTACACAAATACACAGGGCATGATAATCTCAGGAAGCAGACTCAACAAAGAGGCCTCTGGATGGACGTGAACACGCAAAAGGATAAAGATCATGTGCAGGCACCAGAAATGCTCATCACTGAGGATGTGCTCCTCATTGTTGCACCATTTTCTGCTTGGTAAATGGTATTTGTGTTGGGCGGTTCCAACAACAGTTAGAAGCGCATCCTTGCAGTGAGCTTTATCGAGGTTAATTGAAAAATCTGCCCTCCTAGTGGATTCCTCACCTGTTGCTCAGCCGTGCATTCATCTGCGATATTTCCTCCCCTGGTTATTAACCTCTCCTGTTAAAGCAGGAAACGTGCGATTGATGCTGCCTTTGTCAGCAGAGAAGGGAATTTGAAGAGATCCCTGCAAAGAGCTAATTAATTCTTCTCACTTTTGGGAACTTTGAAAGTTGATTTGCATGTCCTTGCCCCCTTTCCCCCCACCACAGTTGCCCATTTTTTGTGACCATAGCTTGATGGCTGCAATTTGTGACGATCCATGTTAATGATAATAATAATGGGTGGATTGTCCAGCACATATTATAATGTACATATGCACCAAAATTCTTTCTTGTAATTAAAAAAAAACTACAATGGTATGCATTGCATTAAATTAGAAGAGATAGAGGAATAAATATTCACAGTTATCACAATGCAAATAAGAAGCAGTGGAAAAGGAATAACCTGGGTTCGCTGCTCTGTCGCAATGCCTGGTGTTGGTTGACAAGAGCAAGGACTTTTCTCTTGAATGACAAAGGATGAGAGGTGACTTAATAGAGGTAAATGATATTGAGGAAAAAGGCAGCAACTTTTTCCCGGGTCAGCGGTGGAAAATACCAGCGGATATTTATTTCAGGCTAGTAGAGGAACATTCAGGGGAGATGTCAGAGGTAAGTGGTGGTGGCTGGAATGTATTGCCGGGGGTGATGGTGGAAGCTGCTACAATAGGAATGTTCAAAAGATTCTTGGATAGGAACCTAGATGTCAGAAAAATAGATGGTGTGAGGTAAATTGGTGTGGGGTAGGTTTCCGTAGGTGAACACAATGTTGAGAGCTGAAGGACCCCGACACTGTGCTGTAATGGTCTACGTTCCGTGATGTGCAAAGGAGAAAAACAAGAAGAGAATGCTTTTGTTCATGATGGATTGTCTGACACACCTTCCTCTGGTTTCATTCTTCCGTGTGATCTCAAGATTTCCTTCACGATGTGGTTGACTCCCTTCGGGTCCAATCGCACCATCATGTACTCAAAGCAAATAGGCAGGGCAGATCATGAGGGAATGGTAATGTTGAAAGGAAGCATGTATACGATAGATTCTCACGTGAAGGAGGAAAAGGGGTGCGGTGATTTTTTTCAGGGCAACTCCCTGCATCAGCGTCCAATTTACACCTGTAAGTTGGAGGAACAACACCTAATGTTGGGCATTCTCCAACTGGATGGCATTAGCATCCACTTCTCAGCTTTCTGCTAACCTGCTCCCTATTCTCCCCCTCTTCCCCATCCCTCTGTCTTCAACCCTCCAGCTCTCCATCCCCTTTCCTCTCCGTTCACAGAGCCCTCCCCCCTCCCTTTGTTTGCAGGTGTGCCTTGCCTTCTCCACTTCCTCATCATTTTGTTTGGGTGCTTGATGAAGGGCTCAAGCCCGAAATGTTGGCCCTGTATCTTTGCTGTATAATGTACGCTGTTTGACCTGCTGAGTTTCTCCAGCATTGCGTCAGGACTAGGGCGAGGAGGAGGCATGTTAGCCGGTGTAGGGGGAAGAGGGGGTGATAGGCGACAGGTCCAACTTGATAATGAGGAGGATGATGGACGGATTAAGCCAAAGATGGAAAGGGAAAGAGGGAGAGCGATGGTGATTTGTGAAAGTGGCAAAATTCAGTGCTCATAAGTTGTAAATTGTTGATCTGCTTTGCATTTGACCTCCTCATGGCTGGTCAGTGAGGGCATGAGAATTCTAAAGCATGAACTTATTGTGCTAAATGGCCTTTCTTCTGAGCGGCATGAATTGTATAATGTTAACTATCATCAAATAGTGCATTACTTCTGCATTTTGAGCAATGCCTCGAAGAAGCTAGAGAACACAGGAAGTATACACAATCAGAACAAGTCATGAAATTCGGTGTTTTGTGGCAGCGTATTAGTACAAACGTTCATATTATAACCATCTAACAACATTATTATTAAAGTAAAAATAATACTGCACACAAAGTCAGGCAGTGTGTTTGATTCATTGATTATTCATGAATCTGATGGCAGCGGGGAAGGAGCTGTCGTTGAGTGTTCGTCTTTGGATTCCTGTACCTTTATCCAGATGGTAGCAGAGTGAAGAGGGCATGGCTTTTTTGGTGAGGGTCTTTGAGGATAGACGCTGCTTTTTTAAGACACTGCCTCATGTAGATGTCCTTGATGGAGTGAAGTCTAGTGCTTTGGTCACAGGCCGAGTTAACAACTCCCTGGAGTTTATTCTTGTCCTGAGAGTTGGCGTCTCCCTACCAGGCAGTGATCCAGCCAGAATACTCTCCACAGTACACCCGTAGACGTTTACGAGAGTCTTCAGTGACATACCAAATCTCCTCAGACACCTCACAAATGATAGCTGCTGGCAAGCTTTCTTCCTCCGAGATATTGACACCCAGAAGTTTGAAGTTCTTGACCTTCTCCACTTCTGAGCTCTCAATAAAGATTGGGTCATGTTCCCCTGACTTCCTCCTGAAGTCCACAATCATCTCAGTTTTGTTGACGTTGAGCGCAAGGTTGTTGTCATTACACCATTCAATGAGCTGATCTATCTTCTCCCCCCCCGTATGCTTCCTCATTGCCATTTGTGATTCTGCCGACAACTGTGGTGTCATCGGCAAACTTGTAGGTAGGATTGGAATTGTGCCTGGCCACACAGTCATGGGTATGGAGTAGTGGGCTAAGCACACATTCTTGGGATGCGGCTCTATTGATAATCAGTGAGAAGGAGACATTGTTTCTAATTTGTACTGACTGTCATCTTCTGATGAGAAAGTCAAAGATCCAGTTGCAGAATGGGGAACAGAAACCTAGAGTTTGTAGTTTCTTGACCAGCACTGAGGGCCGAGCTGTAGTCTATGAAGAACAGCCTTGTGTATGAATTACTGTTTTTGAGGTGATCCAAGACTGAGTGGAGAACCAGTGATATTGCATCTGCTGTGGACCAATTGTGATGATGGGTGAATTGAGGTGGGTCCAGACCTGCGGTTAGGTACATGTTAATTCTGGCCATGCCTCTCAAAAGCATCTCTTCACAGTAGAAGTTAGTGCTACTGGGCCGTCATCGTTGAGGTAGGTCCCTCTGCCCTTCTTGCGTGCTAAGATGATTGGTGCCCTTTTGAACCTCTGACTGCAGCAATGAGAGGTTGAAAATGTCCGTGAACATTCTAGCTAGTTGGTTGGCACAGATTTTCAGTACCCTGCCAGGTATGGCGTCAGGGCCCAATGCTTTGAGGGTTTACCCCCTTGAATGATCTGACATTACTCTCAGAAATCGATATCACAAGGTCCTCAGCCCTTTCAGGAATTCCAGTAGGCACCGTCTGGTTCTTCTCGAAACAGGCATAGGTGTTCACCTCATCAGGTAGTGAAGCATCATATCGAGGGTGTTCGGCCTCGCTTTGTAGGTGTAATGGCCTGAACTCTTTGCCAAAGTTAATGTGCATCTCTCTCTGCCTCTAACGTCCTCCAGAATTCCCACTTTGTTTCCCCAGGTCATGCCTGGACTTGTAAAGATCCCAATCCCCGGCCTTAAACACCCTTGTTCTTGCCCTCAGCTGATTGAGAATCCTCTGATTCATCCATGGCTTCTGGTTGGGGAAATACCCTGTATTTGTGCTTGGCACACACTCAACTACACGGGTCTTGTTGAAGTCGGTGACACTTGTTGAATATGGATGAGGTTTTGAACATGTTCCAGTCCACCGATTCAAAGCAGTCCTGCAGACACTGGTGGCAAATCAGAAAATCTGCTGAGACTGGGTTTCAGTGCAGGGCACAGAAGTTTGGGGTAAATTCGATAGGTCATGCAGCATCTGTAGGAAGTAAAAAGGCTGAAGAGCGAACGTGAATAGGAGGCGCATTGCAAGCCAACCTCACTGACTCAATGTGTGAGCGAGGGGGTCTGCCCTGTGCTCCCAGTCCTGCTCAGCTCCACCCAACTCTCAATGATGGGGGTAGTGGGGAGCGAAGGTGTGTGGAATTTCCCCATTCTACTTCGTTGGATGATACTTTGAAGCCCTCCACCGCAGTAGTTCGCAAATCCATCCTGATGATCCCACTGGCCTCCAAAATCATTCACGTGTACGGGGTGTGTCCTTAAGCAGGGCAAGTAGAAGGCAGGGAGGGATCGATGGCAAGTGCCTCTCTTGTATAGTACAGAGGTCACTTCATTGATTGCGATTCCCATTAAACTCAACCAGCTGGGTTAAATACAGCAATGACTTGAGTCACTGGAGACATTGAGACAGGTGGTGTATTCTGTGGAGTTCAGTGAAGGTCAGGAACAAAGCAGTTGTAAAATGAGACTGTTTAATTTTGACTGCCAAAGCAGTTCTTGTTTTACATGGAATGCTCAGACAGGCTGCAGAGATGATTGCTCAAAGGACCAATTTGATAAAGCTGTTATAAGTCACAGGGGAAAGGGACGTCAGCAACCTTGAACTAGAAAAGGGTCACTAACAGAGCTCGTGCATGCCTGTGTGACTATTTTAAAATCCCGTGACCGCGGGGTCTGGCACAAAATGGCGACGCCTCTGATTGGCAGCGGCCATAGTGGGTTGCGGACTCCGGGGAAGTGGAGGACTGGTGCAGGGCACCAGAAAATGTGGAGACAACCCCGTTTGAGAAGGAGATGCAGAGGAGGCAACCCACTGGATGGTGACCTTGGAGAAGGATCTATGAGGGGGATTTGAGGCTAAAGCACAACCAGGAAGCAGACAGCTGGTGACTCGAGGTGAGGAATTCAGGCAGTCAGCAGGCTGCTGGCGACTGCTGTCAAAGGACTCGCACCAGACCGCGGACTGCTGGAGACTGGTCTGGCCGAAGGATTCTAGGTACCGGAACTGGGATGCGAATAGGCTTCCTTTTCGTGTCAGAGGTGTGCATCTGCAGCCCGGGTCACTGATGGTTCAGACTGGAGGCTGTGTGGCTGCGGGAGCCCTGGAGACAAAGCCACGGATATTCAGTGGCCCTTGGGGGGTATCTAAAGTTGCTCTGAGAGTGCATCCACCCTGAGTGAAGTCCTTCTTCCTAGGACACCATATGACATTAGAAACTAACTCCTCCTGGAACTGAAGCAATGCCAGAGTTGGTTCAATCACTTTCAGGAGCGTATTCTGGAACAAAACTTGCTCTGCTGCACGGAAGTGGTTTCGAGCACTGGACTTTGGTTTAAAAAAAAAGTGGCAGTGAAGCAATGCTTTGCACGCATCTTCCCAATGGATCTTCTCCTTCCACGCTCCATGCTACCATTACCCTGCCCTGACTCATTTACCATCACTACCCCTCTCCTGCAGCTGATCTCTCGCTCTCTCTCTCGCTCTCTCTCTCGCTCTCTCTCTCGCGCTCTCTCTCACACTCGCTCTCGCTCTCGCGCTCTCTCTGTGTCTGTCGCTGGGGTTAAGCAAGAAAGTCAGCAGAAGCTGGGCCAACTGCAATGCCCAGGAGCGCTGGAGAAACTTGGCAGGGTAATCGACATTTCAGGGCTGCTTTCTTTGTTGGGTATCAGCAAAGCAGGCAGGCAGCTAAATAAAAATGTGGTGGGTTTCTCTCACTGCCCCCCGCCCCCCCCCCCCTCCATAATTCCCATTGCTCTGAAGCTCTACCATTATGGAGCACCAAAATTCACTTCCTCAGACGTGTACACTTGTTAGCTTGTGCTCGTCCTCCTGCCTCTTCTCTCCACCACACCCCAATTTTTTATTCAGGTGCCTGCTGGTTTTTGCTAATACCTTACAAAGGGTCCAGGCCCTTTCTCTAGCATATGTGTGCATTGCACTCTCTTTTTAACTGCAATGTTGCACTGTCTTACTAGTTGTACTAAGTACGAGACGTGTCCTGGTCAGCTCGCAAAGCAACGTCTTGCATGGCATTTTTAGAGACATGTGTCCAGAGGACCCCCAAAATCAGCAGCGATAGATATGCACCGCAAAACAGGATTACTTAAGCAAGAGTAGTTTTTAATGATATTTGAACAAGAAAACACAATTAAACTTTAATTTATTACTTAATCTATTTCTTCTTTGGCTTGGCTTCGCGGACGAAGATTTATGGAGGGGGTAAAAAGTCCACGTCAGCTGCAGGCTCGTTTGTGGCTGACAAGTCCGATGCGGGACAGGCAGACACGATTGCAGCGGTTGCAGGGGAAAATTGGTTGGTTGGGGTTGGGTGTTGGGTTTTTCCTCCTTTGCCTTTTGTCAGTGAGGTGGGCTCTGCGGTCTTCTTCAAAGGAGGTTGCTGCCCGCCAAACTGTGAGGCGCCAAGATGCACGGTTTGAGGCGTTATCAGCCCACTGGCGGTGGTCAATGTGGCAGGCACCAAGAGATTTCTTTAGGCAGTCCTTGTACCTTTTCTTTGGTGCACCTCTGTCACGGTGGCCAGTGGAGAGCTCGCCATATAACACGATCTTGGGAAGGCGATGGTCCTCCATTCTGGAGACGTGACCCATCCAGCGCAGCTGGATCTTCAGCAGCGTGGACTCGATGCTGTCGACCTCTGCCATCTCGAGTACCTCGACGTTAGGGGTGTGAGCGCTCCAATGGATGTTGAGGATGGAGCGGAGACAACGCTGGTGGAAGCGTTCTAGGAGCCGTAGGTGGTGCCGGTAGAGGACCCATGATTCGGAGCCGAACAGGAGTGTGGGTATGACAACGGCTCTGTATACGCTTATCTTTGTGAGGTTTTTCAGTTGGTTGTTTTTCCAGACTCTTTTGTGTAGTCTTCCAAAGGCGCTATTTGCCTTGGCGAGTCTGTTGTCTATCTCATTGTCGATCCTTGCATCTGATGAAATGGTGCAGCCGAGATAGGTAAACTGGTTGACCGTTTTGAGTTTTGTGTGCCCGATGGAGATGTGGGGGGGCTGGTAGTCATGGTGGGGAGCTGGCTGATGGAGGACCTCAGTTTTCTTCAGGCTGACTTCCAGGCCAAACATTTTGGCAGTTTCCGCAAAGCAGGACGTCAAGCGCTGAAGAGCTGGCTCTGAATGGGCAACTAAAGCGGCATCATCTGCAAAGAGTAGTTCACGGACAAGTTTCTCTTGTGTCTTGGTGTGAGCTTGCAGGCGCCTCAGATTGAAGAGACTGCCATCCGTGCGGTACCGGATGTAAACAGCGTCTTCATTGTTGGGGTCTTTCATGGCTTGGTTCAGCATCATGCTGAAGAAGATTGAAAAGAGGGTTGGTGCGAGAACACAGCCTTGCTTCACGCCATTGTTAATGGAGAAGGGTTCAGAGAGCTCATTGCTGTATCTGACCCGACCTTGTTGGTTTTCGTGCAGTTGGATAATCATGTTGAGGAACTTTGGGGGACATCCGATGCGCTCTAGTATTTGCCAAAGCCCTTTCCTGCTCACGGTGTCGAAGGCTTTGGTGAGGTCAACAAAGGTGATGTAGAGTCCTTTGTTTTGTTCTCTACACTTTTCTTGGAGCTGTCTGAGGGCAAAGACCATGTCAGTGGTTCCTCTGTTAGCGCGAAAGCCGCACTGTGATTCTGGGAGAATATTCTCAGCGACACTAGGTATTATTCTATTTAGTAGAATCCTAGCGAAGATTTTGCCTGCAATGGAGAGCAACGTGATTCCCCTGTAGTTTGAGCAGTCTGATTTCTCGCCTTTGTTTTTGTACAGGGTGATGATGGTGGCATCACGAAGATCCTGAGGCAGTTACAACCTACCTAACCTACTTAATCCCCCCTCTAATACTAAGTGCAGGTGTGTGTAATGTATATTTAAGATTGGAAGAATTCTTTGGATCACAGTCCAATCTCACTGGTTGCAGGCAATTCTTGTACTGTGCACAGAAGTTAGGATTAACAAAGTTTACCAGGCAAATGGTTACCACTCAGGAGCGTTCTTGCTGGTTTTCAGAGAGAGATTCCTTTTCCAGGACATCCGCAACTGATTTTTTTCTCAATCAGTCTTGCCGACGAAACTTGCCCCCTTCATGGTTCTCCAGATGATCCTCTTTCTTTCAGGTCACCTTTCACACCGCCAATCTCCTCCTTCCAAAGTTTGCCAGCTTGTCCTTCTGGAATGGATTTCTCTCTTCTCTCTCTGTTTCACTCCTTTCCTCTCTGAGAGCAAAACTCTTCTCCTCTGCCTGCAAAGATCACATGCTCTCCAAGGCAACCTGCTGTCGATACTTTGTTGCATTCTGCAAAAGTCCTGCAAACATTCTAAAATGTGTGTGTGCAAGCTGCTCTAGCAATTCCTCCCAAACCACCTCTAAATACTCTGTCACATGTGACAGTAAACAAACCTTGTCCTTGGTTCACATTGATATTAACATGCTCATGGTTAACATTAATATTAACATTACTCCTTTGCTTATGGAACTTCCTGGAATGGGGATGAGGAGGAGTGGAAAGGTGAGGGGTGAAGATTCAGGTTGTCCTCCTGGCTCCACATCAACGTTGCTTTGGCGATATGGTTTTAGAAGTTGTGGAAAACACCAGAAATTATTGCCCATCCATTAATGATCTTGAGAGGTGAGGGTGAACCACCTTGTTGAACATTGCATTTCTACTGGTGAAGGTCCTCCAAGAGGGCTGTTCTATGTGGGGAGTGCATGTCAAAGCTGCATGAAGAATAATATTGTGGTTCCACCTTCTGCTTTTTTTCATTGCCGGCATTGGGGATGAAGACTGCAGGTTTGGGAGGTGCTGTCTGAGTAACCTTGGCAAGTAATTGAAATGCATTAATGGTGCCTAACTGCCAAGGACGATGAATGTTTAGGGTGGTGGAGGAATGCCATCACGTGCAACAAACAATCTGCTGCAGGAGCTTGGTGAGTTTAGATGCAAGCAAAATAGAGTGTGATGCATATGAGGGGGGGAGATGGTAGGTTTTCATGGGTCAGCACAAAATAGTGGGCTGAAGGGCCTGTACTGTGCTTTAATGTCCTATGCATCAGTGAGAAAAGGAATTGCCAAGATATCCCTTCGCCATCAATTCTTTATCCCACTGATGCGCTCAACCACTTGAGTTCCTTCAGTAGTACAACTCAAATGTCTGCAGACTCGATGCTGGAGACCCTCAGCAGGTCAAGCAGTATACTTTATATAGTGAAGTCTAAAGTTTTGGGCTTGTCCACTTCATCCTTAAGTTTGTTGCTCCAAATTGCAGCATCTACAGTCTCTTGTGTGTGTCCTTGTTATTGCGGATATGCTGTGTACTAACTGATGAAGACTTTTCTGATTCTTTTTGGAGCTACGTGCATCAGGGGCCGTTCTACTGCAGTGCTGTGCAACCGCTTCCTGAGTCGTTTTCACCAACACTGTGGCCAGGAGGAGACGGTGTATGTTCCACGCTTATTTTGAGTGCGAGAGGTTGAAACCCCTCTTCACCTACCTAAAGGGTTTGCTCCTCAAGTTCTGGCTGCACTTCAGCCCCACGCTCCTGATTTACGGTTACCTGGTGCGGAGGGGAGCCGGGCACTCAAACAATTTCCTTGTGGGGTTGTTGCTGAGCCTGGCCAAACTGGCCCTTCATGAATTGAGGCGGCAGGCAGTCAAGGGCTCAAGGCAAGTTAACTGCTGGCCCATCTTTGCGTCCGGGCCCATGAGTCGATAGAGTGGGAGCATGCGGTATCTGAGGGATCGGTGTCCGAATTCTGGGAACAGTGGGCCTTCCAGGGGATCAAGTGTGTTGTCGAATGTAACAATATGATTTTAATTTGAAAATGTAAATTGTATGTAACAGAGGGGCAGTATTGATTTACCGTCTGGCAGAAATTGTTTTTTCCTCTTAATATAAGCAGTTTATTAGATGTAGTTGTGTGTATCGTTTGTGTTTTGTCATGTTGTTTGTTGAAATAAATGTTACATTTTTTTTTAAAAAGGGGGGCCTTTCTGTCACGTGCCCCTCAGATGGTGGAGAATCTGTGGGAAGTCGAGGAGCCTTTACAGCTCCAGCAGTTGGGACTGGGCTTCGAATCCCACGCTGTCTGTACATTCTCCTTGTGCCTGCGTGGGTTTTCCCCAGGGCTCTAGTTTCCTCCCACCATTAGAAATGTACCAGGGGTGTAGGTTAATTGGGTGTAAATTGGGCCGCACGGGCTCGTGGGACGAAATGTCCTGTTACAGTACTGCATGCCTAATTTAAAAAAAAAAAAATCCCTTCTTGAAGGTTATCCAGTCTCTGACCTGCTTTGTCTATTTATTCTTTAGTTGGTTCACACTTGCAGAATATTTAAAAGGTCCCTTAGCAAGGGCAAGACTATGGTTTGACTACTTGGTGGGATACCACTGAAAACTTTCCACGGTGTATATTTCTGGGTTTTAACAAATCCCACTCAATTGTCTTCATGTTTATTGACATGGTTCGGGCAGTCTGGTCAAGGTTGAAGCGGAATCCTCTTTAATTCCTGATTCTGTTTCCTTCTACAGGAGCTGGTCGGGAGTAACCCCCCGCAGAGGAATTGGAAAGGGATTGCAATTGCGCTGCTGGTTATTCTAGTCATCTGCTCACTGATCGTAACCTCGGTTATCCTCCTTACTCCAGGTAGGCAGCTTAATTACTTCCTCTCTCTCTCTGAGAAACATGCTTCCAAATCAAGGTGTAACCTATTGGAATGCCCACATTGGGAGATGTGTCCATTTAATTATTTAGCAAGAAGCCACTATAGAACCTCTTGTGTCCTATGACAGCTTGGTGCTCTCTGAACGTTAAAGGAGAAATAAATTTGTGGAGTTAAAAGGAAAATCTCTAGACCCGGTGATTGTAGTGCAATACACAAAAGAGCTGGAGAAACTAAGCAGGTCGTGCACCACTTATGGGAAGTAAAGGGGAAGCAATGTTTTGGACCTGAGGCCTTCGTCAAGGTATGAGCTAAAAGCAGGCAAGTGTCTGAATAAGGAGAGGAGGGAGGAAGGTGCAGGGGGAAGCACACAGGCAAACAAGTAAGATGCGAGGGTAGTAGAGGAAAAATACTGGGAAGCAGGGTCAATGCCGGGGGTGGGGGGTGCGGATGGGGGCATCCGCAGGCATTATCCTCCCAAGTGAGGTGCTGTGCCTTCCTCGAATGGTCACAGCCATCGTTCGCCACCAGACCAGCCCTCCCACCCCCTCTGGTGTCTCTAGTGTGTGTCAGGCATCACTAGTGTCGGACTCGATGCATGCTTGCGACTCTCCACCTGCCCTAGGCATCTAGTGATGCTTGATGCCATAGAATCAACGCTCTTGTCACCTACGTCGGAGGGGCCGATGATATCAATAGCACCCACCCACCCCACACTGGGGCCCCCTCTAACATTAGTTCTTGCACTGACCCTGCTGGGAATGAGCGGAGGAGGAGGTAGGTCTCTGAATGGAGAGGGAAGGAGAGCAGAATCTGGAAGTCAATGTTAATGCTGTCAGTTTGCAGAGTCATTTAGGTGTAACCATTATGGAAGCAACAAAGAAGATAAATTGTACATAGGGCAGAGATAAATCTCCAAGAGGAAGAATTGTTTTGATTGTTTCTGTGCAATAAAAACATCACCTATATTGACGAAACAACTTCCTAGATCAGAGATAAAGCAATGAAGTGTTCACAGCCAAGAAATGATGAGCACTGTTTTTAATTTCCTCAGAAGAAATGTCACATGAGTTGGTTGAGAAATATCTCTGGAGAGCCTTCACTTAGTCCTTGTTCAGTAATGCCAAGAGCTATCGAACAACAAGAAGGGGGGGTCTCTCTGCCATACCCATGATTGCTCAGCACTGCATCAATGTGACAAGCTATCAGTTCTACTCCTGGAGCAGGACTCACTCCCATTAATTTGTACTCAAACTTTATCATTGAGCCTAACATAGAATTTAATTCTTTGAGCCCATTTCAATACAAAGAAAAATAGCCTCGTGCTTATTTGGAGGTTCTGCCATTTTATCCAAACAATGCAAAACTCTCCACAAAAAACCAGATTGGGTTTGCATTTACCATTTTACTGAAGTTTGAAATTTCCCATAAGGCAGGCCCTCTCTTTTTAAATTTAACTTTAGACATACAGCATGGTAACAGGATCTTTTGGTCCATGAGCCGAGGCCTCCCAATTGATGTGCAACCCCTGTATGTTTTGAAGGGTGGGAGGAAACCAGAGCACCTGGAGGAAAGCCACGCAGACATGAGGAGACTGTACTCTGACAGATTATAGATAGGTTTTTGGGAGATAAAGTGTGGCAGGATTTTTAATATAGGTCACATACAAACACTTCAAAACAGATCTCATTTAAAATACTGGAGCTCTGCTCATGCTTGCCAGGCCGGCACCAAGAGCCTTTGCAAAAACTTTGGGGAGTGCCCAAGCGACTTCACTAATAGATTGTTGCTTTGAAAAGCAACAGCTGAAAGAACTTTGAGTAGGAGGTTCGGAGCTGCAGACTGTCTGGGAGTGCTGCTTGCTGTTCTGAGGGTCATGTGGTTTTGCAAGCAGAGAGGGAGTGAAACGGACGTGTGTGTGTGTGTGTGTGTGTGTGTGTGTGTGTGTGTGTGATCGATCAGTTCTGCAGTTTTACAGTCAGCAGCAGCTGGGTCTGGAACAGGACAAGCTGACAAACTTGTGGAAAACCCCATTTGGAAAACGGATTGTGAGTGCTTAGTTCAGCCTTGTGATTCTTACAAGAGGACTGGCTGCCTAATGTTTCACTTGAAATAAGAAAGACAAAAAGGAACCTGAAAGACCTGAAAGAAAGAGGTTATCGGGAAAAACCCTGCAAGTTTCCTCAGCAAGACACTAGAGTGGCTAATTACAAGGAATCAGTTGTGGGTGTCCAGCAAACAACAAATCTCTCTCTCTATAAACTGACAAGAACCTTCCTGAGTGGTAACCATTTACCTTTCAAGCACCAAAGCCTGGTGAATTTCATAAATGTTAAATTCTGCGCACAGTATAAGAATTGCCTGAAACCAGTGAACTTGGAGGAATGAGAAGTGAGATTGACTATGAATCAAATAACTTTTCTGAACTTATACAGATGTTACATGGGCTTAGAATTAGAAAGGGGTTAAGTTCAGTTAATAATGATAAGTTAAATTTGATCCTGTTTGTATGTTTAAAGATAATTAAAAGCAACTTTGAATAGCTATTGCTGCTGGGTTTTGGGGTCCTCTGGGCTCATAACAGTACAAGCTCCTTACAGAAACCCAATCTCTGGTGCTGTAACAGCGTGGCACTAACGGCTATGCTAACCATGCCGCCCTTTTTTGCCAGATCATTTATGTTGAAAAAAGTTCCACGACACCAATGTTGTGGATCAGTAGGATTAAAAAAGGATGGTCGCGGGTTGGAACCCTTCATTGAGGCTGAGGGAGCAAAGGACAGGTAGCCAGTATAATGAGCACACGGTGACAGGGGCTAGACAGGGGCCAATTAGGGAATGATGTGGAGAGCGAGGAGTGCAGGTGGGAGACGGAAGCAGTTGATTGTCAGGTGCTGGAGAAAGGGAAAGAGACAAGGGAAAAGATGGGGCCATCTAGGATGAGGTTTGTGGTAGCTGGTGGAGGGTGAGAAGTAGAAACCAAAGTGACCAGTACTGGAATCTGATAACAATGAAAAATATTTAGGGAGAGATGAAAGGCAGATGGGACCAGATGGAACTGAAGTAGGTCAGGATCTGGTGGATGAAATGTGGGTAGTAGGGGGAGGGGGCTGAGAATGGGTGGGAGACTGGGAAGGGGACAGAAATGGAGGGGAAAGTGAGGAGAACTAAGTGGGTTAGAAGACTGGATGCTTACTGAAGTTAGAAAATGTACCGCAGTTAAGCTGTAGACCAACCAGATGGAACATGAGGCATTAAACATACTTTTCTGGAGAAAGTCTATCTTACCCCTGATATTATCAAACTCCACGAGGTAAATATTCCCCTTCCCCATAATTTCTCAGCTGCTTTCTCTTGCTCCCCCACCTGTGTCCACCTATGACCTTTTTACCTGTTGACCTGTGCCCTCCCTGCCGTGTTCTCCCTCCTCTCCTCGTCCATCCCTCACTTTTTATTCCAGTGTCTACCTGTTTTTCCAGAGTCCTGTCAAAGGGCTCAGGCCCAAAACATCGACTGCCCTTCACTTCCTATGGATGCTGTGTGACCTGCTGAGTTTCTCATGCACTTTTGTGTATTGCACTCGACTCCCGCATCTGCAGACTTTCTAACAAAACTCCAGTGGAGTGTGTTCAGCTTCATAATCCAGCATCTGCAGAATCCTATGTGTCCTTTGAATATGAGGTGTTGTTTCTTTTGTTTGTGTTGGGCCCTCACTCTGGCAGGCAAGAAGGCCAACGATGGACAGGTTGGTGTGGTAATGTCAAGACCGGCACCAATGGGGGGGGGGGGGATTGTCTTTCGTGGGCATTGTCCTCAGAAATGAGGCATTGTGACCTCCACCCACAGCACTAACATCGCTAATCTCCAACCGATACAAGGAGCACATTTGTCTATTATGTCAGAGGGAGGGGGCAGTGTGATGGTGGCATACGGAGGAGTTTCATGGTAGGTACCACCCCTCCTCCCCCCAGTTGAGAGTTTGCAAATGTCAGATTGTGCCCACCGCAGTTCCCCTAATGCCCCCTGGTTAAAACTTGTTTTGACACCGACTCTAGGTAACAGAAAGGGGGTTGAAGGGCCATGCAATGGGGAGCTCCAGATGGCCATTTTGGACAGAGCAAAGCAGTCCCCAAGCCTGCACTTGGTCTTGCCACTGTAGAGGAAACCATATTAGGAGCATCGTGAGGTTGATAAGATTGGAGGACGAGGACATGCAAATCTTTTCCTGGAAGGACTGTTTAGGTGTAAAGTCTGTAGACGCAGTGAATGAAGTAAAAAATACAATGCTGGAGAAACTCAGCAGGTCAGAGTGTACTTGCGTTGCAAAGATGGATTTACATCACCAAAGTTTTGAGGTGGAGGCCTTAATCAAGAGCTCTTTAGGTCCCTAAATGGTGGTAAGGGAGGAGGTGTAAGAACAAGAGTTGCAGCTTCTGTGGTTGCAGGTGAAAGTACTGGGGTAATGGAAAGGCGGGTAGGGAGGGACAGCAGGCAAAGGGAGTCATGGAGGGACAGATCCCTGCAGAAGGCAGAAACGGGTGAGGAAGGGCTAGATGTGTCCGGTAGCTTCAGCCAGTGAAAATGCCAAAGGATGATAAGCTGGGTAAAGTGTGAGTGGAGGTATTGCACTGAAGCGTCAAACTAGACGATGAGCTCAAAACCCTGTGCAGCAATATGAATGCCACCTCTGGACCGAGGCTTGCACTGTGCACAGAATGCTATCAAGGCCATCTGGCAATCAGTATAGATCGTGTAAAACAAGGAAGTCTGCAGCTGCCGTAATTGAAGTAAAAGCACAATGCTGGCAAAGGTCAATGTGAAGAAAATAAACGTAGATACACTTGGATATGGAGGTATGAGAGAATAGTGCAACTTTTAATCGCTCTTGAAATCTTGGCTTGCACACTGAAGAATTAGCTGTAATGGGAGCAGAATCCTAAAGCATTAGAACAGGATAGGAGCAGGCCCTTCAGTCCACATGTCTGTGCTATTTAGGTTGTCCAAATCCAACTAAAACTCTGCCGCTTGCACTTGGTAGACACCCCTATTCCCCCTTCATGTTCATGTGTCTATCTTGAAGCCCTTTAAACACTACTATTGTACCTGCTTCCACCACTCCTCTTGGCAGCCTGTTCCATGCACCTACCATTCCCTCTACTGCTCCCTTCAACTTCTTCCCCTTAAGCTTTTATCATGGGGGGGGGGGGGGAAGTCTGCCCCATCAATGGCTCTCAAGATTTTTATAAACCTATCAGTTCACTTCCTGCACTACAGAGAAAATAACCCAGGTATATCTAATCCCTCCATATAACTCATACTCTCAAAACCAGGCAAATCTCTTCTGCACCCTTTCCAAAGCCCCCACATCCTTCCTGTCATGGTGTGACCAGAATTGCGCGCTGTATTCCAGCGTGGCCCGACTAAAGTTTTATTTACTTGTATCATGACTTCTTTTGTACTCAACTCCCCACACAGAGAAGCATGATTAGTGTAGCAGTCTGCGCATCACCTTTACAGTGCCACCGGTCATGACCAGGGTTCGAATCCTGCGTTATCTGTAAGGAGTTTGTACGTTCTCCCCATGTCTGCATAGGTTTTCCCCGGGGTGGGGCTCTGGTTTCCTCCCACCATTCTAAACGTACTAGGGGTGTAGGTTAATTGGGTGTAAATTGGACAGCATGGGTTTGTGGGCTGAAATGGCCTGTTACCAGAATCTATGTCTAAATTTTAAAAATGCACATGCCTTTGTTATCACCCTAACTACTTGTGCAGCCACTTTCAAGGAGCTGTGGACTAGGACCCCCCCAGATCCCTCTCCACATCAATATTTTTAAGGGCTCTGCCAGTAACACAAAATGTACCCTTTACATGTGACTTTCCAAAGCGCACCATCTCCACCTGCCATTTCTCTGCCCAGATCTGTAACTGATTCTGTATCCTTTGATAGGTCTCTACACTGTTCACAACTCCAGTAATCTTAATGTCATCTGCAAATCTACTAACCCCTCTCTTCCCTCCCTCTCCCCCCTCCCCCACCCCATCTTACATTTTCAGCCAAATGATTTGTATGTATCGTAAGTAACCGATCCCTGAGGAGCACTGTTGCTCACTGCTTACAGCCCGATTAACTCACTTCCACCATCACCCCGAGTCCCGGCATCAGCACCTTCTGAATCAAGAAGGGGATCGTTTACCCATTGAGCTTCGCAGTTTCTTGGAAGAGCCGTCCAAGGATTCCTCTTTGTATTCTGGGTCCTGATGGTTCCACAACTTGATGTTGATTTGCGAGCACCCATAATTTGTTTGATATTCTGAATGCTCCATCAGCTATCGAGGCAGAGTATTCAGAGAGCAAATGTAGCACAGGTTAGCAACGCAGTGGAGCAGAACGCAAAGGAATGCTGCGCTCTCTCTGTCTTTGCACATTCAGCCATCGTGAATGAGCGACATTAGAGGAGCGCAAAATGCCAGATCTCGAGCAGACCAAGAATTGCTGGAGCAGTGCACCAAAAACTCAGCAGGTCACGCGGCATCAACAGAAAGTAGAAGGCAGTCAACTTTTTGGGCCGGTGCACTTCCTCGGGAGTGACGAGAAGCAGGCAGATGCCCAAATGAAAGCGTTTGGGGTGAGAGAAGGGGAAGGTGAGATGTCATAGGTGGGTACAGGGGGGAAGTGTGGATGATAGGGGAGAGGGCTGAGGGTAGCTCTCTGGTAGGAGATGAGTAACCGACAGCTAACCCTTCCTCTCTCATGCTGTTTTCATAATTCAGCTGCCTGGAACATGTATTTAATTCAACATACGAAGTGCTTTCTTTGAGACATTATTTGAATAGCCACTGTTCTCTTAATTACATTTTTGAGCTGGAGTTGTTAATTTCAACGCTTTATCTCTTCAGTTCGTTGCTCACATTTCAAGTGCTTACATCCACATCGTCCATGCCACTCAGCACTTCAGAGCAAGAAGCGGGGGGTGGGGGGAGATATGCAGAGGGACGAAGAAAGGTAACTCTGACAGGAGGAGGAAGGGAAGGTGTTGGGGACTTGGAGGAAGGGAGCCAAAGGGATCGGAAAAGAGAGAGAGAGCGAATGGGGGAGGAAGTTAATGGAAATTGGAGGAGTTGACATTGATGCCATCTGGTGAGCCTGCAAGGCAGAAGATGAGGGGCTACTCCTCCGATTTGCAGAGGCCCATATTTGGCTGCTCACGAGACTGTGGCACAGGCAGGCACGTCCGTGTGGCAATGGGGAATTGAAGTGGTTGACCCTGGGAGATCCTTGCTGTTGCAGCGGACAGAACAAACGTGCTCTGGGCTGGGATGCCCCTTAGTAATGATGTCCAGAAGATCATCAGACTCGAGGCCATTCAAACCACGGCTGATGTATTCTTTCTTTCGATGCCTTTTTTTCTTCCCATAACCTTTGTGATCTCACCAAGATCATTTGAGTTCAATTTGATGTTTCTGTGCTGTATTTGTAAGTTAATGCATGTTGTAGCCTACAAATACTAATGACAAAATAACATTGATTATAAAATGTAATACTGGATGTAAAAATTTCCATTTTGGTGCATAAAATATGAAGTGGAGGGGCAATCTGTTACTTGTTTGTCTCATTAATGGACATGTGTGGAAAGTAGATGCAAAGACGAACACCTGGGTGTACGCAGTCCTTCAGGGCAAACTCGCTGAAAGCTGGAGTGAATGTTAAAAAAGAAATGGAATTGCAAAGTATTGCTTAATATTCATTCCATGCTGTTAAGTTCAAATGGGTCACGGCGGGGCCCGGAATTAGTGCAAGGATGGATTTTGAGCTGCTTCGATTGGCAGAGCCTGGAGGATGTTTGCTCCTCATTTTCATTCAAGTGTTTTTCAGTTTGAAGGAGGCTGTTGCCTGGGCAGTTCTGTGATCAGTAGCTCAACGTCGCAGAGCTGAAAGGACTCGGGCTTGAATTGTGGCAGGTGACGAGTTAAGCATTTGCAGTGCCCTTCATGGTGAGGATGCCTCCTTTGGTTAAGAGCAGTGTTCGTGGTGATTGGAAAAATGAGTTTAAAAGCAAATCAGTGCGCAATCCTTTAACAGCTGCCTGATTATGCACTGCAAGACTTTTGGGCTTAGACTATTCATGAGTGACCCAGTCTGGCTGGAAATCGTGTGCCATTTCTTAAATTCAACTTCAGCTCACCAGCCCATTCATACAGCCCGAGTGTAAAGGCGGAGATTCTCCGCCCTTGCGTTGGGAGACATACCTCCATGAATGTGCCCTGGCTGGCCCTAAGGTGCCGACTGCACTCCCTCTCGGTGGAAGGGTCAGTGGCTCTGCCTCCTAACGTGAAGGCAATGCTGCTGTAAGCAGCTGGCTAAGGGCTAGCTGATAACATCGTCAACCCGCAACTCATCTCAGGCATCTCCTTCCCTCCATGACTCCACCCCCCACCCCCCCTCAGGGCAGGGAAAGCTGAGTTGGGCTGTGACATCCCCACTGGCTGCTCCAGCCCTTGGCACCTCACCGGGCTGCTTTGGCCTTTGGGACCACTCGTCGGTAGCAGAGGCTCAATACGCGGCAGAGCAATGGCTGTCTACCATATCTGTAATTCCCCCACGCAGCTGGAACTGTTCTCAGAAATGCAGAAAGGTTCCACCTGCCTGGGGGGATTATGGGTAACAAAGTTAGCCATGGCTTGGCACGTAGGTATGGCATCGTGGCATCAGTAGCCACGCCTCTTGAAAACTGCATCAATGTCCCAGTCGCCTCCAGGCTGAAAGGTGACATCAGGGCCTGCATAAGAAATAACTTTTCATTCAGCTTTTAAGCCAACCTCCATGCGGAGATTTTCTATGAAAAGGCCTTTAGACAGACCATCATTTGAAGTGAGCTCAATATGTTGAATGAAGCACAAAATTCTGCAGACACTGATTGTAGTAAAAACACATAGAAATACTGGAGGAACTCAGCTGATCTTACAGCACCCATTGAAGACAAAGATGAATTACCAACGTTTCAGGCCTGACCTGCCTTCAAGGTATAAGCAATAAACAGGAAGGTATCTGAATAAAGACTAGACAGTATACCTAATTAAAATTACTCCACGAAATGTTAAACAATTTCCCAAAGATCATTGACCAAATCAATAACAAAATATCTATACTTTTACAGGAACTGCCTCAGCTGTGGCTATAGAAAAAACGAAAGGTTGATGTAAACTGTTTCTGTAACACTCAGAATGGAATGTGGTAGGCTAAGTTGATGCTAGATAATGAGTTCAGCTGGTGTAGGACAAATATGTTTAAAAAAAGCACTATACACCCAACCCCAACCAACCAATTTTCCCCTGCAGCCGCTGCAACCGTGTCTGCCTGTCCCGCATCGGACTTGTCAGCCACAAACGAGCCTGCAGCTGACGTGGACTTTTACCCCCTCCATAAATCTTCGTCCGCGAAGCCAAGCCAAAGAAAAAAGAACACATGCTGGAAATCTGGAAAAAAAATCAGAAACTTATACCGGATAAGATAGATATCCCTTTTGAAATGATCAAAAATGGAATGGAAAATATAACAGGGCTGACTGTCCACCTTACAACTGAATCTCAACTCGTCATCAAGGAGCATGGAAGGAGGTTGTTTGGCCCAACTTGCCCATGCTGACCAAAATGTCTCACCTACACTGGACCCACCTGCCCGAGCTTGGCCCATATCCCTCTCACCCATCCCACCTGCCAGAGTTTGGCCCATATCTCTGCATCTATCCCAATTTTTTCTTAAATCTTGCCTCGGCCATCGCCTGACAGCTCATTGCAAACTTCCACCACTCTCTTTTTTTAAAAAAAATGTTACCCCGCAGGTTCCTTTGAGGTATCTCCCCATCACCTTAAATCCATTTCGTCTGGTTACTGATTTCCCCTTCTCTGGGCTAAAGACTCTCTGCATCCCCTGATCTACTCCTCTCATGATTTTGTACACCTTTGTGAGATCTTTCCTCCTCCTCCTGTGATCCAAGGAATAAAGCCCTAGCTTACTCAATCGTTCCCTCCAGCTTAAGCTCCTGAGTCCCAGCAACATCCTCATAAATTTTTCCTGCACCCTCTCCTGCTTGACAATATCTTTCCTGCAGCACATTGACCAAAACTGAAAACAAACTCCCCCACATCTTGCATTTCTTTCACCTTCATTCTTCATCCAAAGAAAATCTGAGATTTACAGTCCAGTCTCTGAAATCATTTTGAGTTTGCTGCACCTACTGTCCATCACACACCTCCCGCACCTTCTCTTTCACTGAAAACTAAATTAAAAGTTGAAATTTCAGATTTATTGTCCGAGTATATACAACATAGAACCCTAAGATTATTTTTCCTGAGGGTGAGGCGTAATTTACACTTTTTGGTAGTGCAAAAAAAACTGTACTCAAGAAGAACATGTGAACGAATAAAGAAATTTAAAATGACTGTAAAAACAGGGGGCGGGGGGGGGGGAGGAATCAAAGTGCTGAAGTGAGAGTTTTTAAATGAGTCTGAGTTTGTTGTTGAGTCTGATGGTGGAGGGGGAGCAGCTGTTCCTAAACCTGGATGTGAGTCTTATGGCACCTAAACCTCTTAGCTGAAGATGGCAGTGAGAACAGAGCATGTGCTAGGTGGTTGCTGCTCCTTTCCGATGGATATTCTCGATGGTTGGGAGGGTTTTACCTGTGATGTCCTGGACTTGTATCTCTCAGTTGTATTTATCTCTGGAGATCTTTCCTGGACCCATACAGCAATGGCATCGTGAAGAAAGCACGTCAGCGCCTCTACTTCCTCAGGAGTTTGTGGAGGTTTGGTATGACATGATAAACCCTGGCAAATTTCTACAGATGTGTAGTGGAAAGTGTGCTGACCATCTGCATCACGGTCTGGTATGGGACCATCAATACCCCTGAGTATAATGCCCTCCAAAAGGTAGTGCACACAGGCCAGGACATCATGTGCAAAGCCTTCCCCACTATTGAGTACATCTACAAGGAACGCTGCTGTCAGAGGGCAGCAGCAATCACCAAAGACCCACTCCACCCAGCACATGCTCTGTTCTCGCTGCTGCCATCAGGAAGGACAGGTGCCACAAGACACGTGCCACCAGGTTCAGGAATAGCTACTACCCCTCCAACATCAGACTCTTCAACGACAAACTCTCTCAGAAATTCATTTAAGGAATCTTGTCCACTTTACTGATTTTCTTTTTTATTCTCCCCATATTGCACAGTCGGTTTGTTTACATTCATTATCTGTTTACAGTTTTTTGTTTACATGCATACTCTGTCCAGTTTTAACATTACCAATAAGTGGTAATTCTACCTCGCCCGTGGGGAAAAAGAATCTCAGGGTTGTATGTCATGTCATGTACTCTGACAATAAATCTGAAATTTCTCTCCCAATTCCGATAGTCTTGTCATTCTGAATCTCTTTCCACAGGTGCTGCTAGACCTGCAGAGTGGTTTTTTTTTTAAATCCTACCTTATGAAAGCTAGTCCTTGAATCAATCAATTAACTCTTACATTCTTCCAGTGATTTTGATTATAACTCCCAGTGCAGAAAATACAATGCAGTCATGGGTCCGATTATTCTGTGGCTTTTTTTTGTCTCCATATAAAAGATCTGCAATGAATAAATGGCATTAAGGAAATTTGGAGAATTAGCTTGATGATCCATCAATAACTCCAAAAGATTGAAGTTAAATGAATTCATAGGCTTTTATTAGCTTTAGAACAAAAGCACATCCATGCTACTCAACTGTTCTGCACTGGGCAGGGGGCTGTGGAACATTCTGGAGCTTGTGGGAGGAGCCACAGGCACAGTTGACCAATGGGCGTGCCCAAACAGACAAACTTGTACATCTAGTAGTTTACCACAGAACTATCTGGTGTTGTGAGAGGAATGAGTTTCTTTGAGGCTGGTATTTCCTGGTGTGAATGTATTAACCAGCTTTAAGTGAGCATTCCCGTCACCTGCAGAACTATGACAACATTGGAAGTCTTGGTGGATTGATGACCAGGTTTATTTACCAGTCATTTCATTGGAACTTCCATCCTAGATGCTATGCATTGGCTGAATTGGTTCAGCTTAAGTTTAACAGAAGTTCCCTCCCTCCCCATTTTGATCACCACAGCCTATTTTCTCTCTGAAGCACTTGCTATATCCCATGGTAAACATATCCAGAACTGGAGGACATGGGGGAGACATTTAAGAAGAACCCAAGGGGGCATTTTATTTAACTTAGAGGGTTGTTTGTGTCTGGAACGAGCTGGAAGAGGAAGCTGAAGAGGCAGGTTCAATACCACATTCAAAAGATTGTTTGCTAGCAATACTTGTGTTTCTATAGAAGCCCGGCTGCATATTTACGAGTGGCAGAGTGGACCCGAGAGGTTTTGCGGCCGAATTCTGTGGTTCTGATCGATGGGAACAGACCTGCGATATAAATCTCATGCTTTCAAATCTAAGAACTGCCTCAGATCTGCCCCATTCATAAACTCTAATTCTGTGCTGGATTAAAAATGATCTATAACTAACTGCAGCAGGAATGGTGACAACTTCATGTTCCACTTCTTTTGTTGTTTTGTTCCTTGACTCTCTTTCTCTTTGGCTTGGCTTTGCGGACGAAGATTTATGGAGGGGTAATGTCCACGTCAGCTGCAGGCTCGTTTGTGGCTGACAAGTCCGATGCAGGACAGGCAGACACGGTTGCAGCGGTTGCAAGGGAAAATTGGTGGGTTGAGGTTGGGTGTTGGGTTTTTCCTCCTTTGTCTTTTGTCAGTGAGGTGGGCTCTGCGGTCTTCTTCAAAGGAGGTTGCTGCCTGCCGAACTGTGAGGCGCCAAGATGCACGGTTGGAGGCGATATCAGCCCACTGGCGGTGGTCAATGGGGCAGGCACCAAGAGATTTCTTTAGGCAGTCCTTGTACCTCTTCTTTGGTGCACCTCTGTCATGGTGGCCAGTGGAGAGCTCGCCATATAACACGATCTTGGGAAGGCGATGGTCCTCCATTCTGGAGACGTGACCTACCCAGCACAGTTGGATCTTCAGCAGCGTGGATTCGATGCTGTCGGCCTCTGCCATCTCGAGTCCTTCGATGTTAGGGATGAAGTCGCTCCAATGAATGTTGAGGATGGAGCGGAGACGACACTGGTGGAAGCGTTCTAGGAGCTGTAGGCGATGCCGGTAGAGGACCCATGATTCGGAGCCGAACAGGAGCGTGGGTATGACAACGGCTCTGTATACGCTAATCTTTGTGAGGTTTTTCAGTTGGTAGTTTTTCCAGACTCTTTTGTGTAGACTTCCAAAGGCGCTGTTTGCCTTGGCGAGTCTGTTGTCTATCTCGTTGTCGATCCTTGCATCCGATGAAATGGTGCAGCCGAGATAGGTAAACTGGTTGACCGTTTTGAGTTTTGTGTGCCCGATGGGGATGTGGTGGGGCTTCCCTAAAGGCCTCTGTTCAGAATTTAGGCAGCTAAAGATACCACCTTTTGCCAGCCATTGGGCTTTAGATATTTATACAGTAATAGAACATAGAATAGCTGTGGATTTCAATCTTTTTCTTTCCACTCACATACCACTTTAAGTATTCCCTATGCCATAGTTGCGATGTGATTAGTAAGGGATTGCTTACGGTGGTATGTGGGTGGGAAGGGAAGGTTGAAAACCACTGTTTTAATCTTATCTAATTGACGCGTTATGTGCATGGTGTCGTAACTCCAAAGGAAATGGGCCAATGAACATTTACCTCAAGCAAAATATTTCAGTAACAATTGGATCTAGAGCAGTGATTCTCAACCTTCCCTTCCCACTCACATACCACTTTAACAATCCGTTACTAATCACAGAGCACCGATGGCATAGGCATTACTTAGTGGTATGTGAGTGGAAAGAAAAAGGTTGAGAACCACTGATTTAGACCCTTTATAATAACCATAGTCTAAATGAATACTGATCATTGGTTTAGGCATCCACTGTAATGAAATACTTGAGCGGATGGTCATGGCTCACATCGACTCTAGCCTACCAGCCAACCTTGACCCACTTCATTTTGCCTCGTGTCCAAATAGGCCCATAGCAGATGCCATCAGCCTGGCTCTCCTCTCTGCCCTGGAACACCTGGATGCCAAAGATATCGACAGTAGGTTAGATGACTGTTCTTGGACTACTTCTCCACCTTCAATAACATTGCCCCCAGCAAACCCATCCCAAACCTTGGGATCTAGGCCTTGGAGCCCCCCTCTGCAACTGGAACTGTGGCTTCCTGTCTAACAGACCACCATCAGTGAAGACCACAATCACACTCAAGAACAGAGCACCTCAAGTCCCCAACTATGTTCGCCCTACATCCATGACTGCACCCAAATTCCATTCTAACTTCCTTTTCAAATTCACCAAGAGTGCAACAGAAGTGAGGCCGGTATCAAATGACGATGAGCTGGAATACAGAAGAGAGAGTAAAAGTCCAGTGATGTGTTGCCAAGACAACAACCTCTCTCAGCATCAATAGACAAAGGAACTGATCGTTGACATCAGGAGAGAAGGTGGAATCCACATCCCTTTCAAAAGCGGCGCAGTCTAGCAGTGAGCGCAACTCTGAAGCACTAGTGACCTGGGTTGGAAACCTGCACTGTCTGTAAGGAGTTTGCAAATTCTCATGTCTGTGTGGATCTTCCCCATGGACTTCGGTTTCTTCCCACCCCAAAACGTACCGAGGATTGTGGGTAAATTGGGTGTAATTGGGCAGCACAAGCTTGTGGGCCAAAAGGACCTGTTACCGTCCTGTATGTTTAAATTTTAAATTAATAGCATTAACATGAAAAAAGTAGTTAGTCTCAATTTCTTAGAAACAAATATCTCCAATGACCTGACCTCGGACAAGCATGTCTAAGAAGATTAAGGAAGTTTGGCATGCCCCCTTTTCCTTTTGATGACTTCTACAAGTAAAAGACTGAAAACATACTTGCTGGATGCATCACGGATAATGTCGGAGGTTTAATTCTGGAGCTCTCGTTGCTGATGGTTTGGACCAAAGCCCGTGTGGCTGCAGGAGCATTGGAGGTGAATCCATGGACATTCTTTTTCTTCCCTTTCTCTGACCAAAAAGGGCACTGGGCATTTCAGCTGATGGCGAATCTTTGCCTTATGGCAGACTAAATGCAATTTTGTGTAGGATTCCATGTGTTTTATTTAATGATAATAAAAGAATCTTGAATTGCATAGGAGCTGCTCTCCTCAAGATCAGAAGAAAAGTGGCTGCAGCTCAGAACATAACACAAACTTCCCTCCCTTCCATTGACTCCATGTACATCTGCCTGGGAAAGGCAGCCAACATATTGAAGGACCCATCATACTCTGTTTACACTTCATTCTCAAGTGTGTGAAACCACTTACTAATGGAGGAAGGGAAGAAGCTGTTTTTGAACAATTGGGAGTTCATCTTCAGGCTCTGATGGTAGCAGTGAGAAGAGGGTGGTGAAGGTCCTCGAGGATTGAGGTTGGTTTCTTGAGACATTGCCTCTTGGAGATGTCCTCAATGGAGTGAAGACTGATGCCCTTGATATTGCTGGCCAAATTCACATCTCCATGTGCAGGCAATTGCGACTAGCTTGGAGTGAGACAATGGAGAAGGAAGGCTTTCAAAGCTTGTAGTGGATTCTGTGACAGCTGGAAAACATGTTAGGAGGAGAAACCAGGGTAGTACTTAAAGGGTAGAGAACTATGGAGTGGTAGACAGAGGGATATGGGAGTGCAGATACATAATTCCTTGAAAGTGGCATTGCAGCTACTTAGGATTATAAAGAGAACTTTTGGCACGTCGTCCTTCATAAATCCAATTATTGAGAATAGGAGTTGGGATGTTATGCAGAAGATGTATAAGATGGAACGATTGGCGTAGCGGTTAGCACCACGCCTTTACAGTGCCAGCATTCGGGACTGAACTTTGAATCCTGCTCTGTCTGTATGGAGTTTGTACATTCTCCCCATGTCTATGTGGGTTTTCCCCAGGGGCTCCGGTTTCCTCTCAACATTTGAAATATACCGTGGGTGTATGTTAATTGTGTGTAAATTGGGCAGCAAGGACAAATGGTCAAAATGTCTAAATATAAAATTTAAACATTTAAGACATTGGTGAGGCCAAACATAAAGTATTGTGAGCAGTTTTTGTCACCTATCTGCAGGAAAGATAACAATAAGATGGAAAGAGTGCAGAAAAATTTACAAGGATGTTGCCTGGACTTGAACAGTTAAGGGAAGGGTTAAAAAGGCTAGGACTTTATTCCCAGGAGCGTCAAAGAATGACAGGAAATTTGACAGAGGTATGTGAAATTATGAGGGGTATATATAGGGTGAATACAAGCAAGCTTTTTCTGCTGAGGTCGTGTCAGACAAGAACTAGAGGATGTGGGATGTGAAATCTTTAAGGGGAGTTTTTGGGAGAACTGAAAGGCAAGCGGAAATGGTAAATGCAGGTTTGATTTTGACAATTAAGAGAAATTTGGGCTGGTACATGGATGCGAGGGATATGGAGGGCTATGATGGATGCATGCTCTGCAGCAATTGTGAAGCCACCAGCTCTCAATAGAGCTCCTGTAGAAAGTTGACGGGATAGTGGCCGATAGCCTTGCGTGCCCCCCCACCCCCCACCCCACCCAGTCTTCTCAGAAAGTGCAGTTGGTTTTGCACCTTCCTGAAAAGTGAGGAGATGTTGCGTGTCCAGCATAGGCCACTTGTTTAGTGGACTCCAAGGAACATGGAACACTCTACTCTCTCCACTACTGGGCTGTTAATGTGTAGTGGAGGGTGGTCATCCGTGTTCCTCCTGAAGTCCACGATCATCTCCTTCGTCTTGTCCACGTGCAGACTCAGGTGGCTGTTTTCCCCCCATTTCACCTGAGATTATTTTTCCCCACTTCTTCTCTGTAGGTCGACTCATCATTTTGGCTGATGAGGTCAACGACTGTCACCTGCAAACTTGATGACCCTATTGGTGATGGATCTGGCGTTGCAGTCGCGGGTCAACAGTGTGAACGGTGCTCCTCAATGACAATTCACCATGCACAAGATGGGCCAAAGGACCTGTGTCTGGGCTGTAGTGTTCTCTGGTTCTTTGGTTTTGTGTGGGAGCAGGCATGATTTGCTGTGTCTCAGTTTTGCTGAAAGAGATCATTTGAACTCGTGTGCACATCACTTTCACCAACTTCGGTTTATCTGCAATCACCTGAATCACTAAAAGCCGACTACTACTTCTTCCTTTGTCAATTAGGGGCTGGTATATATAAAGAGCCCATTCTCCATTTTGTTTGTCAGCTCTCTATTATGCCGATAATGAACCTCCAGCTCTCAAAGAAGCATCCCAGATGCATTGGCGGGGATGCTCGGTCTGCTTTGAGTGTCTCCCCTGGGTTTGAATGATTTCTTGCGCAGCTCTTTGCTTCCCCGCTCCTCTGCGTAATTTGATGTTTCATCTGAAGGCTCGCTGCTTGCTAGTGAATGGAGCAATTTGATATTAGGGCTTTTATGATCTGAGGCACATGTCTTGCTGGATGAATAGACTTGAAAATGCAAGTTAAAATTTTGCTGCATTATTTGAGATTTTGAACTCCATTCAAAATGCATAAGGTAATATTAAAACATGTTATCTCATACAGCTTGCAAATTAGCAATCCCATTTCAGCCATTCTTCCCCCTCCTTAATTTCCTATTCCCTGCAACCATCATTCAAACATTTCTGTCAACTCCCTTTTGACCTTGGAATGATATGTTGTCTGCACAGTTTACATTTAAATTTAGGTGTGCAGCATTGTAACAGGCCCTCTGGATCTTGAGCTCATGCTGCCCAAATACCCCAATTAACCTACAATCCCCACGCAGACATGGGAAGAAGGTACAAACTCCTTATAGGCAGTGTTGGATTTGAACCCAGGTTGCCGGCACCGTGATAGCATCGCACTAACTGTGCCGCCTGAATCATAGATCCGAATCACGAATGTTCTTCGAGGAGAAGACATTGTTCTGAATTGACCGGGCCTGCATGGAACTCCCTGGCAGCAGGGTATCCCTTGTTGGGGGGGGGGGGGTGGGGAGGGTGATGCTCTCCAATATTGTCAAGTGTCCCATTTTCTGAATTGTGAACATATGAATTAGGAGCAGGATTCATCCTCTTGGCCCTCAAGTCTGTTCCGCCATCTCGTAAGATCCAAATGTAACCTCAACTCTCCATTCCCACCTCCCCCAGTTAGCCTTTTACTCACTTCTCATTGAGGATCGATCTGGAGTCGCAGGGTTTACAGCACAGAGAAAACTCCTTCAGCCCAAGTCATCCATGCTGACAGTTGTTTACCCAACAAGTCCTGTTTTCCTATGTTCAGCCTCATCATAAGACATAGGAGCAGAAATAGGCTATTCAGCCCATTGAGTCTGCCCCACCATTTAATCACAAGCTAATCCATTTTCTCCCTCAGCTCCTTTGCTCGGTCTTCTCCCCGTAACCTTTGATGCCCTGGCTAATGAAGAACCTATCATTCTTTGTCTTAAATACACCCAATGACCTTGCCTCCACAACTGCCTGTGACAAGAAATTCCACAGATCATCACCCTCTGGCTGAAGAAATTCCTGCACATAATCTGTACTAAGCAGGCACCCTTCAATCCTGAAGCTGCCCGAGTTTCTCCCACCATGGGAAATAACCTTTCTACATCTACTCTGCCAATGCCTTTCAGCATTGTAAATATTGCAGTGAGAGTCCCCTTATTCTCCTAATTTCCAAAGAATACAGGCCAATATCTGTCATATACCTGTATATCTTTCTCAGCCGTGATCCTGTAATGCAGAAAAGTTCCGGAGAAGCACTTCAGGTCACACAGCGTTGAAAGAAAGTGAAAGGTACCCAAAGTTTTGGGCCTGAGCCTGTCGTCAAGATATGAACAAAAGGCAGGCAGGTTTGCTTCTCGTGATTTTATAAACCTCTACCTCAAGTATAAACTTCTTGCCTTAAAAATGTTCCAAGACTTCTTCCACCTCCTTTTTAGCAGAGAGTTCCGAATTTGAGCAGCCCATTCCATCTTCAATGGGTCAACCATTATTAATTAGCGTTAACCACTGGTTCTAAATTCTCCGAACTGCTTTCAACGCATTAACATTCTTCCTGAGGTAAGGAGATCAATATTGCATTCAGCACGGCTGATGTAGGCTCCCCTGTAATGTAAGCAGAATCTTTTGGATGCAATTCTTCACAATAATATTCTATGAGCTTAGGGCAATAGAAGTTAATCTCAGAATTAGTATTTGAAAAAAACTTTTTTTTTAACCATCTCAGCTTGTATCGCATCAGAGGGTGAGGTAACTGGATAGAAATTTGTAATAATATGAGAGGTGTAGACCGAATATGCCACATATTCAAGGATGTGTTTCTGGTGAGGGGTTGGGGTGGCTTAAAGGAGATTTTGTATAATAAAAGATGTGCTGGTATTGGAGAGATGATTCACAAGAAGGGTAGCATGCATAGGATAGTTAACCCAATGCTATTGCAGCAGGCATGCATGGGGAGAATGTACAAACTCCTTACAGGCTGTCCTGGATTCGAATTGGCATTGCCTCTAAAGACTTTGTACATCCTTCCTGTGTCTACATGAGTTTCCTCCACGTGCTCCAGTTTCCTCCCACCCTTTAAAATGTACCAGAGTTGTAGTTCAATTGGGTGGCATGGGCTCATGGGCTGGAAGATCCTGTTACTGTCCAGTATGTCTGAAGTGCCAGTTAATGAAGAAATCGAAGGCTGTGTAGTTAATCAGGAACCATGCCTTTTATTAGTAGAAACTCAGTAGTACAATAATGAATGATAATGGGTGCATACGCAGTTATAGCCAAGGGGAGTGTCTTTAGTGGTAGAGATAATACATGTCCAATGTCAGTAGAGCAGACTAAGCACAGCTTAAGACAGATTCTTCACAGTGTCCAAATAGATTTTTTTAAAATGCTTTCTGGAGTGAAAGGATTAGCATATAAGGATTGAGGAATGTTTGACAGCTCTTGGACTGTATTTTTTGGAGTTCAGAAGAATGAGTAGGAACCTTATGGAAGCATTTGGAATGTTGAAAGGTCTGGACAGAGTAGATGCAGCAAAGTTGTTTTCTTTGGTAGGGGATTCTAGGACAAGGGGGCACATCTTCAGCCTTGAAGGTCGCCCATTTAAAACAGAGATGCAGAAATTCCTTTAGCCAGAGAGTAGTGAACCTCTAGAATTTGCTGCCATGGCAGGTGTGGAGGCCAGGTGTATTTAAGGCAGAGATTGATAGGTATCTGAATAGTCATGGTATCAAAGGTTATGGGGTGAAGACAGAGGAGTAGGGCTGGGTGAGAGAATGGATCATCTCATGATGGAATGGTGGAGGGAACTTGAAGGGTCAAGTGGCTCACTTCTGGTCTTTTCCTTATGGCCTTAATGTGTGAGTAAAGTTTTTAGCACAGAGAGTGGAACAGGCTGCCTGTGGTGGTGAAATATGATAGTTGCATTTAAGAGGCTTCTGAATTGACACATGAATAATACAGGGAATAGAGAGATATCTCACTTACTAATGAAATTGAATATATTATTCCAGAATATTTTCACATGTATATTAGATTATATTTCTATATACATATGTCATTATTACATGCTGTGTGAGAATTATTTATTATGTGTGTACGTGTGTGTGCACCATGGTCTGGTGAAATGCTGTTTCATCTCGTATGTGTACAACTGGTTGTTTATGTGGACTTGATGTGCATCATGTTCAGTACAGATATATGGGTTGAAGATGCTTTTTCCTGTTCTATGTTCAATGGCTTTTTGAAATTCACACATGAGCAGCCAAAAATGCTGTCCTTTGGATGTTGGCGTACGAGTTGAAAACAAAAACAAAATTCATTGATTGCAGAAAATAATTAAAGTATTTTGGTAATGGGGAGATTTGGTTCTTGATCCTCCAAGATATTCCGTATGGTATTTAAACTGGAGGTGAGGAAGGTGTGCTGAAGAGAGAGATTTTTGAAAAACTGTCTTAAATTTAATTGGGTCTGGTTGTGTGAGGATGGTCGGGTGGAGATTATCCCATGCTTTAATTGTATGGGGGAAGAATGAATTGCTGTACACATCTGTCTTGGAAGATGGCATTACAAATTGGATCGTGTGCCTTCATCTCCATCTGGCAGGCTTGGGTTCCGCATAGAATTGGTCATCAATATCGAGCTGGCAGTTTAGCAATTTGTAAAAACAGGTCAGGAGGTGTGCTTCACGTCTGTCTTGGAGAGAGCTCCACTTTAATGAATCCAAGAGCTTTGTAACACTCGCTTCTGTCCCAGATGTATTTGAGACAAATCGGGCTGCATGTCTCTGGACTCATTCAATGGGTGTAGCATTTTTGTTTGCGTCTGGGTCCCATACAGCTACTGTGTATTCCAAACGTGGTCCGATGAGAGTGAGGTACAACCTCTCCTTGTCAGAGGTTGAACAATGATGGAAGTTGATTCTCAGAAAATTTAGGACTCCTGTTGCCTTCACTGTTGTATGATCTATCTGATCATTTCAACACAGGTCATTCTGGATTTTGATGCCAAGGTATTTGGTTCCATCAAGGGTGACACCCTGGATTTTGTATGATGTTTTGCCTGGTTTTCTCTTCCTGCTGACACACATGGTTATGCATTTGGAAGGATTGAACTGCATGCCCCATTTTTTGTGACCATTCTTCATCATCAGCTGACTTAATTGGACGGTAAACCACAAATAGTCTAATGGTACTTGAGTTTTCCATGAATGTCATTGACGATGAATAGAAACTAATGTGGGCCTAACACTGTGCCCTGGGATGTACCTCTTAACACTGGACACAATTCAGACCTTTTCCTTTCACGCACACCCACTGGAGACGTTATCGTCAAGAAACTGGAAATTCATCTTTTAGAGTTGGAGCGAATACCGTAGTAATCGAGCTTCTTAAGAAATGCTTGGTGGGGAATGACATTGAATGCTTTTGAGAAGTTGAGCACCACCAAATCAGTGGTGACATTGTTATCAAAGTTTTTAGCCAGGTCATTTGCTGTCAGGATAAGCTGGGACTTGCATGATCTATGCTTCCGAAATGCATGCTGATTATCAACAAGAATATTGTGACCTGCTAAGATGCCTCATCAGGTTGCTGTCTATTACGTGCTCCAAAAGGTTTGAATGGAGAAACAATTGAAACTGATATGTCTGCCAGCATCTGAGTAGAGATATTTCAGGGCTGAATGCTTCGTTAGAACTGAAAAATAAAGCAAATTGGAGTCTAGTACATGAAACAGCCTCAGGGAAAGTGCGAGGATAAAAAGCAGGTAAACACCGAGAGAAAAAATTAGGAGAAATGATTGTGAGTGATCCCAGTCGAGTGGGAATCTAGCGGAAGGGACATCAGGGTGTGGAAGGCTGAGGGAGATGGTGATCTCTGGCAAGTGTGAGAAGACAGGAGCCATGGGAAGAGTGGAAAAGGTCAGACAATCAGGTTTGACATTGAACTAGAAAGATGTTGGCAAAGCTTCTAAGGCATCAGGTGGAGTAAACAGGAACAAACTGTTCGCATTGGCAAGAAGATCGATGCGCAGAGAGCACAAATTGCGGAGATTGGCAAGAGAACCAAAAGTAACATGGTTCGAAGCAGAAAATGATTAGAATCCAGAATGCTCTGCCAGAATTAATTCTGAAACTCTGCCCAATGGTACTAGGTACCTCAGCCACAGGATAACTCTAATCCTGCAACTGGCCTTTTAAGCTCTTTTCATGGTTCAATGAGATCTTCTCTCATTCTATTAAACTCTGGAGAACACAGTTCCGAAAAAAAACCTCAGTCACCCCACACCAGTCTGGTAAAGCATTAATCCATCCCCTCCCTGCCAAGGGCATCCTTCATTGGATAAGGAGACCAGACTCTACCCCGTACTCGAGAGGCAGTCTCACCAAGACCCTGTACAATTTTCCCTTGCCTTTGCTTTCAAGTCCTCTTGTAAGAAAGGCCCATCTTGGCAACCTGTGCCCTTGCTCGCCCAGGCCCCTTTGAGCATCACCAAGACCCATACTCTTACCATTCAACCAATACGATGATTTTTCTTTGTCATGTGCATAAAATAGATTTTTCTATATCGTATTCCATCGATCGTGATCTCAGCCCACTCTTTCAACTTGTCCAAATTTTTTTGAAACCTCACCGCATCCACCTCTTGATTGAAAATCCTACCTTGTTTTGTATCTTCGGCTAACTTAAGAAAGTTGGCCTTTTCTCCCTTCAGGCTCACTGCTTCTCGAGAACATGAGAAGCTGGGTTTAACCATTGATCTCTGCTGTATCTCATTAGTCACAGAAATGTGCCTGAGAACAATGTTCCTTCTAATTTTTAGTAGCCAGTGCGTACAAAAATCTTGCGTTGTGCAAATTGTTTTCCTGTGACAAAAGTATTCTGCTCACTGAATGCTTGTGCAAATGTAAACTTGAAATCCAAATCGATCACATTCCCTGGTTGCTACTAACCTATTCCTTTCACCTTATTCTCCACCCATCTGGCAGATGAGTCAAACATAAGATTTCCATACACCAACCAGACGGCATTAACGTTGACCTCTCCAGTCTGAGTCTCTCTCTCCCACCCTCTGTCTCCTCCAGCTCGCCACCCCATTCCCAGTCCATTCAGAGAGCTTTCACCCACCCCATCACATTAGCTTTTTTCTGTTCTACCCTCCAACCTGTACCACTCCTCCCCTGCATCTTCCTCTCCCCTCTCCACCTTTTTATCCAGGCGCCTGCCTGCCTTTTGAGCCCTGCTCAAGCCCGAAATGTTGGTTGCCCTTTATCTCGCATAGATGCAGCATAATTTGCTGAGTTCCTTCTGCAATTTTGTGTACTGTGCTACAATCATGCCTGCAGTGTTTTCTGTTTAACAATATGTCCACCTTAGTATTCCTCAGAAGACCCAACAGTTCCTTTTGATATCAACATGTCCTAGAATATCAGCATATTACTTCGCGATTCCACTTACATCATGACCTTCTCCTTAACTAAGAGCAATGCAAGGTATTCATAGAGAATACTTTCTACTTCCAGAGGTTCCTTTTTCCTTCCTTTATCCTTGAGTGGCGCTACCCTTTCTCCAGCTATCCTCGTACAGCTCAGTAACAGGCCCTTCTGGCCCACCAGCCCATTTTTCTCAATTACACGCAATTGTCCTACAACCCCCGGTATGTTTTGAATAGTTGGAGGAAACCGGAGCACCCGAAGGAAACCTACGCAGGCAAGGGGAGAATTACAGACCGAGCGGGATTCGAATCCCAGTCCCGGACACTGGTGCTGTAATAGTTTTGCACTAACCCCTTTACTCACTGTTTAATGTATATCTGAAATTCCTTGGAATTCTCCTTAACCCGATTCACCAACGACATTTAATGGGCCCTTTTAGTTCTTCAGATTCTTGAAGTTCTTACTGGTTTTCCTGTATCTTCTCAAAGAGCCTGTCTGATTTCAGATTCCTGAAGGTGACACTTTCCAACTACATTTACAAGATCTCTCATCGCCTAAGTTTCCCCAAACCTTGCCATCCTTGTTTTAATTCCTCACAGAAGTATGTTCACCCTGATTTCTGACCAGTTGGCCTTTAATGAACTCTCAACTAAAACACAAAAGTCTGCCGACACCATGATCGAGGTTAAAAACACAATCCTGGAGAAACTCAGCAAGTCAAACTGTGAATGGAGAGGGAAGGGGGTAGAGAATATCTGTGGGAGTCCTCATGGTACCTTGTTGAAAGGCTGAAGCTCGAAATGTTAAATTTTTAAATTAAAAATTTTAAAATTTAGACATACAGTACGGTAACAGGCCCTTCTGACCCACTGACCTGTGTTGCCCAGTCACACCCAATTCACCTAGAACCCCCCCCGATCTATTTCAAATGGTGGGAGGAAACCAAAGACCCTGGAGGAAGCCCATGCAGACATGGGGAGAATGTGCAAACTCCATACAGACAGCACGGGATTCGATCCTCTGTTCTGATCGCTGGCGCCGTAACAGCATTGCACTAACTGTGCCGCCCCAATTGTGTTGGTTATGTGTCTTTATTTTTGCCATACAAAGGATACTGTTTGACCCAATCAACTCTCCCCAGCTCCTGCCTAATGCTGGGTGTAATCAGCCTACCCCGTTTGCCTGTGGTCCAGTCTCATCCTTAACCATAACGATTTCAAAGCAAATTGAGTTTTGAATAGTTGGGGAATTAAGGGTGGCACGGAATAGTCAGGAAAATGGAGCTGAGTCCACAGTTTGATCAGTCATTGAATGGAAGAGCAGGCTTGTCAGGCAAGATGGTTGTCTCATGCTCCTAGTTCTTCTGTGCTTTTGTCCAAAATGCTTTCACACTAAAAATCCGATCTCCAGACCTGATGTACTGCTTCAAAATCACTCTGGATGCACTTAACAAATTCTCTTAACATCTAAGCAGTGTAGCAGTAAAGACATATTGCTTTTCACAAGGAACTATGTGATCTGCTGAACCTTCACTGACCCAACCTACACCTGCTTTCCCTTTTCTTCCCCCTTCCCCAGTCATTCCCCCTCAACCTTCATCCTGTCCACCACCGCATCAGTATGTTGTACTTGGAAGAAGGTGGAGATAAAACATGCAACACAGAAATCGGCAGCACAGCATTGTGCCGTCGTGAAAACCGATTCTAATGAGAATTTCCCCTCCTGCACAATCCTCCATATTAACAGTTCCATAGTGTAATTATCTCTTAAAAGATCCTGTTGTACCTGCCTCCATCACCTTGCTGGCAGCCCATTCCATGCACCCAGCATTCCCTGTGTGAAAATATACCTCTTACATTACTCCTGCACTTACTCCCAAGCACCTTAAAACTATGACCCTCATGTTAGCCATTTCAGCCCTGGGATAAAGCGTTTGGCCATCCACACAATCAATGACTCTCAATGCACTTCTACCACGTCACCCCACATCCTCCTTCATTCCAAGGAGAAACCACCAAGTCACTTTAGCCTATCCTCATAATCCAGGTAGCATCCTTGTACATCTTCTCTGCATCCTCTCTATAGCATCCACATCCTTCCTGTAGTGAGGTGACGTGAACTGAACACAATATTCCAAGTGGGGGCTGTAACTTAGAGCTGCAAGATTACCTCATGACTCTTGAATACAATCCCATGGTTATGATGGCCAACACACCATACATCTTCTTGGCCACACTATCAATCTGTGCAGCACCTTTGAGTCTCCGCTGGCCACTGTCCCCTAGATCTCTCAGTTTGGTGAGAGCAGTGATGATGGTTGAAGCTTAGTTAAAGGCCATTTGAGTACATAGGGATCATTGAGAGAAAATGTTTGGAGACTTGTGTTCAAGCTCTCTCGAACTATGTTCAAGAAGAGAGGCTATCTAAGTGTCTTTAAATGCCACATCACAAGTAGTTGGAGTTGTATTTATGGACTGTATGTAGTTACAGCCTGGATATCTGGAATTCAAGCAACTCAACCATCTGACAGGGAAGAAAAAAAGTGTAAAGGAAATAAATAAATAAATAGATAGATAAATAGAATTAAAATTAATAAGAATAAATAAAAATAAAAAATAGAAGAAAAAAAAAAATAAAAATGTAAATAAAAGTTTTACATTGTAAAGATGAATTCTCTCTGAAGCAACACCGAACCCCTCAGTGATGATGGGACCAAGCATTCACCCAGCAGAGTGCTGTGGTCAGGCCTCACGGGCAGCAGCTGTTTGAATAAAGTTTTGATAAAGTTATGTTTGAATAAAATGGCGGCGCTCAGTATGAAGAGCCGGTCGATGCCGGTGGGGTGACTCTCCCAAAGTGTCTCCCTATCCCTGTCTAGTAAGAGACTTTATCTTAAGTATATTAGTAAGGCTTTATCTGTAAACTTGGGGGAGAGGGGTTAATTATGACGATGGTGTAGGGGCGGCTACACCTGCTCCTGCAATAACACACACAACCAGAAGGGTTGAGCTCAGTGAGCAGACTTGTTTATTGCAGGCTGCTGGGCTGCACTTACACACCCA